>NC_137455.1:224927557-226127557 GCF_964235325.1 Thermobia domestica | reverse complement strand
ATTTAAAGCTAATGCGTAGAATATGCAATTTTATAATTGTAACTAATCTCAAAATTTTCCTTTTAGCGATAGTCTTAGATTTTGGTTTTCATTTTCACATGTTTACTGTAATTTTGTTAAATCTCATTTACGTCGTGACCCGATTTTGACTTAATATTTAAGTTGAATTCCCGCGATATGATGTGATACATTTTGCTCGAGGAGAAAAAGCTTGGAAAGGATAAGGCTTAGCCCTAACGAGTGATAACAGGCATGTCTTTGTTGGATATAAGTATGTGTAGAAATGTCGTGTGAAAAGCATATTCCTCGAACTATAGTAGTAATCTTTTTATTTTAGAAGGAACTATATGACAGGTATTGTGATGGTGAAGAGTCGTCTTTCTCCCATATTTATATGTATGTGGAAGATTTCTATATTTTCTTGTAATTTCCGATTAACGTTGTTTTCGTCTTCTTCAGACATCTTGGCGACCGTAGGGAAAATTCTTCGGGTAGGGTATTTTATGGGAATATATATTTTTTACAGGGAGGTAACATTTCCTGGAATTTCAATTCTATTGCAAAATGGACTTGGTTAATCCATTGGATATTCAGTAGCTAACTGTATTTTGCCATCATTCGCAAAATATAATTTTTCTCTTCTTCCTTAACTGTAATCCGTAACTAAGCATGTTTATTCTAGTGTTAAATATTTCCAGTATAGTTTGTTGTCTAGAAATATTTTAGCCAATATCTTAGTGTTTATGGATCGTAATTAAGCCATTTGTGTTTGTATTATAATATGTTGTAATGTTTTTCCATACTAACGTGTGAAATTTATATTTTACTTATAGTGTGCCCCAGAAACCATTTGAATATTGAGATAGATTCCATAAAAAATAAACTTATTATGTTCCTTTCCAGCAGCTTGAAGCCATAATATTTTATCAAATTTCCAATTTCTCATTTATCTCACATGCTCGATGATTTTCAATTTTAATGTCTTAATAAGAATGTTTGAAGATCTTTTTAGCGAAGATTCCTAAGAAAGTTTTTCATAACTGTTTTGTAGGGAATTTAGTGTTGATGTTTCAGGCACAACAAGAAAGTCGTAAAGTCGTTGACTAAACTTTTGTTTTCATTCCATGTTTTTATTTTAATTGGTCCTGTGTATTTTGTCTTGTAAAGATATATATTTACGATGCTACGACAGCATTTGAATCTTGTCTGTTTACACATCTTCTCCGTGGTGGAAGACCGAAGGCGGTATGTAGTTATGTTCCACGGAACATATGTGCATATCACTGAATATTAAAGTGTTCATATTTCAGTTATGTATAGAAACATTTTCTAAGTTGCTATGGTTGCAGGCGTCTTTTCACGTTTCTAGTTTTGTATTGGAGGGGTCGATTGCATTTTATGTGTACGTGTATTGTACATTTCCCCACCTATGGTTTTGGTCAGTACATGGAGTAATAACCGTTTATTTTCAAGAATGCTTGGACGAAGTGAGTCAAATTCTTTGATTTAGAAATTTGAAAAACTTGGATCTATACTGTATAATTTTTAACGTTTTATTAGTGATTCTTTTTGCAGATAATATCCACACATTCTAGTAACCCTACAATATTTATGTTTGTTGAAAGCGGGTAACAATTATTATTCTAGGCCTAAGCTAATAATAACTGTTTCAGAATGAAATCGTTAGTTGTACAGAATATATTGAATCAACTCTCGATTTTTCACATGGTAAACAGATGTTGCTTTGACCTTATGGCATATCGGATTTTCTTGATACATGTCAATGAAACCATAATCTGATTTCTTGATATGCAGATTTACGCTTGTTTGTTGGAATCACTATGGATATCAGCTCTGACATTTAAGATTATTTAACATTATTTATTTATTTATTTATTTATTGGAAAGACGATTTTTTGTTCTTTTACGCTAAACACGAAGCACTAACTAAAAAGGTCATAAAGGTGAAACCTTATTTTGTTCGTACATTATCAAATATAGTGTGTTTATATTTTCATTCATTTTACTTTTTCAATTATTCTTATATTTCTCCAATACATAACATCAATATTGAACATATGAAAATACTTTTTGCTATTAGCATATTCATTCATATTTTAATGTTCTACCTACAGATAAAAGTATATTCTAAAAGGAGAAATTTTACTAACTTTTATCGAAATGTTTGATAATTCTTCAAGTCAATATTTTTATGAAAAGTTACTGCGTGTATATATTTACTTCATACTATACAATATAAAGTGATCGAATCGGAACACTTAAAAACACATTACGAAAAACATTTAAAAAAAGAAAGGAAAAAAATAGCCCTATGAACGCTTTTTGCGCAGTTTCAGTGAAAAAAAGAATTATCATACAGGTGTTTAAGCCATATGTTATTTCTCACAACAGTGTATTAAAAACTTTCCCCCTTCTCTCCTCATCAACTCAACGTTGGGGAACGTGTGATATTCAACACGGGAAAACAACAAGGATTTCTTCATATGAAGAAACGGAGGATAAGGAAATCCAACAGCACAAATCATTTAGGAAGATCTTATCACTTTATGGAACAGCTGGATTGAATATTATTCACGGAATAACTTCAACAGGATTTATTGTGGTCAGTGAGCAACGAGATAAACTAACTACTTTTAAATAGTCCTTAGGTGAAAAGCCACTAAACCTTCATGCACGTAATTTATTTCCATATCATATCACAGTGCTGCCAACTAACTGATTATGATTTTTTGTTAGAAACCTAATTTTCTTTCAATTTTTTAAGCGGCCAGGAGTTCTCAACCTGTACTTCGTGTGCACTTGACAGGTTGGTCCCTCGTTGGGAGTCAATAATATAACCTTCACCAGGTTATATAATATTTTTTGTGAACGCTCTGTATATTTTGGAAAGACAGAAATATTCTTCAATTTATTTTATTTTTGCGACGCAAATAACTTCTTTTCTTCAGTGTTTCTCCCTTACTCATTAATATGCAAAGACTATGTTCTAACATTATAGTTATTTGGAACTAAATTGTTTTCTTCAATTGCTTATGGAAATACTGGGGCAGGCGAGGGCCGATCAGCTGCGAACTAGCCACAACGTCGTCAGACCATCGACACGCAATGTCGTTCAGCGGATTTTATCTAGAAGTTCTCATGCTCGAACGACTCGCCGACGACAACCATATTACCCAGCCACTTTTTATCTAGAAATTCTCACAGTCAACTAGGGATGAACGCGAGATGAGACAGGAGACGAGAGTGAAAATTTTATGCGAGACGCGAGACGAGACTAAACCATGCGACACGAGACACTAGACGAGACTCGGTTAAGTCTCGCGAGACTTCTCGCAGTCTCGCAACATTTATGAATTACATTTAATTGTATATTTAGTGATTTTACATTTATTGAGTTTTCTAAGTTGAGCGTTAATGCCTCCAGGAACAAAAAAGTGATTTGGGCGATAGACATTTTATGAGATTTATTATTATTCAAGGTTGATTTTCAGAGTTAAAGCCGCCTTTGGTTTCTAAACATCATTTAAAAAGAAAAGCTTTGTAAATTGGAAATTTATTACAGCATCGATTTAGGACTTTATTTTGCGACACAAACACATACACGCGGGCGCGCACGAATGCATAAACTTCTCTTTTTGGTCTGAAAAGCGAATAAGACTTCCTATTGCTGCGAAATGTGATATTTCTGTTGTTTCTATCTTTTTCACATTAGTACTAGCGATTAATGTTGGGGATGGCGGGGAAATCCCCTCTCGTCAAAGTTTATCCCCGGCCCGGATCGCAGAAATAACATGATATTTTTACATGGAATAAGTATTTTCTTTCCATATATTTATCAAAAACATCTCCCTCTAGTTCGGAATTTTAATTCAAACACTGGTTTGGTAGGATGGCCCTATAGCCCACAGAGCACATCACAGCCAGTGGACGTACATATTAAATCCAGAACGTCCAGTTTTAGTACATTGACTTATGCGTAACATCCAGTGGTTGTCCATATTACGTTTGGCAATGGATATCCATATTCTGAACTTGAGTGGACGGTCCATTGGATGTCCATATTACGTTCAGAAGTGAATATCCATTTTCTGGACTTCAGTGGATGGTCCATTGGATGTCAATATTTAATCCACAAATGAAACGTCCACGTACCTACATTATTTGGATAAAAAAGGGACGAACGGAAAACAACATTCAATTGTTAGTGACGGCGCATGCGCAGATCCTTGCACAGTGCACTCTCAGCCAGTTTGAATTAAATGGTTGATTAAGGTTGTTGAATTTAAATAATTTATTTACGAAGACCTTTTTGTTTTGGAGTGAAACAGAAAGATAGAATAGGAACTGCGAAAAAGGTAAGATATGATGAGTGATTTGTTTATACAGATTTATTCCGGTGCACCATTTATTATACAACTGAAAGTTTTGTGTATGTGTACAAAAGTAAGTCATTATCAATTATAAAGCAATTTTTAATTAAGAAGGAACAATTCAGGACGTGGATAACTTCGCTATTACGTCGACATGCCATTTCAAATCTTATATTCGGGTGTATTATAATAGGCTGGGGTAACGTAGATGGGCACATGGGAATTGGTAATGTATATATATATATCAGTGAATTCGGATGGTGAAGGGTGTAATCACACCCTCATATAAGATACTAGTGAGGTTCGTTCCTTGTGCACCGGTACCAAAGCTCAGGACTCAATTCGACATTACTCCAGAAGACGGTTCAACCAAATTTTGACAGATTTTTTACATTCCCAGGTTACATTAGAGTTTTGTATTTCTTTTAGCCCAGCATGCACAAAATGAGGAGCTCCATTAGTACTTGCAGGTTGACTTCAGGAGCGCTCAGTATGGGTTACTACTGTATCGCAGGACCAATTTTAGAAAATTTACCAGATAAATTGAAGGGTTTCTTTTGGTTCGTGAGTAAAAGTAAGTTGAGGGTGATAGTTACCAAAATACTTGTCGTTAGTTATTTTTGATATTGTAAGCTACACTATATATATGGGGGGCGGAAGGGAAAGGTTCTAGATTACTGGTCCCCCATACAGATATGTTTCTTTCTGTACTAAAGAGTATACATTTAACTTATACAGTATTGCCGAGCGAGCGTTAGCGAGTGAGTCAGAGCCCCGCAGGGCACGTTGTTTTCTGTCTTTATTACTGCTCAATGGGAAGAGGGGCCAGTAATCTAGAACCTTGTCGGGCGGAAGGGACTATTTGGCGGTATATTTGTTATGAATTTTGGGAAAGGCAGTGCGTAAATGACAAGGTTGTGTCATATCGTGATTGAGTTTTATGAAGTTATACAAAAATGAGTGTCAGTTGTCGAAATTGTGTGAAAGGCATGGTCTACTAAACAGGCAAAAAGTTTATTGTGACTAGTGTAAACAAATTGAAGCTACAGAAAAGAAGAGGAACATTTAACCAAACCTAATCGAGTATAATCTAATTTAGTACATTTTGGTACTTTTTTGGATTGCATGTAGTACCTCCCCCAAAGCTGTGCAGCACATAAGGCGTGCATTTTATGAAATTAACTGTTAGATGAAATTGTTTTCCCACCATCCTCGTTTATGCGTATACTCATCGCCGCTGACGCGCCTGCTCCCTACGGACGCTGTTTCTGCTCTCCTCTTTTGACTCGGTTAGATGGCATTCGTGCTTTTTACTGGCCACGTAGCACAAATTAGTCAGTGTTTTATGGACTAGCTTTTATGCCATACGTTTACATCGTATTTCGAACATTAATCATTATCGAGTGAGCCAGGGCCAATATCTAGTATTTTGGGTGAGAAACTAAATAATATTCCTTTCTTATTTTCGTATTCTGGCAATACAGCAGTAATACCATAAGTATAAATACATTGCGGATGTGAGCTCCTCCGTGGCTAAGCAGTTGGCGTGCGAGACCCGAGTTCGATTACCGGCGAGAGCTCAGGTGGTTCGGATTCCACGTTAATCAGTAAGTTTACGTCTTATATAGCCTTACTGATGAACGGGACGTTAAACTCAACAGCAACGACATTGCGGATACCGGTTCTGAAAGACTGGCCTGAGCCTAATAAAAAAAAAAAAAATACGTGTGTGTGGCATAAAGCCTACAATGCATGATGATGTACCAACTTGTGCTAGGTGACCAATAAAAAGCACGAATGCTATATTCCCTTGGTTAGGCCTAGTTTGTTTCAGAGTATAATGAGAGTTCTTGGACATTTTACATTTCTAGTTATCGCTTAAAAGCTCTTCTCGCATCATTTCTCGTCTGCTCAGAGGAATAGGGTGAACATGTATTCGCCAAGAGGTGCTTAGTCTCTACCGAAGTTGCATACAGCACAAGCCAGTAATGTGTATCGTTAGATTTAAATAAGGAGAAGAAAAGTAAAAAAGAAATAATTTAAAGATGAACCCTCCCTCTGGCCACAATCGACAATAGCACAAGTTCCTTGAGTCCACCTCTTTTCCTTCTTTTACCTTTGTTCTCTTCACCTGCTTCCCCTTCCCCCTTCTAATCACTTATACTCCGTCGTTTCGTAAATGAATGAAAATAATATTTTTGAGTTTTACGTCCCACGGTTATACTTTTTACGCTAAATGAGACGATGGTGATGATGAGAAATGAATTAAATGGTGGAATGAAGAAAGTGGGAGGAAATGGGAGAACCCCGAGGAAACCCACGCACATGGTGTTTGTCCACCACAAAGTTCACTTGGCGGGAACAGTGTTTGAACCCGGGACCATATGCACCAGAGGTGAACGCTCTACCACTGAGCCATCGTTTCGTAAAGTGAGAATTCTTCAAGTCAACTGAAGGCATTATTTTATAGTGAAGATACGCTTTCACAATACGATATACTAAAAACTTTTAGATGCAGTGTTTATCTACTTAAACATATCTGCAGATATTGTAATATAAGTACTGAAAATACTGCACAATAAAAGCTGAAGATGCTGGATCATAGACACTCAGATGAAAGTAGTCGCCAAATTGTGTATTTCTATGTACTTGTTTTTTATTTTATTTTAATTTTTTTATTTTTATTTATTTATTTTTTCCCCGGAGTTATTCTCCGTTCTGCCTGAAACGCTCCCGCATTTCAATACTTCAGTGTGTAACTTATCGTTACAATGATTAGAGAGAGAGAGAGAGAGAAACTCTTTTCGTACCCTCTCCCTTTTCCGTATAGATTTTTTTATCGTGTATTTAAGTATCAGCGCTTTGCCAAGAAACAGAAATGTCAGTTAATAAATAAACGTAAAAGGTCTATAGCATCAATTTTTTTTTGGGATCATAATAGTAAAGTTTATTATTTACAGTATCATTTATATTTATTAATTTGAAATACTTACTAGCAAATGCTAGCAGTGATATTTTTTTCTTCGTCACATCTGCCACAGGTGGATAGAAGAAATGTCATTGGTTAAAGATTTTAGCTCTCAGATTTCTAGAAGCTGGGAGTAGGAGATGTAGAAGCGTCTTTTCTTCGAATATCGGGGTTGGATTAACACGTACAATGTAACTATAGATTTTCAGTTTTAAAGATTCGGCGTAAAAAATATATCAACCAGATGAGGTTGAGTGGAAATTAGTCGCAATTCGGCGTGTAAGTGAAGACGAATAGCGTAATGACATCTATGCGTATTGATATCTTGCAAAACTTCATAAATACGTCCATATATTATTTAGTAACGTTATTATATTATATATTTACAATATTTCCAATAACGAGGAAGATTTAGTAAGGGAAAAGTAATACAGGTTAACACATCCTATGGTTTTTTTCATTATTTCGGTATTTTCCAGTTTTTTTTGTTGTACTTTATTTTCATTTGAATTAAGTGCTTTCTTCCTACTTTGTTTTCGTGTGAGAGGAAATTTTCATCTCCTTGTATACTTAATGGCGTTTGTCATGGTTTCTTCGGGGCAGAGCGGTGTGATGTGGAGGGACATGTGTGTGAGCTCACAGTAAGAAAGTTTAACGTTATTTTCCATCACCGATGGACTTGTACTAATAACTATCCGATTTAATTTTAAGCTTTCCTCCGGACATGTAATTTATTCCTATTTACTTAGTTCACCTTTTGATTAGAGTAATTTCTATTATTTAAATTTTCTTAAACTGGATTTTTTTAAATTTTCCTTTTTATTATCTTTGCTTTTTAACCAACTTTTGGTGGTAACGAAGTTTGTTTGTTATATAGAATTTAACGGTGGTCCTCCTTCGTATCTCTGCTTGGTCACAGACTTATAGTAGTGACCAAGGTTTGAGGTAGTATAATCGGTCTGTATTGAGAGGACCATACGTTTTTGGGGTCTATGGCTAATTGTTTCGGTTTAAGTCAACAAATGGTTGTAAGTTTTGTAAGTCCATAGCACCCATCTCCAGAATTAAATGGCATTTACAGTACTGTCCTAGTAGAAATGCAGTGTTAGGTTAATACGTGTAGCATGTTTCCAGAGACACGAGTCTGAAATATAAAAAAATGTCAAAAATATTCCATAATCAATTTGGTTTTAGTCTTAATATTTAAAGATTTGGTTTTAGTCTTAATATTTAAAGGCTAAATTGTAGGCTATAATGGACGTAGATAAAATTTTAATTGATTTCATAATTTCTTCTAAGACAGTTAATGAATTTTTTATCCAGGATAACACGGAAATAAAATTTACTTGAAAGAAAAGGGTCGGGTTGAAAATGGGCTGTAGTGTAATAATTTGACGTGCAATGACTCAAATATGTTTATCTCCTTTTTTAAAAAAAAAAAAATAGTACAATTTTTATGTTGCACATTTAATGTGCGATAAATATATTTTCGTAGTAAATGGGCTCAATGTTAGATAGATAATATTTTTGAAGTCGATTACAAATATCTACCTTGTAACATTTTTCCTTTCAATTACACATAATATATCATGTCTTGCTCTAAATTAAAGTTAGAGGCAGCGCAGTAACTTAGATTTTTTTTGGGGGGGGAAAGCATTAATATTTGAGCCCCCTCCAAAAGATTGTTTTGGATTCCCCACAAAATTCGAAAATAGATCTCGTCTTTCCATCTTTCTCTTACTCTTTGTGGGCCCTCCAGCTCTCTGCAGGGCCCATTCCGTACATCACAAATTAACTAAAGGGACAATATTTACAAATGTCAAAGCCATAAGAATAAAGATTTCTGGGGCACTTAATAATATAGACATTTTTTACTGAAGTGGGTCCATGACACATTTTTGTTTTATCTACCTGTTGTGTGCTGTTTTGTGTATGTAATGTAGTGAACCTGTTTGATGCTTCATTTATAATTACATGTATTACAGTATATGGAATAAAAAATTGTCTTAAAGTTGGCCCCCTCGAACGGCGGGAGGCTTCCCTGGAGGGGCAGTTGCTTTCCCTGCCCCCACAAGTTACCTCCCTGGTTGGAGGCAAACAGGCATGATTACGTTAATTGCTAAAAAATTCTTTAGTTGCTGTTTTTACATTTTCTGGTTATAACTAGTTTAGATCTCATAGATTAGCAGATGTTAGAATGTCAAAATAATACACACAGACTCAAGTATAACACATTCTTCTTTCCACAGAATCCGTAGAAAAAGCTTGCGGGACAGTTACAGAGAAATCATTCGCTTGTCCGTATTATACACTAGAAACGAAAAAAAAAAAAAAAAACTGGGAGATTTTTTGGAAAAAAGAAATCGAAATTTTTGCGCCCTTCTGGCCCGGGCCTGGGTACAGTCATGGTTCAAACGTCATTTTCTTCAGTATAACGAGCTCTTTCTAACAGTACCACTACATGTCCGTATCGTACACATCAACCGGAACAATCGAGACAATCGGAAATTTTTCAGAAAAACTCACCGCTTTGGACCCCTCCGAAAAACACTTGAGCCCCTCGTACCCAACCCTGGTTTCACATAGGGATCTCAAAAAGAATGAGAAATACCGGTACCTAATGGTGCACGCAATCAGTATGCAAAGTTTCAATCTGATATCTTGAAAATTAAAGGCGTGAAAAATTTCTGAAATTTGTTTTATGAAAAATTTCACGCCCCTCCGCCCCCACTTGGCGTCGCCAAGTTCACCATCCGGTTTCAAAACGCATCTGGAGTGTTCTTTGGTCCATCCTAGACTTGACCAATAAAAAAAACCGGCTTAAATATTTGTTATAGAACCTAAATAAGCGATCAAATACGATACTACGCCGTGGTAACATAAGTTACTATAAAGCCTAAAAGGGTTAAGCTTTGGAAACAGAACGCCACTGTTGAGCTTCGCACTGCCGCTACCTGTATATATATTATTTCGGAAAGGTTGGGATATATTCGTACTTACAGTATATATTTTTTTCCGGTATTTTAGAAAATCGGAAAACCTTTAACATTCTTCGATCTTACAATGGAATAAGAAAGCCTGTTTCTTAGATGGAACGACTTTTGGGAGTTAAACTTGAAATTTGAGATTCATTGTATTGTGCTTGAACAGAATAAAGTATGAAAAGGAAATACATTTTGTGGCCCAAGGCTGCAAGAAAAAAAGTAGATTTTCAGAAACTTAAAACTGCCGCTAATAATACGTTTTGTAATTTGTATTGATTAATTTATTTATTAGTTTAACGTCCGTTTCAGCAGCGAGGCTATATGAGACGTGGACCTACTGATTAACGTGGAATCCGAACCACGTGGGCTCCCGCCGGGAATCGAACCCGGGTTTCCCACGCCAAAGGCGCGTATGCTAACCGCTTAGCCACGGAAGAGCTCATTTTTGTAATTTGTAGTTCAATTTGGAATTTGTAATTGTAACTTTGTATACCTTTGAGTCCCGTTTGTATAGTTTAAAGCCAAAAGGTCCCAAGTTGAATCCGTCATGTAGTTTTTACTCTTTAAAGTTAAACATAAAGAACCTTACTTAACATCAACCTCATAATCTGATTTTAATCTTGATCGTTGTGATGTTGATTATACCTAGAATTAATTTTCCCATTTTCTTAATTTCAGAAAATAGAAAAATGGAGCGCACGAAGAAAGAATCTTATGATATATCAGTGAGAAGGTTAAAATTCCCTTGCTTAACAATATTATGCGCTTATAATACATTTCATAATCAAGAATAAAACATGTATACGAAACTTTTAATATCATTGAGATGCGAAAGAAAATCGTATTACAATCTTATTCAATATATTAAAAAGACAAATATTGTGGAGCAGTATATGTAATTAGAGGTAATCCAATAAAGTATCTTGTTATGTTATTCGTTTCTTTCTATGTTACGCCTTTCTTATTCTTTAATGTATATAAGTTCAATAATTTGTAACGTTCTCGGCCATTAATGGATGGCATGTTTTGATTGAAGTTAATGTTTCTCCTATGAGTATGATAATATGAAAAAAAAAGGGGGGGATAGTGTTAAAAAGTTTTGGTCATCATTTGTTTCAATATGAGAAGTGAAGCGTAGCTGTCTTGTCTGTTCTCAATACTAAGGAAAAGGGAGAACTGATATTTCCAAATGAATTTGAAACTTTAGAGTGAATCGAGGGAGGTTTCGGTTTGTGATATCTTTCTATGCATCTACAAAGAGTGGAAGAGGATGCAGGTTTGAAGCTTTTTTAATCAACAAATTGTATTAACTAAAGCGTATGGGCAGAATACTTTACATTGTTAATTATATTTTGAGTTCTCATTTTCGGGAAATAAGGATGCATTATTGCAAGGAAGGATTAATTCATGTAAAATTGGAACTAGATTTGCTATTGATACCGAATCTTCAAATAGTTTGACCTTTCAGTAGATACAAATCGAAAAAAAATTATTTTCGTGGAACACAGAACAAGAATTTTGACTGGAAAGGTACGAAATATTAAACGTATTAAAAATATTTCTCATTGTTTTTTTGTTTGCTCATAAAACTTTATAGTATAAATGTTGACGTGTGTATTTGTTGACTGATAGTAAAAATTGATGGAAGATGGCTTATTTAAATGTCACTTTGATATGGTAAAATTTAACCTATGTTAAAAATAAATTGATTCCAGATAGTATGGCTTCTGTATCGGGCTTTAAGTGAATAATCCTTCTGTGGCAGTCCTTTAGAACATTCAGAGAAAGGCCATAATTGGTAGGTGTAGGAACCAAAAATAGTCACAATTTGTACGTTCAGGTTCCCATGATATCCACATATGGACATCCTCTACATCAGTTTGAAGTCCATAATAGGTCCATTTTAGTTCCCAATGGACGTCCAGGAGATGCATGGCAACTGTCCCAAAGTAACATCTTGTGTATATCGAGTAGACGTCGTATGGACCAAAAGAACACGTCCTCTGAACGTCCATTGGGCGTCTGTACGTCCATAATTAGTACGTTTTGGTACCAGAAATGGACATAATATGTACGTTCTGGACGTCCAGTAGATGCACGGCAACTGTGCCACCTGTACTCTCCCGTGTACATCCACTAGACGTTGTATGGACCAAAACCACACGTCCACTGGACATCCCGTAAATCCATTTTAGCTCCGAATGGACGTCCACGAGATGCATGGCAACTGTCCCAAAGTAACATCTTGTGTATATCCAGTGGACGTCGTATGGACCAAAAGAACACGTCCTCTGAACGTCCATTGGGCGTCTGTACGTCCATAATTAGTTCGTTTTGGTACCAGAAATGGATATAATATGTACGTTCTGGACGTCCAGTAGATGCACGGCAACTGTGCCACCTGTACTCTCCCATGTACATCCACTAGACGTTGTATGGACCAAGACCACACGTCCACTGGACATCCCGTAAATCCATGCCCGGACGTTAAATGGATGTACATCTGATGTCGGTGTGCTGTGTGGGAGGTTTGGTGCGAGATGGTCCTATATCTGTCAGTAATTTTATGTTCTAGATCTGGCAACACTATATAAGTTGAAAGCGAAAGTTGATAAAATGCGATAATGCGACATTGCTACAAGCGCGAACGAACCGAAAGAATTGGGTTGTATCGTGTTGTGAGGAGTTCTTTTGCTGTCTATAAGCGCTTTTGGTGGTATAAAAACATCTTTATAATGGAAAATCACCCTTCAAGGAAACGACCAAAACGTCTAAATGTTGACACCTAGTGGCGACGATATTTTAGAGGAGCCAAATATTGCTAGAGACCTCTAAACTGGAAAACAAGGTTGGATCCAGCAATAATTTATGCTGGTTTTTCTGTGAATTATGCTATTAATTTGGCGAAAATTAATGGTCCAGGACAACTTTTCTTTTAATTTGGAGCGGAGGGGACACAAGTTCGGATACCATGTTGAACTCTAGGTTCCGTCTCCTTAGGATGTTATGAGTATTCATCCCATGGAAAGCAATGGCAAACCACCATGGATTCACCTTGCCAAGGGACTTTTAAGTCAAATACCTGCCTTCGGACAGAATATCACATCATCATTCATTAACAACCATAGAATAACACATTGCAAAATTTTGAGCCAGAATATGCGAGACTGCGAGACCATGCGAGAAAGTCTCGCGCGAGACGCGAGATGAGACTCAAAATTTTATGCGAGACGCGAGACGAGACTTCACATTTGCGAGACGAGACGAGGCGAACATTTGAGGCTGCGAGACGAGGCAAGACTTTTCCATTTCTCGTCTCGTCTCGTCTCGCGTGCATCCCTACAGTCAACTATCGTTATCTTTCTGTACATTGTGGACAGTGAAATGTGAATTAACGCAAATTCTTTCGGCATTTAATTTGCATATCCATGCATGTGACTTAACCTGATCACATTTTAAAATGAACTGCTAACATTGACCACTCGGTCAATTCAACTTACACCTAGGACACCTGAATTCTGGGAGTTTTCTCCGTGTATCGAGTCAACCGACATGATCGTTTAACTTATTATAGATTTACGCAAAGGGGTATGAGCTAGTAGCCGATCAAGGACTGCTTTCACGGCTAGTGAAGTCCCGGGTCCACAGACCGAGTGCGTATAAGTAGTACGGGTCCTCCCGTGTCCTAATTCTACATAGTGCGACTGTCTACGTTGATCCTGCTGGATATGGATTTTTCTTGCACCAGCCAGAAACTTATGTCGTGGGATTACTTTAGTGTTACCCCACATTTTTATCCCCCACGTACATTAGTGAGTGGTGTGAGAAAAGTATTTGTGGTGAACCCCCAAATATAATATTTCATCCACATATATATGCGATACAAAAGTAAAGGAATATAACGTCGACAAATGTAAAATGTGAAATGTAATTTTATATTAGTGGAAATAATCTAGTGTCTATACCCATATCAGTGTATTGTGTTGTGATTCTTTGTCTTCTACACATTTTCTTTACACATAGTGCATTTAATAAACATAGTGTCATTTTATTTAATGTGTTTTCGTTGTATGTGTGAATGATAATTTTGTGTGTCCTGATCTGAGCGATTATCTGGATGTCCGTGAAGATTTCGAGACGAGACATCCGAACCTCGCGGTGCTTGATGCTCATCTCATTGTTGAGACCGTAGGGCCATCCGGGAAAAGTTCTGTAATCCCTTTTTGGAAATGTTCTTTGATGTCTTAAGCAGGTAAGTTCAGGTCTCCTGAAAGTACTCGTTAATGGGACAGCAGGGAGGCAGATCCGGAAAGCGGTTACAACCTCACTGCTGAAAGGGACGTTATACTCAATAGCAAGTCAACTCTATTGTCATTCAAATGTCGCTTTCCTGTGTGGCCATCTTCCAATTGAACAATAGCATTTGTCTCTGAAACGCTTGGGAGCGAAACTAACGTGAACGAGACTCCGAACCCATCGGCCTCTGCTTACAATACCTCATCGTTACCGTTTTTTTTTTTTTTTTTTTTTTAAATCAACTGATTTAAATGGCGATTGTTGGAAAATAGTGCCCAAACATCTTTCCTGTTGGTGGAGTGCCAGTTTTTGCAATTGCAATCGTGTACGAGAAGTAGAGTTGCTCAGGACGTAGGAATCAGACGAATACCAAACAAAAAGGAATGTTTACAGGAGAGACTGAAACAATACCTGAAATCAATAGAAAAAGAACAGAAAATTACACTTTTAAATGGGCAGTATTTTGGAATGACATACAGTAGGGGTTCATAAGTTTTGCATGCTGCTGGTGCTGAATACCATTTTTAATGGTGCTGAATACCATTGCATGTAAAGAGTCATTAGAAATATCCACAGCTATGATGCTAGTGGCACCGTAGATTTATGGGAGTCCGAAATTTGAAGTTTGTGATTTTGATGCATTTTTTGGGGAGTAATACCTCAGGAGGGCCAAGTGCTAAAGTTACTGCCTAGGACACAAAGTAATTCTGTGTGTGAACAAGTTAGTGTAAAAAAAAATCATGGCTTATATTGCATGGAGAAAAAGTGAGGACATAGTAAAAACGCGAAGAAAGCACGTGCGTGACGATGGTCGTAGCCCGAAAACAATTAAATGTTTGGATATGTTTCATGCTAGATCCCAGAAACTATGCATGGTGCAGCAGTTAGGCTCGATTTTGTTTGTATTCAGCTGTGCAAAAGCTTGCGAGTTGCATTTGTTCCATCTTTCTAGCTCCATTATCATTGCCACGTCTATATGGTGAGGGGTTAGCCCCCCCCCCTTGCACCCACGACACCCATTGCCGAACTGGACCGCAGTATTAAGGCACTCAATGTATCAGCAAAGTGTCATTGAAATCCTACCCCAGTTACGGAAGTTAATGTGTTCTCAAGGTTACACTACATCTATCTATGCCATATAACGCAACCTTTACGCCCACATTCTTCAAAATGTTTAATTTCTAAATATCATTCGTACATACGCTCAGACAATTCTTCGAGGGCTCTAGCAGTGAGATCTGGATGTCGTCCGAAACTTGAACGCACAAACGCCTAGCCGAATTTCACCCGGATATATATATATGAACACGCTTTAAGATATATGTAACTTGATCTTCTTTTATTATAGGACAATCAATCACTATTTATTTATAAACAATGGAACTCCGCGAACTGAAACCACCATAATTGTTCGCTTTTCCACGAGTTTAGAACGAGAAGTATTTATAGAGGAAAAGGAAGGTAGAGAGCAGTGAAAAAGGAGAGAGAACAAAACTTGATCCCTGCATTATTCAAACGTCTTTTCGAATGATGAATTGCAGTCGCCAAATGGATCGACAGAAATTGTAATTTTACGTATCTATGTCCAAGAGATAGAAAAAAGGATAGTAGGGAATACGATAACAGACTAATATTACGAAAACCTTTTGCTGATATTGCCACTCAATCATTCTGTTCCAGCCATGTTTCATCTTGATTGCTTAGATGTAAATGTTCTATGAAATATTCATTACCACAAAAAGCAATAATTTCTCTCCAAATATTTATCTGCATATATGTTACATCAATACTGTAAGCTTCTTACATATAGTGGATTAAAATACTTGGGTTACTATTTTATATATCGTACATGAAATCAAATTTGAGGAAGTAATAAAAAGTGATATTTGTATGCAAACTACATACCTCATACTAAATTAACCAGTCATGTACAAGTATTTTATATAAAAGTGTCTTTTTCGCCTTTTGGAATGTTAAGTCGTCTCTATTTTAATATTGATTGTCACTCAGTTATATAATAGAAACTCTTTAAAATGTTATATTTGAACCTTTACTTCTTGTGATTGCAAAGAGAAATGTTAAATCGTTCATATTTGTACCAAAGTAATTCTTTCGCTTTATTTTTCCATGTGTGTTTTGGAAGTACAATAGTTATAGAATTAAATTGTCTACAACCAATTAAAAATACAAGTCATTTCGTTTCTTATAATGCTAATAGAAAGAAAGTGGAATGTGGAATGATAGAGGTAGAATAAACTCCATGTGAGTTAAAGTAGTGCTTTACGCTTGCATTTCCTTTTCCCCTCGATTTTTGTAAACTTATTTCCTGTTATTATTAAGTGCTTTCGCCGCATTCAGAACCACAGGTGTGTCTGGCGAGGGACAGGGCAGATACATCCCCCCGCTTTTTTTTTTTTTTTTTTTTTTGCGTTAAGTGGAAAAAGATAAAAGGTTATTATCCAGAGTAACGGAGGACAGTTCGATCAGGGAATAGATTAACTTAATAAGGAACTAGAAGGAGTAATATGTTTGTTTTTCAGATGGTATGACTGTCTTTGGAGAAGCTGATTCAAAAATAAAATTATGTGAAAGAGAAGAAAGAAAAAATTAAAATAATTTGAGATTAAAATAATTATGAAAAAGATTAAAGCAATGGTGTCTGAGATGATTGATGCTTGACAACTGTAAAAGTCTAAACAAGGAAAGTATAATAGGTGCCTAGTTTTCTATAATTAGGTAGTTAGTATTATTAATGAAATTATGAAATGTAAATGATAAAAAAAAGTCGCGAAATGTGAAATATCTTCATAATGACTGTGATGATAATGATAGGAAGCAGGCCGGTAGACAGCCCCAAAATGTAGGGGGGCTCGACTAAAATTAAGAGGGGCCCGATCCAACCATATTATAGTTCATTTGCAAGCCTACCGTGGAAATTTTAGGGGGAACCCGGCCCTCCTAGACCCCCTGGATAGGGTCTGATAGGAAGCACACTATGTGAGTTATTGAATGAAAAGTTTCAGAGTTTTAACCCGGGAACGGTCGACAGGTGAACACAGCGCTCACCCTGGTTTATATTTTCGTTTCAAAGCCGCCCTAGTGGGGTCACAGACTTGAGGCGCCGTTTAGCTGTCTCTTGATGTGTCTTGTCTTTGAGAGTCAAGTGTAACCTTTTCATTCTCTTCTGTTGGAGTAGCACTGGTTTTATAAATGTGACTATGCGTAATTTGTGAGCGCCACATTCAAAGTCGACCGACGGGGTGAGTGATTTTTCCGAGATCATGGACAACAAGGAGCAGATTCAGCTATGGCTTGCGAAAAAAAAAAAAAAGAAGAAGAAGAAAAACCTGTACGATATGCTGCCTGTGAAGTGCCAATCTGTGGGAAACAAACTGTCAGCATCTGCTGGACGTGTAATGGGTGATATCAAGACAGTGATGAGACATGAAGTGGAACATTGTCTTATTGAAATACCTACTGTATATATCAGGCGACATAAGTAGAGTGTTTACGCAAAGATATTTATATCTTTAATTTCATTAGGAATTTCCAACTCAAAATATGAATAGTGTGAATATATGTAAATAGCATATACTGAAAACTCGATCTAATTATGTAATTTTTTTTTTAGAAAATGTAATCCTTATGTGATAATGATAATAAAAATGTAATATTATGCGATAATGACAATCAACTAATTGTATTGTTTATGGGATAAAAGAAATTGATTTCATAAAAAAAAAATGATAATGAAAATAGATGTAATTTATAATAAGAAATAGTTCTATATATACAATTTATAATTTTATTTGCCATTTTATTTTATTAGTAACAATAATAATAATAATAATTACAAAATGTCAACATATAGAAATGTGTTCAAAATAAATCCCATATAAAGTCATAAATAACTATAGAAACGTTTATATTGTAAATGAGCGCCGCGCTCACCTGTCGACCGCTCGCATCACAAATCAACACTCGACCATTCCTGGGTTAAATGCTGAGTATTGCATTGTATGCAGCAGAAACATGAGCATTACGAAAAGACATCAAAAATATATTGCGTTGGAGTTCTCCGAAGTTTTACGTTAAGAATAAAAAAAAAAAAAAAAAAAAAAAGCAGCTGATTGAAACGATAAAAAGCTCTTTCTGTTAAGAAAATTAAAAGATTCAATTTCCCATGAGTATGTAAGAAATTCATATTTTGCATTTTTTCATAGTATAATTGAATATGGATTTTTTCTTTGGGATAACAGTAGTAAAGCAACTGATGTGTTAGCTTTGGAAACGAAAGTTATGAGGATCATTGTTGGAACATATGATAAAGAACACTGTAAATCACTATTTATCTGGCTTAAGAAAATGACGGTAGTTAATCTATATATTTATCAACTGCTACTTTACACTAAGCCCAGGAAAGATATGCTTCCATATCGGACTTATTAAATGAAAGCTGAATTTCTCAGTATTGGAATTTGAAACTAAACCTTAAATCATACTAAAAGTAGCCATCGATCCCACGTCTTCACTCTCAAAATGGCGTCCAAAGAAGGCGGCACAAGAAGTTGTTACTCTCTCACGTTTGTTTCCTATATCTTGAACAAATATATATAGCTTTTCATCTTCTAAACGTTTTTTCACTTTCATTTTATTTTTCTTAATTTTAAAGTCTAACTATAAATAAAGATCTCACGTCAAGGAAGCATAAGATTTATTGAATTTTTCGATTAACCGTTTCGAGACAGAGTGCCCAAATTGTCACTAAGAACTGTGACACTTACTTAATCCTCTCCTGTGTGAACACTAGACGACTTTTTCTATGCCAAATAGACCATAGTTTGTTCTGATGGTATTTTTTGTCTGAGTATCGAACTCCCCCTCACATTTGAGGCCAAAGTAAAAAAGAGATTTTTCGAGTTTCGAATTTTCCTTTTGGTTTTTTCAGTATAACTTCCTTCGTTTTAGAGAGATCTACTTAAGACTTGTCAAGTATATACCACTTATAAATACCTATTTTTTTTAGACCAATTGGACCAACTCACAATCAAAGTTGCGAAGTAGGGAAATTAACATTTTCTTATTTTTCCGTCAAAAAATTCGAAATTTTCGAAATTTATGTTTATAAATCCGTACCTTTCTGTACGTACGAACCAAGTCAACTTACACCAGTTGAATATCAGTCCTTACTAAACAAAAGCAAGTACAGTCGTTACAATTGGACAATTAAGTGGCGTATGAAAAATTCGAATTTAGGTTCTGAACCTTGATTTTTTCTTTTATCTTTCTCATAATCTATTTTTTAAAATTACAAGCTTCGTTTCTCAGATATTGACATGAAGCTTCTAGGATATATTAGTGGTGTACCAAAGTTTATTTTAAGATAGTTTGTGTCTGTCTGGTAGCAGTGTTTCTAGCCCTAGAAAATTTTAATTCCCTATTATAGGGGGAAAATTCAGAAAATGTCTCAATTTTTCCTCTCCTCTTGTGGACTACAGTGGAACGAAGGTGCCAGTATCTAAAACCCTCGTCTTACGCACCATAGAATGTTTCACTTGGATAATTAAGGGAAGTACAGTTGAGGTTTACAGTAGACCTTATTCTCTAAGTGGAAAGATAATCGTGATTTTTTTAGGTAGATTTTTTTTAATGACATGCTTAGGTTATTAGATATCGTCATGATACTTCTACGAATATTAGTGGGATGCCAACATTTAAGATAGTTTGCGTCTGTCTGGTAGTAGTGTTTTCAGCCACAGAAAATTTTAATTCTCAAACACTCGAGTTTCAGAAAACTGTTTTATTGCGGGCGAAAAACCGGAAAGACAATGAAGGACAAAAAATAATCGAAGGAATCGAAAGTATCATTGATCTTGTAGCAGCAGAGGCCAAACACTATCATAACTGTTACAATAGCTTCTTTATTGGTCAGAAAATCAGCAAAGTTTTGAGACCTGTGGATGAAATTAGACTCCAAGCCTTCAATGCACTTAATGAACATATTAATAGTAATGATGAATGTATGGTTACTGAATGACAAGCAGTTAAAGAAAAAGCTTATTCATAACTATGGAGAGGGATTGATCATAACAAAAAGTCGGACTTCATATAGTAAAGAAGTATTATTCACATTTAGAGGCTATGCCAATAAGTTGTTGCATTAAGCATGGTAGGAATACACAATGAAAAAATAATAAGTATGAAGAACTTCTTCCAATCGAGCAAAAAGCAGTAGAAATTATTAGAGAAGACATGCGAATTCAACCATACAATACTGAATACTATAGACCTTTGGATGAACAAACAATAAGTGGTGATGAGCTGGTTCCTAAATCCCTGGAACTTTTGATTCTTGAAATAACAAAGAATAGGAGCAAGTATCTTACCGTAAGCTAACCGTGAGCGTTCGGTGATAGTTCAGCTTATCATTTCAGGTTATCTGCCTAGATCGTTTATTTCTCCCCTGAAACTAACGATAGGTGTACACTGCCTGCACCACTACGCATCTAGATAACTAATACATATTTTGACTAGTCTTGGAATAAGTGTCCCATACCAAGAGATAAGACGATACGAATATTCAAGAATAAATGCAGAAGAGTCAACAAAGAGTAAGCTAATTTACTCAATTCGCATTTGACAATGCAGATTTTAATACAATGATACTTGACTGTCACAATACGTTTTATACTATGGGAGGAATAAAAATATGCACACCTCCAGATGTAGTTGAAAGAACTGAAATTTACAGAGACACTGAAGTTCCAAAATCTGATCATGTTGCTAGTCTTTGAAAGGAAACAATCAAAGTCTACAAAGGCCAATTGAGTTAATGGGGGAATCAAGAATTTGATAATGAAGGATGTATTATCAGGGACATATGACAAACTTGAGGATACAAAGCTAGAGTTTCTTGACAATATAGGTTGAACACTCATTTCTTAAATGTCTCCAACCCCTCTGTGGAGTGGTTTTATGCACATCTTAACAGTAAACTCTCCGCAATTCACTGAATAAGACACGTCTCACTCCATTGTTGCTGTCTCAGAACTTAACGTTTTGCAAGCCGAAAGGAGATGCTGATGAAATGATCGTGTCGACAGCTATTGATATGTGTGCTATACAACAGTCAGTTGCTATTGTTGGTACAGCCACTGATTTGTTGGCAATTATGATACGACGCTTAAAACCAGAAAATCACCTGTACTTCGTAAAACCAAAATCTACCACAAAGGCAATTAAGTGTTACGATTTGGAATGATTAGTAAGTAAATGGAGCCTCTTTCTGCTTCGATACCTGCCTTACATGCATTAACAGGCTGTGACTCAGCATCAGTTCTCTTCAAGAAGGGCAAAAAGTCTGCTCTCAAACCGATTCACACAGATAACGAATTAGCTCACTCTCTAACTCTTTTTAATGGTAAAAATCAAGATAGTGGACTTATAATGGCTACAGATGAAAAATTCTTGGTGATACTGCATGGCGATAAGGAAGGTGAGGATCTTGGTTCGCTTCGATATAGGTATTAAAAAAACTCTTGGGTGTCTGTCATTGTTATTCACCTTTGATCTAGAGAATCTACCTCCAAAGTCTGCAGCTGCCAGACAACATTCGTACCTTCAAGCCCAGTTTTGGTTTGGAAATAAGCTCGAACCCACAGAATGGTCTGGTACGTGAAAAATGAAAAAAATGGTTCCAGTAATAACAACTTTTCCAGCGGTGCGTGATGAGCTCTTCAATCAAATTGAATCAAAGCTGTCAATGTAAAATATCTCTTCGTAGTGATTGTTCCAGAAGATGTGAATGTCGGAAAAATTGACTGTCCTGTACTTAAAAACCGCAGTGGAGTAACCTGCATTAAAAGTTATTTCTGATAAACCAGATGAAGTTGTTGACGATGTCGTATAAACAACACTTGTAGTTCCACGCAGTTATGAACTATTATCTTAAATCATTTCTAATGCGTGATGTGCTATTGTAAATACATGTATTCATAAGTACATCAAACTCTAAAAATTTAAAAAAAGGTATTTGAGATGACAATTTATTATCTACAATTTTGAGATTATATCAAACAAAAAAAAAAAGGAAAAAAGTTTTTACTTGATAAAAATTTCTTTTGAAAATGTACCTTAATAACATCAAATAATTAATTTTACTTTGCATAATTAGGTGTTTAGAGAATGAAAATCCATGTATATTTGTTCAAGTTGTGGAAACAAACGTGAGAGAGTAACGGATTCTTGTGCCGCCATATCTAGATGCCATTTTGGAAGTGAATCCCGCGTTGGATCGATGGGGACTTTTAGTATGTTCTAAGGTTCAGCTTGAAATACTTATACTGAGAAATTCGGCTTCCATTTAATTAGTCTGATACGGCCCCTATATTTTGCTTTTCTTTCCTGGAGTAATATGTCACTTAGGGATGAAGTACATACATATAATACGAGATGGTGTAAGAAACTTTGTGTACCCTTTACTAGATTATCGAAGGTCAGAAATAGCTATTTAAGTTTAGGACCGAAGCTGATAAATAAACTAACGACCGCCATACAACTGCCGCTAAAGGTTTATAAAAGTAAGTTATATGATTGGTTAATAGCAAACCCATTTTATCCGACTCAAGAGTTCAGTGAATGTGAAGAAACTGTGTCGTAATTTCCAGTCATTCTTTTTCAAATATTATTAGGCTATATATTACACTATTAACCAGAAATTGATTGTTAATATTTTATTAATACTTTTTCTTCTGTTGTATATACACCCTCCATTCCAAAAGAAACCGAACGTTTTAAAAAAAACAAAAAAGCAATGTACATTTTGGAACAAATCATTTTTATTAATCAATGTATTCCCCTTCTGCATCGATACACATATTTGCACGCTCCAACAAGTTGCCAAACGACTTCTCCATGTCCTTTATTGGAATGGTCTTTAGGACGGCGGTCGTCGCCTTCTCAATGGCATCAATCGATGCGTGCCACTTTCCTTTCATCGCCAAATGCAGTTTTGGGAACAGATAGAAATCGCACGGAGCGAGATCTGGTGAATAGGACGGATGATGCAACCGAATAATGTGATTTTTGACCAAAAATTCAGTGACAAGTCGCGAACGATGTGATGGTGCATTATCGTCCAAAAGAGTCCAACTACCGATTTCGCGATATTCGGGCCGAATACGACGAATTTTGCCAGCAAACGCTTCATGACGCCCAAGTAAAACTCTCCAGTGACTGTCTGGCCGGACTGAACAAATTCTTTGTGGATAATTTCTTTTGAATCGTAAAAACAAATCAGCATCACTTTAACTTTTGACTTCACCAAGCGACTTTTTTTTGGGTGTTCCTTCATCCGGCGCTCTCCATTCAGCACTTTGCCGCTTTGTTTCGGGCTCATATTCAAAACACCACGTCTCGTCACCAGTTACAATGGATTTCAAGAAGTTTCGATCCTGCCGAGCACTTTTAACGATGTCTTTGCAATGCGCAATTCGATCAACTTTTTGGTCTTCGGTGAGTTTGTGTGGTACAAACCGCGAATTAACCTTCTTAAGGCCCAAAACTTCGGTCAAAATGCGGTATGCGGTTGTTTGAGGAATGCCTAATTCCATTTCAATAACTTTCACCGACGATTTTTTGTTATGTTTGATGAATTCACGCACTTTTTCGATGTTTTCTTCCGATAATCCGGTTCTAGGACGGCCTGATCTTTCGTCATCATCCAGCGTCTCTCTACCCGATTTGAATCGCCTGAACCACTCGTAAACTTGCGTACGGGATAGACACTCATCACCATATGCATTTTGTAGCATTTGGTGCGTTTCACTAAAAGTTTTACCCAGTTTAACACAAAACTCAATTGCAGCTCGTTGTTTGAAACTCATTTTCCGGCCGATGTACACAACACACTGACAGTTGAAACGCAATAACTTTGTTGCCGTGCATCCAAATGTCATGACATTTATACCAGTTGTCAATGAGGGACTACGCCATCTACCGGTAAAATATTACAACAGATGGCACTAGTGGTACTATTTGTTTTCAAAAGTTCGGTTTCTTTTGGAATGGAGGGTGTAGACCTATATATCTATATGTATATTTCATTTGGACGTTGTCTATTGCTTGAAAAGCTCAATGACAATAAAATATTCTATTTTATTTTAATCCAAACCAATAAAGCATGTTAGGAATAATAGGAGTGAATTATTAAAAGATGTTACGACGTTACTGGAATAGAAATCGTAATTTGGGTGAGATGATAGAAAGCATGATAGAAGGCGAACGAAGAAGGTAGGGAAATATGAAATACTTGGATTACTAATGGTTGCTGGGCGATGGCACGACTACTACTGATTTTACGCTGATTGTAGATGAGTTCACGCGCTACTATACAGATTTTGAAGTGTACGTCCCATTGACTACACACACGCCTCGGAATTTCTGTTTATGCTTTCTTACCATCTCACGGATGACGAGTGCCAGACATTGTTACATTCTATTACCGAGGCTGAAATTTTCGCGGTCCTCCGGCGGACAAAGAGTCGCAATGACCCCGGAGAGGATAATTTTAATATCTAGTTTTATAAACAGTATTGATCTCATCCCAGTTCCTATCTTACCTCCTTATTCAATGCTTTTATTCAAGAGGCGAAGGATTGTGTCGTAATACAGCCATTTTAGTCCTCATTCCGAAATCTCGCGCAGCGCATTTTCTTGAGGACTATAGACCTATTTCTTTATTGCCTGTCGATATTAAGTTGTTCACCAAAGTTCTTACGGCCCGACTTCGAGCAATCATTATTCCCTTTCAGGCGGTTCTTCACGCCGCTCCACCTATCGTACACACTTCGGTCTTTGTGCGATATATTTTCCTACTTTCATTTCCGGCAGATCACGGTTTCTTGTTGCAGATGCTCAAAGCTTGGAGGTTTCTTTTAGTCTTCCGCACGGTTATTTCTAATCTATATACCACGGCTAATTTACGCAACCTGACCCTCTTATTCCGTGAAACATGGTCTACGTCAAGGCTGTTGTGTGTCGACCATTCTTTTTGCACTCACATTAGATGTTTTACTTAGAATGTTGGCTACACTGCACCTCCAATTCCTCTCGGTTCTTGAGTCAGAATATATTCGCATTCGCGTATGACGTCACAATTACAGGCGTAGATCCTGTTCTTATAGTGAGTGCAGCGTTTCACACTTCGTTCTGGGTTACATTATAATGTACAGAAACCTATCACAGTTTAATAGATTTTATTTACCTGCTAACGAGCCTGGGATACCGTGTGTACCTGACGTAACTTCTTAGACGAACCTAGCTATCCCCTTTACCTTCCATAATACTCTCCATATGAGGATATTTGGTTCCGTTAATGCTACAGATCAGGGACGGCGCCGGAAACGCTTGATGAGGTGGACGGAAAGAGGCGGACCTAGCTGCTGGGTGGGCAGACAATGAAAATAAGAACTTGGCAATGTAGACTTTTTTTTACAATAATTTTCAATTTTTATACTATTTAATTAGCTAAGGCTCAGACCGAAATAGGGGAGGAAAAGAATGTGAAAAACAGCTGTCTTGGCCTATAGAAGGTACAATTCCGACATTCGCCTGATGGGACTGAAGAAATGCAGGACTTAGGATGGGCTGCGGGAGTTTGTGGCTATATGCACGACCTACCGAATCCCATGTGGCAGACACACTACCTCTACTTCCAGATTTTTTAAAACATTAATAACGGTGTGTACTATGTAGTCGATGAAATTTAAGACAGCTTTACCTCCTCTCCCTCCAAGAATGCACATGAATGCATAGAAATAAATTAAGGTTCAAACAACAGACTAACAGATAATATTCTACCTATCGTTAATAACATAAAATACACAATTAAAGGTAAAGTAAAACAATTATAAAATAGGCTAGGCTACTGCAAACATTTTTATCTTTGAAGGGTTTATTACAAGAAAGCAAGAGACAAATAAATGTAAATCATATTTTCTCTCATATATTCTTAATTTATGCACATTAGATTTTTTGACGTGATCTCTATATGCAACAGCAAAGACCGTGTTCCTTACCAAAAGAACAGGAAAATTGTACAGCATGATTGATTGATCATAACTTACACAGAAATCTTTGAAACTGAAACTCAAGTTAGAAAAAAAAACTAAAACAATTATAAATTGGATAAAGAAGTAAATAGCAATTAACAAAACTTCATCATGATCCACAGAAACAACAATATATTTTAAACTATGAAGGGCTGATCACATGGTACGAACAAGCCAGTGTTGAGTAAGTTACTTGTAAAAATGTAACGCTTTACAAGTTACTTTACTTTCTCTTAAAATGTAACGTGTTAGTAACGCGTTACTTGCCCCAGAAAGTAACTGTTACTTTACTTGGAAAGTAACGCGTTACTTTTAGGTTCGAAACTTTAAAAATGTAAAATAAAATGACTTCAATTTTCCGTAATACTATTACTATCGCTATTACTACTATTATTATTATTATTATTATTATTATTATTATTATTAATATTATTATTATTATTATTATTATTATTATTTATAACAACACTGTATATAAAAATGAAAGAAAGGCGGTTTGTATTTGAATACTAAAAAACTAGTTGATTGCCAACCTCGGTAATCGTGAAGTATAGGAGTCAAGGACATTGTTCATGAGCTTCTGAATTTGGGTTGAGGGTCTAGATTGAGTATTCGAGCTCGAGCCAAACACTGTTAAACGTTATAGGGCACTTACCAAATATCTTCAAAACTGCTCGGCTCGGGTTTAGACTTGTCAACGACTCGAGCAGCTTGGCTCACAGCTCATTCAGTATCGACCGGAACCGAGAAGTGAGCCGAGCCAATAGCTCATCCAACCGACTCGGCTAGAGCCCTCGGCTCAGATGAGCCAAACCGAGCAAATGGCTCATCCCTACCAAGCCAGCTTGAGTCGATGGTTCACCCCAAGTGAGCGGGCTCGAGCCATCTTCTCAGTTTAGCCGAGCCGAGCTGAACTTGTTATTAAAAAATATCTTGTGGTTACGCTATCGAGACAGACGAGATGCGAGCAGTGTCCCCTCTCGTGAGCAACACTAAAAGTATTCCATATTACTGTCTAGCTTACATTTTTCATGGCTTTCGTTTTCCAGTGTAATCAGGCCATGATTTCAAGACGAGTTAGAACGAACGAGCCATTTATCAAACTCGTCTGGACTCGAAACTCGAAGCGAAAAACTGAATCAGTTCGGAACTCGGCTCGAGGATATTACCTTCGACTTGACTCGAAACTCGACTTGAATTCGAGTCGAGTCAAGTTTTAGCTTGACTCGTGCTCATCCCTACGCGTTAGAAAAAATGGTTGCTTATTATTATTCTGCTAAACTAATTATATAATAATAACAATGTTGTTATGTAAAATTAACAATACAGAATATAGAGAAACATTACACTACAACTAGTGAAATGAGAACACATGAACTGGGAATGAATCAAAACTTTCCAGTAACTCTAAAATCGATACATGCTTTTTAAAGCTAGTTTCAAACTCTATAATCAATGGGACTCTAGGATAAGCAAACTGATCTGAAAGAACTCCAATATTACATACCATCAGCAAACTATTTTCTAGTAATAAAGTATGCCTGCTGATCAGAACACAGTTTAGTCATATTAACCCCTTAATGTAAATCCTTAATTATGGCACCTTAGTTGTTGATAAATATTTTCCGCCGGGGCACTTCAGGCACTTTGGGCCGTATGGAGTCATTTTGTCACGTGATTAGTGCCATACTAAAGAGTTCGACTAACATAAGGTTCCTGTAGTAGTCAGGCCTTTAGTATGATGCTAATCATACTTCAAAACGACTCTGCATAAGGCGGTTTACTTTTAAATTCTGTCCACCATCATCCTCAGCTCTTAAGAAAAAAGAGTATCGTATCCGCTTCATCGAAGAGTATCGAAGAGTATCGTATCTTCACTTTATCGTATCCGCTTCATCAATATATACATTGCTCTTAAGTTGTGTTACCGGGCCAGAATTTTCCTTTAACGGAATTGTTTGCTAAACGGTTGGACTCTCTATTCCTATGGAATATTTGGCGTTGCTTAATTTTTCACATCCCGTGTACGGCCCTATTTCTTCCACGTCCGAGGAGAGTTGGGTCTCGTTCATCTAAGAGTGAAGTGTCAAACCTTGTTTATACTCGATTTTTATACTGCCGTTGCAACTGCTGAATCCTTTACACGCCAATCCCCGTGTGCAAAGTACCGCCAAACATCATCGGTCCGCCGTTGCCTTTTTGATAGCCGCCGAAGTGAAGGAAACATGACTGCCGGCATCGGTCCGCTTTCGGTTCCCAGCGGAAAGCCACCAAAGCGGAAGTGAAGTGGCTGCCGTCATCGTGACGTTTTCCCGCCAGACGGTGCTATAGAGACATAATGACCGTTAAGTGATGGTGAGAACTAGGTAACGTCCGCTGCTAGGATATAAGAACAATAGGTGGCAGCACTGCTACTCGTGTAACTGTTGTCAGACGGTTCATAAACTTATAGAACTATTTTCGTGACTGATTATAGCAGAACATGTTACGTTATTCGTTTCTTGGCAAAACAAGTCAAATATACTGCGTAAAGTTTTGCTCGTTGCAAACAAGAAAATCCAATTAAAAATGTTCACTGACAATTACTAATTGCTTCTGATATGCTGGGAAGGCCATGTCGTTGGTGTTAGTTTTCCTTGCACCTAAACGTAGAACTAAAGTACGCCGAAATCCTACTAATCTTTGTGTATCGGTTGACGGGCATTTTCTTCGACCAACTGCCTCTGCGACATATCTTGGTGTGGTGTTCGATACCAAACTCACCTGGAAACCTCACTTTAAAAAACTGGCGCAAAAAGCATCAACTCGATTAAATCTTCTACGCCGCCTTACGGGCACGACCTGGGGACTAAGTGCGGATGTCTTACTAAAGACATACAAAGTTTTTCTTCGCTCTCTTCTCACATTTGGTCACATTGCCTGGTGTCATGCTTCACCTAAACTCTACGAGAAGTTAGCAATTATGGAACGCCATGTTATTCGCTTGGCATATCGGCTTCGACTACCATATCCAAATTACATGACCTACGAACATATAGACTTTCGAACTATTTTCGAGCATCTTGCTACACTCCGGACAAGATACATTCAATCCCGCGTTACAAATGCTCATTCACTCTATCTTGATACGTTAAGAGTTGATGCCCGTACAGATGCTCCATCTCCATATCAGCACTCACCGCTCAACATCCTCACCACACTTTATGTTCAGACAACAAATTTGGACGCCGCAGAGAGAGCAATATTTGGCATTTACATCGTCAGAGATCATCTACCTCATATTTTTCCATTTTAGCACATGTTCTTCACTCATCACTAACATTGGGGTATCATTACGTCTTACATAAGTCTCGAGTCGCCCCGAGACAGAAGATCTAACCTACATGTGTCTCAACTAATGTTTCCAATGTGATTGTGACGTCAATGCACTTCATATCATTATCATACTTGTTTATATATGATATATCCAATTACGTTTATTCTTTAATTATATATATTTGTATATTTGCACCATTAATATGATACCTTGCACTTATTACATATTGTTCATTTCTCAAGACTAATTTTACGTGTTTTTTCAATTTCTTGTTGTTTTTGCACTGCACTTAGACCACCTAATGTATATGTATTAGCACCACCATGTTTTTTGAAAACCTCTGCCAACGAGAGGGCGTAACCCTCTAATGGCTGGGGTTAGTTTGTTTTAATATGAAACCAAATATGATGCAATAAACAGAATAGATGATTAAAGAAATTTCACAAACCTAATCCCTTACCTTAAAAAAAATGGTGTTAGTTCCATCAATTAGCCGGTAGAGTTTCTCGTACGCCATACTCTATTGTTCATAATCATCAAGCAGTCCTCACGGATGTAGAATAGACTAATATAATTGCTACATACTTTCAAGATATACATCTACGAGGTTGCCATACACCAGATCGCTTACAATCAACTATCAATCGACATACCGATGCAGAGAACTAAATACTCCTCTAACCATGCCGATTCACCACGACACTTTTAGTAACACACTTAGAGGTAAACGCAATACTACACCAAGATTTGACTACGTTACATATGTACTCATCAGACAAGCGCCTCACTCTTTTCTAGTCTTTCTTATCACCATCTATACTTTATTCTGCGAACTGTATATTTTCCACTCGACTGGAAATACTCTAAAGTTCTTCTCTATCCTAAACCAAAGAAACCTCCATCAGAAGCCATATCCTATCGTCCTATTCATCTCACTAGTTGTCTCTGCAAAATCTTGGATAGAATCCTTGTCCGTCGCATGCACGACCATCTTTACTCACATAATCTTCTTCCAATACACCAAGCTGGATTTCGACCAAATTTTAGTAATCAAGATCAATTATTCCGTCTCACCACAACTATTTACAATCAATAAAATACAGATTTCCCTTCTTGCCTTGTAACATTCGATCTGGAAAAACCTTTTGACAAAGTTTGGCACCCTGGCTTACTATATAAACTTCGTAACTATCTCCTACCAAATTCGTACATCCACTTCATACACTTCTTCTTAATAGGACGACTAGCTTATATCTCAATCAATGGAACGTCATCTCATCCTATCTTGTTGCAATCTGGTGTACCACAAGGCTCATCTTTGTCTCCTTTATTATACTTGCTGTACGTCGCTAATCTTGTTGTTTCTAATAACACCTCAAAATTTCAGTTTGCTGATGACATTGCTTTCTCCACAACTTGCCGCACCGTATAATCTCTTAATAAAACCATGCAAGTAGCTATTGATGCATTTGTGCGCTGGTGTCATTTTTGGAGTTTGAATATTAATTCTTTCAAGACACAAACCATAGTTTTCCTACACGTTGACGCCGCTCACGGGTACATCGAAACTCGAATCTACTTCGGCTTCAGGTTGATCTTACGCCCGTTCCATTGTCAAGTGTTATTACGTATCTCGGTGTCATTTTTGACATTCACCTTACCTGGACTCCACATCTCACCAAAATCACAGATGAAGCGCAAAATCGACTTAATCTTCTCAAACGATTAGTTGGCACAACCTGGGGATTAAGGGCACATACCGTACTCAATACATATAAAACCTTCATGCGGAGTACATTAACTTATGGACATACAGCCTAGATATCTACGCTCCTAAAATTCTATCAAAAACTTGCTATACTCGAGGAGGAGATAACTTCATTCGTCTAAACTAACATAACCTTGTGCTGTGACGTCCAGACCACTTCATTTCATCCATTCATTACATTTGTTCATTTTCTTTATTGCAGTCCGCAATTTTCTTTTTTTTTCCATATAAATGTTTGTGTTTATTATTAACTTGCAATGTTCATTTCTAGCCATTAACCTCTTACTGCTTGTGTTATTTATTTATTATTATTTTTTTCTGGAATCATTTCAATCAATGTGTTTAATATTAATATGATGAATAAAGAAATAAACATGACAAACTCTTAGACTACCTATATTTCCATTGAGACAATTGGTCTACATTACAGCACTTACCTGAAGAAAGGGCACAACCCTTTAAACGGGACGATGGATAAAAAAGATGGTTGGTGTTCCCATCCACGCACTCCAATTTGCTAACGACACCGCCTATGTCACTTTGTATTTCTCTGTTGATTGTATCAACACCACTCTTCAACCAGCTATCGATAAGCTAGTCAGCTGGTATCTGAAGTGGAAGCTGAAATTAAACCCCTCCAAGACCAAAATGGCATGATTCGCCCGCAACCGCAACAAATTTTGTACAACAAGAAATCCCGAGCGTCTAAGTCTTACGCTTCTGGGCTCACTGTTGACCTTGTCTAACAGTGTGAAATATCTATACGTAATTTTTGACAAACATCTCACCTGGACAGCCCATCTTTCCCTTTAACAAGCTAACATTAGACGTCGTATAAACTTGTTGCAAAGCCTCTGCGGCACCAACTGAGGTCTCAACACCAGGCTTATTCTCAATACGTACAAGGTTTCTGTCCGCTTTGCTCTTACACGTGGTCATGTCTAGTTGCCAGCTCCACAGCACTTTTCCGACAAATTACAAGTCCTGGAATGTCATGTTCTGCGCATTGCTTACTCCTTACCGCCACATACTTCCACTCGAGAGGTCTATCGCCGCACCACCATACCCACGCTTTCACCACATCTTTATCGCCTCCGCACTCGCTATATTCAGCGGCGTATAGCAGAAGCACATCCAATGCTTGGTGAACTGCTAGATCAGAGTCCTGCCCGACCACGCCATGCCTAACCACCTTTTGACATTTTGTGTTTTAATCGTACATTGGTATAGAATTTTCAGAGTGTAAATACCAATGCAATATATTGTTGGCTAAATTAAGAGTAGAGGGTTAAAGGCAGCAAAGAAGAGCAATGTGACGGGTTAATGGCGGTACTGGTGATTTCAAGCCGGTACTAGAGGTTACGAAGCGGCCATGTGGCAGTTTAACCTTTTAAGAATTTGGTAACTTTCGTTACCATGGCGTAGTATTGTCTTTGATCGCTTCTTTAGCTTCTATAACAGGTATTTAAGCCGGGTTCTTTCATTAGTCAAGTCAAAGGTCCCTTCAGACTCTTAAAAAATTCTCCTGACCTCAGTTTTCAAGATAGAAGAATGAAATTTTGCACACCTGTTACCTACGTAACAATGTATTTTTTAAAAAAGAAAATCAGATCCTTATGTGAACCCGGGCCCGAACCTGAGGGGCACAAAAATTTTGATTTTCTTTTCGAAAAATCTACCTTTTTCCGATTTTTCCTTTTCTGCTATATAATACGGACAAGTAAGTGGTATCATTGCAAAGTATGATCTATCCTGAAAAAAATGAGGCATGAACTACGATCTTGCGATAAATAGTAAGGAAGCAGTAGTTGTTTGAGCGAAAGTCTAAAATTTACTTTAAAAAGTGGAAATCCTAAAAGAGTTAATGGCAGTATTGGTGGTTTCAAGCCGCACTAGCGGTTCAGACGAGCGGAAACGACGAAAACCGCCTTATTACCGATATGATAGTAAAATTGTGGCATTCGTGCAATTTTGTAACGGTACCGCCGCGTTGAGCTGCCATCGGCCCGCCAAATTTTCAACGGCAGGCCACCACGGTTCGCGGTCAGTCTGACTACGTCTTGCACATGAGGATGGGTCCGATGTTTCTGGCCAACTTATGAATAATCTTTGAGCTCCCCGTTTATTCACTTCGCTGATTGTTGCCAGTCGTACATTACTTCATTAATACGTTATTGGACATACGCTGGTGTGGTTCTCTGCCCTACGGGCTACACTTCACGTACTTTGTATAGCTTCCTTCTTTCTTTAACTTACGGTTAGACTGTTCTCGGAATTCCTTACCGATATCCGCAAGCTATGTGGTCAAAGCTATGGGCTAATATCTCTGCTCCTGTTTTGACTTCTTATATACAGGTTGAATGGTTTCAACTGATTCACCAGTTGCTCCCTGCTCGCGTTAGTTTATTTGAGCTGAATCGTGTCCCTGACCAGCTGTATCATTAGTGCGCCAAAGAGGATACACTGGTCCATCAGTACACTCAGTGTGTTAGTGCTCCAGAAATTTGAAACTGTCTTACGTCCTTCTTAGGACAAATTTGTCGACGATCTCCACACCAGTTAACACTGTCATACTTTTTGTTTCCGGATTTTCGTTTTTTCCCAGAAACTAAACATCACGCTGATCTTTTTCATGTGGCGTGTACGATCGTCTATGTCCATCGCCATGTGCCTTTGCGGGAAGCTCGTACTTACTTGGATTTTCTAAAACTTCTCGCCGAAGTCTCTTTTCCCCTGAGTTGGACATGCAGTATTTCAGTAGGTTTTTAGAAGTCTGTTGCAATAAGCTTATAAAATACCAAGTTGGATCGTTCAATTGTACGAATAAAAAGAAACCTTGTCGCCATTCTGAAATCTAATCCATCTGTTGTTGGTTAGTTTTTCTATAAACTACATCTTCTCCGTGGGAGTGAATGGCCACCATTCTTATACCTAAAATAGTTATCAATCTTCCGAAAATTTTATTTAATTAAATCTTAGACCGTGTATAAAAAGTACACGACCATAACAACACAAATGCAGATTACATTAGAAAATACGAAAAGAAAGTAAAACGAAAAATAAGAAAGAAGGAGAGAAAGAAGAGACTACAATAACTTCTTGAAGAATATTCATTAGAAAGAATAGTAGATAAAAGAAACTATAAAACCTTTTAAGTAAGGTATGAAAGAATGGAAGATTAACGAAAAGGGGAAAAATAGAGAGAGGAAAAGAAAGAAGAGTTAACGGGATACTTATTGAAATATAGTTGGAGGCTTGTGATGCATTGTATGGAGGGCAGACCTATCAATCCTTGCGTAAAACATCAGAAAAAATCTGACTTTAAACCTACTGCAACTACACACATGTTAATACATGTTACATGCGACCCAGATCCAAGCAAATCCGCCAAATTGGTTTACTCAGACCTTTTCTTCGTAGAGATTGTTCATAAGCATATTTAGTTCGTGTGACAAATTTGTACCTTCTTTTCAGAGTTTAAATAAGTATTGGACGTTGAGAAAAGCAAAGTTTAAAGTTGTATCCACAACTAAATATTACAAAACTCTTATTTGTCTGAAGTTCTCAGTATAATGTCCACAATTTAGTAGCTATCGTCACTAGTTTCCACTTTTTCAACTTCATTAAAGACGAAGAGCTACATTTGACCAACATATATATATATATATATATATATATATATATATATATATAGTAGAGAGAGAGAGGTTTTATTAATAACTAGTAGTTATTGTTAACCTTTCACTTGAAAAACACCTTTAAGTTCTTGGTTTCATATTAAACGTTATCCTAGGTTCCCATACTCAAAACTATATCTCATTCATACTACCATTCACTACACGAAACAACAAACATTTAGCTAGGCCTATATTAGGTCTCTTATTTAAAGTTTCTTAAAGAAAAGGCATTAATAGTGGAGCACATTTCAGTATCAATTGTGCTTTTAGTGATGAAAGCATAAAACTTGGTGGAAACGTACCCTACATAAAACTACGTACTAATATGATAGGGAGCCAAAAGTATATGCCCAGTAACGACCTCTGGCGGCCATCTTAAAATGGCCACCCTGTGCCATGCATATAAATTTAGAAAACAACAGTAACTTTCTTCTTTTTGATTTTAGCATGATGGCTTCTATTATTAAAAAAGTACCAGGATATTCTGATAATTACAAGGATGTGCATTTTGTTGTACTTCGATTGTTAGTTTCCGAGATATTGTCCGAAAACTTTGAAACAAAATGGGAAATAAACCTGAAAGAAGATACAAATTCAACAATAACTTTTTCCTGGTGGTTTTAGCGTGATGACTTTCATTTCATAAAAGAATAAGAGCATTGTAATGATTACAGAGATGCGTATTTTATTCCTGTACGATGAGTGGTTCTCGAGATATTGTTAAAAAATTAGAAACCTACTTGATAAATAAGCAACTGAGAAAAAAGTAAATTCATAGGAGGCACGAGTTGTAAGTGACATAATTTGGAATGTTTCTATATGAGACACACATTAAAGATCGCAGTTACATTTATATTTCAATACAGTCGATTTTAACAATTTCTCCCCTCGTAGCGTAGTCGCTAACGTTCTCGCCTTCTGTGCGAGCGTTCCCAGGTTCGATTCTTGGTGGGGACACTAGGTCGTAAAAATGTAGAAACCTATCTCAGGCCAGCCATCGTGAATGAGGTTTTCCTCATTCACACCAGGCAAATGCCGAGGTGGTACCTAACATATAGGTCCCAGGCCGCTTCCTGCCTTTCTTTTCCCCGGATAGTGTGCTCACCAAGGGACGCCATCCCTCAAACGTGACGGGCTAAAATGGCCATAGATGCAAAAGTACAGAAATGTAAATTCTAATACTAATCCTTTAACAATTTCTCTGACGCTGGTTGTTAACTGCAAAACGGCACGTGGTAACCTGAGACTATAGCCAGACAAGCATTCTCATGAACCTCCTTTTGCCAGTAGGGCTTGAACTTTATCTACACAGTCATATACGTAAGCGTCAAATAGTAGATATGATGTTCGATTTGGGATTTAATGTTTCATACGACTGTGTTCTTGAGTTGCCAAGCTGTATTGCAGAGTCTCTTTGCCAGAAGTATGAAAACAATAATATTGTGTGTCCTCCAAATTTAGTGAAGGAAGCATTCACGGTAGCTACAGGAGACAACATAGACCATATTCTGTCAGATTCAATAGCCAAATCGTCATTCCTGGAACAAGTATATCACCTACAACGAAGGGGATTCCAAGTCTTCCGGACTTCAATACAACAGTTCAGCCCTGACCAATACAGTATTCCGACAGCGATTAACAGTCCGTATAGTACAAGGGTCTCACGCAAGCGATCTCTGAACTTTACTAACAGCGAAGAAGGAAGAAGAGGAATGGATAAATAACGTTAATCAGCTGGTTAGAGACGAAAATACCAATAATAAGCCTGTTTCTTGGTTTGCATATCATGCAAAGAACAACCCCATTAAAATTCCTTGTACAAGTGCTCTCCTACCATTTCTGAAACAACCACCTAATTCTGCTGCAGTTATTGAACATCTTCTAACAATTGTTTGAAAGGCATTCTCTATTCTCTCCACTGATCAAGCACCTGTCATAATATTTGATCAACCTCTTTTTACTCTAGCTTGTCAGTTACAGTGGAACCAACCATCTTTGTTTGGAGAAGACAAATTTGTGATAATGCTTGAAGATCTGCATATTGAACAAGCATTCTTGAAATTTATTGGACGATAGCTTGAAGGGAGCGGATGGACGCAGCTGATAGTTGATGCTCAGTTGGCAATATCTGGAACTGCCGAAACGTTCCTAGATGCATCTCATATTACGAAAACCAGAAGGGTTCATCATATCACTGCTTCTGCTTTCAATACTGCTACATGAAGCATACACTGAAGCTACTGAAATCAGTGGCACCGAGATTACTGTATCTGAGTGGTGCAACATCCGCAAAAAACAAAGTACATTATTGCAGTACTAGTACACAACACTGCACCTTCAGTTACTCCTCAATATGTTTGTTAGATCACTACGTTCAGGTGATTTTCAGTTGTATTGTGACTGTTTGACTCAGATGTGTCCGTTTTTTTTTTTTTTTTTTTTTTTTTTGCGATGGACCGTATTAATTAAGCAAGAAGGCTTCTTGTTCTTTGAGAGATATGGTTACATTAAAGTATACGCACTTAGCGATTGCTTCCCAATTCAGCAAGGGTAATTTTGTCATCTATAAGGCGAGACATCGTTTTTCTGCTATTCCAATTGATCAAGCACATGAACAATACAATGCAATCGTTAAAGGAGACGGTGGTGCATTAGAACTTATAGAAAATCCATCTGCCCTTCGACGAGATATATGGACCAGAGATTGCACGAGTTGTATCAGAGTTTCAATAAATGATCTTCATTCATTATCCAGTTCTCATCTTCACCAGGATAAAAAAAATTTGGTGTTCAAGCAGCATTTCATGGAAGACATGAAAAAGGTTCTAAATACGTTTCAGGACCAAGGAAACCCTTACAACGATGAATCAGAAGATTTAATTAACATTGACACAAAGCAAATCGCCCATGATCAAGTAAAGGAGACTGTTATCCAAATTGAAACTGTTGCTCTACCTCACTCTCAACAGTATATGAATAATAGAATAAAAGAGCCAAAAGAGTCAGTTCTACAGCCGTTGAGAAAACTCGAACTCTAATGACCACCACCAAAAACATCAAAACTGAAGAGTACTTTATCTCAATACGCTATGACGAAATTATTTTCACGTCTGTACATAGGATGAGAAACTCGAGGCGGTGATTTGGACGAGTTCTTTCGACATGAAACACATACCTGACCTTTTTCTCTTGCAGAGTATGGTCAACTTCGTTACACAATGAAGAGCGACATAATAGGATGTGCGAGCAACTTGTTTCAGAGCATGGTAGGCCTGATGAAATAAATATAGTATTACTTGATGGAACTGTATTGTCCACTTCATACGATCAACGGAAAGAATTAAAACTTTCAAGGTTATGTGGATAGAGGTGTAATTCCATATGTCAAGGCACATTTTCGCACAGCTGTCAGGGTAGATATTATTTGGGACAGCTGCCAAATGGATTCATTAAAGAGAGTTACCAGACAACGAAAGGGTGTTGGCATTCATACAAGATTCACGCCAAGTACTCCTTTACCTAGAAAGTGGGACGAGTTTCTACCTTCATCTCACAACAAGGAAGAGTTATTCTCTTTCCTGAGTTCATGTGTAGCAAGTATACACATGACAATGGAACAGTAATAGCAAAAATGGGAGAATATGTTGCTAGCAAACACCGATATCTCCGTTGCATCTCTCTGTGCATGTAATGATGAAGAGGCTGATACTAGACTCATATTACATGTCAATTCTACTTTTCAGTGTGTATTCTCCAAAGTATTATAAAAAGCGTAGAGGTAGTGGTAGTGTTGAGCATTGCTTTTGCAGCACAGCATCCGGGAGTACAAATTTGGGTTGAGCTGGGAATGGGAAAAAGCCACCGGATCATCTCAGAGCGTGATGTGGCTGCTGCTTTACAGTATGAGCATTAACAACAATTCATTCCATAACATAATGCGATACTGTTTCCGGATTTGGCAATCGAGGGAAGAAATCAGCGTGGAAAGCATAGCTAAGATATCCAGATGTGACAGCAGCCTTCCTTTCTCCATCACGTCCCTGTGCTGAAGTGACGCATATCCAGCGTTTCGTGATAGTTACGTATGACAGTGCACCTTCAGATACAGATGTAGATGTCGCCAGACGTCGTCTCTTCACTGAGAAGATGAAAAATGGAGAGTATTCCACCGAGAAAGTATGTGCTACTACAGCATGTTAAAAGAGTTGCGTATCAATCAGGATATATTTGGAGGCAAGCGTGTGTTAAAATGCAGGATTTGCCCTTACCAGTAAATTGGGGCTGGATGAAATGGGAAACTGGATGGGAACCTAAGTGAATTTCTTTGCTTGAAGCATCAACAGCTTAAATCGAAAGGTGTTACACTTCTAATTATTTCATCATATCTTCATATTAAAAAAATAAATAAAACATCTCAGACAGAGTTTCTAACTCTGGATCTTCAAATTCTACAAGTTCTTTACGAAGGCAGAGCTGCTCAACATGCTTACCTTCTGGCGGGATATTTACGGCTTGCAGCTAGTGTCCATATAAAAAACAGAAGGAAAATGCAATTTCCTCTGTATAAATCTGCGGGAATTGTGACGGATCTACGTTTACATTTTTTGAACTTAGTGTCTGAATAAATTTCCAAGTTTATGTGAACAAGGGTATACCATTGAAACAGCCTAAATATATCCTCGATCTTGAGGTCTCAAATCTTGAGTAATAATAATAATAATAATAATAATAATAATAATAATAATAATAATAATAATAATAATAAGAAGAAGAAGAAGAAGAAGAAGAAGAAGAAGAAGAATATAGGATACAAATCCGTATGACTATAAGTTGTATTAAAATTTGTAAAATCGCCCCTAACATTAGGCAAAAGTTAAAAAATAGTCGAGATTGGAGAGAAGTGTCCGTACCACCAGGACATAAACTCTGCGTACGTTTCTAGAAGTAGCTAAATGTTGAACGAAAGGTTTTCAGTAAACTTTCATGTAGAAAGTAGGGTTACTGAACTCACAAGAGCCATACGAAAATTTATGTTTTTAAGTTTTACGTTCCATGGTTATGCGGCTAACCTACAGGAGACGTCAATGATGAGAATGAAAGAAATAGTGGCATCAAGAAAGTGGAAGGAAACAGAACCCCCCCCCACACACACACACACGCCGTTTGCTCAACACAATGCACACTGGTGGGAGCTGGGATAGATACACGGACACAAGTTCCAGAGCTGAGTGCGCTACGACTGAAACAACTATATAAAGAGCACTTAATCTTTTCGGTACAGGTGAACCATTAAATTCACAAAACTTCAATAATAATAATAATAATAATAATAATAATAATAATAATAATAATAATAATAATAATAATAATAATAATAATAATAATGGACAACCAATGGGCAACTAGCGATATTTCGCCAAAAATTGGCGGCCCGCAGGAACTCTACGCGGTGGCCCCACTTTCATTTTGAAAACTATACCAGCATTGGCCCACCAGCGGAAAGACGCGACGAAACGCCAATGAATTACAAGTTATTCCCTCAAAATACGTTAAATCGCCAATGTGTGTGATTTGTTTACATTAAGGCGTCTAAAAAAACACTTTTAAAAAAAGTGAAAGAACATGTCCTCCGCGATGGACGTGAACCACCAACCTTGTGATTACTAGTCGCATTCTCCTCTGACTTTGCCACGGAGGCGTTGAAGAAAACATCACTTGTAGAGGGATAAATTGTTGATGTCTTTTTAATTTGGATAATGAGAGTGGTCCTTTTACCATGTATATTGTGCAATAACCGTTTGGAATCAGACAAAATGCATTCGCATTGTTGTAATTTTATAACAAGATGACACACGTCCCTTTACTTCATTTCATACTTCTCCCATATTCACTTTCTAACGATCAGCGACAGTTGCCATCTAAATTCATAGAAGTATACGCACTCATCTCAAGATTTTTCACTACGTTATGCAGAGGCAGGGGTTACTCTTGATCCCCCGAGCTCATATTAGGAACAATTCGTCATTAAAAAATAACATACCTGCGTTTGCTGCGTAAAAGGTATTAAGTCCAAGATGTTCTAAACGTTTGAACTTTTTATAATACTTTGTGGGTAACTATATATGCAGAGATGTAAAACTGCTACCTAGATTTTAAACGAAAGCGTTCCACTAAAGTTTCATGCAGAAAGTATGCTAATGTACGTTTTAAGGAATATAACTTTAATAAATATAACTGAATATCAGTGAACAGTAAGACATATAATAAACTAACTTTTAGGATATGCAGATTATAAAAAGTTTCTTACAAACCTTAATTCGATGAGCTCAGAAATACAAAGTAATAAAATAGCGTAAAAGATTAAGTCTACAGTACAATTGTTACTTAAAGAATGGACATACACAATTTCGAGAATCGAGATAAGACGAGAAATGTTTACGATACTTTTCATCTCGTCTCGTCTCGATTCTCTTCGAAAGGGAGACAATAATTTGAATTAGCCTTGTCCCTTCTCGAATGTAAAATGTTTATTCTCGTCTCGATTTTGTTTGTTTTGTTTTAGAAACGAGATAAGAAATTCCTCTTCTCGTGGGCAACACTAAACAAAACCGCAATATGCTTGCCAAATGTCACGTTTATGCTTGTAATGGTATGACCTGAGCGATAATAACCTCCTAGCTTGTAATCTTTCACGAGATTATAACAATAATTATTAATTTTTTGTTATTACTATTATTATTATTAAAGATTTGGTAGTTCAAGTATTGAAACATCCGAGCATTCAAATATCTGAAGATAATGAAAGGTGATTCATCGCCAATCAATCACCACCGAAAATTCTAAAATAAAAAAAAAATACTTGCCCTCTGTGGATCCGATTCGAGGACCTTCAGCCGAGCGCCTTGACCACTGAATCACGATCAATACACGGTAAAAGATTCGTCCTTAGTTTGTTCATGTTAGGTTTCTTTGCCTCCGCTTATAAAGTTCTACGTAATTTTTATTCTTTTCAAAACGTTTTTCTTATTGATTTTAAGATGATATAAGTAAAAAATCTTTGGCATAGTTTATATTAATAACTTGAGTTGTTCTTATAACTTTAGTCCTCAGTTTTGTTTCTTCTCCGCACCAAACTACAGAGATGACAGATTAAATGCTTATATTCTACTCCGTATTTGGTTTCAAAGCAGTCGCCATTACCTGGTCAAGAACTTATGTCTGCCACTAGACAAACGTTTGTTCGACGTAGTATTGAAGCACAAGAATCACGTGGTCACCTCCAAATGGAATGATTGAAGTGTTGCCTTCTATTTACGTTTCTATTAAGAAGCATTTGAAAAAAAATCATAAACCAGGTGTGCCGGAGACTCGAACCGAAGACACCTAATGGCTCAAATAGGATATCCACTCACCCAACAATACACAACAGAAGTTTCTGTAACAAACGTAATATCTGAGAGTAGTTGTAATAAGCTTTTCTTGTATTAACATTAAGTGCTAAACTATGAAGATTCGTTCTGATTTCTTTTTTTTTATCTTTTTAGAACTTGTCAACTGCAACAGTAAAATAAAGGTAAATATCTATTTTGTTCATGTTTGCTACTTAAATAACTGTGTTGAACATAATAAAATTACGAAGTGGATGCGTAGTATATGGACTGATTCTTCATAACATCGATTCCAAGAAGGGTTAAACAATGTAGACCTGCGACGAAAAGCTTTTTAACATATAGTAATGTATTATTTTACCACACAAGACGCTCCTTTTAGATTTCAGCGTAATTAATTGAATACCTACCAAGACACATAGGTTTCTATGGTAGAAAAGAAATATTGTGTCACACTCAAGATTTCTTTATAAGGGTTGTCCTCACCGAGACTTGGCTACTTAAAACTTCATTCGGCAAAACCAATCCACCATTTCATTCATTTCTCATAATCACCGTCTCCTTTAGCCTAACCGGCATAAACGTGGGACGTAAAAATCAAAGATTTCATTTCATTTCAAAAAAATCTTTGTTTATTTCTTTTTTTTAAAATCAAACTTTTGTTTCCTTTCTTTCTCCCTTCCATAATCATTTCATGACACTACTCTCCAGTTAGGAGACTAGGGCGGCAGTGAAAGAATAGTCGAGGTGTTGTAGGCACTAGGTTAGAAATCGTGGGGTCGTGGTTTCTAGTCAACTGTAAGTCAGCTTATTACTTTTAAATTTAATTTGTTCTTGCAAGGTGTATGATGACTTCTTTTTGCTCAAAGATCTCCATCTAGAGATGACATGCAAGAATCATGCACATGTTAAACCAGAGAAAGAGAAAGTGGAGATATCTCCAATTAAAATATTATCCGAAAAATTCATCGATATTCATATTTAATTATGTTTTAGTTCATTTTTTTATTATTCTTTACGAAATTACAGTTCTCGATTCCGTAGAATATAGCAAGGGATAATGAATGATATATTACGGCGTATTACAAGAAAGAACTCGTATTATTTTGATATGGTATATGCTCCTAATAAAAATATGATTGTATTATTAATTGGAGATTAAATTACACAAACTCGTGTTATGTGCACACAAAAATGACTATTTGTCATATTTGAAACATATGACATGTTTTCTACTGATACAATGGTTTTCGCAAATTGAAGTGACACACACTACATATGTTGTTTTTACTTTCTTAGATTGTCTTTCTTTTTTCTTATTCTTTTCTGTTTTTGTTTCATATTCCGAACACACTAGAAACTACTAATATAACTTCAGAAAATATCCTTGTTAGCTTTAATGTGTAAATGAATAATAATAATAATAATAATAATAATAATAATAATAATAATAATAATAATAATAATAATAATAATAATAATAATAATAAGTTGTTACTTTCTAATACTCAAACATTACGTGATATTTTTTTGTTATATGAATATTTGTACAAAATGTTACTTACAATGTATGCTGGTTGCACATGACTACCAGATGCTTCTTTACGTTATCAACAGTCATACTTAATCGCCTGTCAGAAAGAACGGTTTTTACAATAGAAAATGATCTTTCTCACTTCAACTGAAGTAACTGGGACTTACATAAATGAAGCTATTGTAGATGGACATATTTCAAGATCAACACACTTTTCTCCGTAAAGAACGTCACGATATTTCAACATTTCTTGAAAGTCCTCGTTAGCTGCCACAACACGTTTGCTCTTTTCATAAACAGCCAGTCCCTTTTCCCCCGGCACTTTTCCTAGCTGGTCAACTGTTTCCTGAAAGATTTGTAAGGATGTTGGAAGGGTTTCACCTCTTTCCTCTAGTTTCGTAATAGTCTCTGGCAACTTACCATAATGCACCCAAATGAATGAAAGATCACTGCTGAGATCTGAACAGCACAAAATTTTTTTCACCTCGGAAATTGAAGCAGCATCCTCTTCTGATAATTGTTCCATCACAGCACGGATCATTTCCAGGTTGTTTGCATAGTACACTGTAGCTGAAATCCAGGTCCCCCACCTAGTGATAATCGACTGTGGAGGAAGAGAAAGCTCGGGCGCTACTTTCTTAAAAATCCGACATCGGGAAGGAGATTTCAAAAATATTTTTTGGTGTTTGAAATTAGCTTGTCTACTTTAGGGTACAACATTCTTATCTCTTCAGTGATTCTATGTATGCCGTGAACTAAACATGTGATATGAATCATGTTAGGGAACAGCACTTTCAATGTCCGTGCAGCTTGCTTCATGTACGGAGCAGCATCTGTAATGGAAAGGAGGACATCATTGTGTTGTGTGGCTTCTGGTCAGATCAGAACAAGCGAATTTCTGAATAACTGAGCTATTGATGAGCCATTAGCCTTTTCGAGCTCTTCTACAGTCAGAAGAAATGACAAGGATGGTGATGTTTCCATGGGTCCATAATCGGAAACATCCTTAAGATTTGATTCGTGGAGATTTGAACTTTCCTCGGAAGTACATGCAAGGGGAAAAAATATGTAATTACATATAATCCGGGCTCTAATGATCAGTGTTTTCTTTCTTCTTGCATGCAGTATATAATAACCAAATATATTACATACACAATTAATTATAATGTAAGTAATATATGGTGTTCATTGGGAAAAACACTCCAAACAATAAAGATTCATCTTAGCCTGGAGAAATGGTTGTCCGTTTTTTCACTGTCATTTGGCCATGGAACAAACGCCTGGGAGATATCCAACTGAGTTTTGTTCGAATATATAACTCATAGGATATGATGCTTTACTTTTTTAAAATTTCAATACTTCCAGTGTACTCCTAAAAAATGTAATAAAGAAAAAACGACCATGTTTTTTAAATATTCAATTAGAACTGGACAATCTACACAAAATTTGGAATCGATCACAGAAAACGGCACGTTTCTAGCACTTGTGGTTTTCGACATCTTATTGTCGAAAGAATTGGATACGTAAACTTTTCTTTGGAGACAAACATAAACCTAGCATTTTATAATAATATATAGATGAATTATTACATATGAGTTGCTAATCGTATTATTGTAGTAAACCATGTAAAGGCAATTGTAACATTGGTTGAATCGATTTAAGTTTAGCGCCCCTTTCAGCAGCGAGGCTATATAAGAGGCCCATAGCTTGACGTTGAATTCGGACCATATGAGCATACGTCGGAAATCGATTGCGTCCCCTGGAACATATTGCAGTCGTTTGTAGTAATTTTGACATTAACTAACATAGAAGTATATATATTTCTATAAGGTTAGTAAATTAGAAATCTAATGTTGCTTATCCTCATGTATTAGAAATGGACCGCTGGTATGCCGCGAGGAAATCGAAACAAAATCATTAATTCTATAGCAACAAAATTGCAAGACAGGAAAAAAATGTATATTTTTGTATTTCACATTACTATGAATTTTTACCATGGAAAAAATTACTGTAATTGTAATATATTATTCTACATCTATTGCTGTGTAGCCGACAGTGTTTCGGCTCGTACACATTTCCACGGTTAGCTGCTATGTTACGCTTCAATTGAGAGTCATACAAACACAAAGAAATGGAAGTACTTGTACGGTACGCGTCAAGTGAACGTTCGTAGAACACTCATTCGCACGTGAATGACAGAACTTTTTGTTCAGCAGCTGTGTTTTGACTTCAACGCATCGCAAGCTGTGTGATTGCAGTAATATGCGCCGGTTTTGGTTAAAACAGCAAAGTTAAAAGTACAAGACATTTGTTTGTTCGTTCGTTATTTAGTGGTCTTCGTTCTAAGTGAAAGGTTGGATGCAGTTTTCGAAAAAGAAAGCGTATTTTTAAAAATCTGAGTCCTTTCATTGCAATTGTTTTCTATTTTAAAATTAGAATAAAAAAAAATAAGCATAATGAATTTGCATAGGGGAAAACCATTGACCGAGCTTCCATCTCTGTGAGAAGATCAGTAATCAGAAAAAAAAAATACCATGATATTTTATATTTGCAAATAATAATATCTATGAGTGTGCCGCGAGAATTCAAGTTACACCCTTAGTGTGCCGCAAGTTGAAAAAGTTTGGAAAACCCTGGCCTACACGTTAATAACTTTTACAATAAAAGTATTGTTTTGCTCAGCGAGTACCGGTAGTGTAAATCAAATTTAAGTCCACAAAAACAAAGCTTGTATCCTCGTCGCCAGAAGTGCCTTTACATCGCAGCGACGGGTATGTGACCGCGCAGTACTCCAAGGAAGGGATGGTTGTATAAGAATTTTTGATTCATTTTGAAGAGTTTTTATTTTGACTAGGGAATTAACATAGGTATAGGGAGTAAAGACACAGATTTGAAGTATCAGTGCACGAAAAGATTCGTATTCTCAGTTTTCCTAATTATTGTTTTATATGTTAAGTTAAACATCACGATATGTATCACTGATATCGCAGATCGTATTATTTTGTTAAATCGTGTCTGTAACCTATTGTCAAAACATTCATCTTCAGACATGATGTAGAGAGAAGAGAAAGAGATAAGACATCTGTAATATATGTATATGTGACTCAATAAGTAATTGTAGAAATTAGTTAAAGGACACGTAAGAGAGCGAAAAGGAGGTCTAGAAGTCTGAACTTTTTAGAAACGTCCTAGATAGGTGAAAATATAGTTAAAAATTGCAGAAGGTATCATGTAATTTATCTTTCTTTTCTTATATCCTAGTATACTTTTTCTTTTACATCCAAACATCTCTATTCAGAATTACGAGATAAAGGTGAAGAGAGAAACATTTCCATCTCAAGAATTGTATCAGAAACAAATCTTTTGACTTAGAAAAGATTCGAACTCGCAACCCTGGAATCCAAGAGTGTGCGCTCTACCGATTGAGCTAACAATTGCTGTTGCAGAAACCTGATTTCTACAACTACCGGTTGCTGAATGGTGTGTATTAACGAAATTGGCCGAGGTAATTGCTTCATATAGCTTTTACAATAATAACAATAATAATAATAATAATAATAATAATAATAATAATAATAATAATAATAATAATAATAATAATAATAATAATAATACAGAGGAGGAAAAAGAAGAAGAAGAACAGAATTTAAAAAGTCGCATTGTTAAAAGCTTGGTATGCGAAGTTAGTCCTAATTTGAGATTTTATTTATTATATATAATAAATGTAAGCGTGGTTTATTCGTGCGTGCTACTCAAACTTCGCAACTCACTACCGTAGTCTCATAAGGGTTGTACGCATATGGTACAGTAGCCTTGTCCCCCCCAACCGTGAAAAAAGTTTCGGTTTGAACCTATGCGTGTCCTAAGAGGAAGGAGGAGATTCAAAGAAAGAAAAGTGGTTTAGAAATTATGCAAAAATATATCTCTCGAGGTGAGGTGATATAGAGTTCAGCGTGTCTTTCAGCTGTGACTCTATACAAGGTGTGCATCTACGACTTAACGTGGAACCCGAACCACACGACTCCTGCCGGGAATCGAAACCCGTATCATCTCTAGCTCAATCATGAGAGACACACAAGGGCGCCCATATTGTGGTTTTCAAAGGGGGCAAGTATAAGCGACATTTCAAAAATAGTTGCAAATTTTGGGGTAAATATTCAAACAATTTTATTTGGTTTTCGATCTTGCAAAGTATAATTTCCTCTAGATTGGGCAAGCGCCCCCTCTTACCCCCTTAATGGGCGCCCCTGGAGACACAGGGACATGCAAAAATAATCGAAAATAAACGATATTAATGTTAAATCCATAGCTTTTGAGTACATGAATTATGAAACCTTCTATATCGTTCACATCAAAGTTTAGCATTATCGGCATGCTATTCTATAGTTTTCGGGGTTGCTGAAATTAATAATTACACTCCCGATACCATTAAAGCGCAAAGCTTTACTCTTTCGTTAGCAGGAAGGTTATTCATTTACTTAACTCAGGAGACCTTAAAGTTAAGGATATGAAACTCGATGCATGTATTTCTAATTCAAAATTATTATATACGTATTGTAGCTTAGACTTCTAAGGAAGGGAAAGGTCAATTTATGCAATGATTTCCTTCACACTCGAATAAAATACTGTTCCATTATATTGCGAAAACTCATTTCGAGTAGTGTCATTGCTAATAGTTTTCCGTATTTGTTAAGACCCCTACCCATTTATAACAGAATCTCACTTTTCCTGTGACGAGAGTAACACCTAAGCAAGCACTCAGTAAAGTAAATGCCATTAAAATCTATATTCATAGGAAAGTGGTGCAAATGCAGTTGAGCTCTTTGGCAATGGTTAGCATGGAAAGCGAAAAAAGCCACCACATTGATATTGGAAAAGTAGCTAATGAATTCTTCCCCGAAAAAGATCACTCGCACATTTATTTTACAGATGGTGGTTTATAGCTATACGTAAGTTTGTTGAAATTGCTCCATAGTTGTGGGGGCGAGACACTGAAGCCATCCGTAATAAGAGGGGAAGTGGCATGTAAAAGTACTCAATATGAACAATATTAATATCGAAATCGTTATGGTATTAGTTTTCGTGGTCTCAGATGAATAGTGACGCTGTCGATGCTGCTTAAGTTCAAGTTAAGCCTTGGTTGGCATGGAGGTCAGAGTGGGAGGTTGACAGGCTAAATAAATAAATAAATTAAATAAAATCGAAAACATCTTTTATTTGTGTCGAATATATATTTTTCGGGATCTCTGACATAAACGGTAATATTCCAGATGTGGTATATGATGAAGGTTGGCCCCATTCGCATGCGGTTTCAGAGGAGAGAACCGGTGAAGATTTCAGAACAGTTCCTTTGACTTAAGTTTCAATACACTGAGTGAGGAGTGGTAATACACAAATACTGGTGTCACATCCGGACCTATCAGAGATATGATTTCTGGGGAACTGTCATTGGTCCAGGGAGGCATTACCCCAATGATCAGTCCCTAAAATTCTTACTGCTTTACAGGAGCGTAGGCAGGAATTTATTTCAGTGATCGAAAGCATTTTTAGGGTTAAATGGTTCAGATGATAATGTATACGTATAATTCGTTTGAAATCCCTCTGTACTTTTTTCTGAGTCAAAACTTTCTCTCTCTCTCTCTCTCTCTCTCTCTCTCTCTCTATATATATATATATATATATATATATATATATATATATATATATATACAGACTGTCCCATAATTCGTGTGTAAACTTTAATTTCATAGTACTCAGAACTGGTAAAAGCTAGAACTGTGAAATTTGCAGGCAGTTTAGAGGAAGGTCAGAAGATTTGTCTGATAGGAAAACGAGATCGCGGGTGTTATTGTTTGCGGAGTTACAGGGTCAAAGGTCAAAATGCAATTTTTTCCTTATGGGATTTCAATGTTAAATACTAGTCTCACATGTCATTTTTTTGAATATCCATCTCCGGTAACAAAAATTGGTATATCGACATAAATCCTGATCCGAAACAATGTGATAACGAGAAATGTGGGCAATCGTGACCCGGTGACCTCTGACAGGTCATCTGTGACCCTTGAGGAAAAAGCTCCCTTTTCAACAGCTTATTGTACATAACTACTTCAGTTGAAGATAATGTAAAAAAAAACATATGCACAAAGGATCTACCGAACATCCTTTTTAGCAAAACGAAGAGGTCAGCAATATCATCAGAGGTCAAAGGTCACGTGGTTAAAATGTCATATTTGATGTGTTAACAAATAAGAAACTGTAACATTGGAAATAATGCTTTGAAGTGGCATAGAACACATGCATAAAGATCTTTGCAACGAGTGTGTATGGGTATTGGGAAAAGGTCATCATAAGAGGTCAAAGGTCACGCAGTTAAAAATTCATGTTTGATGTGTTAGCAACTATGAAACTGTGACGTTTGGAAAATGATTTGAGCTACCATCTGACACATGCTTAAAGGTGCTTCTAATTGGTGTGTATGGGCATAGCAAAAACGTCAACAATGTCATAAAAGGTCAAAGGTCACGCAGTTAAAATGTCATATTTGATGTGTCAACAAATATGAAACTTTGACGTTGGAAAGAATGGTTTGAGCTCCCACAGGACACAACATGCATGCTGCATAGGACACAGGTCCTTCCAATTGGTGTGTATGGGAATAGAAAAAAGGTCAAAAATGTCATAAAAGTTTAAAGGTCACGTAGTTAAAATATCACGTTTGATGTGTTAGAAAATATGGAACGGCGACGTTTGAAAAATGATTTGACGTGCCATAGAATACATACAGAAAGGTCCCTCCAACGGATGTGTATGGGCACAGGAAAAAGATCAAAAAGTCCTTAAAGGTAAAGGTTACGCAGTTAAAATTTCATGTTTGATGTGTTAGCAAGTATGAAACTGTGATGTTGGAAAGAATAATTGGAGCTCGCATAGAACACATGCAGAAATGTCCTTTCAAGGGGAGTGTATGGGCATAGAAAAAGGTCAATAATGTCATAAAAGGGCAAAGGTCACGCAGTTAAAGTGTCATGTTTGATGTTAGTAAGTATGAAACTGAGACGTTTGAAAAGTGAGTTGAGCTACCATGGAACACATGCATAAAGGTCTTTGCAATTGGTGTGTATGGGAATAGGAAAAAGGTCAACAATGTCATAAAAGATCAAAGATCACGCAGTTAAAATTACGTGTTTGATGTGTTAGCAAGCGTAAAACTGACTTTTAAATACGGATTTGAGCTTCCATAGAACACATGCAGAAAAGTCCTTCCAAGAGTTGCACATGACCGTAATGAAAAGGTCAATATTGCCATATGGTGAAGAAGCCTAATTTTGTAATTCAGATCGTGCAGGCAAAGGTCAGGTATGTTTCTGTGATGTTTAAAACAATGAATTGAACATAGTATGAGTCCCATCTTTTGTTAATTACTTAGCTTTGCAAAACTGCATTCGAAATTATTTTTCTTATTGAAACATGTTAATAGCTATTTGCTGCACAGAAATATTTGAAATATTGTCTTACCTGTACAAGAAACACTGACGTCCTTGTAGACTGTAAATCTTTTTAGTATTTTGCAATTTATTCGACGTGATCTCCGTGATGTGCTAAACTTAAGTTCACTCTGTGTATAAGAGTCTTTGTGAAGATTTTTTCAAGAGTGTCTGGAGTTATCTGTTCAACGGCAATCGTTGTATCGATCGTCGAAATTCTTCAAGTGCTATTGAAGGAGTTTTATAAACTTGTTGCTTAAGAAAGCCCCATAGAAAGAAGTTGCATGGGGTTAGATCAGGACTTCTAGCTGGCCACACAACGTCAGAAACTATACTTATTTAACGGTTTCCAAACCTTCCTCTTAAAATTTGTAATGTTGTCCTAGTGCGATGTGCTGGAGCACCATCTTGTTCAAACCACATATCATTGTGTGGATCAAGATTTAAGTGATCAAGTTCAGGGAAAAGAAATTCTCGCAACATATTTGGTATGTAAGTTGATCAACGTTTCCTTCGAAGAAAAACGGCTCTATTACACCAGTTGCTGTTAGTCCCATCCACACCATAATACCCCTTTGATCTGCACAGCTTTCAATTCTTTCCGCCGGTGGACTGGGTCCCAAGAACCGTTCACGTGACGAAGACACCGTTCCATTTTTTACGTTGAAATAAAAACATGGGATTTTCATTTAATTTGCCTATCAACTAGTTACAAAATTAAATTCTGGCACCGAAATCATCATTAAGTAATTTATGTATAATCTTCATACTGTACACCTTAACCTCAAGCACACGCAATATCCTACTCAGCGAACTTCTTTTAACGTTGGGTGCAACACTCCGGTGACGGATTGATTTTCTTGGTGAACTAAGCACAGAATGAACCACTTTGCGTTCAGTATCCTCGGTAGAGATCCTTACAGGTGGTCCTGCCTTTCGTTGTCGCTGAGAAAGATGTTCCTTCCTAAAACAGTTATTCCGAATCTGCTTAACTGCTTGTAAAGATGAAGAATTTGGGTATTGCTTATTTTCACACCCCGCCTTGCAAACGCCTTTCTCCGCGTTTCTGTAACCTACTTCCTACTATGAACTGTAGGCAAATCGGCACATTGTTCCTTTGTTAGAGTATCCATTGTGAATTACACACACACACACACACACACACACACACACACACACACACATACACACACACACACACACTCACTCACACTCACTCACACACACACACACACACACACACACACACTCACTCACTCACTCACTCACTCACTCGCTCTCGCTCTCTCTCTCTCTCTCTCTCTCTCTTCCAAATACGTAGGCCTATGAGTATAGGGAAAATAAGAAACACAACAGTTTTTATTTTCTTACACACTCACAAGACACACAAGATTCAGAACACACTCACAAGACACACAAGATTCACAAACTCATTTAATTTTAAGCTCAACTCCACACTCCACTGCCTCACTCTCTCTGTCCTACCAAATTATCATTCTAATAACACCAAACCACCTTATGAACAAAACAGACTGATTATTTGACGTGAGTCCAAAACATAAACAGATCGTGTTTATGCTTCAGTCACGAAAAGGTATGAATAAACGATAAGAGTGCGTCTCTTCCTACATATGGGGAAGCAATTTATTTCCAGTGGAATTATTTTTATTTTCTTCTCAATTTCCTAGGTAAGCATCAAGGCAATATTAAGGCTGCCATATTTATTTTTCATGAGAATACGGAACATCTTTGTTCTCCCCTCAAACTTCATACCACAATGCATTGCTTCGAAACAGTTTATTTTCAATGCATTATCCTATTTGATATGGATACGAGGAAATAACGAACAATCTGTAGTACAGTCTGTTCTCAGGGTTATTATTATTATTATTATTATTATTATTATTATTATTATTAATTTTTTGGAGAACTGAGTGATTTGTATTTACATGTGATATTTTCATTGGAAAATGCTACCCAAATAATATGTTTTTTTAAGAATCTATTAGACAAAAGAAAATTGTGCACCCACTATGCCCTAAAATGTCCTGCACAGAACAGTGCGCATTCTATAATGACTTCCTAAAATTAAGTATTCTTGTTATTTAAAAGAAAAGATTTCCAAGAGCCCAAATAAACATTCTCAATTTTATATACCATACCAATTAAATTAGTTCTCAAACATTGCCGTCTCATACTTGCCAATATACGGACTATAAACTTCTTATTTCGTGACCTTTTATGACATTGTTGACCATTTATTATGCATGTATTCCATGGCTACTTTTTGCATATATTCTATGGCAGGTCAAATCACTTTTCAAACGTTACAATTTCATATTTGCTAACACATAAACTATGATGTTTTAACTCCGTTACCTTTGACCTTTTATGACATTGTTGACCTTTTTCTATGCCCTTGGAAGGACCTTTCTGCATGTGTTCTATGCGAGCTCCAATTATTCTTTCTAGCGTCATAGTTTCATACTTGTTAACACATCAAATATGACGTTTTAACTGCGTGACCTTTGCCCTTTTATGACATTATTGACCTTTTTCTATGCCCATACACTCCCCTTGAAAGGACATTTCTGCATGTGTTCTATGCGAGCTCCAATTATTCTTTCCAACATCACAGTTTCATACTTGCTAACACATCAAACATGAAATTTTAACTGCGTAACCTTTACCTTTAAGGACTTTTTGATCTTTTTCCTGTGCCCATACACATCCGTTGGAGGGACCTTTCTGTATGTATTCTATGGCACGTCAAATCATTTTTCAAACGTCGCCGTTCCATATTTTCTCGCACATCAAACGTGATATTTTAACTACGTGACCTTTAAACTTTTATGACATTTTTGACCTTTATCCTATCCCCACACACACCAATTGGAAGGACCTGTGTCCTGTGCAGCAAGCATGTGTTGTGGGAGCACAAATCATTCTTTCCAACGTCACAGTTTCATACTTGTTAACACATCAAATGTGACATTTTAATGCGTGACCTTTGACCTTTTATGACATTGTTGACGTTTTTGCTATGCCCATACACACCAATTAGAAGCACCTTTAAGCATGTGTTCCATGGTAGCTCAAATCATTTTTCAAACGTCACAGTTTCATAGTTGCTAACATATCAAACATGAATTTTTAACTGCGTGACCTTTGACCTCTTATGATGACCTTTTCCCAATACCCATACACACTCGTTGCAAAGATCTTTATGCATGTGTTCTATGCCACTTCAAAGCATTATTTCCAATGTTACAGTTTCTTATTTGTTAACACATCAAATATGACATTTTAACCACGTGACCTTTGACCTCTGATGATATTGCTGACCTCTTCGTTTTGCTATAAAGGATGTTCGGTAGATCCTTTGTGCATATGTTTTTTTTAACATTATCTTCAACTGAAGTAGTTATGTACAATAAGCTGTTGATAAGGGAGCTTTTTCCTCAAGGGTCACAGATGACCTGTCAGAGGTCACCGGGTCACGATTGCCCACATTTCTCGTTATCACATTGTTTCGGATCAGGATTTATGTCGATATACCAATTTTTGTTACCGGAGATGCATATTCAAAAAAATGACATGTGAGACTAGTATTTAACATTGAAATCCCATAAGGAAAAAATCGCATTTTGACCTTTGACCCTGTAACTCCGCAAACAATAACACCCGCGATCAGGATCGGTTGTAGACATTTTGTAAGTGTAAATAAACAATATTTAGTCGCCCCCGCCTAAATGATAATAAAAGAATAGAATGGACAAAAATTTTTCAGATAATTGTTACAATTACAAATTTTTCAATATATAATAATTCAGTCTTCCTGTAAGTATTAAAGGAAAATGGCGAAATTTAACCTAATTAACTGTGGATGAATCATGACCAAAGTTCCAATTTTAATAATTTATATATTTTTTATTAAATAAGCACAGGAAACAACTAAAATGTATACCTAAGATGTATTTTGACAAATATAGTTGAAACATAAAAGTCGAAATAGAATAAAACTCATGAGTTTCAAGTCTAAGATTATCACAAGTTTGATTTTGACAAAGAGATATCCTCTTACACTTCATTAAAAGCATACCGGTATTTAAATAGTGTTTTCTAGTGATACAAATATGGTAATTAGCTTAATTTCTCGTTTTCTTTGTTAATGAAAAGTTCATGTTATAAAGACACTTTTCTGGTTTTCAATTTAGCAAAATGTCTTATTATTGCATCAATATAAATTTCATTCAGAATGTAATTTTCAATGGCCATCAAAACTAGTCCATTTAATCATTCTTGAGATACACTTGATTTCAAATAATTCTTTATTAATTTTAGTTAAACTAGTTCAATACACAACAAATGACAAAAGTGTCTGTCTTAATTGATATTTAATTTGTCCTCGATCCAGTGGCAGAACTTTAAAATCAGGTTCTTTCGCAAAAATTCTTTTCAGGGCCCCTTAGTCCTATAGAACAATTCAATTCTTTCATGTTTTTTCCAACATAGACGTACGAAATCAGGCAGAAACACAATGTAAACACAAGCAAAGATGCACCCAAGATTTATCTTTGGGGTCCGAAGATTTTTCGGAATAGCCTATAAATGCAAATAATTTTGTGTATCTGCCCCTGACATTGTGCTAATTGGGGGATCCAGACTCTCAGACTACCTGTGTAGTGTTTCGTCCACACATATTTTTAGGGGGATATTTTCCCCCGGGAGGAGATCAAAATAATACGTCTGTAATATAATAATAAATAAAAGAATAGCAGCAGTGGCCCTCTGAATACTAAGTGTACCCCCCCGGAAGATTTTTTCTGAAAGGAACACTGCACCTATTAGGGATGCCCACGAGACAAGATGTGTAGCTGTCTCGTCTTGAAAATGTGCTATAAAAGTGATGTCTCGACTCGGAAAATGTATATTTCTCTAATGGAAGAACCGTGTCTCGACTCGAATTTGTCTGGAAAATCCTGTCTCGACTCGTCTTGTGCGCATCCCTAGCACCTATGTCGGCGCATCCCTGAACACAAGTAACTAATAATCAAAACTCTACTTTGCATTAGAATTATTACTAATTTAAAATATCGCTCCGTCTAAATTTAATACCAGAGAATGGATTAATAATTACTGTTATACTGTTATAATTTAAAAAAGCATTGTATACGCTGCTATGATTGAAAGTGAGGGTACTGAAAAAAAACTACTTGTCATCCAAATGACCTTTCATCGCTTTCAATTATATCCTTTCAAGTTATATACTTATATGCCGCGTGAAAACTAATTGTATTCAAATATATTTTGAAATACATAAAATTTAATTCAGACCTGTAACCGAAATGACCTTATCGTTCCATTTTAATTCAACAATTAAATTACTGCAATCAGGTAAAATAACCTTACAGTTTCAAAAGAATGTCGACCTGCAAATGCTTCGTTAACAGTGACTAGTATTGACAAGTCCCCACCTCAACATTTGTATGATTTTGTCCAGAACGCGAAGAAAACCTTGCAGAGCCTTCGGTTGCATCTTATCTTCTTTCATGTTTTGTAGCTTTCTTTTCCGATAAAATGGTCACTTGGTTTTATATCGTTGCTCATTATTATTACATGAAAAACAAAGTACTATTAAAAAGTGAAACTGCACATCATTATAAATTAAAAAAATAAAACAAAAACGAAACGACTTAGGATAGAAATGAAAATCTTGACGAATGACAAATGAACCAATAGATATTAAAAAAGTGAGCATTAAGCAGTGGACAGCGATTTGAGCCATTAGGAACTTAAATTAAAATTTCCCTCAGAAATGATTTTTAAAAAATCAATTTGTACCGTCCGTCTTTTCTTAGTATTCGCTCCACTCCCTGGGCGAATGGATAAGAAAAGCCTACTTGCTTGCATGGGGGCCCGAATAATTTTTCAGGGGGGTCATCTCCCTGAACCGGGAGACTCTCAATTACGAAGCGTCAACACCAACCAGTAACCTACGTTCGCTCAGTAAATGTCATCAAATTACTTTTCTGTAATTATTTTTCAAAAATGTTTATTATTTTCATGAAGCAAAGAGTGCATCTTCTACTTGGGTTGAGAACCATATCTACTATACTTCTAACAGTCAACTAATAGTTGATGTTCATTATTGCTATCGATTTTCTACGTGTACTAAGTTATTTCAATTTGTTATGTTTTCCCTTCCGGTTAAGACAATGATTAGAAATGAAGGCTCCTCATCTTATACAAATCTTGATCATTGTAACATTTTTTTAGTCAAAATTCTGAATTATTGAAAATATTTAAATTAGTTAGAATGAAGAGGATAATACTAAGAAACATGGTTAGAAAAAAAGAAACATTGTTGTTTAACGAATTGATAAAATCAAGCTTTTTCAAAACATAAAAAAAATACTGTATGGTATGGGATGATCATGGAAAAAGTAAAAATAGCCATCGAGGACACACTAACCAACTACTGTACGCAGATAAGTCAAGGTTCGTTAACTTGGTAGACGTACGTATATGAGGAAACCACTAACAGAAAATAGCTGATAGCTTTACGCCTAAATATTATAGCGACCTCGAAACTATGAACTCTACATTAACATCGGTTGTCGTTTTCGATCATTTTATATGTTACTTCCATTGCCCCAAGGTATGCAAGGTGTCTTACCCCTTATCCCAATGCATGAAAAGCAAATAATATTTTCGCAAACAGCCAGGGACAGGGAGGAACAGAACGCACACAGCTCGCTGTATAGCTTTAGGGCAAATACCTAAAGGCATAAGCAATAGGCCACTTGACCAAAAGCAATGCTGCTAAACGTAATACAAGGTAAGCCCACACGCAGCCTGTCTCTTCGCGTGACATTACCTTCGACACAAAATCACTTACCCTTCGAAAAAGATAACATTGTTGCGCTCTCAGAGTCAGGTTTTAATTGCATTTGTGTTAAAAAAATGAAATGAAATCTTTAAGTTTTACGTCCCACGGTTATGCCGGTTAGGCTAAAGGAGACGGTGATGATGAGTAATGAATGAAATGAAGAAAGTGGGAGGAAATGGGAGAACCCCGAGGAAACCCTCTCACACGGTTTTCGACCGCCACAAAGTTCAATTAGTGGGGGCTGGGATCGAACCCGAAGCCCCAAGCACTAGAGGTGAAAGCTCTGCCACTGAGCCACCGCGGCCCTAAAGGAAAAGAAAAGAAAAGCGCACCCAAGACAATACCTCTAGAGTTGTGGAGAAACTTGTCCAAATAGACTTTTCTTTTTATTTACATTTAAAAAGAAATAAAATATATTTCCATGATGGAATAAAATTCCACTAACATAAGTAAATTAGAAATAGCAAAGACAGCTGAAAGTAAGGATAAAGCAGTAATTTCACATCAGGTTCCAAAGAGAATAGACAGCAGCAAGCGAGTAAGCAAACAACAGTGTTACTCCTCCTGTGGTCCTGTCCCGAGCATGTGTCAAAGGTGACGTCATTGCATGAGTATGACGGAAAAAGTTCAGTGATGAACTTACCAAGCCAGTAACTACTGTATTTACGTCACGGAGTCCGACACTCTATAAAGTGCCTTTTATCTATACAGGATTATGCGCGATCAACATTATAACTGTTATATTTTTCATTCTCTGTTGCAAGAAAATATCGCAAAATTACATAAACGGTCTGGTAGGTTTAGTTAGAACGATCCGTCAAGTGGAGGTGGGGTAAGTTCTCAAACATTTAAATATACGACGTCTTATATACTGTAGGTGCAGTACGCAACCAGTTACTAGAGAACAAACCCCGAAGTAGGACTGGTATCAAAACGAGACAATACGAGACTATTTACAGTATTACCTAGTCTCCATTCAACCGACAAATAGCGGTCTCAGTCTCGTCTCGATAGTTTCGAAATAAATTGTGTGAAATTATTCCACACTAAATTCGGCAGTAGATATAATAAAATATACCTTCGATACTTCTCCCCATTGCTTCAGAATATATAATGGGTGCACCATTTTCTACTAGATAAAGTATGAATTAGCAATACATATAGAACATTCAAAAATACATATATCTGTTTCCATTAAATATACTCATTGTTTCTTAAATTATTTATTACTAATTGAAATACCCGGCGTTGCACGGGAAGAATAGGTTTATATTTCAAAGATATATTTGAGATTAGTTTTCCCAGTAGAATACATATTTGAATCGGAATGAAATAGTACGAATCCATTTCCAGTAGGAGCAAAAGAATCAACTTGCCGCTAACGAAGAATAAAAACATGGGCTTTTTTGGTATCGGGGGTGACATTATTTACTTCAGCGATCCGGAAAACTATTAAATAAACACTCATATCTTTCAATTAGGAATTTTTAGGACCTCAAAAGCTATGGATTTAACATTAATATCGTTCACTTTCGATTATTTTTACATGTCCCTGTGTCTCCCATGATAGAGCTAGAGGTGATACGGGTTACGATTCCCGGCAGGAGTCGTGTGGTTCGGGTTCCACGTTAAGTCGTAGATGCACACCTTGTATAGAGTCACAGCTGAAAGACACGCTGAACTCTATATCACCTCACCTCGTGAGATATTCTATTTTTGCATAATTTCTAAACCACTTTTCTTTCTTTGAATCTCCTCCTTCCTCTTAGGACACGCATAGGTTCAAACCGAAACTTTCTTCATGGTTGTGGGACACAAGGCTACTGTACCATACGCGTACAACTTTGAATAGCACGCACGAATAAACCACGCTTACATTTATTAGATAATAAATAAAATCTCATATTATGACTAACTTCGCACACCAAACTTTTAACAATGCGACTTTTTAAATTCTGTTCTTCTTCTTCTTCTTTATTATTATTATTATTATTATTATTATTATTATTGCAATAGCTATATGAAGCAATTACCTCGGCCAATTTCGTTAATACACACCATTCAGCAACCGGTAGTTGTAGAAATCAGGTTTCTGCAACAGCAATTGTTAGCTCAATCGGTAGAGCGCACACTCTTGGATTCCAGGGTTGCGAGTTCGAATCTTTTCTAAGTCAAAAGATTTGTTTCTGATACAATTCTTGAGATGGAAATGTTTCTCTCTTCACCTTTATCTCGTAATTCTGAATAGAGATGTTTGGATGTAAAAGAAAAAGTATACTAGGATATAAGAAAAGAAAGATAAATTACATGATACCTTCTGCAATTTTTAACTATATTTTCACCTATCTAGGACGTTTCTAAAAAGTTCAGACTTCTAGACCTCCTTTTCGCTCTCTTACGTGTCCTTTAACTAATTTCTACAATTACTTATTGAGTCACATATACATATATTACAGACTAGCAGCGTTCACCCCGCTTCGCTGCGGTCACCCCGGAACGCAATAAACTTTGTTACTTAGATAATTTTTACTTTTTCGCTTTCAAATTGCATCGCCTGTCATTTATGTTAACCCGCCGAGTCACGTGGTCATGCGGGTTGCATATACATACGTTTATTTTTACCTATGATGAACTATGGAGACTTGAATGGTCCATTATCTCAAGACACTGGTAATTAAAAATTAAAGTGATATGATAAAAACCATCTAGGGTCCAAATCCTAACAACCCCCCAAAAATGAAAGAAATCGGTTCAGCCGTATTAGCGTGATGAGTTCACAAAGGATTTGTACGTTCTCTTTTATATATATAGATGTCTTATCTCTTTCTCTTCTCTCTACATCATGTCTGAAGATGAATGTTTTGACAATAGGTTACAGACACGATTTAACAAAATAATACGATCTGCGATATCAGTGATACATATCGTGATGTTTAACTTAACATATAAAACAATAATTAGGAAAACTGAGAATACGAATCTTTTCGTGCACTGATGCTTCAAATCTGTGTCTTTACTCCCTATACCTATGTTAATTCCCTAGTCAAAATAAAAACTCTTCAAAATTAATCAAAAATTCTTATACAACCATCCCTTCCTTGGAGTACTGCGCGGTCACATACCCGTCACTGCGATGTAAAGGCACTTCTGGCGACGAGGATACAATAGAATAAAAATAGATTTCAATGTTTAAATTCGTGTTTAATTGAGATTTGGGAATTATCTATACAGTGTAGTAAACGAAATTGTTCCTTGAGAAAAACTATTAAAAGAGCAGTGTCTTAGATGAGTGTGTTTCTGTCAATACTACGTTTGCACTTCGTAAAAGCTAAAGAGAAGAGGTGAATTTACTATCAGGCAGGAAATGCACATTTCTTCTTTCCCTTCTGCATACTTCTAGTCCACTGGATTCGCCTCCTATCGAGCAGTTGATTACTTTTGACAACTCAGCAAGCGCCTCCCAGTAGGGGCAACCAGGTTGTTCTGACGTGTACTCAACAGGATCGTTCATGCGTCCACTTCAACGTCCGCTGCTTCGGTGAGGTCAGGGGAAGAAAATCTTTGGGGTAGTGTGTTTGATTAACGCTATAAACTTAAATATAAAAAAGCATTTTAGGAAAAAGAAAGAACACATTTACGTAGAGATAAAATATTATTATTATTCCACTGTATCATCAGTATTCGCCACAATTTTAGTGTATAAAGGGGATGTAGTAAACGTAATCAATATACATTATTATTATTTCTATTGAGTGAATTTTGTGTTTTACTTTCTTATGCACAGTGGCGGAGCGAAGGGAGGGCCAGGGGGCCAGGCCCCCTTGCTCAAATGGGCCTAGGACAAATCTGCCAATGACCAAATGCGCCAATCGTGAAAATGGACAAATCTGCCAATTGACAAATCCGCCAATGGACAAATCTGCCAATTACCAAATGCGCCAAACTAGGGATGGTACCGAGACCGAGACAGACTTTTATATACCGAGACGAGACCGAGACCGAGACGGACTTTGAAATACCGAGACGAGACCGAGACGGACCTCTATAAATCGAGACGAGACCGAGACGAGACTTAAGTCAGTCTCGAAAGTCTCGGTCTCGTCTCGAATATTGATATTGATAGATACTAAAATTGCCTTCACTCAAAATTTCTTTCGTTGCTGGGTTAGATAATATGAGAAAGGTTGACTCATGTACAGTGGCGTATTTAGGGGGTGGTTATCGGGCTCAAATCCCTCCCGAAATAAATTTGTGATCATTTTATGCATTGCACGTACAACACAAATCTTTCTTAGTCATTCCTCAAGCCTCTCTCGAAACAAAATCAACTGCTGATGCAAATAGAATTCTCTCTCTCTCTCTCTATATATATATATATATATATATATATATATATATATATATATATATATATGGTCGCGGTGCATAGGTTCCCGGGGCCCAACTTTAATTTTAAATGGAAGCAAGGGGTGAGTGGTACCTCGTTCGATAGATCTTTAAAAACTAAAAAGCGTTGTGGCCAAAGATCTTTCATATCGGGCACTGTATTCAAAATGGCCGCCAAGACATGTTGCCTCTATCAGATATAGTAAAACGTGCAGTACTACTAATATGAAAACGGTTGAACATAAATGAACTGAACAAAAACTCAAATAGAAAATGTCATGTGGCACATCGATTGATATTGTTGCGGAGGCTTTCAGGGCTATCCTTCATGGGGGCCCAGGGCGCAACTTCAAAACTGTAAATGGAAACATGGGGCGAGTGATATCTCTTTGATATATCTTTAAAAACTAAAAGATTGTTCAATGTTTTCAAAATGACCACCAAGACATGGTACCTGCATCAGATAAAACGTCCAGTATTACTAATATGAAAACACCAGAACAAATATTCGAATAGGAAATCACAGAGATATTTATCATTTTATAGCTCGGGAATGTTGCAACAGTCGAAAAGATGATTAGAGTGAAAGTACCAGTCATTTGTACTTCCAAAATAATGGAAAGGAAGAAATCTAACTTTTAGAAATTTATCCTAACCTCACTCCGTAAGTGAGTGAAGCGGGAAGGATCGATGAAATTGCAAATAAGAGCCTTAGTTTTTGCAAATTGTATTTGCGAAACAAAGTTTTTTTAAATGTGTTTTTATCTATATATATAAAAGAGAACGCACAAATCCTTTGTTCCCTCATCACGCTAATACGGCTGAACCAATTTCTTTCATTTTTGGGGGGTTATTAGGATTTGGACCCTAGATGGTTTTTATCATATCACTTTAATTTTTAATTACCAGTGTCTTGAGATAATTGACCATTCAAGTGTCCATAACGTACAAATCCTTTGTTAGTTCATCATAGGTAAAAATAAACGTATTTATATGCAACCCGCATGACCGTGTCACTCGGCGGGTTAACATAAATGACAGGCGATATAATGTTAACATTTACTGCAATCTACTATGGTTTTTATCATATCACTTGAAAGCGAAAAAGTAAAAATTATCTAAGTAACAAAGTTTATTGCGTTCCGGGGTGACCGCAGCGAAGCGGGGCGGGTTAACATAAATGACAGGCGATATAATGTTAACATTTACTGCAATCTTCTATGGTTTTTATCATATCACTTGAAAGCGAAAAAGTAAAAATTATCTAAGTAACAACGTTTATTGCGTTCCGGGGTGACCGCAGCGAAGCGGGGTGAACGCTGCTAGTAAGAGATAAATGTCTCTGTAATGGGATAAAGTACGTAAAATTCTTGTTAAATGGTATCTTCCATTTTGATTTGATGCAAAAACGAATCAACTGAAATGCGAAACCAATTTGTCGAACAATGCAATTTTAGAACAATGTTTACAAACGTTGGTTTTGTTCAACAGTCGTCTGCATGATATTGGTTCACTTCTTTTCCTTCTATGTCTTCTTGCATGTGATAGAATATGAGTTTGACTGACATGTCCACAGTTACATTCCGAATAACTTTCAACGGTAATTTCAGTTGTGATCCTTTGTAACGAAACGGTACATACTGATGCAGATATGTCCCAAAAATTTTGCAACCATTGCGTTAAATTATCAGGGGTGGGCAAGTTTCAAGTTTCACCTTATTTTTATTCACCTTATTTCGCTTTATTTTTATTCATTATAGTACCAGTCATTTGTACAGATAAGTGTTTCAGACAAACCATATCTATTGCAAATAAAAGTGAGGTTCTCATTTGAGATTTTACCATTCATTCCCGCTTCACTTACTTACGGACAGAGATCGGAAAGATAATTTTCCATCATTTCCTCCTTTGCATCATGTCAATCACACTTTAATAATTTTTTTCTCCGTTGCATTATACTCCAGCCGTGAAATGATGAATACCCTCTGTGCTTTTCCTATACGAGTTTTATTCTGTTCATTTATCTCCAACTATTTTCATATTAGGAGTCTAGTGGTACTGGACGTTTTATCTGATACAGGCACCATGTCTTTGCGGCCATCTTGAATACGGTGACCGATATGAAAAATATTTTGCCACAACGCTCTTTACTTTTTAAAGATCTAAGAAACGAGGTATTACTCGCCCCATGTTTCCATATACAAATTTTAAAGTTTGACCCTGGGACCCCATGAAGGGCGGCCCCGGGAGGCGCCGCGACAACACCATTTGGCATTTCCTATTTGAGTTTTTGTTCGGTTCATTTATGTTCAACCGTTTTCGAGATATCTCTGTGGAAAGATTAAAATGGGCCATCCTGTATATATAGCCGTATATATGTGGACCCAGTATATGATCAAGGGAGGGGCTAAACCATGGTTTGCCGCTTTATCCAATCTTAAGAAAGTAGGATTGATGCTCATTTTATCCTGTGTATACCTGAGCGTTAAGGGGGGCTATAGTCCCTATAGCCCTCCCCTAGGATCTGCGATATATATTGTACCAAGTTGTACCAAGCTGGGAAATTCTTCTAAATACTCTGCAATATCACTAGATAAACAAGCAATGTTGCTAAAGCAAAATAAAGTTGTATTTTCGCAAATTGCGCTACGTAAAGTATTACATATTTCTAATTTAGTTATTTAACAAAACCACAATAGCCCATACATTATTTAGTGTAACAAAGGACAACACAGTATCACTAACATCAACATTTTGGAGATCTCTAATAACTCAAATGACATGGCCGGTGCAATGCGCATCAACTGTATCTTAGCGTCAAATACTATGATCATGGAATAATATATTTCGAATGAATGAAGGAACAAAGTTACAAGAAACGGAAAATTTAAATGTTTCTAAAGACTTTACTTTGAAAACGTGCTGACATATCACGTCTCATCATGTAGATGCTTCCAAAAGACTTAAATGCTTATAACGCCATTTACAATAATTATTTCAAATCGTTTCAGAGATACAAAACACATTGGTAGTGATTGTTATACTGCTTAAAATGACGTAGGCTATTAGTATTAAATTTTTGTAATGATTATTGCTTTCCTTTGCTTCTATAACATTACAACAATAGTTTTTGGTGGTTTTAATTACAAGTCGCAGTTACATTGTTTTAAGCAGTGTTGCCCACTTAAATATATTGCTAAATATTATTTTAAATATGCGCAAATAACGTAGATAAACTGCAAAATATTTTAGAATTACTCGTAATTTGTTTTATGGTGCAAGAATGCTTTCAAGAGACGACGTTTTTCATAGTCTTTGGGCTACTTATAATGTTAATGTTTAAGTCTTCGTTCCAGCAATACATGTAAATGCAAATTGTAACTGAAATTAAATGTAACTGATACATTTTCAGTAACACTAGTTGTTCCCCCTAAGCCTTAGGCCTGGTGTACACTTTATATTAAGCTATTAAGACCGTGCTTAATTAAAGGTTCTAATTACACTCTAATTATATTTCACTTGTTTTAGTTTGACCACCGACCACCTCAAACTCGATCCATACCATATAGCTATATGCAATTATTCAAGGACTTACAGTTAGTAATACACAGTGTTCATTCTTGTTTTGTTTTGTTTTAGTTTAACGTCCCACAGTTATGCTAGGGCGGCTAAAGGAGACGTGAAGCGAATGATTATAGTGGAATCCGAACCACTTCGGTCGTTCAACTTTACCCCTACCGGAAATAGAACTTGGGACCACGCGAACCGAAATCATGCGTGCTAGCCGCTAGATCAAATGGGGGTCCTCACATTGTGTTGATTTAAATCATTCAGTCTGAGTTGCCAGATCCGAAGATTAAAAAGAAGCGTGTCTGTACTCCGAAAGTAGCGAATTCGAACTATTTGTAGCCCAAATATATAGAAATGAATACTGATGGTGCTAATGAAATAATTTAATATGAGCTGGAAAATGTGCTGGACGTATTGCAAGAAGAAATTATGATCGACGGACGAAAACAATTCTAGACTTGATACCACGAGACAAAAACAGTCTAGGAAACCTCCGCATACAAGAAGGTGTAACGAAATCAAGCACCACTGAGGAGTAACCTGGAAAAGAATTGCCCAAATTAGATAGTTTTTGGAGAAGACTTGGAAAGACCTTCATCTAGCAATGGATTGATAATGGTTTATTATGATGATGGTGATGATTTTATTATATCTGGACCTCGGAGGTAAACTAAACCAAGCCATAATTTCGTAATTTTAGAGAAGCGTAAAACCAGTTTCTCAACTAAGACCTATAGTACTGTTTTTGAAACTTACTAAGTAGTTAACAAAGTAGTAAGATGCTTTCAGACACATTATTACACAACTAGAAAGAACATAGTCTATTTTAAAAAGTATTGTTAACTCAATTTCAACCAAAAAGTGACTTAGCATAATCTACCTCTAAAGTTCATATATATATATATATATATATATATATATATATATATATATATATATATATATATATATATATATATATATATATATATATATATAACTTTTACTAGGTAAGGTAGGGTAAAAATGAATCCAAAATTTAATGAAAGTCGTAGAGGGAAAAAAAATATATTTGACTATTCAATCCATCATGTTGCAGCAAAACTACGAAAATTAATACGAAAGAAAAATAGAAAGTTAAGAATAACTTGTTTTGGCGAGTGAGAGAAAAATAGATACAGATAACTCTAATTACCTATATACTTATATAATATATATGTTCAAGTTTAGCATGTAATTTTCAATAAATATAAAATTTCAACGTAATGAACGCACTATTAGTTTTCTCGAATAAAGATTACATGTGCCGTTGAGAGCTCAGGAATAAGATTAATCTATGTTACGGCACTGGGTATATGCTTACGTAATGCATTACGACCTTAAGAACTTGTATAAGAAACAGAATGCACTTAAAATGAGACGCGAACTATGCGAAACATCGGACTTTGAATCTAACTTGTTTTGTGATCCAACTCGAGACCTCACATAGCAAAGATGAGTGTAGTAGCTCCCACCACAAGGTTCAGGCCGTTCGTGTTATAAAGTGTCAATTAAACACGGAGATGTGAAACGGTAATAAAGCATTTCATCAATTTGAAACAAAATACATATATTGTAGTAATAATTTATCCTGTAGTATTAAGATAATGAATATTGTAGTATTAAGATAATGAACGTTATATTCTGTTTTTAAAATGACAGTCAAAACAGAATGTATTAAATAATAAATGAGAAATTTTACAATTCTTCTACAATTCTTTTACAATTTCAATTTCGGCACGATTAAATACATTCGTGCTGCTATGTGTTGCGTTATCCGTTAGGAGGTATTGAACAATTCTGATTCAAAGGAAGGAAATAAACTTCTGTATAGTACTGGAGTTAATTTAATAGAATTTAATTGTATAGGCAGTTCTGAGGCTATATGAGACAAAGTCTATTGCTGAAAGTGAAATATGGGTTACTGTTAGGGTTTTAGGGTGATATACCCACTGATCATTGAACCTGGAATACACACATGGAAAGCATTAGCACTAGCAAATTAATTATGAAGAGGTACACCATACCATAATTCTAAGTTAAAGTGAAAGGAAAAAATAAGCAGAAACGACAGACTATACGAGAATAATACTTTCGCTATTTTAATTTCACACTATTTTATTTCGAGACTTTCGAGAGTTTCGAGACGAGACCGAGACTTGGTACTCGAGACCGAGACAAGCATCTGTTGACCGAGACGAGACCGAGACCGAGACGGTGATTTTTTAGTCGAGACGAGACCGAGACCGAGACCGTTATTTATCAACCGAGATATGCGCCTCTTACACCGTGTGATGTGGAACGCAGTTTTTCTGCATTCAAGAGAATTTTGTCAGACGACAGGAAAAAGTTCACAACAGAAAATCTTGCCAAATATTTTGTTGTTCAGTGCCATTACAGAGGGTGAAGTGACCACTTTTTGCGCTATAGAAAACATGAAGAGTGCCGGAAAAACAATATTTGAACATTCGTATTTCCTCAGTGTATCGTTAGAAAAGTGAAGTGATATTTGTGATATTGTATAAAATTTCAAATATAAGAAAACTGACAAAAAAACTATTACTACTACTACTATATTACGACAAGCAATACATATGTTAAACTATATTTCAGCTATCGAAAAAAGTCCAAGGTAAGAAGAGTTTTATTATTTTTATTACGCAGAAGACTGGTTAGCATAAAGCTTACTAAATTAAGGTTACCATTTAAGTATGAAATAGCAAGCAAAGTGTTTAAAGTGTAGTAATATTCCGTTTTCAGTAATATAACGCTAAAAATCGTAAACGGTGTTTTTAAAAACCTATAAAATCCTAAAATGCACTTTTTAAAATCCTAATTTGAATTTTTTGGGACCTAAAAATCCGAAGCCTGGTTATCATCATTGGTTATGCTTTCCATCGAAAAAGACCTGACAATAAGAATACCAGAGTTCAACCAGCATGTATTAGACAGATTTGTTCCAATCAAAGAGAGGATAATGAACTTACTAATTAATTAAGGTGATTAATCGGATAAAATGTTCTGCATTTTTTATTTTTAAAAAACAATTTTATTTAATTTAATATGTCACATAGCATTTGCATCTAAAGTTACGCTGATTAGCCAATGAGTCATTTTTATATCTTCTGTCTCTTATCGTTCGTACTGCAACACCCGAAACCACAATCCACCGGCCGCCACTGGTTTTCGGGCTGCTAAAAATTAGCGTGTCTGTGCTGCAAAAGTACCGGATTTGCACTATTTGTAGGCCAAATATATACAGTAGAAATGAATTATTTGGCAACTAATGGATGGTGCTAATGAAATGATTTTTAAAATGGACTAGAAAATGTGCTGGACATATTGCAAGAAATTATGATCGATGAACAAAAACAATTCTAGACAGGATACCACGAGATAAAAACAGCCTTGAAAACGTCAATGTACAAGAAGGTTTGACGAAATCAAGGACAACTGGGGAGTAACCTGAAAAAGAATTGCTCAAGATAGATAGTTGTAGTGAAAACTTGGAAGGATCTTCATCCAGCAGTGGGTTGATAATGGCTGATTATGATTATGGTCATGATTTTATTATATCTGGACCTCAGTGATAAACTAAACCAAGTCATAATTTCCTAATTTTACAGGAGAAGCGAAAAACCGGTTCCTTAAGTAAGACCTATAGTACTGTTTTTCAAACTGTACAAAGTAGTTACAAAGTAATAGGATACTTTTAGACTTAACATTATTACAGCACTAGAAAGAACATAGTGTATTAAAAAAGTATTGTTAACTCAATTTCGACCAAAAAGTGACTTAGCATAGTCTATCTCTAAAGTTCATACATACACACAAACACACACACACACACACACACACACACACATATATATATATATATATATATATATATATATATATATATATATATATATATATATATATATATATATATATATATATATATATATATATATATCACTTTTACTAGGTAAGGTAGGGTAAAAACGGATCCAAAATTTAACGAACCGAAAATTAATAGAAAAGAAAACTAGAAAGTTAAGAATCACTTGTTTTGCCGGGACAGAGAAAATAGATACATATAACTCGAATTACCTACGTACTTATATATGTATGTCCATGTTTCACAAGTAATTTTCAATCAATATAAAATTTCAACATAATGGACGCACGATTAGTTTTCTCGAATAAATACCACATGCACCGCTGAGAGCTCAGGAATAAGCTTAATCTATGTTACGGCACTGGATATATGCTTATGTAATACATTACGACCTTATGAACTAGTATAAGAAACAGAATGTACTTAAAGTGAGACGCGAACTATACGAAATATCGGACTTTGAATCTAACTTGTTTGGTGATCCAACCCGAGACCACCGATAGCAAAGATGAGTGCCGTAGCTCCCACCACAAGGTTAAAGTTTCTGTTTTAAAGTGTCAACTAAACACTGATATGTGAAACGGTAATAAAGCATTTGGTCAATTTGAAACAAAATATAATGTAGTAATAAATTACTCTATTTGTTAAGATAAGGAACGTTATATTCTGTTTTTAAAATGACAGTCAAAGCAGAATGTATTGGATAATAACTGAGAAATTGTAAATTTCAATTTCGGCGCGATTAAATACATTCATACTCCTATGTGTTGCGTTATCCGTTAAGAGGTATTGAACAATTTTGGCTCAAAGGAAGGAAATAAACTACTATATAGTAATGGAGTTAATTTAATAGAGTTTAATTGTATAGGCAGTACTGAGCCTATTTGAGACAAAGTCTATTGCTGAAAGTGAAATATGGGTTACTATTATTGCTTTATCCCAGGTATGTTATACTCACTGAGACCGAGACCGAGACCGAGATCGAGACAAGCATCTGTTGACCGAGACGAGACCGAGACCGAGATCGAGACAAGCATCTGTTGACCGAGACGAGACCGAGACGTAGATTTTTGACTCGAGACGAGATCGAGACCGAGACCGCTACTTATCAACCGAGACGAGACCGAGACTGTATAAAGTCTCGTCTCGTCTCGTCTCGATACCATCCCTACGCCAAACGCGAAAATGACCAAATGCGCCAATTGTGAAAATGGACAAATCTGCCAATTACCAAATCTGCCAATTACCAAATGCGCCAAACGCAAAAATGACCAAATGCGCCAATTGCGAAAATGGACAAATCAGCCAATTGACAAATCTGCCAATTACCAAATCTGCCAACTACCATATCTGCCAATTACCAAATCTGCCAATTACCAAATGCGCCAAACGCGAAAATGACCAAATGCGCCAATCGTGAGAATGGACGAATCTGCCAATTGACAAATCCGCCAATTACCAAATCTGCCAATTACCAAATGCGCCAATTGTGAAAATGGACAAATCTGCCAATTGACAAATCCGCCAATTACCAAATCTGCCAATGGACAAATCTGCCAATGGATAAGTCACCGAACTATCATTTTACTTTAGATGTATTCTTCAATCATCGTCCCACAGTATTACAAAGAAGAAGAGGAAGGAGAATTTATGAAAGAGCGGAAAAGGGTATTTTAATTTTAATGTGTGTTACTTTTATAAATTCGCAATTATGTTTCAAAATGAATGTTTACTGATGTTGGTTGTTGGAGTTTAGTATCCCATTGCTGTACTTAGGTTATATGAGACGTGACGTAACACGTTTGAATTTTAATGCCCTCTCACTGGGAATCGAACCCGAAAAGATTAATGTTTGTTGTAATTATTGGATAGCCAACAAGTCTATTTGGTCTTTCACTTAAGTAGCTATTGCTTCAATTCTGTTCATCCGATTATCTTGGTTCATATGCCATTCACTTCAGAATAAACCAAGCTTGCAAATGGTACTATGCGCATGTGTACATGATGTATAAGAAGAAGGAAATTCAAGGTAAAATTGGGAATTTCCCGTCCAAAAGTCCCTTTGTTCAAATGTAGCACCCCCTGGTACGGCCCCAACTAAAGGCACCCAAATATAATATACCTTTAAAACTACTGTAGTTTATAAATAATATATGTGCCAAGTTTCATTGTAATACCTACAATAGTTGTGACGGAAAAAAATATTTCTCAGTTCTGCTAGACAATACCAAATTTCATATAGAAAGAAAGTGAGATAACTATAAAATCAAATTAGTCCGAACAGTATTATTTATTTGAAATGAAATGAAATCTGAGTTTTACGTCCAACGGTTATGGCGGTAAGGCTAAAGGAGACGGTGATGATGAGTAATGAAAAAAATGGTAGAATGAAGAAAGTGGGAGGAAACGGGAGAAACCCGAGGAAACTCACGCACACGGTGTTTGTCCACCACAAAGTTCACTTGGCGGGGACTGGGATCGAACCCGGGACCCCCAGCACCAGAGGGGAACGCTCCACCACTGAGCCACCGCGGCCCTATTATTTATTTGAGTATCATGACTTATACGTCATTCTCTTCAGAATAAAACAGGCTTTCAAATGATATCATGATAATATGTGTGTGTGTGTTGTACGAGAAAAGGGGAAATTAGGGTAAAATTGGGAATTTTCCGTCCAACAACAATCGGCAAGAGCAGAGTTGCTCCAGTAGCCCTGATATCGTTTCTCCATCATATATATAACTTGGTAGAAATGTTTCCCATGTTCATCAATGACTGCTCCGCAATTTTCTGGGAAGAAATCTATGTGGGAGTGGAACATATGTATTTTTAGTGATACATTACACCCTATTGCTTGGTAGAAGGTATTAGGTGCAACTCTACTTTCTTATAGTTCTGAGACCGCTCGTTTTCCAAAACATTCGTCACCACTTTTCGGAAAGAATCTCATGCAATCCTCTCTTCATTTTCTAACACTGCATCAAATTCAGGATCATTGAGGAGTTGAATTGAGGAGGCGAATTTGAGTGCCAATAAGGATTCATACCTGATTTTAGTTTCAGCAATTTGTGGAAGTTTACGCAGAATATATTTGAAGAATGTTTTGATGCGTCTATGAATAGCCGCCATTCATTGAGATTATCGTCTATGTTAAGTTTACTCATAAGACCAGTTAGGCCTACATAGTTACAACGTAATATGTCACTTTCCACTGAAAATACTGTTTGGAGATTCTGACCTGTTCAAAACACGAACACTTTTAGATCTTCAGAATAAGCTCCCCACTTCTTGAGTTTGGATGCCAGCAGTTCTGCGCCACTTTTTGAAAACCCCAGGTAATTTAATTCAGGTTGAGTATCATATGGTGAATAGATAATGATATTTTGGTTTTGTGAGGTTAGAATCGTTGGAAGACGATGAATCTGCAGCAGAATTTGACAATGTGGGTCGACATTGTTAACCTTTTGTTCTTCATCGGGTAAAACACTGGAGTAAGGTACGAGAAGTTGTGGAACCTTTAGTTCTTCAGAGTGTAGCTCAGTGATGAACATTGCAAGGAATATTTGAATTGAATAAGTAGCAGTCCACTTTTTTTCTTTTTTGGATGTACCTTTAATTGGAAGAACTATGCAAAAATAGCAGTTTGAAGTATGATCTGTCTGTTCTCTCCATATCATTGGAACTGCAAATGGCACGCATGGCCTTTTTCCGTGTAGCCAGTCCCGCAAATTTGTAGAACAAGTATTACAACATATATGTGGTGCTCAGTTCTTGTCCACATCTCCCACTTTACAGCCAAAGTACAAGTGATAGGCTTTCTTTATGATAGGAGCGAAATACCACTTTTCGCTTCACTTCGTTAAAAACAACAATTTCCGGGAAGATATTTTTTCGGAATATTCCCGGGAAGATTCCCCAAAATGGGAATTTTCCGGGAATTTATCTACAATCACAAATAAAATTGCATTCTATTACTATATTATGATTTCAAAGTTAAATTCGTTTTATATCACAGTATATTATTACTCTTGTTCATAGCGGAGCCTTTAAAATGTATATTCTGAACGATGTTATTTTATTAATATTTTATTATATTTAGAGAGTACGCATAAATCTATATTTATTTACAATATGTTCTACGAAAGTAAATATGTTTCAAAAATGGTATAGTAAGTCGACATACTTTTAAACCGCTAAAAAGTTTAAATTTACATGTAAGTGGATTATCTGAACTTGACTCTACTACTGATATAAACATATTAAATTTTTAAGTGTTATAAACAAATTAGGTTGGGTAAGTGCCAGAAGACACATGTCCCACCATTTTGTCAACATTTGCGATTGCAAGATACTTTCTTATCTTTATAATTTTGCATGTAATATTGCCATACACGACATTTTTTCCTGCCCATTTCTCGAAATTTCATGCTTTAATTCACATGTAAGAGAAGTCCGAGTACCTCTTCAGAAATTCGAGTCAGAGACAGGAGACAGACCGACGTCTATTACTAACGGTGGTTCAGGGTTTATTAATAGTACTTCATCTCTATTTCTACATAATTCTACATTACTTTACAAAATGGATTCTTTTCATCATTTGTAAATTAGTACTTTGCTACTTTTGGCTATTGTTTAGTTTGGTGGGTCCAGATTTTGCACCTACTTTTTTTGCGATATTCTATTCCAATGCGGTTGTTTTATGGTTTCATACGTTAAATTACGTTACCAACATTAAATTCAGACAGCATTGCCGAGCGAAGGTGGGGTAGAGCCCCGCAGGGCACGTTGTTTTCTATCTTCGTTACCAACAATTCACTTTCTTTTCTCACATAAATCACTTCCACTTACCTTTACGGTTTGTACAAATCCCCTACTGCCCTAAACAAAATTGGGTTCAATACTTTCTTGACTAATTGAACACCACTATCAACTCATTTGTGCCGTAAATCGTCCTACTTTTTGCTAATTTTGGGCCCCCAATACTAAACAATTACCCTACCTTTTAGTGCAAATGGAAATGGTACTTAAAAACTCATATTATTAATTATGTCAAGTACAGTCAAAAAAATTTAAAATTTTTTAACCTCCAAATTCTTTAAAATCTAGAAGTAAATCATAATATATTAAAATAATGTAATTAGTCATACAGTTCTTATAATTTGGAAGATAAAGTAAAGAAATGGATATAAATTCCTTCCCGGGAATTTATAGGCCAGGGAAAAACCCTGGAATATTCCTATTTTTTTAAAATCCCTTCCCACTGGGAATATTCCCACTGCCCATCACTAGTAATGTCCAAGAGGTCGGGCGCCCCAAACTATAACTCAGTGCAGAAAGTGGCCAATCACTTCAGCAAATAACAAAAACATTCATTTTTAACAGTTATAAATTCATCGAAATTAACACATAATTACAAGCAAATTATCTCTCATTGCCTTAGAGCATGTACGATTTATTGAACTTTTACATCATATGTCTCTCCGGTCTTCACAAAATAACCAACTTTTTAAACATATAGGGGAGACCGAGGCTGGTTGGCGAACTTTTCATTCTTTATTTTTTTATGAGCAGATTGTGCACTGTATTGCAATGTAATGGATGTGTACGGACAGACCAATGTTTCCTCTAATAAATTCCATTTTTGTTTTGTTGCTTACAGTTTTCGAGAAGTAATTTTTCTTTCTTTTAAAACGGAGTATGCCAACCGACCCCTACTGAGGGTCTGGTTGGCTGATAGCGTGGGGCTAGTTGGCATTCTTTTTAAATATAGCAAAGCACACAAAAAATTGGATTTATTAGAAATATACGTTATTTTTCTGAATTCTATTATATATATTGCAATGAAGTAGGCTATTTGAAGTTTGAAATTACTTTTATTCACAACATTTAAAAGAATCAGCATTATGAAATATGAAAACTTCTTTCTTTTACTCTAGCTTGGTTGTCATGACATTGAAAGCTACAAGATTATCAAACCACATCAGTTTTAATATGATTTGGTGTAGGTTAATTCTTCATATTATTTCAAAATGTAATTAAAATAACTGAACTATCAAGAAAGGTAGTTTATTTCCCGCTGTTCACAAAGTAGCTAAGAGAAACTAAGATATGTTTTAGCTGAATTATCGAGAAATGCAATTTATTTCCTACTTTCCACAAAGAAAGAAAAAGCAATAGCTAGGCCTCTATTTTTGTAACAAAAGAGCACATGCAAAATATTCTTGATCCTGAGAATTAGGCCTATTCAGAAAATTCAGAGTCCGGCATACAGTCTTTTCTCGATTTCTAAATTTTGACAGCAATCCAATATCTGCATGCTATTCTATAACATTGAAGTAAAAGATTGGTAGAACTGTAAACTATATAACAATAAAACAAACAATGTAACAATAAAAATAAAATGAAATAAAATTTCACATGAGGTTGTTTGGCGCACTTGCCAACCAACCCCAAATGCTATACGCCAACTAACCCCAAGCCCATGTTGTAAAACAAAGTCGTAATTACTCAGCAATTGTTTGGCATATACGTTTTATTGTTTGAATATCCATAAAAACAAAGTTCAGATCTAACTAATGCTATATTACTTACCTCTGTACCGCAAGTAGTGACGATTCTGTGATGTAACAGAGAACTGAAAAAAATACTTCAGACTGGCAAAAACACTCTTTATCTAATAGACACCATAATCCGCAAGTTTTAAATTCCATATAAAGGTGGCAGCTGCATCCATAGGTCGCTCTTTTATGACAGTAGCAACAGCTCATTATGTTAATTAATGAAGGAGTTATATGCAGTTCGTCAACCAGCCTCGATCTCCCCCAATAAGTAAATGTTAATGTTATTGTAAATGGTTACCTCGTTCAAATCCTCAAATATTTGGGCGATGATTTGATTACTTTCTCTTAATTACACTTAGTTTCTTGCTTGTTATTCATAAATACTTTCTTTCTTTATGTTTTTACTAGATTATCCAGTTATTTGATGATAATACAAACAGAGTTGGGTGTTTTCCGTTTGGCAGAATTGTCAATTGGAAGATTTGTCCATTTTCACGATTGGCGCATTTGGTAATTGGCAGATTTGGTAATTGGCAGATTTGGTAATTGGCACGTTTGGTAATTGGCGGATTTGTCAATTGGCAGATTTGTCCATTGGCAGATTTGGTAATTGGCTCATTTGTCCATTCTCACGATTGGCGCATTTGGTCATTTTCGCGTTTGGCAGATTTGGTAATTGGCAGGTTTGGTAGTTGGCGGATTTGTCAATTGGCAGATTTGTCCATTGGCAGATTTGTCCATTCTCGCGATTGGCGCATTTGGTCATTTTCGCGTTTGGCGCATTTGGTAATTGGCAGATTTGGTAATTGGCAGATTTGTCAATTGGCAGATTTTTCCATTGGCAGATTTGTCCATTGGCTGATTTGTCCATTTTCACAATTGGCACATTTGGTCATTTTCGCGTTTGGCGCATTTGGTAATTGGCAGATTTGTCCGGGTCCCGCTCAAATTCTTGGCCCCCTAGTCCCCCCCCCCACACACACAGAGAGTGATGCTGCTATAGATCAAAAACGGTAAGTTGGCAGTGGCTACAAGTGAAACTACTTCCAAAACATCTCTCGACAACAAAGTTACAAACTGCAGAATACCGTTGCAATAGTCTGCGTTCCGAATAAAATAGCTTCACTCGTTTTAGTTTGTAGAACGGCAAGATCTAATTCACTGAAATCTGTGGGGTGCTTGCATTGACCTCACCACCTGGACATTAATTTTAACCTTTGTCCCTTATCTACGTATCTCCTTTGTTTTTGACAAAGAACCAGAAAAATAGCAAAATCCGTCGGCTTCAATGTTGAAAGTCATACTAAAATATGATATGCTTATTTACAAATAACATGCACTGCAGTAAAATATTACACTTGTGTTGGACGAAAGAAGTCTTCGTACACTAAGTAATTAATTTCCATTGATTATGGCTACATAGAACAAATGCATAGCATCCATTAAATAATTTGGTATTATTATTATTATTATTATTATTATTATTATTATTATTATTATTATTATTATTATTATTAGAGTTTATCTACCAAACAACTATTTATTGATTAATAAAAATGATTAATCAATTATATTTAGTTAGGTATGGTAGATGACTTCAGATTATATTATTTACTGACCAACAGTATCCCACGCTGTCGTATCTGTACATAAGAGGTACGTTCTAATCTTTTATTTGTAGAAGTTAAGTAAAAGAACCTGTTTTAACACGAAATGCTTAATTACAATTTTATTTTCACAAAGAGAATTCTAACATATACAGGATGATATTAATGATGCTATTTGCATATCTGAGTTACTTGCCACAAAAACTAATTCGCTAGGAAAGTAAAACGAGAAAGCTCAGACTGTCTTTCTTAGCTAACTTTTACAAGTGGTAGCAATTGAAACACATGAGGAAATGAAATGAAATCTTTGAGTTTTACGTCCCATGGTTATGCCGGTTAGGCTAAAGCAAACGGTGATTATGAGAAATGAATGAAATAGTGGAATTAAGAAAGTGGGAGGAAATGGGAGAACCCCGAGAAAACCACGAGCACGGTGTTTGTCCACCGCAAAGTCCACACGGCGCGAGCGGGGATCGAACCAGGAACCCCAAGCACCAGAGGTGAACACTCTACCACTGAGCCACCGCGCAATTGAAACACATGAGTATATGGTAACCTCTCACCCGAAGTCCAAGGTTAATCTCTTTGCACATGGCTAAAAAAAACGACGTCTCTGTTGCCTCCGTTTTCACTCTTCTCCTATGCCAGCTTGAATCCCCATCATATTACCAAATTTTACCAGTCTTTAATTTCAAATTAAGTGCTATATGATTTTTTCAATTAAAAAGTCTCATTAGTTTATATCACCGTTGTCCCTTAGGAAAAGTTATTATAACAAAGGAAAAACATATTAATGGTTCCTCTTGATTACTTTTCAAGGCTTTTTCTTATAATTCACTTAATCACTATCAGTTTTTTTACAAATGTAATGAAATGAAATCTTTAAGTTTTACGTCCCACGGTTATGCCGGTTAGGCTAAAGGAGACGGTGATAGTGAGAGATGAGTGAAATGGTGGAATGAAGAAAGTGGGAGGAAACGGGAGAACCCCGAGAAAACCCACGAGCGCGGTGTTTGTCCACCACAAAGTTCACTTGGCGGGGGCTGGGATCGAACCCGGGACCCCAAAAACCACAGGTGAACGCTCTAGCACTGAGCCACCGCGCCCCCCAGTTTTTTACAAATTGTCATATCAATTTATTCCTCTTTTTTTCATAAAATCTTTTTTCAACACATTATATTATCATGCGGTATTAAAACAAATCTGGAACTTGGTATATTTATTTACTTCCATCATTCCATCGGCAGTGGCGGCTAATGTTAGTGTTGCAGCGTTGCGCAACGACCAAAGTATTTCAAGAAAAAAATATTATCAATAGTAGTAAAGGAAAGAAAAAATACTTTTTAATACTCGCATATATACACTTTAAATAACATATTTTGTACCTCTGTAACTGTCCGTTCCGTTAATCCGTTTTAAAAAGCGAAAAATAGTCCGTCATAGAGTCTCTAATTTATATTGTGTTGCAGCGAGCATACAACGACCAGATTCCTTCAGCGTGGCAATTGGAGTAAATGTTAAGTCTCCTTTTTCCTATCTCAGAAGTTAAAGGGACTGGTCGTTGCAGTGCTTCTGCAAAACAACACGGTTTCTAGTGTACGAGAAGGTTTTTCGCGCTAAATAAGATTTCTGAATTTTCTTTCACTAGCAATTAACAAATGGAATTTGTTTTTCATACTTTTATTCATATTCATTCATATTTTTAAATTACGGGACCATACTGAAACAAATCAATATAATATAATTATAAAAAGTGATTGCAGAATTACAAAATAAGAAAGAAAATATGTAGTAGAGGAGAAAGCAAATGAAAGTAGACCCGCATTTACAAGTTAATTCTTAGCTTATATTGCCAATGAAGGCTTCTTCTACAGTAATTTGTGAATCAAATAATAATAAGTCAGTATGTAGAATCGCTTCCCCTTCCCCCTCCGTGGATAGTATTTTAGTATAAACATATTTCTTTTATATTATAAGTATATTTTATACTCTTCGTAATTTCCACATAAAACTGTATGATGGGGAACGCCACATTGAATTTGGGACTAGTCAGCAATGCTCAGGGGCGTAGCCACGAGGGGGGTCCACCGGGTCCGGACCTCCCAAAAATTTCGAAACTTGACTAACATTTGTAGACTTTATTAACGAACTATACTTGTTTAACAGAGAAACGATTGATTAGGGATGGTACCGAGACCGAGACAGACTTTTATATACCGAGACGAGACCGAGACCGAGACGGACTTTGAAATACCGAGACGAGACCGAGACCGAGACGGACCTCTATAAATCGAGACGAGACCGAGACGAGACTTAAGTCAGTCTCGAAAGTCTCGGTCTCGTCTCGAATATTGATATTGATAGATACTAAAATTGCCTTCACTCAAAATTTCTTTCGTTGCTGGGTTAGATAATATGAGAAAGGTTGACTCATGTACAGTGGCGTATTTAGGGGGTGGTTATCGGGCTCAAATCCCTCCCGAAATAAATTTGTGATCATTTTATGCATTGCACGTACAACACAAATGTTTCTTAGTCATTCCTCAAGCCTCTCTCGAAACAAAATCAACTGCTGATGCAAATAGAATTCTCTCTCTCTCTCTCTCTCTATATATATATATATATATATATATATATATATATATATATATATATGGTCGCGGTGCATAGGTTCCCGGGGCCCAACTTTAATTTTAAATGGAAGCAAGGGGTGAGTGGTACCTCGTTCGATAGATCTTTAAAAACTAAAAAGCGTTGTGGCCAAAGATCTTTCATATCGGGCACTGTATTCAAAATGGCCGCCAAGACATGTTGCCTCTATCAGATATAGTAAAACGTGCAGTACTACTAATATGAAAACGGTTGAACATAAATGAACTGAACAAAAACTCAAATAGAAAATGTCATGTGGCACATCGATTGATATTGTTGCGGAGGCTTTCAGGGCTATCCTTCATGGGGGCCCAGGGCGCAACTTCAAAACTGTAAATGGAAACATGGGGCGAGTGATATCTCTTTGATATATCTTTAAAAACTAAAAGATTGTTCAATGTTTTCAAAATGACCACCAAGACATGGTACCTGCATCAGATAAAACGTCCAGTATTACTAATATGAAAACACCAGAACAAATATTCGAATAGGAAATCACAGAGATATTTATCATTTTATAGCTCGGGAATGTTGCAACAGTCGAAAAGATGATTAGAGTGAAAGTACCAGTCATTTGTACTTCCAAAATAATGGAAAGGAAGAAATCTAACTTTTAGAAATTTATCCTAACCTCACTCCGTAAGTGAGTGAAGCGGGAAGGATCGATGAAATTGCAAATAAGAGCCTTAGTTTTTGCAAATTGTATTTGCGAAACAAAGTTTTTTTAAATGTGTTTTTATCTATATATATAAAAGAGAACGCACAAATCCTTTGTTCCCTCATCACGCTAATACGGCTGAACCAATTTCTTTCATTTTTGGGGGGTTATTAGGATTTGGACCCTAGATGGTTTTTATCATATCACTTTAATTTTTAATTACCAGTGTCTTGAGATAATTGACCATTCAAGTGTCCATAACGTACAAATCCTTTGTTAGTTCATCATAGGTAAAAATAAACGTATTTATATGCAACCCGCATGACCGTGTCACTCGGCGGGTTAACATAAATGACAGGCGATATAATGTTAACATTTACTGCAATCTACTATGGTTTTTATCATATCACTTGAAAGCGAAAAAGTAAAAATTATCTAAGTAACAAAGTTTATTGCGTTCCGGGGTGACCGCAGCGAAGCGGGGCGGGTTAACATAAATGACAGGCGATATAATGTTAACATTTACTGCAATCTTCTATGGTTTTTATCATATCACTTGAAAGCGAAAAAGTAAAAATTATCTAAGTAACAACGTTTATTGCGTTCCGGGGTGACCGCAGCGGAGCGGGGTGAACGCTGCTAGTAAGAGATAAATGTCTCTGTAATGGGATAAAGTACGTAAAATTCTTGTTAAATGGTATCTTCCATTTTGATTTGATGCAAAAACGAATCAACTGAAATGCGAAACCAATTTGTCGAACAATGCAATTTTAGAACAATGTTTACAAACGTTGGTTTTGTTCAACAGTCGTCTGCATGATATTGGTTCACTTCTTTTCCTTCTATGTCTTCTTGCATGTGATAGAATATGAGTTTGACTGACATGTCCACAGTTACATTCCGAATAACTTTCAACGGTAATTTCAGTTGTGATCCTTTGTAACGAAACGGTACATACTGATGCAGATATGTCCCAAAAATTTTGCAACCATTGCGTTAAATTATCAGGGGTGGGCAAGTTTCAAGTTTCACCTTATTTTTATTCACCTTATTTCGCTTTATTTTTATTCATTATAGTACCAGTCATTTGTACAGATAAGTGTTTCAGACAAACCATATCTATTGCAAATAAAAGTGAGGTTCTCATTTGAGATTTTACCATTCATTCCCGCTTCACTTACTTACGGACAGAGATCGGAAAGATAATTTTCCATCATTTCCTCCTTTGCATCATGTCAATCACACTTTAATAATTTTTTTCTCCGTTGCATTATACTCCAGCCGTGAAATGATGAATACCCTCTGTGCTTTTCCTATACGAGTTTTATTCTGTTCATTTATCTCCAACTATTTTCATATTAGGAGTCTAGTGGTACTGGACGTTTTATCTGATACAGGCACCATGTCTTTGCGGCCATCTTGAATACGGTGACCGATATGAAAAATATTTTGCCACAACGCTCTTTACTTTTTAAAGATCTAAGAAACGAGGTATTACTCGCCCCATGTTTCCATATACAAATTTTAAAGTTTGACCCTGGGACCCCATGAAGGGCGGCCCCGGGAGGCGCCGCGACAACACCATTTGGCATTTCCTATTTGAGTTTTTGTTCGGTTCATTTATGTTCAACCGTTTTCGAGATATCTCTGTGGAAAGATTAAAATGGGCCATCCTGTATATATAGCCGTATATATGTGGACCCAGTATATGATCAAGGGAGGGGCTAAACCATGGTTTGCCGCTTTATCCAATCTTAAGAAAGTAGGATTGATGCTCATTTTATCCTGTGTATACCTGAGCGTTAAGGGGGGCTATAGTCCCTATAGCCCTCCCCTAGGATCTGCGATATATATTGTACCAAGTTGTACCAAGCTGGGAAATTCTTCTAAATACTCTGCAATATCACTAGATAAACAAGCAATGTTGCTAAAGCAAAATAAAGTTGTATTTTCGCAAATTGCGCTACGTAAAGTATTACATATTTCTAATTTAGTTATTTAACAAAACCACAATAGCCCATACATTATTTAGTGTAACAAAGGACAACACAGTATCACTAACATCAACATTTTGGAGATCTCTAATAACTCAAATGACATGGCCGGTGCAATGCGCATCAACTGTATCTTAGCGTCAAATACTATGATCATGGAATAATATATTTCGAATGAATGAAGGAACAAAGTTACAAGAAACGGAAAATTTAAATGTTTCTAAAGACTTTACTTTGAAAACGTGCTGACATATCACGTCTCATCATGTAGATGCTTCCAAAAGACTTAAATGCTTATAACGCCATTTACAATAATTATTTCAAATCGTTTCAGAGATACAAAACACATTGGTAGTGATTGTTATACTGCTTAAAATGACGTAGGCTATTAGTATTAAATTTTTGTAATGATTATTGCTTTCCTTTGCTTCTATAACATTACAACAATAGTTTTTGGTGGTTTTAATTACAAGTCGCAGTTACATTGTTTTAAGCAGTGTTGCCCACTTAAATATATTGCTAAATATTATTTTAAATATGCGCAAATAACGTAGATAAACTGCAAAATATTTTAGAATTACTCGTAATTTGTTTTATGGTGCAAGAATGCTTTCAAGAGACGACGTTTTTCATAGTCTTTGGGCTACTTATAATGTTAATGTTTAAGTCTTCGTTCCAGCAATACATGTAAATGCAAATTGTAACTGAAATTAAATGTAACTGATACATTTTCAGTAACACTAGTTGTTCCCCCTAAGCCTTAGGCCTGGTGTACACTTTATATTAAGCTATTAAGACCGTGCTTAATTAAAGGTTCTAATTACACTCTAATTATATTTCACTTGTTTTAGTTTGACCACCGACCACCTCAAACTCGATCCATACCATATAGCTATATGCAATTATTCAAGGACTTACAGTTAGTAATACACAGTGTTCATTCTTGTTTTGTTTTGTTTTAGTTTAACGTCCCACAGTTATGCTAGGGCGGCTAAAGGAGACGTGAAGCGAATGATTATAGTGGAATCCGAACCACTTCGGTCGTTCAACTTTACCCCTACCGGAAATAGAACTTGGGACCACGCGAACCGAAATCATGCGTGCTAGCCGCTAGATCAAATGGGGGTCCTCACATTGTGTTGATTTAAATCATTCAGTCTGAGTTGCCAGATCCGAAGATTAAAAAGAAGCGTGTCTGTACTCCGAAAGTAGCGAATTCGAACTATTTGTAGCCCAAATATATAGAAATGAATACTGATGGTGCTAATGAAATAATTTAATATGAGCTGGAAAATGTGCTGGACGTATTGCAAGAAGAAATTATGATCGACGGACGAAAACAATTCTAGACTTGATACCACGAGACAAAAACAGTCTAGGAAACCTCCGCATACAAGAAGGTGTAACGAAATCAAGCACCACTGAGGAGTAACCTGGAAAAGAATTGCCCAAATTAGATAGTTTTTGGAGAAGACTTGGAAAGACCTTCATCTAGCAATGGATTGATAATGGTTTATTATGATGATGGTGATGATTTTATTATATCTGGACCTCGGAGGTAAACTAAACCAAGCCATAATTTCGTAATTTTAGAGAAGCGAAAAACCAGTTTCTCAACTAAGACCTATAGTACTGTTTTTGAAACTTACTAAGTAGTTAACAAAGTAGTAAGATGCTTTCAGACACATTATTACACAACTAGAAAGAACATAGTCTATTTTAAAAAGTATTGTTAACTCAATTTCAACCAAAAAGTGACTTAGCATAATCTACCTCTAAAGTTCATATATATATATATATATATATATATATATATATATATATATATATATATATATATATATATATATATATATATATATATATATAACTTTTACTAGGTAAGGTAGGGTAAAAATGAATCCAAAATTTAATGAAAGTCGTAGAGGGAAAAAAAATATATTTGACTATTCAATCCATCATGTTGCAGCAAAACTACGAAAATTAATACGAAAGAAAAATAGAAAGTTAAGAATAACTTGTTTTGGCGAGTGAGAGAAAAATAGATACAGATAACTCTAATTACCTATATACTTATATAATATATATGTTCAAGTTTAGCATGTAATTTTCAATAAATATAAAATTTCAACGTAATGAACGCACTATTAGTTTTCTCGAATAAAGATTACATGTGCCGTTGAGAGCTCAGGAATAAGATTAATCTATGTTACGGCACTGGGTATATGCTTACGTAATGCATTACGACCTTAAGAACTTGTATAAGAAACAGAATGCACTTAAAATGAGACGCGAACTATGCGAAACATCGGACTTTGAATCTAACTTGTTTTGTGATCCAACTCGAGACCTCACATAGCAAAGATGAGTGTAGTAGCTCCCACCACAAGGTTCAGGCCGTTCGTGTTATAAAGTGTCAATTAAACACGGAGATGTGAAACGGTAATAAAGCATTTCATCAATTTGAAACAAAATACATATATTGTAGTAATAATTTATCCTGTAGTATTAAGATAATGAATATTGTAGTATTAAGATAATGAACGTTATATTCTGTTTTTAAAATGACAGTCAAAACAGAATGTATTAAATAATAAATGAGAAATTTTACAATTCTTCTACAATTCTTTTACAATTTCAATTTCGGTACGATTAAATACATTCGTGCTGCTATGTGTTGCGTTATCCGTTAGGAGGTATTGAACAATTCTGATTCAAAGGAAGGAAATAAACTTCTGTATAGTACTGGAGTTAATTTAATAGAATTTAATTGTATAGGCAGTTCTGAGGCTATATGAGACAAAGTCTATTGCTGAAAGTGAAATATGGGTTACTGTTAGGGTTTTAGGGTGATATACCCACTGATCATTGAACCTGGAATACACACATGGAAAGCATTAGCACTAGCAAATTAATTATGAAGAGGTACACCATACCATAATTCTAAGTTAAAGTGAAAGGAAAAAATAAGCAGAAACGACAGACTATACGAGAATAATACTTTCACTATTTTAATTTCACACTATTTTATTTCGAGACTTTCGAGAGTTTCGAGACGAGACCGAGACTTGGTACTCGAGACCGAGACAAGCATCTGTTGACCGAGACGAGACCGAGACCGAGACGGTGATTTTTTAGTCGAGACGAGACCGAGACCGAGACCGTTATTTATCAACCGAGATATGCGCCTCTTACACCGTGTGATGTGGAACGCAGTTTTTCTGCATTCAAGAGAATTTTGTCAGACGACAGGAAAAAGTTCACAACAGAAAATCTTGCCAAATATTTTGTTGTTCAGTGCCATTACAGAGGGTGAAGTGACCACTTTTTGCGCTATAGAAAACATGAAGAGTGCCGGAAAAACAATATTTGAACATTCGTATTTCCTCAGTGTATCGTTAGAAAAGTGAAGTGATATTTGTGATATTGTATAAAATTTCAAATATAAGAAAACTGACAAAAAACTATTACTACTACTACTATATTACGACAAGCAATACATATGTTAAACTATATTTCAGCTATCGAAAAAAGTCCAAGGTAAGAAGAGTTTTATTATTTTTATTACGCAGAAGACTGGTTAGCATAAAGCTTACTAAATTAAGGTTACCATTTAAGTATGAAATAGCAAGCAAAGTGTTTAAAGTGTAGTAATATTCCGTTTTCAGTAATATAACGCTAAAAATCGTAAACGGTGTTTTTAAAAACCTATAAAATCCTAAAATGCACTTTTTAAAATCCTAATTTGAATTTTTTGGGACCTAAAAATCCGAAGCCTAGTTATCATCATTGGTTATGCTTTCCATCGAAAAAGACCTGACAATAAGAATACCAGAGTTCAACCAGCATGTATTAGACAGATTTGTTCCAATCAAAGAGAGGATAATGAACTTACTAATTAATTAAGGTGATTAATCGGATAAAATGTTCTGCATTTTTTATTTTTAAAAAACAATTTTATTTAATTTAATATGTCACATAGCATTTGCATCTAAAGTTACGCTGATTAGCCAATGAGTCATTTTTATATCTTCTGTCTCTTATCGTTCGTACTGCAACACCCGAAACCACAATCCACCGGCCGCCACTGGTTTTCGGGCTGCTAAAAATTAGCGTGTCTGTGCTGCAAAAGTACCGGATTTGCACTATTTGTAGGCCAAATATATACAGTAGAAATGAATTATTTGGCAACTAATGGATGGTGCTAATGAAATGATTTTTAAAATGGACTAGAAAATGTGCTGGACATATTGCAAGAAATTATGATCGATGAACAAAAACAATTCTAGACAGGATACCACGAGATAAAAACAGCCTTGAAAACGTCAATGTACAAGAAGGTTTGACGAAATCAAGGACAACTGGGGAGTAACCTGAAAAAGAATTGCTCAAGATAGATAGTTGTAGTGAAAACTTGGAAGGATCTTCATCCAGCAGTGGGTTGATAATGGCTGATTATGATTATGGTCATGATTTTATTATATCTGGACCTCAGTGATAAACTAAACCAAGTCATAATTTCCTAATTTTACAGGAGAAGCGAAAAACCGGTTCCTTAAGTAAGACCTATAGTACTGTTTTTCAAACTGTACAAAGTAGTTACAAAGTAATAGGATACTTTTAGACTTAACATTATTACAGCACTAGAAAGAACATAGTGTATTAAAAAAGTATTGTTAACTCAATTTCGACCAAAAAGTGACTTAACATAGTCTATCTCTAAAGTTCATACATACACACAAACACACACACACACACACACACACACACATATATATATATATATATATATATATATATATATATATATATATCACTTTTACTAGGTAAGGTAGGGTAAAAACGGATCCAAAATTTAACGAACCGAAAATTAATAGAAAAGAAAACTAGAAAGTTAAGAATCACTTGTTTTGCCGGGACAGAGAAAATAGATACATATAACTCGAATTACCTACGTACTTATATATGTATGTCCATGTTTCACAAGTAATTTTCAATCAATATAAAATTTCAACATAATGGACGCACGATTAGTTTTCTCGAATAAATACCACATGCACCGCTGAGAGCTCAGGAATAAGCTTAATCTATGTTACGGCACTGGATATATGCTTATGTAATACATTACGACCTTATGAACTAGTATAAGAAACAGAATGTACTTAAAGTGAGACGCGAACTATACGAAATATCGGACTTTGAATCTAACTTGTTTGGTGATCCAACCCGAGACCACCGATAGCAAAGATGAGTGCCGTAGCTCCCACCACAAGGTTAAAGTTTCTGTTTTAAAGTGTCAACTAAACACTGATATGTGAAACGGTAATAAAGCATTTGGTCAATTTGAAACAAAATATAATGTAGTAATAAATTACTCTATTTGTTAAGATAAGGAACGTTATATTCTGTTTTTAAAATGACAGTCAAAGCAGAATGTATTGGATAATAACTGAGAAATTGTAAATTTCAATTTCGGCGCGATTAAATACATTCATACTCCTATGTGTTGCGTTATCCGTTAAGAGGTATTGAACAATTTTGGCTCAAAGGAAGGAAATAAACTACTATATAGTAATGGAGTTAATTTAATAGAGTTTAATTGTATAGGCAGTACTGAGCCTATTTGAGACAAAGTCTATTGCTGAAAGTGAAATATGGGTTACTATTATTGCTTTATCCCAGGTATGTTATACTCACTGAGACCGAGACCGAGATCGAGATCGAGACAAGCATCTGTTGACCGAGACGAGACCGAGACCGAGATCGAGACAAGCATCTGTTGACCGAGACGAGACCAAGACGGAGATTTTTGACTCGAGACGAGATCGAGACCGAGACCGCTACTTATCAACCGAGACGAGACCGAGACTGTATAAAGTCTCGTCTCGTCTCGTCTCGATACCATCCCTAGTTTCGCCGTATCTCAAGTAGATGCATACATGTCAGAAGGTTTGATTCTTGTAGATATACTAGTTCACACGTTGTCGAAGATGAAGTCAGGTAAATATGACTCTCAAAGAACAACATTCGAACAAATATATCAAGAATGTTTGGAGATGTTCAAAGAAAATGGTCTCGAATTCCAAAGCCGGAAACAAATAGAACATAGGGGTTCCTCGTGGAAACGAACTAGACATCTGCCGTTGAAATATCACTAATTCATTTTGGATGAATCTCTTCCTTCATTGGATGCAAAAAACGAATTTTCTAAAGATAATATATCTACTAAGAGACATTTTTCTGCCTACAATTGATAGGCAATCACTGATATGGAAAACCGCTTTGTATCATGTAGCAAAATCATCAGATCAATCACCACTCTATATCCGAAAATTGAAAACTTTTTTAAATTACAACATTTTTCGAGCCTATGGCCCAGCATTATAGAGTGATATCGAAATATTCAAATGTAAACTCAAAATCCTCCCAAACAAAATTAAGTTGTATGAAGAAGTAGCATAGACCGCATATGTCCAGAAAAGTGTTGCTAACCCCATATGATAAAAATGATGTGTTTATTAAATTTTTACTAATTTTATCCTATTTTAGGGTACAATTTATGGTGATTTTATGATAATTTTATACTGTTTTTGGTTATTTTTTCATATTTCTAGTGATTTTTAGTGTTATCATTCAACAAAATTTATTGTAAAATATTTTTGATAATATACTTTGATATCTAAGTTGGAAACACTTGATGGAAACACACAAATGGTTGAGGATACAAAGTTAACATACCATCCTTCCTAAGCCTCTAAAGAAACTTGTTCCTTCCCATTTTTTGTCCCTCAAGCGGTGAAGAACAGGTGAATGAACTTGAAGAAACTACCTGGAAAGGGTGGGAGGAACGAGACACAGGTGCATGAATGAATGGTAGGAATTCCTTTGTTCAAGGAGTAGGGGATGGACAAACAAGTAGCTTAACCCTTTAGGTCCAAATTGAGACTTCTGGCGTTAAGACAAGGTCATTTGACAATAGGTCTATTGTTAAGAGGAATGCTCTTTATCCTTGAATGTTCACGTACGCAGGTGGGAACAATGGATGCAGAGATGTGTGTATATGTAATAAATTAGGGTCATTGGCATGCCTGCTTTCTTTATCCTTTGTTGACAGAGAAGTGGTTGGAGTGCCTACGTGATTGGATGCACGTACTCGGGAGGAAATTTTTAGAGAGCGCAGCTGTATGTTAATTTTTATTCATGACAGGGAAGTGGTTGGAATGACTACGTGACTAGATGCACGTACGCAAGGGTTGAATATTTTGATTATATTCAAGAAAGTAGGTGGAATTTCTGATAATAAAGTGGAAAATTAAAATATTTAAATCATTGTAGGGAGTGTGGGAATGCCTCTTAACTGATAGTTGAAAGAACAAAGTGTCCTTGTTGTGTTGTAGTATTGGTTATTGATATTTTTATTGATAGGTAGATATAATATTCATATTATGTCTAGAGAACATAATGATAGAATAGGGGAAGAAAATCTAATTAATTATGTTAATTTGTATTAATTTATGTTTAAATTTGCATGGATTATAAGCACTTTTTGGTTCTTAGGAGATAGGAGAATATAGCCTGGTAAGAGGTAGTTATTTCTGTTTTAACTTGTTTGAGCTTCGAGGCAGGAGGTGGAGCTTGTTAACTTGTATAGAAAGACTTCAGCAAATGAAAAACCAGACTTGGAGAATGGATTTACAACTTTTTATTCAACCCAGAAACTTGTAGGAACCAATAATAAAAGGAAAGAGGAGGGAGTAGGCAAGAACGAAGAACGAATGATAATTTGATTCCCATTGCTTGAAGGAGGTCCTTTACGGCTTAAAGATCCCTTTTTAATTGGCCTGTCCCATGTCAACCAGCTTCTTTTATGATCCTGCCACCCGAGGTTAAGGAAGATCGACCCTTCTTTACCTGAGTTTATTTTTATTGCATGGTGCAATAAACTCGTTACCTGGCTTTAGGTTTATTAGGGGTGCAATAAAGTCTTTACCTGACCAGAGTCTTCTGTATTTCTTTACAACCAAACAAGATTTCCTTAAAATAATTTTGCAAAAATAGATTAATGAATTAATTATTCATGAATATTAATTAGCTGGTAATGAAAGGGTTAGAAAGAATGATTTTTTCGTATTTAGCGTTTATTTAGTGCTATATTACGATATGTATCGTATAGACTAGTATATATTGTACACACATACACCAGATATTGTGGGAGGAAACAGACACAACTCTAAGAAAAGTATCTTATGCATTTATACGATCTTTTCACTGAATGATATGTGATTTTAACGATCTTTTAATGATGTTTGGGTGTACGAAACACAGTTGAATCACAAATTACGTATGTATATAAGTACATTTTCTCAATGGACGTATGTATACGTGTTTTGCCTGATATGTGGACAGAAATATATGTGCATGCATATTATGTTCTGTATGCATGTGTGCTTTATAGTCACCTTTAATGCAATGTGTGGTTGCATAACCTCTTCTTTGGTGGTATGCTAGATTGCATAACTGCCTCCTTTGGTTTGTATTGTAGCCTTATATATTATGACTCTATGCATGTAACTTTAGCTTCAACGTAATGTAGAGTTGCATAACTTCTTCTTTGGTGGTATGTTAGGATGCATAAGTTAAACCTTTTGATTTGTATTGTAGACTTATATATGGAGACTCTTTACGTATGTAAGTGTTTTAATCTTGCCTTTAACGTAATGTTGGGTTCCATATGCTCTACTATTGGTATAATAGTGAATGCTTAGCTTCTACCTTAAAGGTTGTAGTGTAGACATATATAATGTGACTCTTTATACATGTAACCGTGCCTCGCCTGGATTGTTAGGACCTCTTGTTAAGATCCTAATGCTGGGTTGCATAACCTTAACTTTTGTTTGTATGGTTATATATTATGATCCTTTACCTATGTAATTGATTTAACCATGTTCTAAATGTATTGTTGAGATATATATTGTGACTTTTACGTATGAAAGTATTTGTTAGACATATCTTGATTGTATTTTAAGCACATATGATATCAATTTTTAATTGAAGTTTTAACTTAAGTCTAATTTTGCAAATAATTTATTTCTATGTACTTGTAGAAGACATTATGATGTCATCAGGGTTTGCGGCACATGCTGATTTATTGTATGATGTCTCATAAATAACCTTATATGAATTATATGTATTCTTTTTTATCTTATATAGAATACCATATTTATTTATAAGATACCAATATTTTGTATAAAGTTTTGAGCGCCACATAAAGTATTATTAAACCATGTAAAAGTGATCGGTAAATACTTGATATGATACCAATTATTGGATGTATAAAAATAAAATTAGTAATTGAAATTTTTGTTCTTTGTTTATTAGCATTAATTCTTCTTCTACAGTGGCAGGCAATGTTATTGATTAGAGATATTATTTACATATATATAGCTGATTGATATACGTATAAGTATTGAATATAATAAATAATTATGTATTTACAATTGTCATATTATCAATTGTATATTTCCTATAATTGTTATTTTCTATTTGCGTATTTACAATATTGATATTTTCAATATTGATGTTTTCATTCATATAATTACATTATTTACAATAACAATATTTACAATATACTATTTACATATTTATAATATTTACAATATTTACATTATTTACAATATGCTATTTACATATTTATAATATTTACAATATTTACATATTTACATTATTTAAATAACAATATACTATTTAAATATTTACATATATACACGTAGTGAAGTGTCAATTGACGAGTGGTGTGAAAATTTTTATGAAATTTGTTTTTGTCCGAGAATATCATGACTATGTCACTATGCTAGGACACATTTAACATCATATATATATACAAATATTTATCGAACACTCATACCAATAATGCCAATCATTCAACACGCATAATACTTTGATACCCGTACGGTAATGTTCTAAAGTCGGTCAAACTGTGAGGATCAAGTCGTCGCCTTTTATTTTCAACCTTTTGATGTGTTTTACTTTCAGGCCTGGACACAATGACAAACCCCGGCTTTCGTACAATCCTCCCTGGATTGTTTAACTCTTTCTTGTCAACTTTATCGCGAATTAGATTATAAAAAATGATCAAAATTAATTTCTTGCCGCGTACGACCATTTTAAAGTTATTCCCCTAATTTCAAATACATAATCTACTTTGTCCGTCCCAACCTCTTTTAAACGGTACGCGTAATTCTTTGGCCCTAATCCTACAAATGCATTAATTTCCCACCCTTCGGGAACTTCGTTAGTTAGTTCACCCAGGTAGGAACCCAAAGAAAGCGGAAGTTTTTCATTAAGTGGCTGTACAAACATAATATTGGTGCTGCAGTACAGCACACTGTCAGACCCTACTGTTGTTAATAATTCATAAAGTTTTAGACGGGCCCACGAGGTGATGAACGCGGCAAGGACAACATATGAGAACTTCCATCGTTTGTTTTTGTTCTGAACGTTTTTATACGTTACAATGAGATGCCTCTCTCTTTTTCTTTGTCTTCTTCGCTTTTGCAAGAAGCAGGAAATCCCGAAGATTCCTGCTTCATTTGAGGAAAGGAACACACATAGTCTTCAAACAGACCATCTGAATCACCTTCTTCCGGGTCCGTGAGTTTGAATTCCCAGATTTCAATTACTTGCAAATTTTGTATCCGAGCTGTAAAGCTACATGGAGTTCAGGGGTACAGTACGTGGCCGTTAATGCACGCTCGGAATCGCTATGCACGCAATTGTCAATGCTTTTCCCATACACGTACGACACAACCCTAACAAAAGATGACCATTGCACGCATATGGTAATACCGGAAAATACAAGTCATTAGGGGCAAGACAGTGCATTTTACTAACCCATGGATACTTTCCACTTCTGGAAAGTCCGGCCCCTTGTATATTTTTGGCTTACCTACAGGCATTGTTTTACGTGCCATCACCCAAGGGTATAACGATGTTACATCATAATATGCCACGCTTTCATCGCTGGAACATTTGTACAAAGCATTAAACCACCATAAAAACTATCCTTGGGTATTAGGTGATCAACAAGATCCTTACACTGAGTTTGAATAAACTCCTGCACGGACTTATCAGTCTTCACCCAATGATCCCATTCGCATTCCCACATTTGACAACATTAAGATTTAATTTTTTAGGAATGTTATTTTCGTGGCGGTTCTTTCATACCGTCTTGTAACGATGAACCTTGCTTAGACGTGGAATCCAGAGACACATGTCGAAATGTAGGATAGCAGGTCAAGCACCCGTGGAAAAGCAAGGCATGAAATTCGAAAACTGTATTCGTTCGAGGTTCAAACCCATCGAGCTTATACCTCCCAAATCGTTTTTCCAGACATTCCCGGAATGCGGATTTCATTACCCCTGAAACGTTCTAAATACCGTAACCAGTACATTGCCTTCAGGCTTTGTCGGTCACGATTGTCGATCCCATACGGTGGAATAATTGGAATAATTTATTTAGGCAAATATAATGTACGATAGGTCAGTATGGCCAAACTAGCAACAGTAGGCGCGACGATAAAACATTAAATGCCATTCGTTTTTTCCTCAATTAAGTTTGAAAATTTAATTATACTCTGCTAAAATTTTGACATCATTGCGACAATATGTCATCATGTCCTTTTGGAGATCATACTCCTCGCCACTTGCAGCACGTTCTTGGTGCCAGGCGATTAGTTGTTGTCTCTCTTCCGTGCTTTGCGAGTCAGGGTGAAAATATTCAATAGCGGGAACCGGACCTACATAATTTTGATTTTCCAAACTGTTAAATAAATATGGGAAATCTCCCTTCTTCAAATTTCCTGATAGACCTAAAGTTTTAAAGAGTTTTGGTAATTTAACTCCCATATACAAATACGTGGCACGGAAGTAAATCTTTTGTCCTAAACGCATTTCAATAATTTTTGCCCCGATATTATTACTTCAGGTGTATGATGATGTGTCATTATCAAAGTTTTAGCACAGAACTGCATATCATAATTACTCCCGTTATGGGAAAGTACAATGATTTTTTTAAACATTGATAGAGTTATTAATACATGATTAACAAAACCATCAATGTCCTGGAAATCAAACGAACGGAATCCTTTTTTATCTCCGCATACAAAGTAAGGATCATCCAGCTTTGTGTCCTTACACTTGTAACAGGCATGAATACAATTTACGAAATTCATGTAATGTTCTTGTTCTCCCTTTCATTTTTAGGAAGTAACATCGTTTCTACATCAAAGATGATGTACAAAAAGGTCTCTACATATTGCAAAGTACCCGTCTGAACAAAACAAATGTGATCATCATTCACATACGTATAACACGTTTTACAATAACGTTCACCGCATTCGTGTTTAGACTTACGGCCTCGCACGTCAACCATATCAAAACATTGGACACAAATTTTCTCCGTTTCGCATAAAGTCTTCCCGCGAGCAATCACCGTTTTATGATTGGTAAAACTTTTTTCTGAAGAAAACAGTCTGCGATAATCATTACATTCTCGTTTAATATTATTGTCATAATCAGAAACATCGTGATACTTCTCGCACATCCTACATTTGAAGTTACACTTATGGTCTTTTGTATGATAATATCCTTCCAAAAAATATTGGTAATACCTATGTTTGCTCAATAGAGTTCTAATGTTAGTAATTAATTCATAGTGCCCTTCAGTACACAAAATCAAAAATTTCTTTGATGCATGTATTTCTGGATAAATTACAGTGTAGTCTCGAGTCGAACGATTCTTCTCGTAGATGACAATTTGGTAATGAGGCGTTAGCTTATTTTGGAACTTTTTCGCATCATCAATAGTACATCCATTACGGATTTCTATGTCAACTTCAGCATTGATACACAAATTCTTTGCTTGTTTCAACAATCGTTTAGGCTGATATTTTAATTCGTACATTTCAGTCCAACGGCGATCAGCTTTGGCCTTCCCAAGGACAATACTCTTGGGAAGACAATACACATCCTTTTCCATCGGTATAGTACACTGTTCCAGATGTGTTACAAGACTGCTATATTTTGCTGGACCCATAGTTCGAACCCTACCTTTACGCGAATCAACAATATGAATTTTGAAAGTTACTTTGTCACCAAATAAATAATTTTCGTTACTATTTAAAACATTTTCAATACTCTGAAACAAAACCTCGGGACTTAATTGCGACTTTTGACGCCACGATATGTATATTGGCTTCTTGATTAGGGAAGCAGAATTTTTTATTCTCATGCCAACATACATGTGATCGTCGACCTCGTTTAGCGTATACTCTTTTACAAATTCAAATAATGAATGAATATATTTTTCCGGGTCATAAATTCCATTGGTGCGCATACGTTCAATGGCAACTTCCTTTCCTGTTAGTCCAAAATAAGTATAATGCTTGGTTGTACTATTAACAATACGAAAATATTCGTCCGTTCAAGCACCATACATTACAGGTTCTGGTGTAGCATTTTTGCTACGTTTAAGAAGAATACTGGGCAACTCATTGGACTTATCTGCAGTTAAACCGGATGTTTTCCCTGAAGACACAAGTTTCATGAACTTTCACGAGCTAAATTCATCATATTATCTTGGCGAAAGAAGCCTACATGATATAAATCAATGATATCTTTTGCAGACTTACGTATCTTCAAAACAACATGAGGATTAGAGCCAAAATGCATGAACAACGGTTCCAATATGTTGGAATAAGCTTCATTGCTTACGCTCGCACCCGTAGCATGGCATTGCGTCAACACTTCCCATGTAAATAAAACATCGTTTGGATTTCCGTATCCACGCGTTTCTTGTGCTGCCAGCATGGTACAAATTACATTACGGCCCTCCATTGTATCACTGTTTAAGTAAAATATCCACGTTTAGTTTTCAATTACTGTTTGTTACAACACTGTAATTAAATTAACTCTTAATTTATCAAAGATACACTTAAAATTCTTGAAATCACAATGTCACCAAAGGTTTCCATCTCTTGAAAATGATAATGTCCCGTAACTTTTACAGTCTAGCGACGATCCAGCTGAAAGTTTATCGGCAATTGCACTAATACTTTTCGGTAACTATAATGATAAATTCCCGTAACTTTTTTTCAATTTACCACAGATGATCTTCTAAGATTATTGGTAAATCCTTAACTACTTTCCAATAATTGTAATTTACAATGTAGTGTAAACATTTTTTCTTCAAGTTAATAGTTCCACGCTACGTAAAACCAGGGAACGTCTTCAGCATACTTCTTTTATACTGACTGACGGCGCAATTTTAACTCTCTTATATACATGCAGACTATTTGATATATTCCACTACGTGTTTCCCAAAAATGGCAATGTATTGTAACTTTTTTCAATACAGAGAATATAGAGTTAAAAAATCATGACAAATCCTGCAGTACTTTCCGATAACTGTAAATGTCAATGTTCCGTAATTTTTATTTCAATGTTGTATGTTTACAATTACAACATGTAGTGTAGAATCAGGAACGTCTTCACTGCTGTAGTACTTCTTCTGAAGTAAGGCAGCGCCGATTTTTGTACGCCTTATATAGTCGCGAAACGTAATCTCGTACGCAGACGCATTCAGTTTGTAACCTCGCACCCAGGCACACTTATTATGTAATCGCGTACGCAGATAGTTAAACAAAAATCTCGTATCCAGACGCATTCAGTTTGTAAGCTCGTACACAGGTTCATTTAATTTATTGTCTCGTACAGATACTTTGAGATGTACGTGATTTTTTCGAAATTAGTATTAGTAATATTACGGACAGTGTTAATTATATTACATTATAACAAACAAAATAATTTTATAATCATTACATAACTTATAAATATCTTGCAACACTTTTACAATTTTAATCGATACCTTCATATTGAAATTCTGAACAAGCTTTGATTGTGATTTTATAAATGGTATTTTGACGGATCGCTTCCTATCTTTTCCGTATCGTTTCTTATAGAAACTCATTGTTAATTATTTATTGCATAGTATGCCAAAGCATAATCGCTAGAACAGAATTCCCTCCTAATTTTTTTGTCGACTCGCTTGTTTAAGCTCTCCCTTTGTATTCTCTCATATCTTTTTAATGAATCGTTTTCTACGAAAACTCCGAAGAATAAAATCTCATAAAGAGAAACCGTGTTTCGAAAATATTAAAATTCGTGTGACCCAATAAAAATGTTTCGAAAATACTAATATGCGTGATCCTACTAAAAAAACTTGGTTGTTAACAAAATAGTTCTGACCTGTTAACTTATTTCATTTCATGAAACTTAATATTTCGAATGTAAGTTTATAAAACTAAAAGATACAAAAGTAAAATATCTAAAAGTACAAAATAAGAAACAATAATGTAAAACTGAAAATTAAAATACAAATAGTAAAATTAAAAACTACAAGAAACAAAATTGAAACTGAAAATGAAAATGCAGAAAGTAAAAAGTTTTAAAAGCAATGGTGCAAACTAAAATACAAAAGTAAATTTAAAAGTACCAGTTAAGAAACAATAATGTAAAACTGAAAATGAAATTGCAGAAAGGAAAATATAAAACATATTGTTACAAACTAAAATACAAAAAGTAAAATCTAAAAGTTCAAGTTAAACAAAATGTGAAACTGAAATCGTAAAAATACAGAAAGTAAAATTTTTAAAACATAATGTTGCAAACTAAAATACAAAAAAGTAAAATGTAAAAGTACAAGTTAAACAAAAAATGTGAAACTGAAAACAAAAAAACAAAGTTAAATTTTTAGAATCGCAATTTTGCAAACAAAAATACAAAAGTAAAATGTAAAAGTACAAGTTAAACAAAAATCTGAAACTGCAAATGAAAATGCAAAAAGAAAAAATTAAAACATAGTGTTGCAACTGAAATACAGAAAGTAAAATGTAAAAATGCAAGTTAAGAAACGATAATGTAAAACGGAAATGAAATTGCAGAAAGTAAAAATTTTAAAAACATTGTTGCAAACTAAAATACAAAAGTAAATTTAAAAGTTGAAGTTAAGAAACAATAATGTAAAACTGAAAAATGAAAATGCAGAAAGTAAAATTTCATACAGATTGCATATGTCCAGAAAAGTGGTGCCAACTCTTTGAAAGTTGAGAAAGGTATGCGTTCTATCCCTGTACTCGACTATTTTTTAGTTTGCATATTTTGTTTGTTAACTTCTTATTTTGACTTTCTGCACTTCCATTTTCAGTTTTGTATTATTGTTTCTTAACTTGTACCTTTAAATTTTACTTTTCGTGTTTATTGTGCAACATTCTGTTTTTTAAAGTTTTACTTTTGTGTTTGTTTTAATTTTTAGACTGCATGATTGTTTTTAACTTGTACTTTTACAATTTCCTTTTGTATTTTAGTTTGCAGCATTGTTTTTAAAAATTTACTTATGCATTTTTTAAATATTTAGTTTATATGCTTGTTTGTTAACTTGTATTTTTAATTTTAGTTTTGTATTTTAGTTTGTAACATTGTTTTTAAAATTTTACTTTCTGGTTTTTCATTTTTCAGTTTTACATTGTTTCCTAACTTGAACTTTTAAATTTACTTTTGTATTTTAGTTTGGAACAATGTTTATAAAATTTTTCCTTTCTGCAATTTCATTTTCCGTGTTACATTATCGTTTCTTAACTTGTATTTTTACATTTTACTTTCTGTATTTCAGTTGTCACACTGTTTTAATTTTTCTTTCTGCATTTTCATTTTCGGTTTCACATTTTTGTTTAACTTGTACTTTTACATGTAACTTTTTGTATTTCAGTTTGCAACATTGCGATTTTAAAAATTTAACTATCTATTTTTTGTTTTCAGGTTTAAATTTTTTGTTTAACTTGTACTTTTAGATTTTACTTTTTGTATTCTAGTTTGTAACACTATGTTTTAAATTTTTCTTTCTGCAATTTCATTTTCAGTTTTACATTAATGATTTTTAACTGGTACTTTTAAATTTACTTTTGTATTTTAGTTTGCAACATTGCCTTTAAAACTTTTTACTTTCTGCATTTTCATTTTCAGTTTACAATTTTGTTTCTTGTAGTTTTAAATTTTACTTTTTGTATTTTAATTTTCAGTTTTACATTATTGTTTCTTAACTTGTACTTTTATATATTTTACTTTTGTATTTTTTAGTTTAGTTTTAGTTTTATTTTTTAGTTTACATTCGAAATATTTTTTTGAAATGAAATAAGTTAACAGATCAGAACTATTTTGTTAACAACCAAGTTTTTTTAGTAGGATCACGCATATTAGTATTTTCGAAACATTTTTATTGGGTCACACTAATTTTAATATTTTCGAAACACAGTTTCTCTTTATGAGATTTTATTCTTCGAAGTTTTCGTAGAAAGCGATTCATTAAAAAGATATGAAAGAATACAAAGGGAGAGCTTGAACAAGCGGGTCGACAAAAAAATTACGAAGGAATAAAATAAACGATCCAAGAAATGAAATGAGTTTTTTCACAGAAACGATCCGCCAAAATACAAGTTCACAGCGTAGCTGTTCTAGCGAGTATCCTTTGGCATACGATCCAATAAATAATTTACAATGAGTTTCTATAAGAAACGATACGGATAAGATAGGAAGCGATCCGTCAAAATACCATTTATAAGATCACAATCAAAGATTATTCATAGTTTCAATATGAAGCGTATCGATTAAAATTGTGAAAGTGTTGCAAGGTATTTATTATTTGACAATTTGCTTACAATATTGACAATTTCATTAGCTTCGATCCTTCCTTCCTGCACTTCTACGATAATACTCGCTTTTTTGGCCCCAACACTGCTTCTCCACACAAAGTAAAAATACATGTTAGCTTACTTTTTGCGTACTACCCCTATAAAAGTTTCGTTGTATATCTCCATATCCTTAGGCACTTCTGACATATACTTATTAGCTCTTTTGCTAATTCGTAATGAAAGGTGTGGAAGGATTTGCACCCCACCCAACTGTTTTTAAGGAAAATACGAAAAACATATTCCCTCATTTTACATATACAATATCTGTGCACAATTTCATTACTTCAGTCCACTTCTTCTTGCCTTTCGGGCGTAAACTGTCACAATTTTTGGTGGGGGCTTTTGCACTCCAAAAAGTTTTTTCGCAGAAAATGAAAAAAGAAACAAATATTCGTTTCCTTTTATGTATTGGCTTTACAGAAAATTACGTTGCAACTCTTCATGACCTTTAGGCCTTCTGACATACTGTTATTAGCAATTTTGATATTTGATGGTCAAAGGTTTTGCGGAGTCCGTGCCCACCCAACCGCTTTTTCCAGGAAAATATGAAACATATTCCCTTTATTTCGGGTCTAGAGTATCTGTGCACAATTTCGTTCGCTTCGGTCTCTTTTTGATTTCAAGTGTCAAATTTCAAACTTTTGGGTGTTTTCTCCCTAAAACCGATTTTTCCGTAGAGAATAAAACAACATGAATTCCTTTATTTTTTGAGTATTGTTCCTACACAAAGTTTCATTGCAACTCTTCATGTCCTTTAGGCACTTCTGACATACTGTTATTAACACTTTTGATATTTCGTGATCTTTGCGTTTAATGTTCCACTATTATGCCTGTTAGGTTAAACGAGACCATGATTAAAGCAAGTGAATTATGATGGACGAATTAGTGGAAGGAGAAAGTTGGAGGAAATTGGAGTGCAACGAGAAAACCCACAAGCACGATGTAGTCCACCTCAAGCTTACTTGCCTTGGGAACGAACCAAGTATCCCACCATTCGATCAGAGTTGGAGTGGGTCGGTGAATCAGTGGGTGAAGTGAGTCGAGTTTTCTGAGTGGATCGTGGGTCAATAGTATGTGACCGACTGCGATCCACAATCCAGCATGACCCACTCTAATTACTGCACTGTAGACAATGTCTTCTGAACAGTTTATTTTTTCGCCTTCGACCCTAGCCATAGGAAGTAAATACACGTTTCTGATTTTTTACATTTTGCGATTGTCCAAATTTTCTGGTGTATGGATTGTATATTATAGTAATAGAAGAAAATTGTCACTTTGTTGGAATTAAAGAAGAAAATTGAAGAAGCAACCGAGGTTAAATGAATATCATGGCAGTCAAGGTGGAACAAAGCTGGCCCTGCGGGTCTTTTAACACGTTCCTACTACCACTACTACTAATACTACCACTACTACTCTTACTACTACTGCTACTACTGACTATACTATAGATTCGTGTAACAAATCTCCACGCGTAACGTAAGTAAATCACATGCTTGAGTATTATTCATCTTATTTTAATGAAAAAAGAGTTATGAAAATTTAAAAAATAAGATATAAAGGTAAAAAAGATCCTTGGCCCGGGTTTGAACCTTCACCAAAAGCAATTATAATTACTAGCCCATTGCGCTAGTACACTCGACCACGAAAACCGCCAGTAACAGCGCCTGGATTTCTGCTATACATCTGCTACGTGGTGAGAAACGGATAACCAGAACCGCGTATTTAGCTCCTATGAGTAGGGTCGAGAGTGATTTAAGAATATCCTTCTAAACACTGGTGAATTTGTCTAAGTTTTACTTTCAAGGCCTCCATTACCCTTCCTTTTTTATTTGTTTATGTTTACTTACCTCAGATGAGTATCTCTAAGTGAAAAAAGAGCTGTAGGCATCTTCTGAATATTGATATTTTTAATTACATTAATAGCAATAGGACTTACACTACTACTTGGCTTTCAAGACACACAGCTTGTGAGTTTTCAGAGGAGCTAACTACTGGAAAAATAAATTTTTGAATCACTATAATGTATATATTATTATATAAAAAACGGATGTAACTATGTATGCCTGATCATCACAACCAAATTGCAAAGTCAAATTATATGAATTTTGGTATATAGTTAGGCCTTAATCCAAAGTGGGATGTTATCATATCACTTTGATTATGATATTATCTTAAGGGGTACTGGGGATCCGAATTTTTGCGAAACAAATTGAGTATCTCACAAACCGATGAACTTACAGAGCTGAAATTCAGTATATTAAGTCTTTACTGAAAATGAACAGAACGTCACATAGCATATTTTTAAATTCTTCTTTAAGATAGGGGTGGCACTTTCTATATATGCAAAATTGATAGTGGGTTGGTTTGTAAGAATAACTCAATTCAAACTCAAATTCAGACTCTAATTAGTTAGAATTTAACATTATTTTATTACAAGTATAAGCTCTTTAGTTAGTAAAGAAGCGGCGGTGGATCATGTGTCAGAGTTGATGACGATGTGTTTTGGTGGGTGGTGAGTCGACGGTTGGTGGGTCAGAGTGGGTCATGGTGGGTGGTGAGTCAAAGTGGGTCATAGTTTGTGGTGGGTCGTGGTGGGTCAGGATTGGTCATGTTGGGTGGTGGGTCAGATTGGGTCACGGTGAGTGGTGGGTCATGGGTGGTCGTGTGTCACGATGGGTGGTGAGTCAAGTTGTCATTGACCCACGTCAACACTGCCTCAGATAGCTCAGTGCTCGCGGTCCCGCGTTCGATTCCCGGTGGGTGATCCTTTGAAATTGTATGTCCTCAATGTATCTGTGTTCGTATCACTGTCGTTCAAGGTTACTAAAAATAACTGTCAAACAAGTATTACTAAGTATAATAGAGACAAGTTACGGAGATACTTTCCGTGAATTAGAAAAGAAAATGGTCTGAGGTATCAGATTCCAGTTAAAGGGTCGAATTACTCTTAAAACCAGTTTCTCCTTCATGTCGTTGCGTGTTTGTATGTATTTTTTGTTTTCTAATTTAAATTTAAAGTCTCTTGACTATAGTATTTTATCATGACCGAAATCAGTGTGTTTCGTCGTTATCGTAAACGTGTACAATTTGTTACATACACGAATGTTTTTTGACTCTTACTTAGCAGAGCAGTATTAGCATAGTGGCGTGAGCATTAGTTTCGTAATGCAGGGGTCACGGGTTCGATTCCCGCTGTGGTAAATTGTTTTTACAAAACTACAATATTCATACTTCTGATGTGTAATAAAATGAAAAATACTCAATTTCTTTCAGTCTTACAAGTTAGAGTGGAAACGGCTTTCTTCGCAGAGGAAATACTGTACTAGCAATATGACGTCACATGTCTGTCTACAACCTTGATTCGTACTGTAGGAGAACGTAACGTGGTTAGCAAACAATTCATGAATACATGAGGATCATGCTTAGGGCCTAGTGTGGGTCATAAATGTGTCTGAACGTTTCCTACCAATTATTCAGAACGTCTTCCACTATTACTTATACTGCTTGAAATAATAATATTTTCGTTCGCCAATAATAATAATAATAATAATAATAATAATAATAATAATAATAATAATAATAATAATAATTGTATTAACATTTTAAAGTTGCCCTAAAATTAGACAAAACTTACAGCTAAGTAGGGATTTCGGAAGATTGTCCGGACCTCCAGGACACACCTCTGCAACTACGAAAATTTTAAACGAAAGCGTTCCACTATAGTTTCATGTAGAAGGTATTCTACTGTACGTTTTAAGGAAAATAACTGCAATAAAGATAACCAAATATCACTGAACAGTAAGGCATATAATAAAATAACTATTAGGATACGCAGAAGTAATTATAAAAGCCTTGCTACAAAAATACCTACACAGACCATAATAAAGTCAATAAGCTCCAAATACAAAGTAACAAAATAGCGAATAAGATTCAGTCTAGAAAGAATTGTTACTTAAAGAATGGACATACACTATTTTGAGAATCGAGATAAAACGAGAAATGTTTACGATACTTTTCGTCTCGTCTCAATTCTCATCCTCAATGGGAGACGATAATTTGAGTTAACCTTGTCTCGTCTCGAATGTAAAATGTTAATTCTCATCTCAATTTTCTTTGTTTTGTTTTAGAAATGAGATGAGAAATTCCTCTTCTCGTGGGCAACACTAAACAAAACCGAAATATTCTTGCCAAATATCATGTTTCTGGTTGTAATGTTATGCCCTGAGTGATAATAAGCTCCTAACTTTTAATCTTCAATGAGATAATAATTATTATTAGTTTATTATTATGATGATTACAATTTTTCTTCCTAAAGATTTGATAGTTCAAGTATTGAAACATCCGAGTATTCAAATATCTGAAGATAATAAAACATGTGTCATCCCTGATCAATCGAAACTGAAAATTTTAAAGTAAAAGAAATATATACTGGTCTTCGTGGATCCGAGTTAATTACTTTCAGATTACTGGTGAAGCACCTTGACCACTGAACCACAATTACTTCACAGTGATTTATTCGTCTTTAGTTTGTTTACGAGTATAATATACGCGCCGTATTTCATTCAAAATAAAGGAGTTTTGTATTTTGTTTTTAAAAAATCTAAAATGTTAATAATTTACTGAATACAGTGATATAATACCCTCCGAGTTCTGAATTACATATTCTTGTGTTTTAAATTTGACCATGAACAAGCTACTGTTTTGAGCGAACAGGAAAGATTCTTTATTTATCGCACCCAAATAAGTAACGCTTTAGGTGAGTGGTTAGCATCATGGGTGTCCAAACTCGCGAGCCCGACGCTCGTGAGCTCGGCACTCACGCTCAACCGGGCTCGGGCTCAATAATTGAGCGCGAGCCCGAATGAGCCCGAACCCCAATGAAATAAGTGAGCGCGAGCCCGAGTGAACGCGAGCCCACTTAACAGAAGTGATCGCGAGCCCGAGTGAGCGCGAGCCCAGTTTGGAGAAGTGAGCGCGAGCCCAGTTAAGAGAAATGAGCGTGAGTGCGAATGAGCGCGAGCCCAGTTCAGAGAAGTGATCGCGAGTCCGAGTGAGCGCGAGCCCAGTTGGGAGAAGTGATCGCGAGCCCAATTAAGAGATATGAGCGCGAGCCCAGTTCAGAAAAGTGATCGCGAGCCTAGTTAACAGAAGTGATCGCGAGCCCGAGTGATCGCGAGCTCAATTAAGAGAAATGTGCGCGAGTGCGAATGAGCGCGAGCCCAGTTCAGAGAAGTGATCGCGAGCCCGAGTGAGCGTGAGCCCAGTTGGGAGAAATGATCGCGAGCTCAAGAGAGCGCGAGCCCAGTTGATGAAAGTGAGCGCGAGCCCGAGTGAGTACAAACTCAGTTGAGAGAAGTGAACGTGAGCCCGAGCGAGCGCAAGTTAAATTGAGTGCGAGCCCGCGCTCACTTCACACTCATTGCACTCATTTCCTTTAGAGTCAAAAAAATAGTATACTCATTCCATGTGCAGAATTGTAAAGGAAGAATGAAACAACATTACAAAAAGAAAAAGCACATTCTTGAGGTCTGAGCTGTCATTTTATTGTCCAGAGGACTTCAAACACCTTTCAATAGAGAACCGACTTTTTCATGGTTATTATGAGAGTAGGCACGTAGCCAGGATTTCATAATAGGGGGGCCCGTGACGAAATTCTGCGGTTATCACACCAGGGACTCGATCATTCTAAACTAGTTTACTGGAAGCATATATTGGTTCGTTTAACCAGGATTTCGTAATGAGGGGGGGGGGGAGGATTTCGTAATGACATGAAATACTCTGGTTACACACCAAGGGTTCGATCAATCTAAACTATTTTACTGGCAACATATCCATATTGGTTTCTTAGGACAATAAAATGAGGATATGTTAGTAAGTATTTTAATAACGAACTATGAAGAATTTCGAGTAAAAGAATATAACAAAAAGTATTTTTTTTTTAAATATAATCTTCCGAGTTTTTTAAATTCTTCTGAGAGTCTATCTGATCGAACCGGTTTATAGATCGTCATTTGTAGTCCATAGGATTAGCATGGACATAGATGGAATTCGGAATGCTCCGTTACAATAATATCCATTTTCAACTTGACCCCCCCTTCCCAGTTTCCTCCACACAAAGCTCCTCATAAGAAAGAGTAACCAAGCGCTTGCTGTAGCATTATATTTTTAACGCTGATTCTTCTTTTTTCTCGTTTCTTTTTGTTTAATTCTTCCTTAATTTTTTACATTTCTGGTTCCGAAGGGGGGGGGGTCCGGAGCTCCGGACCCACCCCTTGGCTACGTGCCTGATGAGAGGATGGTATTTGTTTGAGGGAGGTATTTGTTTTTGTTGTTTTAGTAACAACTTCCATGACCCAATCTTTTTTTTGTTGTTGTTTTTGTAAGATCATAGAGTAAGGTGCGTTCATAGAAAAGTCGAGCGAAATAATTATGTATTATTTAATTGTAGCTTCTTTAAATCCCAATAAACAAGAGTAGCTCTTAAAAATGTTGATAACTTGGACCATAATGGTTATTCAGCAAATTAATTTATATGAGGAAACATTGTTTTAATTTTTTGAAATAAAAGAGTTTTAGCCTGTTAATTTTACTAATTACTCTTGAGATCTTTAAATGTATTCTATGCGAAATTTAACTACTGTATTATGTAATTTTAATATATACCGGTATAAATAAAAACTAAAACAATATTGCATTGAATATTTCTAAAGCAAGGAACTCTTAAATAGGCCAGAAGAAGAAATTAGTAAAATTGAATGATTAAAATCTCGTCTATTTAAAAGAAAATACTTCCTCATATAAGTCAATCTGCTATTAAAAAAAGAAAGATAGCAATTCAACATCCAAAAAAATAAGACACACACACACACACCTCCTTTACTTAAAGTCTTTCTTCGAAAGCTACCCTGAAACGATGGCGTGTTGTTTGTTACAACCAGAGTTAAAAGTGAGGGAAAACACGGGGGACGTCATCCCCCCTTCCAAAAATATCTATGACGTCCCTCCACTTCCTAAAAAATATAGTGGGGAAAGATAAGCACAGGGGATGGCATGACGTCATGCGTTCCCCAATTTTTTCAGATCCATTTTTACCCCTGGTTACAACTCGATTTTGATGTTTGACACAATATTTTCATTGCGGATTTATCAAATCTTATTACCGTGAAGATTAGCACATACCTGACGAAATAGCTAAGGGTTGCCAGCACTTATTCATATTAATTCACTGTGAATAAGTGGTAAGTATTCTCATCTTCCAGACGAGCGAGATCTCATATAACCTCACTGATGTAAAAGAATATTAAGCTCCAAGCAAACAAACACAAAACATTCTAAATTTCACATAGCTTCGTAGATTGACATAATTACATTTCCTATTTTGACGTAGTCCTTAATATTACCTCATTTTATATAAGTAGACTACTATTTTTCCGCTATGTTACGCCATTAAAGAGCCGGCTTTTAATATACATAAGGAAATCTAAGATGAATTGAAAACTAGAACCACAATATGCTTACCATTTTCGAAAGTATTACACGTAACTTCTCGACTCAAACTGATGTTATGACGTAAATTTCATTCATAAACATCTTTATTGAGCTTTCATTAACTTCTAATTTTCTTTGGTGTTGTCAACGCATACTTTCAAATTTTCAGTTTTAATACTCTTAAACTTGGCCTAAATTAAGAAATATTCATATTTAATGTATTTTAGCAGGACAATATGCTTTCAAATACATAATTAAAAGTAGAGGTTGCTCCTGAGGGAAGTCACAAAGTTAAAAAATTAAAGTTTTCTTGCTTCCAAGTAAGGGGGAAAAGTAATCTAATGGACTTAGAAGATGCAAGCCCGAATGGGAACACTATTGTGGGGCTCCAGGTTCCAGAAAAACATGTAAAGAAAGACTATATCATTGCATTAAGACTATATCATCCCGGTATTCATGGAGGTGTCCTATTTTTTTTCATCAGAAATTGGAAACGTAAAGAAATAAACAAACTACTGCAGAATTAACTTTAGAAAATATTGCTTGTTTGTTAATACAAACTATTCACTCCCACAAATTCTAGATAGAAGCCAACAGGCTATACGCTCCCTTGTTTATGTTCATGGATGTATATTACAATATGTTATTGTGAGCATTTCACACGCCAAGAGTAACAGAGCCATCTAACAGTCTGATGATCACTTGCAGTGTTGCCAATTTGGGGGAAAAGTCGCTAAATCTAGGATATTCGCCTTCCAGGATAGCGACAAAAAATAATTTTTCCGATTAGCGACTTTTTTGGTGATTTTGGAATGACGATTTGGCGACTTACTTACAAATCTAGCGACTTTTGCGCTGCGAACAACTTGTCCTAAAATAAGTACTATTAACTCGAATCAGTTCAGATATACTATGTTTGTTTTTATTTTGCTTATTTGAATCAGTGCAGATGTTGACGAGCTGGGAGAGTACGTAAGATTTATCTCTAATTCCCGCTTTGATTGTTGTTATCTCTTACCTTCTAACTTGGACGAACTCCAGCTTTTAATGTCCTTTAGTTTACAAAGCTTCCGTTTTGAGGCACAAATAATAAATTACCGATAGCAAACAGATTATCTGTAGAAGCGTAGGTAGACCTTTTGGACCAAGATTTTTTCTAGACCTTCAATTTTAATCATTTTTCTAAATTCATTTTTGATTTTGTTGAAGCAAACTTGATCATAAAGTTAAAAATATATAAAAGTGAAATTATTGTTAGCTATACATATGTCTTTGAGTCTTTCATATATGTTCTTGTAGCGTAGACAGTACTATGGCATGAATTGAAGACGTATCTTATACGCACACTACACACACACACACACACACACACACACATATATATATATATATATATATATATATATATATATATATATATATATATATATATATAAAAGAGGCAAAATATCTGGAAAATTTTTTTAGCGACTTTTCACCCAAAATTGGAGTAATTTCATCTCCAATTTAGCGACTTTTTGTATCAACTTGTTGGCAACACTGATCACTTGGCCGAGTGTCCCGCGAGCAGAATGTATTAATAAATAAAACATGTATTACTTGCAGAATTTAGTCATAGGAGCCACACTGGTTTTCACAGGGGAACATTATGCTGCTAAGACAGCACTGGATGGTAGATTACACTCTAGCGCGAGACCCGACTGGGAGCAATTGGTCCAATCCACTGAAGTCCGAGCCTGATTGTTGTATACGACAATTAATATAGTAGGAAAGTTTTCTTCTTTTACTTTGAAGCAGTGGTGTAGGGAAGGGGGGACCAGAGGGGCCGGGCCCCCCAAAGAGGTCCGACAATGTACTTTGGTACTTTGGCGTTGGTAATTTTTTATATATTTTTATGTTTATATATTTCTTTGTTTGTAATGTTTCTATATGTACCTATAACAGCACTTGCCCCCCCCCCAAACACACATCCTGGCTACGCTACTGGTTTGAAGCAACAAAAATTCTTTTAATTTTTATCCGTGTTAGTTCTCTTGCAAGCCCCCTCCGATTAAAAGTACATTTAAAAAAAAATAGAAAATATTTTTCTACATTTCCTTCTCTCTATATATAAAAGTTATTGCTCTGGATTTATACTCTACCAAAATTTCTCAAAAATCGCTAATTTTTAATGCTTTGATTAGCACATCCCTGTAGGATAGGCTGGAACTCCTGCAAGTATTACTGGAGCCTATGAGACCATTGATATTGCAGTACCCTCTGAAATACTATTATTTCGTTGTGTTCAAACTGATATAAAGGGGTCAGAGAAAGTTGCCTTTTCCTTTTGGATTGCTTTTAGCTTCTGCAGAGGTAGTTGTTTTATTATAAAATGGTTTTAACCAACACTTATAGTTACTGATATCAGATCCTGTTACTTCATTTACCAAACGTTTAGCAGACTTTCGGGAAACATTTAGCTCTTATTATTATAAGTTCTGTGATTTCACGAATGTTGAATACCTGTAATGTCTCCTTAAATTTCTACTTCTAACTTTACTTCTAAACCTATCTTCTCACAAAAATATAAATAAATAAAAATTAAAACCTAAGAATCTGTGTGTTAGTTAAAAACAAGAGATAGCTATCTATGCGTAATGTGAGTGTCGGACATAAGCTCACCGGACATAAGCTCACAGACAGTCTTATATTACAGGGAAGGGCAAAAGATCACCGATAGCAAATGTAAGCTCCCATGAGGGACTTGTAATAAAATTCATCGAATATTGAAATTCAGGTGTTAGTTACTTCCTAAGCAGAAAATGGAGCTACTATCTTATATGACTTATCTATCAGGTATAAAAAATAATAAGGACGTTGCGGAGTTGTGTTGTATTAAACGTGGGCAGACCTTAAGGAACTTGTAATAAAATGCCCTGGATATTAAAATCTAGCTTTTGACTACAATTAAAAATAGGCCAAATAACTCGGTAGAAAGTAGAGCTACTAATGTCGTATAGCAGTTATCAGACATCAGAATAAAATAGGGATGTTGCAAGTTTATTGTGTGGAGCATAAGCGACAGTAAGCCTAATTTTGGCCCTGGAAATTTTCGAACCAAATTTTTCATATAAGCCTGACAATTCATCAACTGCGTTAAAATAATTTCATGATTAGGCATGAATACTTGCTTAATAGAATTTGCTTGCTAACAGGAGTGTTATTTTTTTTTTTTACGAAATCATCATACTCAGATTTATTTAGGCCTTGCTTCTTAGTGCTGCCGTCGTGCTTGCAGACCAACACTCAAACAAATCTCTTTCTTATTTACTAAGCTTTTTTTGGGGGGGGGGGCTTCATAAGTTGTTTTGATCTCAGTAAATAAGAAAGAGATTCCTTTGATGAGTATTGGTCTGCAAGTGTGATGACAGCCTTAAGACTTGAACTCTGCAACACTCTTAATATCTTATTCTGACTTTTGATAACCCCTATATGGCGTTAGTCATATAGCCTATTTTCTATTGAGGAACTAGGCTTACTAGTAGTCAAAGCCTAGATTTAAATATCAGGAGCATTTTATTTCAAGTTCCACAAAGTCCGCCCACGTTTAATACATTAAACCTTGCAACATGCTTATTATTTTATTTTTATATCTGACTGATATATAGCATCAATAGCTCTATTTTCTACTGAATTAGGCCTACTGGTAGTCAAAGTCTAGATTTTAATACCTCTTTATACCCATCATACGTTTTTCTAAAGCGAAATGAAATATATCTCAGATACTTTCAGCCATAGCGAAAAAAAGAGAAGATACCCCTTCCCCAAAATCGTTTTCCTATATTTCTGTGCTTTAAAATTTCTTGCACCGAAAGTTTCAGCATAGGAGAGGGGTTTGGATTGCTTTCTTCAGTAAAAGGAAGTAGTATTCTTTTGTTTGTCCAAATCCGTTTTCAATTTATAAATATATTTTAATATTCAAAATCTACTTCATTGAGCTGAGCGAAGCGAAGCTCTTATACTCGGGTTAGCCGTTTGGTTGTCCGCAAACTCCTCCTAGACCGTTTGGGCGATCTCAACCAAACTTAGCACGCTGATAGAGTATGTCGTGCTGAGTGACAACATAGGTCGAAATCAAAAATCCGATGTACCATCGAGGAATAATCACCGAAAAACGCTTCCTCCTAGACCGTTTGGCCGATCTCAACCAAACTTAGCACGCTGATAGAGTATGTCGTGCTGAGTGAGAACATAGGTCGAAATCAAAAATCCGATGTACCATCGAGGAATAATCACCGAAAAACGCTTCCTCCTAGACCGTTTGGCCGATCTCAACCAAACTTAGCAGCTGATAGAGTATGTCGTGCTGAGTGAGAACATAGGTCGAAATCAAAAATCCGATGTACCATCGAGGAATAATCACCGAAAAACGCTTGCATAGACTTAACATGGGGAAAAAGTCATGATTACGTAGTTTAAGCTCGCTCAGCTCATTTCATTGCAATCGGGTATATCCATTGCATTCCTAGTATTAATATTCAAAGTCTAGTTTTCATTTTTGGCATATTTTCCATTTGCCATTTTTCCATTGCTTACTTGTATTTATTTTATTCAGGTTTATTTTCCTTTCCAATTAAATTAATTAACCTATAAATGTAGTTAGTTATCATTATTGTATTCTTTATTTCATTAATTATCTTATAACACAATTATATTGTTAGTGGTGAGCTTATGTCCACTTTTGCATTAACATAGGTGAGCTGATGTCCGCGACATTTAAAGAGGGTCGCAAACGATATGCAGGAAAATTTTTTCTCTCTTCCTGGCTTGTTTCTTCCCTACTTGACAAATGTTATACCGGTATTGCTTTGCTTGGTGAATTTTGTTTCCTTGAACATTCAGAAAATCAACCTAAACTATTGCTTTTGCAAAACTCCTCTTTCTCTTAATCCCCAAACGGAAACATGACGGCAGAAAGTTTCGGAAAGTCTTGATATTTTCACTGCTAGTTTCTCATTTTAGATAGTGTATATTTACAACGAAAGGCGGTGCACGTGCACCGGTTCACCCCCCCTAAATCCGGCCCTGTACATATATGTATGTTGTATACGTCCATTTGTATATGAGATCCTGACCGCCCATATTGTTTCATACGGAAAGTACGTACACATGGAACACTTACAGAAAGTATTATAAAACATGCGTTTTCAGTTATACGTTTGTAGTACGTTTGCAGTCCAAAAACTAGAGGATTTACAAATGTAACATACGATTTTACGTACGACACGTACACTTTTTTCTCATTGTATGGTTTTGAAGCATGGTCTCGGATACATAGCTATTATCTACAGAGCACGACAATGAATGAGCCTCGAGGCTTGGCAATACAATAAAACTTGAAGGTCTGCTTTTAACATACCTGGGATTTACTAATTTTGTTGTACTTACTAATTCATGCAATTCCTGAGCAAAAAATTATCATAGGCCAAGGTCGATTTTCGCTTTACTGACTCCGGGTTGGATAGTTGGTTTCTTAACAATGGGGATGGGACGGGGGGAGGGTTAACATTCATCAGAGCACTAACACTTTCACTTTAAATGCCTTGGTGACAGGAGTTCAGAAGGTGTATACTGGTTTGGTACAATGGTTCAATACTTGCACTTTTACATTCACAAATCAGTATATCATACTGTAATTTGGACATCTTCGTTACGCTGACTAAACGATAGAAAAATCACCTATAATTTATTTCTAATAAAAATCATTAGACAACAGTATTACAAGCCCTCCCACTGGTCTAATGGCTAGCACGCGCGACTTTGATGATCGATTCCCTGTGGGAAAGTATTGAACGGCAGTGGTTCAGATTTCACGTTAAAACTATAAGTCCATGTCTCATATAGCCTCGCTGATGAAAGGGGACGGTGAAAGATAATCAATTAATCAATCAACAGTATTTCAAATTTCAGCTGCATAAACAACCTATGACTTGTAGGACTAGTTCATTTTGTTAAAGCAGCTGTCTTAACGAAGTTTAGTATTAACGTGTCAGGTATTTCTAGGAGATAAGAAAAAACATTATTTTGTAACTAAATGATAGCTCTATCCACGTAGATTCTGCAAACAGAAACATTGAAAATCGATATAAAAGTGACTCACATTATTTTAACAAAAATCGATTTAGATAATAGTTTGGGCTGCCGCAAAAATAAGAAAAGTTAGAAAACTCCGATTAATTGTAACAACTCCATCAGGGGTTGAAATTGGAGGGGGCATACGCCATTAATCAGCCCATTAAGGTGTACAAGCTCGCGAGCATGGCTCTTGCGCTCAACTGGACTCGGGTTCAATAATTGAGCCCGAGCCTCAATGAAACAAGTCAGTGCGAGCCCAACTCAGAGAAGTGAGCCCGAGTGCAAGGGAGCTCGAGCCCCAATGAAATACGTGAGCGCAAGCCCAATTGAGGGAACTGAGCCCGAGCACGAATGAGCGCGAGCCCAATTGATGGAAATGAGCCCGAGCGCGAGCGCAGTCGAGAGAAGAGAGCGTGAGCCCAAGTGAGCGAGAGCCCAGTTGAGACAAGTGACCGTGAGCCCGAGTGAGTGCGAGCTCAGTTGAGAGAACTAAGCGCGAGCGCAAGTGAGCGCAAGCCCGCGTGAGTGCAAGCCTAGTGGAGAGAAGTGAGCGCGAGCCCGAGTGAGTGCGAGCCCAGATAATATCAGTGAGTGCGAGCGCGAGTGAGCGCGAGCCCAGTTGGGAGAAATGATCGCGAGCGCTAGTGATCGCAAGTCCAGTTGAGACAAGTGAGCGCGAGCCCGGGTGAGTGCGAGCCCAGTCGAGAGAGATGAGCGCGAGCCCAAGTGAGTGCGAGCGCGAGCCCGAGTGAGTGCGAGCTCAGATGAGAGAAGTGGGCGCGAGCCCAGTTAAGACAGGTGAGCGCGAGCCCGAGCGAGCCCAGTGGAAAATGGCCATCTCTGGTTAGCATTGTGGTTTTCTAAACTGGTGATTCGAGTTGGGGTCTCCCCCTCGCCACTTACAACTTTTTAAAATGTTTCATTTATAAGGCTGAACTCCAGTTGGATGCTGCTGATTGAAAGATAATCTCCAGTGGAGAAATTCAGTGATGATGTAATCCTGAAAATAAAGGAAGAAAAATGAATGGAGAAAACGAGTTACAGAGTTAATTCTGTTAATGGTTCCATATTTGATATTATCCGTTAATTTTGTGCATTTTTAAATTGTTGTTTATTGACACTATATTCTCCCCTAGTGCGGTCTGTAAGTGCAATAATTTTTATGGATCGTGCATTTCTGGTTACCAGTACGAAATTTGGTCAGACTGTTTAACACATGTAAATGAGAAAAACACCGGGAGACAGCTTCTTAATATGTTTCGTGTGACTCTGGGCGCCATCTTGAGAAATGGCCTACTTTTCACAAGTTCCCCAAATTTTGTCCCATTTACACCGTCTTTGGCTTCAAATTCACAGGCAAAACGACTATAGAAAACTATGAACTGCTAGACAATAACGGCAATAGCTTTAATTTCTTGAGGGGGCTAGTGAAAGGGTACAGGTATTCTGGGGGGGGGTCGGTTATTTTGTGTACACCAAAAATAAGACTATTATGTTACTTGATCTATATATCAAGTCAACATCTCTGGGAAGGGGGTTCACGGCAGGCCCTTATCCACGGGGGTCGTGGGGGGCCACCCCCTAAATTTCTAGTTCAGGTCTTCACGGTAGGCATGCAAGAGCAGATATTACAGTTAATATGGTTGGATCGGCCCCCTAACATCTACTGCATCCCTACATTTTTGCGATGGCTACGAGCCTGGTTCACGATGCCACCAGAGGGCACTTGCCCCCTTCTTTCCATCTAGCGTTGTCACAGTGCTGCATATACTTGTTCAAGCTGGAGTAACAACGCCCGTTACAGCTGATGCACTCCTTACAGCATCTCACGTGAAACGTGCCTGGTACGCCCATGAAGTTACAATTGCTGCGCTACACGCCCTACTGTACCAGGCCTACGAGTCTTCCAATCATGAAGCTTCCGAAACTAGTAATATAGCAATGTGGATATCCCAGCAGAGGCAGCACTCGGCTCAATTCCAATACTGGGTTACAGTTATGGAGCTAAAAGCACTGTTGTTATTGTTTGTGAAAAGTGAGAGTGATGGTAATTACACACTTTATGTAGAAGTACTCCAGTCCATGTGTCCTTGATACTTAACTTTGGACCACGTAGACTACGGGTGATGGTTAACAGTCTTTCTTCATACTCTGAAGCAACTTCCAGTTCGTTATCCTGACGTATTTAAGGAATTCTCTAAGGGACATTTCACCAGTAGGAAATCTTACCGGCACTTTTCACGTATGTCAGACGACCAGCTTCACGAACAGAACAACAAACTGATAGAAGAAAGTGGTTCTCTATGGGGAGCTTCCGATAACCCATTTACTCTTTTGAAGAAAATAGTCAGTTGTATCGATATCGCTCGTTTACTGGCTGAGTATGAAGACAGCTACTCTGCTGAGTTGCACGTATCGAGATCACACCACGAGGACACGGATGCATTCCAAAGCCAGTACAGGACACATGTGAAGAACCCAATTGATGTACTTCGTGATACTGGTAATCCTTTTGAAGAAGAGCATCTGTCTACAGTTGGGTTCACCAGACGTATAGCGCCAGAAGATTCGTGCCAGTCTCTCCGCATCGTAGCTACCACAGGAACCAAAATGTATAAGGACTTCGTTTATAACCGTCTAATGACATGCAAGCAGTCCATACACGATGTGTATAAAGTTAATATGCAGCTTTTCATCTGTAGCTCGTTGAAAGTTCGTTGCAGAGATAAGATGAAACTTGCTAGTGCACACAAGGATTATAACCTGTTCTGCAAGATGTTCATAGCATGTCAGAAAGGGAGGGCGATATCAGAGAATTCTTTTCTCATGAGAACACAACTTATCCTCCATCAATATCTGAATTGGAAGTCTGAGATCTCCAAATTCAGATATTGATGGAGGATAAGTTGTGTTCTCTAAATCAGATATTTTGAAAAATTTAATGGGTGTACAAGTACTATCATCCCCCCATTCCTCTTGTCTTGTCGTCGATGGAGCGATGCTGGTACACCAACTGCAACCAGGAGCAGCGAAAACATTTGCACAATATGCCGCAGTTGTGAATAACTGGGTTTCTTTCACACTTTGAGACACTAAACGCATAGACGTGGTCTTTGACTGCTACATTGAAAAGAGCTTGAAAACACAGACGCGTCAGAAGCGTGGGCAGGGCGACCTCTTTGTTGCCAAGTCAACGGTACCGCTTCCAAAAAAATTCCAGAAGTTCCTTGCAAACGATGACAACAAGGAAAGGCTATTTCATTACCTCCCCGAAACAATAACTGCAGCTGATATTTCAGAAAGAGAAATATTCTGCACAAGAGGAAATCAAGTCTTATCCTCTTCCTCAGGCTTAGATATTACTGGTATTTCTCCCTCATCCCACATAGAAGCGGATGGAAGAATCCTTCTGCACGTCCGTCATGCCGCTGAGAAGGGACACAAAAATATTAAAGTTGACTCCAATGTTGTTGTTATCGCTCTCTTTGCATTTCTGCATCTGTCACCCACTCTGGAGAAACTATGGATTGATTTTGGTTCTGCAAAAATGCGACGTTTCATTCATATACACACCATGTACACGTACTTACCTTCTGGAACGATAGATTTGCTGCCGTTTTTTCACAGTTTTACGGGCTGTGACAGTGTCAGCCTTCCTTGGCATTGGCAAGACAAGTGCATGTTATACGTGGACGGCGTTTAAAGAAATAGAGACAGCTTTCCGGGAACTATCAGTCGTTCATTCTCACGATGTTGTAAGCTACCAATCTCGCATGCTAATCCAGCGATTTGTGACGCTCATGTACGATAGATCAAGTACTTGCGAGGAAGTCAACGAAACCAGACCTATTCTATTCAGCAAGAAAAATCGCACAATAGAAAGAATACCTCCAACCGAAGACGCATTGAATCCCCATACAAGAAGAGCAACTCTTCAGTACAAGATCTGGCAACAGTACCTCGAAAAGGATGAGCATGACATTGAACCCCTGTTGGAAGGAAACAGATGACGGACTCGGTTACCAACCTGTGTGGACTACGTTGAGGAGTATGTCTGATAACAGTCGACAACTAGTGACATGCCGTTGCAAACTGCGCTGTACTGGGAAATGTACTTGTATTAAGAACGGCCTCGTCTGTACATTGCTTTGCAAATGTGAAGGACAATCCTCACAGTGATATCACTATGAACATAGCAGCTGAACTTTTTTCTTAAATGTGAAAGTGTATACGAGTTATGTAGATATGTGACATTGTAGCAACGTATTAAACTTGTAGAATGATAAACTGTATTAGTTTGTATTTGATATACAACACCTCTACAATAAAAACTTACAGCGAGGTCGGGTGACCGGGGAGGCCATTCATGCAGTTAAGCCTTATGGGACATTGCCTTTTTAGGTAAATTTTAGAGTTTCAGTCAAGCAGCTATTGCAACGAGACTGTTAATCGTAGGATCATGGTTCATACCTCGTGTTCTTTGTAATGAAGCTGCGTTTCCAACTGTGCTAGTCAAATTTCCTTATTTTGTACCTAAGGTGGGAAATTCACGCCCAAAGTGGGAAAAACGGAAATTACAAAAAATGGCACCAATATCTCTCCTCGAACATGCAACTGGTACATGACACGATCATGCAAGTGGTACCAAAACAAACTTTGCTTTATAGTGAATAGAATGAGGTATGAAGAATGGTCCCTCCAAAATTAGTGTAGATGCTCTCTCCGATTTACCAATTTCCCTCAGTAATACATTGTCAGTCAATTGTTTTTCAATGAGCCTCAGCATAAAGACTATTCTTTGTATGAACATGAATCGTACCTTGTTGTCTTTGGAATGAATCGACCTCTCGAGTGGTACCACTTGCATGTAGGTACCATGTGCCTGTGGACGGAAAATTACCTCCAAAAGGAAATTTTGTCAGAAAAAATCACTCTCTTTCAAGTTTGGGTCCCTCTCCTCCCTGTGTTAACGCTTGGATCTCAAAATCGCCTAAAACATATTACATGGTGTATGTAATATCTGCGAAAAATATCAATCTCGTATCTTGAAAACTAAGGGCGGTAAAGAAAATTCCCCCACGTGGAAAGCATAACCCGTACTACTTTAAGGGAAAAACAAAAAATCCCTGACACGTCCCTATTTATCCGAGGATCACAATTCGCAAACTGTTTCGTGTTAAATTAGAGTAGCTTTCAAATGGGTGTCCCTGAGGGGTGAAATCCCGAAAAAGGAAAAATTTTCCTGAAAATACCTAATTTTTTTCAATTTGGACGAGATTTTCTCACTTCTGATACAGAATAGGGAAATTGTAATAGTACAGTTGGAAACAGAGCTTTATTACGAACACAACGAAGTACGAACCATGATTCTAGAATAAATAGGAAGTGTCGAAAAATTCCCCAAAAAAGCTCTAAAATTTACCCAATTTTTTCTTCTTCAATATTAGTGACGTCACCACCCGTAGGCATCTCACGCATGAGTGAAAAATGCCCGTGAAAAGCGTTTTCTGATACTTTCACGCTTGAATAAATGCAAAAAACCCGGTGTGAAAAGCTTAACTAGAGACTTATAAGGAAAATTCCAAAGGTCGGCGCTATGGTACAGATCTGTTCCATCGGTCCCCAAAGTGTTAAATGACTAGAATCGGAAAATTTTTGCTATTGACCTTTTCTTATTCTGTTTGGCAGAGAAGAAAAGTGGAAAAGTGTTTTCTAAAGCTTGCATGTAAATATTTAAATTAAGTTGCTAGAAGTTAGCTATTTTCCAATATGGCGTCCAGTGTCGACCATAATGATCCTTCGAACTGTCTCCCGGTAATTTTCCAACCTTGATTGGACGTGTAACAAAATGGCCAACTTTCATGCTGGTAACCGGAAATGCAGGATACTTACGCTAACATACCACACTACCCTTTTCTCCTTGTGTCTCAATGTGTAAATTTTCACAAATATTATTCAAATCAAGAACCTTCAGTTATATTTACAACTTAAGGGGAAATACGCTTAGTACGGATAGGTTCTCCAACTCGTTTTAGTGTTACCGAATTTTGCATTTTTAATATTTACAAATAAATTACTGCATACCAATATTTAGCAGTTTCAAAAGCTATTTAACGAATAATGAAATCGGACAAGTTCCTCTTTCGAAGTAATATTACGTATCAATCAGAGCCGCCGGAACCTAAGCGCTCAGACCCTGTTAGACACCCAAAATTTTCATTGGAGGCTGGGCTCTTCCTCTGAATGATCCATTCATACTTTAATTGATTTGCAGGTAGGAATATTGTTAATAGTTTCAAAACTCAGCGGAAGGCTTTGTGTTTACTTAAAAGAATAACCTAATACATATACCGCATAATCTATCCGTATATTATTTGATACGCATATATGTATAGTCATTTGAAGTAAGTTAACCTGTTTATATAATCCCTCACTTGAGTTAATTATAAGATTATTTAAGTCCCCTGACTGTTATCTTCTCATCGGCGCCACTGGTGTCCGTATATTTTTTCTGGTATTGTGATGTTTATTGTGAGTACAAACATCCAAAACTCCTTTTTGTCATTTCGTCAGCCAGCGCTTAGTTCCACTTCTGCACAAAAATACTCTTTAGGATTTGTTCTTTTAACAGGTGGAGGCAACTTCACACTGCTGTGCTAGCTACTACCAGGTGTAATAATCTTGGAGAGGCGTTAGTTGGGTGGCCTAAGTCACGGACTTTGTACATCAAGAATTTCTGTAGCCCACTGTACACCACAAGTGCACACGGCAACTACTAGACCAGCAAGGGGAGCGCAATATATATAGCACGCAATATATATACAGGGGCCAGACAAAATATCTAATAACACTTCCTACGGGACACGTAAGTTTGACCCTCTACTGTACAACACGTGTTGCGGTTGCCGATCGTTTTTTGCTTTCAGTGTGTCATATGGACCTTCCTCTTCCGTCAGCAGTAACCAGTTCACCTGTGAGTGTCGTGGTGTGAAAGAGGTGCGGTAAAATGGGCGACCTGACAGACTTCCAAAGAGGTATGAACGTTGGTGCCCGTCTGGTTGGAGCTTCAGTAACAACAGTGGCGAACATTGTGGGGGTACCGAAAGGCACTGTGCCCAATGTCACGAAGGCATACACAATTCATGAGCAAACGACGTCTGCAGAGCACAACAGTGGTCGAAAGACAATCCTATCAGATAGGGACTGGAGGGCATTAAAACGGATTGTAGCAGGTAAAAAGAAGACCACTGCAATAAAAAATACGTCTGAACTCAATTCCGGCCTACAAAACCCGGTTTTATCGAAACCAGTGCGACGGGAACTTCATAAAATGAAAATTCATGGCAGGGCCGCTATTACCAAACCCCTGGTCACAGTAGTAAGTGCAAAGAGGCGTATCCAGTGGTGCAAGGACTACAAGGCGTGGACTCATGAGCAGTGGAAAAACGTAATGTGGTCCGATGAAGCAACCTTTACCTTCTTTCGAACAACCGGTCGAACACCGTCGCAGGGCTATGATACAGACTGTCTGCTCCCAACTGTAAAGCATGGGGGTGGTTCTGTTACAGTATGTTCAGTGATATCGTGATTTTCTGCAGGTCCCATCTGCATGGAATGATGAATGCTAAGGCGTATGAGGTCGTTTGGTGGACCAGGATCTACCCATGGCTCAAATATTTTTCCATGATGGTGATGGCATCTACCAAGATGATCTGAGACCCTGTCACGTTGCAAAAACGTTCATTTCACGTCGGATCCAAGCTGTTATGGACGCAAAAGGAGGTCCTACACCATACTAGGTATGATTTTCACACTTTTGCAAATATTTTAGATTTTTTGGTCCAACCCCGTATGTGTATATTGGTTCTACAGACTTTGTAGAGCTGGGCCCCCGCAAAATGTTCCCAATCGGGCCCCGCGCTGCCTAAGGCCGGCCCTGAAATACAGACACTTGGTTTGACGCTGACATTTTAGCCGACACAATCAAATCATAGCAAACAGAGAAATTCACTGGGCTTTGTTTAAAGCAACTTGATAACTGGAGTTAGTTAGGTAAGCATATGGTGAACTTCGTGTTCAGTTTCATCTTCTTAACTTGGAGAGATCATACATGTTTTTTTTTTTTTGTTTTTTTTACGTACATGAATTTTTAATCCTTTTTAGCCCCTTTCCCTAGGATGCGCCCTTGAATCAAACTATGAAAAAACATAGCTCAGGGTAGGTACTAACTACTAAAAACGCTGGACACGGATCCACTTGTTATAAATGGGAAATTTATGTGGGAATTTATTTTCATCTTTCTAACTTGAGTGGATCATGAGATACTAAGTTTTTCGCACATATTTTGACCCACCGCTCCCCATTCCCCTCATAGAATATGCATTTAACCGGTAATCAAAGCAACATGAGTAAAAACCTAGTTCGAAGTACGTGATAACTACATCCAAAATTCATTCCAAACGGTTAAATTGATTAAACCGTCGAAGCGACCACAGACAAGATCATTTTTACTTTTATATAACACACTACAGTTGAAGACTGTTACGACGAATTCGATCGAGTCAAACACAATTCGTTATGCATGATTTCCAAATCTTTTTTGTTTTCAATCGTATTCTGTTCTGGTGATAAACACGTACTTTAAGCCAATTCTGAAACTAGACATATGGTAAGAACCACGATTAAAGAAAGTAATTAAAATCACATTAAGGTTATTTCAATCCGTTTTGAAGTATGTTTTCGGAGACATCCTTTTTCGGGTTTTATTGTGGGTTTTATTGTGGGTTTCGGATATTTATAGGTTTCCCCCCCTTTCAAAAAACATCTTTGGAATTTGGGCTGGGGAAAATTCCACCAAGCATGATACAAGGGAACAACATGAACCATCCAAACTTACAGTGGTATATACAGGGTGGCCCAAAAGTAGGTATACACCCCTGCATTGATCAAGTATAACATTCTAGCTTATAGGGTTATTTGCTTCGGCTCTTCTGAGCTTAAAAACACATTAAGAACAAATAATAAATGAACTAAGTCTACCTGATGGATAACAAGAAATGATATAAAATGCAATGAGCTGATCATATGGTACTGTATACCTACTTTTGGGCCACCCTGTATCTGAGTCCTAGATAACATTTTTCCAAATTTCAGTTTTTGCCAATTCATAAATTTAAGTGGTGGTCCTAAGTATTTGTAATAAATTTACAAGAAAGCATCAACGTACCCAAGCCTTATGAAAGGGAATGGATCCTATATTCACATATAAAACATCTAAGGTAATTAAGACACATAAAATAGATCAAGGAAGTCAAAATCATCTGAAATTTGAATTTTTGGCATTTTTTATCTATGAAACGGAACGAGATGAATCCTCGAAACTTACTGAGGTATATAGACCGGTCCTAAAACACCAAGCCAAATTTTTAAACTGGTCAATTTCCAGAACTTAAGGGATGTTCATTCCAATGTACCCATCCAAAATTAGGGGTGGGCACGGTATACCTGCCAAAATTTCGAGGGCATCCACTCCTATGACGACAAACCACATAGTCAGGTCACCGTATGTCTCTTACACAATCAGAGCCATGAATCCATAACGGGGGGAGTGCTACTTCAGGCCTGTTTAACACGGAAGCATCTTTCTTAAGGTTTCTTGTACTAGTAAAAATTTTATCATTACCTAATTGTGTAGATAATTCCGTTGATCAATATAAGCATATCAGCATTTTATTCAAAAGAAATAACAATAATATGTACCCAGTTTCACTCTTAAAAATTTCCTTGCTCAGAAATGAGAAAATTGCATGTTCAAAACAAAATAAGTAATTTTTACTCATATTTGAGACAAAATATCTCATTATTTTGAAACGTGTTTTCATTTGTGAGCTCAAGGCAAATTTTCAGGTTCCCATTTATGAGATTTTCTCATTTCTTAAAAATGAGAATGAAATAGTGCGTGATTTGTAATATAATAGATGGCAGAAAAATAACGGTAACAATTTTACCGAAATAATATTACCATGTTTTACTTGGGAGCAATATTGCTAGGGTTTAATTACTATACAGGAAACGAGATAAAGGATTTCAGTTGTAGCAGAATGCGAATGGATATGAGTACGCAGTACGGTGATGCGGCTGAAGAGGCGTATGGGTACACATCACATCATGTGAGAAGGAAGACAGCGGCGAAGAGACTGAAGAGTTGATAAAGTGTGTGAAACAGACATGAACTTCATAGAAGAAGTTCTAGTTGGACTCAACTTAGAACAATATGTGCCAGCTTTCGAACGTAAGTATAAATTATACTAAGTAACTACAAAATGCACAGCTCGTTGTTTACTTGCCTGAAGTTCTGGTATGAATGTGATTCAGTGTTTTGTAAACATACTACAGTGTATAGTCGTTAGGGTGTAAAATGCTGATTCCTTTCATATAAGTTCGTAATCAAGTTAGCTCCTACATTTATCAAGCTAATATTCAATGCACATAATAACGAGGCAGTAATAACAAGTAAAGGCGGGCTGGAGCCCCGTAGGGAACGTTGATTTCTATATTACAATAGAATGAGGAGACATGTCAATGTTTTACACCCTTTCCCCTTCGCTATAAGTTGCAAAATAGCTATGTACGGAGTCAAAGAACACATGTCATCTGTGTAGTTAACATAGAAACAGCGTTTAAAAAATTGTGATTTATAATTATGGAATTGCAATGCGGAGGTGCTTTGTACTGATCACGTAACATAGATTAGCGCCTTTTTTTCTTTTTTTTTTGTTTTTGTATCAGTAATAGTTTTAATGACATAATGTATGCAGGTTATTTGGGCCTATGTTTAGCAGAAGGGGTCCAGCTCTTTTCTCTAAAAAAATGTTACAATTTTGGTATTTTCTGTTCACATTCGGTTAGTTTAGAGTAGGTTAGGTTAGTTTGGATTAGGTTAGGTTAGTTTAGGATAGGATAGGTCAGGGGCGGATCCAGGACCGACTTCTGGGAGGGGCGGCGTGTTGTCATACTGCTACTTTTAAGGGCTCCAAACTTTGAGATGGGTTTTATTTATATATATAAAATAAGAAAGATGCCTCTTCTGGGGGGGCAATCCCCCCCTGGATACGCCCCTGGGTTAGGTTAGTTTAGTTTGTTATATTAGTGTAGGGATCCCTCATAATTTTCCAAAAAATTATAGAATTTCGCTTATTTCTTCTAATATTAGGTTAGTTTAGGTTAGCTTAGGTTGGGTTAGATTTGGTTACGTTATGTTACGTCTAAGTACTTGCATCATTCATTTCTCCTGTAAATTTTGTGTTTTTTACGTGCTTCTTGATCCCTTGTACTAAACATACTCCGTTATTTGTAGCATATAGGCAGGTCAGTATGCGAATTGAATATTTCGTGCAGATTGATTATACAAATCCATACAGAGATTCATGAAATATATACTACTTTTTCTCGGAATTCGCTTTCTCTACCTTCAGCATGACGTGTGAACTTGCATTCCTCGGTGCAAATTCACTTTAAGAAATTTCGTGCAAAAACATCAGCAAACCTGTGCTAGGTGCCTCTAAAAAGCACGAGTTCTATCTACCTGACTCAGGGCAAAAGCACAGCATGGGAACCCATGCTGTAACGTTGGGATACGTCCGTAGGGATCAGGCGCGTCAGAGATGGTGGATATACGCGTAAATTAGGATTTTGAAAAACGACTGCTTTCACGATGCAAAGATATATTTTTGTTAAATTCATTTGCTTGTTACATTGAAGTGTGCATTTACATTCCCGGTGCAGATTTAGTTTAAGAGGTCATGTGCAAAAACAATTTTACCTGTGCTAGGTGGCCACTAAAAGGATGAATGCTATGTAACCGACTCAAAGCACGAGCACAGCAGGGTACCGAGCGCGAATGCATCCGTTGGGAACTGGCGCGTCAGTAATTGTGGGTATACACATGAACAAGGACCCTAGAGAACAATTGTTTCACGATGGAAAGATAACTTTTTTTGTTAAAGTAATTTGCTCGTTACATTCCTTGCACGTTACGTTGTCCTTCATTAATCTACCACTACTTACCTTATGGACGAATGAGTGCATACTAGGTTTCACGTTCATTAATATATACACGTAAATACATATTTCACAAGTGAGAGCATGTCATATTTCGATTACTTTCATACTGCTCGATTAAAATATTAATACAAATATCTTCTATAAATTTTACAAATATGTGGATCCGTATAATCAATCTGCACATATTTTTTCCCAGGGAAGGGATTAATTTCACCCATATATGCACCCAGTCATCACTCACGTATACTATATATTGAGAATTTGAAAAGTTATCAATACCAAGGATAACAATTTTCTTGTCCAGGAATAATTTTGTTTTTTCAGGGGGGAAATCCCTGACATTCTCCGTCAATTTGCACATTGCATATAGTACTGTGCATATTTGTTCTTAATGTAACGTAGGGGCCGCGGTAGCTCAGTGGTAGAACGTTTGGTGCGTGACAGGCACGTAGCCAGGATTTCGTGAAGGGGGGGGTCCGTAACATGAAATACTGTGGTCATCACAAAAGGTGCTCGATCACTCTAAACTATTTTACTGGAACATATATTGGTTCGTTTAGCCAGGATTTCGTAACGGCGGGGGGGGGGAGGAGGGATGGACATGAAATTCTGATGGCCCAGGCGCTCGATCAATCTAAACTACTTTACTATCAACATATATTGGTTTGTTAGGACAATAAAATGAGGATATGTTGGCAAGTATTTTAGTAACAAACTATGAAGAAATTTCGAGCAAAATAATAATAAAAAAAAAGTATTGAAAAAGATTTTGCAATATTTACGTTCTTCTGTTTATTCAAATATAACAATTTTCCTTTCGTTATGACCTCAATTATTATAAAAAGTACATACTGAATACTGTCTTGTAAACTATCCTTTAATATAAATAAAATGAAGAGTTTGTTTGTGTGTCTGTCTGTCTGTCTGTCTGTCTGTGTGCTGCCTGGGGACCAGACGAGTGGACCGGGAGTTACCAAATTTTGGTCAGGGGTTGGCCCAGTCCCCAGATCAAGACGAAGCGTGTTTTTCAAATTTCGAAACAGTGGGGTCTCAAGGGGGCGTTTACCGGAACCGGCTTGGGAACCAGACAAATTGACCTAGAGTTACCAAATTTTAGTCACGAATACCTTGGTCCAGGCTCCAGACCAGAGTTAAACGTTTCTGTCGAAATTCGAACCAGGGGGGTCTCAGGGGGCGTTTACCGGGACATGTAAAAGTAGTAGAAAATGATCAATATTTATTTATTTATTTAACAATCACCAGATACAGCTCAGAGGCCATTTTACATTGGATATCCAACAACATTAACAATGGAAAGGATTTGGGAAGGTATCGGCCAGGGCCTGTTTAGTAGGTACCATCCCGGCATTTGCCTGGTAGGACTGAGGGAAACCCTGGAAAACCTCAGTCAGAATGCTAGGCAGCGGGATTCGAAACCACGACTTCCCAAATGCGAAGCCAACGCTCTACCACTTGAGCTATTAGTGCCGAATTCATATTTTCGCGGTCGCTGAAATCAATGGTGAAACTCCAGTCGCATTAACTTCCAAATTCACGCTATTCGCCTCCGGGCCGGGGGTCACCGGAAGGGGGTGAGATACCAAGACATATAAAACTAATCCAAAATGACCAATATTAGTGTCAAATCCATAGTTTTCGCGGTCGCTGAAATCAATGGTGACACTTCAATTAGCGAGGACTTGCAAGTATACGGGCCGGGAGCCAGCGGGGTGTCGATACCGAGGCATATAAAAAATATCCCAAAATGACCGATATTAGTATCAAATCCATAGTTTTCGCGGTCGCTGAGATCAATGGTGATACTCCCACAGGCGCTGACTTCCAAATACAGCCCCTGTGCGAAGCATATGTATATTCAACTAGTTTTACAATATATGCGTTCCTTTCTCTGTTGAATCAAATGCTAACAGAACTTTCTTTCAACATAATCATTTTGTTTTATCCTTCATTATTTTTTTCATTTCTGGTCTCGAAGGGGGGGGTCCGGACCCCCCGGACCCCCCCCTTGGCTACGTGCCTGTGCGTGAGGACCTAAGTTCGATCCCAGCTCACGGCAAGTGGGCTTTGTGATGGATAAACACAGTGTGTGTGGGTTTCCTCTGGATTCTCCTGCTTCTTCCTACTTTCTTCATTCCACTATCTTATTCATTTTTATCATAGTCTCCTTTAGCGTACCCTACAGAACTGTGGGACGTAGAACTTAAGATTGCTTTTTTTTTTAATTAATTTAACGTTCCAAGATTGAGCTCTAAGTCTGAGAGAGACCCACCCGTTTGACGTGCGTTGAGATGGAATCAGTGAGTTTCGTTTCAGTATCGAGTTCGGCGGAATATATATATATATATATTTTTTCGGGAAACTGCCACCTTAGTAATGCCAATGTGATTATTCATAAGCAAATGATGTTTATATAAATAATGAATGATGAAATTTAAATTAGAAGTTAGTATATAGGCTAGATAATCAAAAATATTAAAAAGTCCAACTGGCAAACTAGAGGTGTAATCGAAAAAATTTTCCGAGCAGTTATTAATACATTGAATCAAATTTAACGTTGGCTTCTGTATGAAACAATAGGCATTCAGGCAAACAGATAGATTAGGCAACTTGGTTTCGTTTAGTTTGTAAAGGCGTGTATAACAGCGAGGGAATGAGCGACGGGACCTACTCTTTAGAGTGACGCTTATCTCGGGGCCGCGGTGGCTGAGCGCCAAGTGAGCTTTCTGATGTACAGTGTGTGGTGGGTTTTCCCGTGGTTCTATCATTCACTCCCACTTTATTTTTACTACTTTGTTTATTAACATTTAACATCGGGACATAAACGTTGGACGTTACACTCAAATAGGAATTGTTGCCTTTGGGCTAACGGACAGATGGGACAATAATTATTACGTTTGTAGAAAAAAGAAGGAAACTGGAGAACATCGAGAGAGCCCAGGAATTCAATGTTGTCTGTCAGAGACTTACATGAGATCGAACCATAGACCTCTCGCGACAGGTGAGTGACAGCTGCCCCATATCCTTTCCTCTTACGTAAATAAGGTACCGAAACTTCACTCTTCGTTTTAGTGTATCTACAAATAAAAAAAAAAAAAAAAGTTAAAAGTTTTGAGTCACGTTTCATGGTGTAATGAACATCTTAATGGATTCTACCGTTTTATCTTTTAGGCTTGTACCCGCTAAACGAATATAGGATTATAATACGCATGGGCTCTGGTGCAGTTTTTGAAAAATGAAATCTTTCAGTTCAGCATTCCACGATTATGCCCTGGAACTAAGAGAGACTGATGATGCGAATGAATGAAATGGTGGAATGAAGAAAGTGAGGAGGAAACGTGAGAATCCCGAGAAAACCCACGCACACGGTGGATGTTCACCACAAAGCCCACTTGGCGTGAGCTGGGATCGAACCAGGGACCCCACGCACCAGGGTGAATGCTCTACCTTTGAGCCACCGCAGCTCCTGGTGCAGTTTTTGTGGGTTTCATTTCAAAAAGTGTAAGGGTGATCTGGAAGCGAACCGGTTAGCTTAGTGATTAACGCGTGAGCACAATAAACCGGAAACGCGCATTCGATTCTCTGTCCAGTTATACATTTTTCGCTTTTTGTATATCAATGTCTTCGTACCTATAGACGAATTTATCTGATATGAAATCAGTTTTTTTCTGGGTGTATCATACATGCTATCTATTGAAGCAAGTGGGTCTACATCCTGTTTGAAAGAATGATGGGTATTTTTTGTTTTCCTGATCATCCAGCACGTACGGTTGGTGCTTGTTTTTCTCACGAGTGATCATTTGAATGTGTCATTTTGTTTTAGGAGCATTTCTGATGGGAAATTGTATCCCCTCCGTGAATTTGAAACTTATACACTTTTAGTTATCAGGGTAAAAATATACCAATGAAAAACATGAAAATACTCCTATATCAGATGGTTCCCCCCACCTCCTCGTAACAAAGTCTGAAATAACATTGTTTATTTTAATGGATAGAAATAACGCAAAAGGGGAGCATTATTTCTTACTTAAAATTACACTGACTTAAGTACCCAAATGTAGAAAAAACTTGACGCTACATTTCATGACCCCTTGTCATCTTCCTCGCGTTTGTATTTTTCTTAACAAGAAAGTAGTACTGTCACGTGTCCATCGGTGAAGGAGTTTGGTTTGTTTGGCATGATATTTTTTGCAATATAGAAACCGGAAATTGTAGTGTGCTTCTACTTCCGATCTTAATGTATGTTCTTTGGACGCTTAATTGATTGAAGAAAACTACTTAATGCTATCTATTGCCGTTTTCACAACCAACGTTAAAACTGAAGCGAGTTTTCTGTCATTTCTCGTTTAAATATAGGTTAAGAGAAGATGGTACGTACTTACGCTCAGAACACTAAATCGATTTCAAAGATCCACTTTTAGCTATCTCTTAATATTTTTTTTCTGTGTAGATCAATATTAAATTGGAAACAGTACTAAACTATTACCACTTCCGGTTATGGTGGAGGGATACGGGTAAGGATGGAATATTTCCGTGATACGCAGAGTCGATCATAAAAACCGTTTCTCGCTATGTTACCATTTTTGTTCATTAAGCTTCATTAAGCATTCTTATATGTATTTTTTAGTATGTGTTGTTGCATATCTGTTTTCCTTTTGGTTCGTTTATGATTTTTTTTTCTTCTTCAGGTTGATAGTGAATTCGAGTGTTTATTTGGTGGACGATCTAATGCACTCACTCTTGACTTCGGGCTAATTGCGGACAAGCTAATTTTACAAGCCCGAAATTGTGGTCGGAAAGCAGCAGAAGACGTAGCTTCCGATTTCCTTGCGAAGTATGGACGAACTACGGATATTACTACAGAAAGTAAGTACCATTTGTATTTTTAATTGTTTTGGCATGAGTAGTACACAATAGGAACATGTTTAGAAACTGGATTTTCGAGTTTCTTCATGTGGCCGGCAACATGAAGAATAGGGTTAAAGAACATCTCAAGTGCGAAAATATCCTCTCCGTGAAATACATGAAGCCAGTTACAGTGAATTCTGAAACATAAAAATTTAGCAACGCTTAACACCAGTTTCTAAGGAAGTAATTGTATTCTTTTAACAACTGTTGATAAATTCCTTAGTTGTTCGCAGTGTATTACACTCATCGCAGTAAAGCGATTAGCAGTGTTACAGAAGGCAATCCATGTATTATGGTTTCTTCTGTTATTTCAGCTCCAAGATGATCTACAATTTCACGTAACAATTCATTAATTCCAGTATCTAGTCATTAACAGTATAACAGTGTTCCGCCGAACAGTATAACATCTAATACAGTACCTATGAATTTAATGCAGAAATACAAATTTCAGTAAATTGAGAAGCAGAAGTAGCAACAAATCTCGAAACAGTTATCAAAATTAGTCGATGAAATTGTAAACCTTTTTAATTTCATTCTTTTCGTGCTTTGTTTTCATTATTTAATTCTTTAGGGTTTGTTCCGGAATTTTGAAGTTTGCCAACTTATCTTTCCATTGGAGGAGAGAATGAACAGAAACTACTGTGAATTTTAGTATTTTGAATAATAATAATAAACTTGTGAAAAAATAATCCGATAAATTTATTCCACACTTCTAGATTTTCGTAAATCCAAACCTATAGAGCACATTATCCATTCTGTAATGTTTTGTTCAGAAGGTAGTAATTTAAGCGTGACAGCTGTTAATGTACATTTGTATATTTGATTTGGAAATTTGACCCTTAATATTTTGTACAATATTAAGCTGGTGAATATATATACTATCACCTATACTATATTGTGTTGTTAAGCTCAATAGCCGTCTCTGGAGGTGTATTTTTATTTCGTCATACTCAATTTTGTTTCTAGTAGGTACTCGGACAAGACATTGAGTGTATTAGTGAATAGTGTATATAATTTGGAGAATTAGTTTTGATGTGATTTGGTCATTTGCGCTTTTGAGAAATTTAAGGATTTTAGTTTATTTATTTTGGCAGTTGCTTCTCAAACTTTCTTCTTTGCGCGATACCCTTTCGAACCTCTCCTCTCTATATTTTAGTTTAAACCAATTGATTAGTACTGGGTGGCCATTAAAAGGCCACCTTAAATTGAAATATTTCGTTGGGCTTATTATTTATTGATTTCTATTTATCAGTTCTACGGCGATCCAAACTAATATTGTATTGTATTGTATTCTTTATTTTCGGTGTATATTCATAAACAATTGTTTATAGAATACTATGCGGTTACAGAAGTTTATGTACACCTTTTCTAAATGAACTAACATCTAGTCTGTTGAAATAGAAAAAAAAATACAGCAAGATTTGCTATCTGAGATTGACATTCCTTATTTTCTTTCTTTAAAGAAACGAACGTTGCACTAAAATTATTACCCTATCTTCTACCTCAAGGAGTGATTTCCAGACGAAAGGGACGAAAACATGTGAAAGAACGTCCAACAGTTTTGGATTCATTGGAGCATTTTATTAACACCATACCTGTAAGTAACAAAGTTATTTTCGTTGTCATATGTTAAAATTAGTTTCTTCCTTGAAATGATGTACAATTCTTATTCATCAACGATTATAATGTAGTTTGTAGTTCATTCCCAAGTAGCGAACAGTCAAGAACATACAGGCTTTTTGCTAAAATGTTAAGCTTTATCATATCATGAAATACTAACCTTGAAATACACTCAGCACCTGTTGTATTAATTTTGTGTTATAGGCTTCGATAACTACATAATTTTTGTGCTGGTTCGTGGATTCACATTATGGCAAATGCTTTCAGTCTATAGGGGGGGGGGACTTCGTTAATAAAAGTAAACACAACAGAGAATGTGTTTCTCCAACAAAACAAGTTGAAATTTTGATTCATTGCAGCGTCACATAATGTGTGGCCTCTGCTTACCTGTTAAATAAAATAATTTCATATATGAGGACCAAGGTTATTTAATAGGCCACATTGTGTGACGTGGTAGATCATCAACCCTCCAGATGGTGAATTGGAGTAATACTCTCAATTGGGTGATTCTGCTATTAATGAAGTGTAATGCTGTTTTTCCTAAAGACTGAAAATAACATTTACCATTATACGATGTCCACGAACCAAAGTAAAGATTCTCTGAGTCACGTACAGATGATAATGATAAGAAACCATCAAAATGTTTACGATTAAAATGAGTGTTTAATTGTAGTTCAAGGTTAATATTTCATAACTAAACATGCATTCCGTTAATTCATTTCGTAATTATGTCAAGCCATAGATGAATGTAGCATCATTCGACTTGATCGGCTTTTATGTGTCTGTTCGAGTGTCGATCTGTCTGCTCCACGATAACTCTCGTAAAACTTATCCGATTTTAATGAAATTTGGTATGTAGACTCCTTTGACATTCTCACGTTACCTGTAAGTAAGTTTCAGCCCCCAAGCGCGCTTTTGGAGGGGTGTTAGGAGGGGGGAAGGATAATAGGAATAATTATTTTTTTATCCTGAACGGCTCAACCGATTTGCATTAAGAAAAGACGTTAGGTGTTCTCAACAAGAGAAAAGTCGAAAATATTTTTTTTTTAATTTTTTGGTGTTGAAAATTGGTCGAGATTGTTTTGGAAATTAAAAAAAAAATAGGGGAAGACTAACTGGGGCACCCACAATTTTTTGCCAGTTTTGTCTTGAGAAGGTCCCTAACAACATATATTGTTTTAATTTTGTTTGCAAGTGTACTTCATAGTGAAGAAAGGCAAATATACATAGGTCAGCATGTATGTGGTATACGTATGATACACACTGTACACCACTAGGATAACCAATACCTTTGAATGTGGGGATGAAGTTGTTATAACATTGGAATCTTATGGTAACAAGTATTTTTTGTCTTAATGGTAATTGGTCTCTGAGAATGAAGGGGGGTTCTCGACCCTGTTCGCACTTCCCTTGGCTACGCCACTGCTGTACATCAACTGAAATTATACATTCCCGCATTTTATGTTAATTTTGCACATAATCAATGTTCTGTGATATATATATATATATATATATATATATATATATATATATATATATATCTTTGTTTAGTAATTGTTCTTGTTTTGTAACAGTTGGTTAATAATATGCCTGTTGTTAATAGATACTGTATCTATGTGTTTAGTTTGTTTCGATGGTATTACTGTATGTGTGTGTTTAATATGATCAAATAAAGAATGAATTAAAAGAAATTAATCCTCATCAAAGTTTTCGTCCACTACGGGAACAATTTCGGTTTTCGTGAACAGAACTGTTGGCTGCTGTTCTCATATGTTGCTACTATTGTGTATTATTTATCATGTGCGTTATCATTACTTATCGAAAATCATTCGACCAGCTGAAATACTCAGTAAATACTTGTTATCATAAGATTCCAATGTTATAACAACTTAACCCCCCCCCCCACTCAAAGGTATTGATTATCCTAGTGGTGTACAGTGTGTCATACGTATACCACATAGATGCTGACCTATGTACATTTGCCTTTTTTTTCACTATGAGGTACACTTGCAAACAAAATTAAAACAATATATGTTGTTAGGGACCCTCTCAAGACAAAACTGGCAAAAAATTGTGGGTGTCCCAGTTAGTCTCCCCTAAAAATGTTTTTGAAAATTTCAAAAAAAAAATTGACTTCAATTTTCAACCTTAAAAATTTTCAAAAAAATATGTTCCGACTTTTCTCTTGTTGAGAACACCTAACAGCTTTTTTCTTTATGTAAATCGGTTGAGGCGTTCAGGAAAAAAAAAATTCCTTCCCCCCTCCTAACACCCCTCCAAAAATGCTTGGGGGCTGAAACTTTTGGAAACTGAGTTTCTCATAAATGTTAATCGATACTGTAAATTTGGTGCAGATATGCTTGTGGGCAGTTTTCCCATGCTTATTCCGCTAGGCCCTTTGCAGGATGACGTAGTGAAATTTATTAAATTCATTAGACGAAAGAAATTCATTAGTGAAATTTATTAGACAAAAGTTACTGTGTACTTTCTTTATGTGATTCCAATGATGATTTAAATTTGCTTAGAACAAAGGGGTGAATTTACACACACATACACACACTCCAATATTGCCTACATTTTCTTTAAGGGTAGCAAATCATTACCTATAGGAACAGCTAAAATCAGTGAAATATCATAGATGCATTACGACCCCCCCCCTTTCCCCGCGAATTTTGACTTCCAAACTATGGTATATATAAATATAGGAAGTCTTATAGAACGTCTGTGTTACTCTGTCTGCTTGCCTCTGAACAGGTATCAGAGCAAAAACGGTAACAGCTATCGACAAGCGGTTTTCGGGAATCGATTCAGCGTCCGAGGAATAGGTTCCTCGTTGAACAACCTTCTGCTTAAACTAGAAGTGATTGAAATCGAACATTTCTGGTTTCAACAGTAATAGGTATAACTCAAAAACCATGTTAGCTAGCGACAAGCGATTTTCGGAAACCGACACATGGTCTCAAGGAAGTAACCCACCTTAATCCCTATATTTCCACTGAAACCAGTAATGGCAGAAATTCGCTGCTACTTCGGTTTCAATATTAATTTTTATAGGACAAAAACGGTAAGAGAGATCGAAAAGCGGTTTTCGGGAATTGACTCAGAATCCCAAACATTGGTTCAGTGTTCGTTCATTATTTTCTATTTAAACCAAAAGTGGTATAAATCGCCATTTTCGGTTTAAACATTAATGATTGTAAATTTTAAAAAATGGAGTATTAGATCATTTCGCGTGCAGTGCATCAGTCAGTTCCGTGAAAGAGGATGGAGGTAGAAATCTGCGCGGGGTTCGTGTATCCAAAACTGACCACAGATGTTCAATTATGTTCAGGGATTGGCCGGACCAGGGTAGGTGTGCATGGGCGTACCATCATCCTGGAATATGGTGTCATTGCCTGGAAACAATATTTGGACTATAGGATGCATGTGGTCTCCTAAAATGGCGACATAGTCACACCCAGTAACCATCAGTACAGGACCAACTAAAAACCAGGATATTGCTACCCACAGCTTCATGCAGCCATATTGCTCCCATATTTCACGATTGGCTGGAGATACTGTGGATCATATTTTTCTGAGGGAGGCCCCAGACATAAACATAGCCTATAGTTTGAAATAAGATAAACGATGACTCATCCGACCATATCATACGTTTCCAGTCATCAACTGTCTATGTATATTCGCGGCAGCATTGGCGCAGTTTTAAAATGTTAGGTCCTTTATCAATGGTTTCGCCAGTGAAATCCAACCTTGTATGTTCATGTAATGTAATCATGGCGGACTGTGATTGTCGATAAGGCTGTAGGAAGGGCTGCTTGAGTTCCTTCGTCACTTGCCGCGCAGTTGTACAAAGGTTCTGAGTAATAGTCCGCGTAAATACTTGATGGGACCGGTACCTGTCACTGATGTTTTTCTTCTAACCACTGTTCCTCTTCGCCGATGTGGTTTATCCAGTTTTGTAGGCCACCATTACCTGGGATATTCTGCCTCGAGACACACACACACACACACATTTGCCACTTTCGTTACGCTTGCACGACATAGCGGAGCGAAAAAAGTTTGCCCTCTTGGGAAATCGGAACGGTCGCATATTTCAACACTATGAAGCTCGCGGCGGCTCAGTGGTAGAGCGTTCACCTCCCTGGTTCGATCCCAGCTCGCAGCGTGTGGACTTTGTGGTGAACAAACACCGTGCTCATGGGTTTTCTCGGGGTTCTCCCGTTTCATCCCACCTTCTTCATTCCACCATTTCATTCTTTTCTTATACTCACCGTCTCCTTTAGCCTGACCGGCATAACCGTGGAATGTAAAACTGAAAGATTTCTTTTTCATTTCATTTTTTCAACATTGAACGTCTGCTCAATTCATTGCATACTGCCCTTCTATTTGCTCTTTGCGTAGTACAGCGTTTGTACTAAAACACCACAACAGTAGCTGGACGCTTCGACTGCCAACGAAAGATCTTTAGTTTTCAGGTGTGTCCATTAAATTGATAATTTTCTGTATATTACTTCATGTTGTGAATATAGTGTCCACCGCGTGTCTTTTTTTTTGGGGGGGGGGATCTTTACGTTTCGTCACACTAATTTTGTTTCACCATTTTGTTAACATTGCTGTGTCCCTTTGTTTCAGATCATAAACGTGAAACGTTTACCTAAATCAAAATAAATACGATTTTATTTCCGTAAGTTAAAATGTTGCCATTCATTATCAGACGATGGAAAAGATCAGACAATAATGATACTTAAAAAAAAAAAAAAAAGAATTCTTATGTTCCATACAGAATTCCATTTGTTTGCAATAACCTTAATTACGTTCAATTTATGATCAAAAACATTTTAGAAATTCATGCACAACATGCCCTCACGCAAAAAGAAGAAAAAAATCGAACATTCCAGATTTTGTATCATGTTATTAACTTAAACTAACGATAGTTTTACCTACAAAAATACTAACATTTATTATTCAATATTTGGTAGGTGGGAGCTGGACTGGAACGGTTCATGAAGGAAGAAAGACTTTTGAATGGAAAGAGAACCCAGCCCTTTGTTCTTGTTATAGGAGATCTTGTGCGTCCACAGCAAGTGTTCGTAATCATTGAGGACCATATCATTCCAGCAACTTCTGTGTTGAAAGCTGTAGACTTAGTTTTCAAACTTACATACACTTTGAATTTAGAATTTTCACCATATTGCAAGAACGTGTGGCTATTTTTGGACGATGCATTCTACAAGTGTGGGGAAAGAATAGCTCCTTCTTGTGTTCAGGAGTTGAAACATAGATTGTTTCTAACCATTGAAGAGAGAAGTACGTAAGAGACAAAACATGTACCAAGGACGATTAATCAATACGCTGTAGTAATTGACAAAATATAGGTATACTTTTTCTGAATTTTTCTCTTGTTGTGTCAGTATATTTGTAAGATGTTATGTCAGTATTGTAATCGAAGATTTGGTACTTCTAGAAATCTTTGCAAACACTTAAGAAACTTTCATGTAAGTATTAAGATTTTCAAGTGTTTTGATAATAGTTGTCACCAGCAGTTTTATAGACTCTTTTGTTATGAGCGCCATTTACGGCGGTATCACACAAATGAAATGTTGCCTCCACAAAGTGTAAGTAATACTACTAGTACTAAATCATTACATAATAACAATGAAGTAATTTCAAGAAGTAGAGCAACAAATAATGAAACTATAGAAAACCTTTATACAAATGAAGAAAATGATCGGCAGAGTAGTGCAGCAGGTGATTCAAGAACGGATATAGCTTTTCTTAAGTCAGACGTTTCACAGTTTTGTTCACAGTTATGTAGTAGAAATATAACTTACACAAATCTTGTACACATTATTGACGGTACATCTCATATTGTGTCTGAAGTTGTTTCTTTTCTAAAAAATGAAACTCAGCATAACCTTCAGCAGCAAGGGGCATGCCATACTGACACGACAAAAGAATTACTTCAGTCTTTCAGCGAATGCAGTAATTTGTTTGAAGACGTTAATTCTGTGTATAAACTGAAAAATATGTATGAACGAACTGCATTATTTGTAAAACCGGTAGCTATTACTTTGGGCGAGCGATTTGAGCAAAGAATAGATGAGAATGGTGTTCCTTTACAATGTATTGTTGAAGATAAATGTCAATATGTTCCTATTATTGAGACTATAAAGCAACTGTTCTCAATTCCTGTATTCGTAGAAAGTATAAAGTAGTCTAAAGGTGAATACAGACAAGTAACTACAGTGTTACACAACGTACAACATGGTTTGTATTGGTATTCTCACCCATTGCTTTCACAAGAAAACACACTTGGTATTGAACTGTACATAGATGAATTTGAAGTAGCTAATCCTTTGGGTTCCCATGCAGGTGTTCATAAGTTGGGTTGTATTTATTTTGCATTCAAGGATCTTCCGTTATGTCTACAGTCTTCTCTTGAAAACATATTCCTGATTAATGTACACTATGCTCTTGATGTAAATAGATATGGATATGAGAAATTATTTAAACCACTTGTACAAGATTTGATCCAATTAGGAACGTTTGGAATTAGAGTTGAAGGGATGACTGAGATACTAAAAGTGGCTCTTTGGCAGGTGACAGGTGACAATCTAGGGCTTCATAAACTGTTCGGATTCGTAGAAAGCTTTTCAGCAAATTTTTGTTGTCGATTCTGCGAGGTCCCAAAAGATATTTTGCACACTCAAACACATGAAGACATACGATTCCTTCGAACAAAAGCCAAATATCACGAACAACTTGAACAACTTGCTGCGGAAGATTTTACTACTTCAGTTTGTGGTGTGAAGAAACAATGTCCCTTAAACAACCTTATTTATTGGCATGTTACAGATAATTTGACATTCGACACTCTGCACGATATTTTTGAGGGCTGGGCTGCTTCAGAATTGTTATTAATTCTTCATCAGTTTATTGTGATAGAGAAGTTACTTACCTTGTCAGTTCTCAATGATAGAATATCAAATTTTCATTACAGTCCAAGTGAAAACAACTGTAAACCCGTACCCATTACTCATGAAAAACTTTGTAATCCTTCTGGGTCATGTGGGCAGAGTGCAGCTGAAATGTGGTGTTTAATTAGAAATATTCCGCTTCTTATAGGAGATAAAATTCCAAATGATAATTCATTTTGGTCTTTGTTGTTACTAATGGTCAGTATTATAGACATACTTGTAGCACCGACCCTAACAGTTGACGAAACATTCCAATTGCAAGAAATCATTGCTGATCATCATGCATTATTCCTTCTACTTTTTCCAGGGAAACATCTTACGCCTAAGATGCATTTTGCAGTACATTATCCACGTATTATAAGATACTTGGGACCACCAATTAGGTATTGGACGATGCGATACGAGAGTAAACATTTCCCATTCAAGAAAAATGCGATCCTTTCTGGAAACTTCATTAATGTCGCAAAAACTGTAGCAGAACGCCATCAATTACATGTTACACATACATTACGAGAAAAGAAATGTTCTTTATATTCAGTAACTGATGTTAAGGGTAAGCAAATCAAGTTAGATTCGCACGAACATGCTCGTACTTTGCTCTTAAAAATGAATGAAGCAACTATGAACATGAAATATTTTCCTGCCGCTCTTTGCGTGTAAATGGAATATTATACTGCAGAAATATGATGATTATGACTGGATGTGAGAGAGATACACCTATATTTTGTCAAATTGAGGACATTGTGCTTTTCATGGAGTCAGTTTACATCTTATGTAAAAGTTTTCAGACGATTGGTTTCTCTGAACATTTCCATGCGTATGTAGTAACACCACGAACGACTGTACAAGTTGTAACTATAAACTCTCTTTATAATTATTTGCCACTTCATGTTCGTTCCTCTTTCCGTAATGGTGACGATAATTTATATGTTACATTGAAACATAAAATTAGTTCCAATAACCTTTCGTTTCTAAGATAGTGTAATACTTATGTAAGAGAAGTCACATAATGGTTGTGAACCATAATTTATACGTTACATTGAAACATGAAATTAGTTCCAATAACCGTTTATTTTTTTTTTTTTTAAAGATAGTATAATACTTTTGCAGTAGAGAACACATAAGATGGTTGTGAACCATATTTTGTTATATTCAAACATGAAATTAGTTCCAGAAACCTTTCTGTTTCTAAGATAGTGTAATACTTCTGTATTCAAAATCATATATTATGGTTGTGAACCATAAGTTACACGTTGCACTGAAACCAGGTGCGGCTCGTAAGGGAAATCACATAGGTAAAATTTAATGTTTTATCGCTTCGAACTAAGTGAAAAAAAAAAGTTACCTGTTGTCATTCTTGCTCTCAACAATTAGAACACTAAGCAACTTTCCTTCTTTTGTTTGAAGCAATAAAACACTTTATTTTTACCGATATAACTTCCCTCACGAGCCGCCTCTGATTAGAACATGAAATGAGCTCCAACAACCTTTTGTTTCTAAGATAGTGTAATATTATGTAATCGAAATCGCATATGATGGTTGTGAACCGTATTTTATACTTGTATTGAAACATGAAATGAGTTCTAATAATCTTTTGTTCCTAAGATATATGTAGTCGAGAGCACAGATGATGGCTGTAAACAAAGTTATTCCATTTGCAAAGATAAGCATAGTGGAGTCAGGAACAAAAGTGGTTGATACCTTTTATGTGTTATTTCGTAAGTTCATAATCTAAAAACTAATCGACCGATTGAAGTCGTTTTTGGTACATAGTAGTAACTTTTTGTGTGTGTGATTTTTGTATATTGTTAATAATTTACAGCTACGAATTATTCTATTTGATCTATAATCTTTGTGAACTTAAACATACGATGGTAACATGAATAATAACTTGCTTTAGAAACTCATCTTCTTAAAGAAAAATCAACATAATCACAAATCACGTAAGCAAGCACTTCAGGATATTATGATGTAAGTTACAGATAAAGTAATAGTTAATACAAAAACTAATACTGAAAGAAGTTACCGACGATTACTTTAAAGAGTCGAAGGCATCTAAAATAAAACTACACTTCGCGGAATACAAGATCAGTATTACTTTTTGATTTAGAATGTATCCTATAGCGTCCATCAGCAAGTATAATAGCTACAATGAAACGTACATTACAAATAGTAACCTAAATATAGGATTTTTGTGTATTTCTTTTTTTTTTTCATTGAAGAATAATTAACACATAGGAGCAAAGATTTATCACGTAAATTTGTTATATTATATGAGCTATACTAATTAAGTATCCCCATCGTTGGATTGATTGCCTGGATTTCAATGTTTTCCGTCTCCAGAAGCGGATCGTGAAGAAGACACATCGATATTCTTTTTGTACACAAACCTTAGAAGAGAACTTTCCTAATGTAAGTTGTTATGTTAGATGAGTTTTTCTTTTAGTTTGAAACGATAAACCGCACACTTGTAGTAGATAACTATTTTTCTTTTAGTTCGAAACGGTAAACTCTTTTTTTTTTTTTTTTATCGGTATGACTTTCTTCACGAGCTGCCTCTGGTATCTCCCTTACATAATAAATTTTAAAACTGATCTGTTGCACTGTTTTGCACCAGTTTTAAATTTCACTATTTGAAAACTCCCAAAAGTGATTGTAGCCCAGGCTAGTAACGTACACAGAATTTCATCAAGGGGGTGAGGGATTTAAGCGCTCAATCTCATAATAATTTCAAGACACACTATTCAAAAATCATATGTTCCTTGAAATTATTATGAGATTGAGCGCTTGAATCCCCCACTCCCGTGGTGAAATTCTGCATATGTTATTGGCCTGGGCTACAATCATTTTTGGGAGTTTTCAATTTCAAGCTAAGGTAAGAAAAGTTTCCTAATGTTCTAATTGTTGTAGGCTCTACAAGAATTAGAACATCGCGTAACTTTGTTTTCGTTTGTTTGAAGAAATAATCCTTTAATTTGTTCAGATGTGGCTTTCCTCAGGACCCTCGCCTGATATCTAGCTGGTCTGATATACGAGCCTTTTCCCTAATATCTTGCCTTAATACTCTTGACGCCTTCTCTTTTGCGTACACCACTGGTTCCGGCAGTCAAATTGACAGCGATAGTTAAGGCACGCCATTGAATATTTCAAAGGCAAATTATCAGCTTACTTTTTTGGTTTATTGTAAAACAAACGTTTCGTTATCAATAATGTAATTTTCTTAGAATTTACCTGTTCATTTTTTGGTTTATTGTAAAACAAACGTTTCGTTCGAAGAATATAATTTTCTTAGAATTTATCTGCTTATTTTTTGGTTTATTGTAAAACAAACGTTTCGTTCAAAGAATATAATTTTCTTAGAATTTATCTGCTTATTTTTTGGTTTATTGTAAAACAAATGTTTCGTTCAAAGAATATAATTTTCTTAGAATTTATCTGCTTATTTTTTGGTTTATTGTAAAACAAATGTTTCGTTCAAAGAATATAATTTTCTTAGAATTTATCTGCTTATTTTTTGGTTTATTGTAAAACAAATGTTTCGTTCAAAGAATATAATTTTCTTAGAATTTATCTGCTTATTTTTTGGTTTATTGTAAAACAAACGTTTCGTTCAAAGAATATAATTTTCTTAGAATTTATCTGCTTATTTTTTGGTTTATTGTAAAACAAATGTTTCGTTCAAAGAATATAATTTTCTTAGAATTTATCTGCTTATTTTTCGGTTTATTGTAAAACAAACGTTTCGTTATCAAAGAATATAATTTTCTTAGAATTTATCTGCTTATTTTATTGATTTATTGTAAAACAAATGTTTCGTTATTAAAGAAGGTAATTTTCTTGCGTTGAAACAAAGGTTTAAATGTGCTATATTTTAAACATGTTCATTTAATATAAATTCTGTATGTACTAAAAGTTTTTTTTTTTTTTTTTGCATGTTTATATTTTGTTTATATCCTTTCCCTTCTTCTCGTATTTGAGAACCCCGTTTCTGTGCATCGTTTCTCACTTTTGAGAAAGACACTTCTCACATTTTTTTGAGAAATGTGTTTCTCAAAATTGAGGTTATATGTCTCATTTACTGAGATGTTCCTTTCTCAATTTTAAGAAAAAGTACATTATTTCTCAAATTTAAGAAACCAATTGCACCCTCAGAAATGAGACATAATTCCTCGTATTTGAGTCATTATTTCTCGAAATGATTTGAGAAAATCGAAATCTCACTTTTAAGAATGTATTACTCGGTGCACAGATAAGAAACGGATGTTCTCAAATACGAGGAATTTTTTCTCGAATTTAAGAAACCATTTTTAACAGTGTTCCAACTCTATTTTCAGACAGTTTATATTTCACGAAATATTGAAGCACAAATGATGAGGTTTCGTGCACGAACGAGCACAAACGCTGTTCTAATGATCGATACTACTTACATCTTTCATGCTTGAAGTTGTGGGCAAGCATAAGCTTGGCTCCCTACCAGTTTTTCTCATATCTCCGGAAGTAATAAAGCACAGACGATGAGGTTTGGTGCACAAACGAACACAAACGTTGCACTAAGGAACGGCACTACTTTCAACGTTTGTGCTTGAAGTTGGAGGACCATCATGAACTTGCCCCCTTCCAGTGTTTCGTTCATATCTCTGAAACTAACAACGCACAATCGATGGGGTTTCCTGCACAAACGAGCACAAACGATGCACTAAAGAACAGAACTACTTTCATCCTTTATGCTTCACATGTGAGAAAAATAAAAGCATTTTATTTCAAAAGAAATAGCAAGAATTCGATCCAGTTTCCAAGTCTGTTTTTACTTTTAGGCTTATAATTTAGGAACTATTGAAGCACAAATATGAGGTTTCCTGCACAAAAGAACACAAAAGATGCACTTACGAACGGCACTACTTTCATCGTTTATACTTGAAGTCAGGGGAAGGGGCAAGTGCACACTGGCCCCCTACCCGTTTTTCGCTCATATCTCCGAAACTAATAGAGCAATAATAGAGAACGATGGAGTTTCGTGCATAAACGATGCACTAAGCAATAATACTAATTTCATTGTTTGTGCTTCACATGTAAGAGAAATGCAAACATTTTATTGTAAAAGAAATGTCAAAAATTTGCATCCAGTTTCCAAGTGTTTTCCGTTTTTTATTATAAATCAGGAACTATTGAAACACAAACTATGGGGTTTCGTGCACAAACAAGCACAAACGATACACCCCCAAAGAACGACACTATTTTTATGGTTTGTGCTTCACATGTAGGAGAAACGGAAGTATTGTGTTTCAAAAGAAATAGCAAAAATTTGAATCCATTTTGCAAGTCTGTTTTGAATTTTTTGCTTATAACTCAGGAAGTATTGAAGCACAAGGATGGGGTTTGATGCACAAACGAGCACAAACGATGCACTAACGAATTACTCACGTTTTGTTGCTTTTAATTGGGGTCGGGGGTCCAAGTTCACGCTGGCTCCCTATCAGTTTTTCTCTCAAATACCGAAAACTAATAAAACACAAACGAGCACAAACGATGCACTAACCAATGGCACTAATCCCATCGTTTGTGCTTCACATGTGGAAGAAATGCAAGCATTTTATTTCGAAAGAAATAGCGAAAATTTGTATCCAGTTTCCATCTCTGTTTTCAGTTTTTGGTTTATAAATTAATTATAATTATTAATAATTATTATTTATAAATTATAATATTTAATATTAAGTTGAATAATTATAATTATGTATGTTAGACATATACTAGATGTGCGATTTTTAAATAGGAAATTCATTCTTATCAACAAAACGAATTATTTTTCACTAATTACTTTATTCTAAGCGCAGCCATACTTTTGAACCCCTATAGCACAAGCCTGTAGCTAATGAGTGACAAGGAGGTTGAGTCCCTTAGGACAACTTTTAGCCCTCTGTAACTTTCAGTTTTTGTTGGTATGTATGTATGTATCAAGTAAAGGAAACTGAAGGCAGTCCTCCCAAAAATGATATTGGTTCCCCCTGTCTTAGTATTCTGGCTACGGGCTGCTGTTAGGGTTACCACCCGTCCGGATTTGATCCGGACATTCCGGGAATTAAACAATTCGTCCGGAGTCCGGAGCAACATCTACCAAAACCTACTTTCCATTATAAATTGTAATCGACAGAAACAATGAAACGGCAATTTTTGTCATTATTTTTCTAAACATGGAATCCCTCTGAAACGAAATGACCTCAGTATTAAGCTATTAAAATACATCTGTAATTCTAAGGAAAATATAGTTAGTCATGTAACGTTTGAAGTGACTTGCATAGTAGTAAGGGTGATTGGCTGAGATGGATAGTTTGTTCGGGTGTTCCTGAGTTTTGTAAAGTACGACGGGAAGTCTAAACAAACAAAGGTTGGAACACTAGTTTTTAACTGTTGTTTGTTTCAAATGTGTGTCCTGGCAGTAAAATTGCTTCAGTTAAAGGAATGTTGAAATTTGGTCTTCTAATCAGATATAACTTACGTCTTTCAGTGAACAACAGTAGACCTATTAGTTCATATTGTTGAGGATTTATGTAATGTAAGCTTGCACACATTCTCGACTTTTTATTGTGCTTAGTTCAGATTGTGTTGTGTAAAATGTCAAAAGTTAAGCGAATTTTTAGGAGTGATAGTGATGGTAGTGAGAGTGACAGTCCTTGAACTTCCTCTGGAAAAAGAAAAAGGATGTGTTCGTATAACAAAGAATGGGGAAAATCATATACTTAGTTTTGTATTGGAGACAATCGTGAAAACGCAAGGTGCAAACTATGTTTAAGTACAATTCTGATCAAATGAGATAGTCTGAAAGCGCATGAACTTTCCGAGGAACATAAAATAAAAGGAAGGAGTGCGACAGAAAATCAAGTGTTAACTAATTTCTTTCTACAGAACACCATTGAAGAAAATAAGGTAACTGCAGCTGAAGTTGCCAAAGTATTCATCATACTCAACATCATCACTCTTATCTCTCAATGGACTGTAACTTTAAGTTTGCTCGGAAATGCTCCCCAGATTCAAAAATAGCTAGTAAATTGTCCTGTGGTCGAACCAAATACTAGAGTATAGTTTGCAATGTTTTAGCGCCTCATTCGGTGGAAATCATTCATGAAAAATTGGACAACTCCTATTTTTCAATTTCAAGTGATGCATCTAACAGAAAGGATCCAAAGCTTTTTTCTTCTTTGTATACAATTTTATTCTAAGGATGGAATTCGTACCCGAATTCTAGATTTTTACGAAGACAGCAATGAAATTTCCGACGCAATTGCAGATAGCGTAAGAACTATTTTAAACAGCAACAAATTGGATATCAGAAATGTAACGGCATACACATCAGATCATGCAGCTGTTAATTATGGGATACACCGATCGGTTTACCAAAACTTAAAGAAAGACAATCCTAACTTGATCGCAGCAAACTGCAACTTCCATGTCATAACACATGGCTAAACAATCAGCCAAAGTTCTTGGTGCCATGGATTTTGAAACACTTCTTATCGAAATATATAATAAATTCTCAATTTCAGCAAAAAAATGTCGCTAAGTTACAGGAATTCTATGAATGTTTTGAGTCAGAATGGCAAAATATTTTGCATCATGTACCAACCAGGTGGCTTTCTCTTTATCCTGCTCTGACTCGTCTGTTGGAAAAATGGCCAGTCATTCAATCTTATTTTATTTTATTTTGTTTTTAGTTTGGGCGAAGAAGAATCAATTTCCGAAGAAGACTTTGGAAATTTGTTTCCAGTGGCTTCGAAAGTAATAATTCAATAACTCCGGAAGAAGCATACCTCTATTTCTACCACGATGTTTTGGACATTTTCCATTGCTTAATCCTGTTGCTTGAAGAAAGCAACTGTTCTTCCTCTGAGTTGTCTGAAATCGTGGAAGGTTTGTTAAATGGACTTAAGCAAAGATTGCAGGATGGATTTTATGGTTTTAAGGTTACAGTAACCTATGTTTCAGGAAGCTTCTAACTAAAGAAAAGAATAAGTTGAAGAGTAAATTTAATAGATTTTATCAACGCACTATCGACTACTTGCTGCAGTGGTTTGATTTCAGTGATGCAAGTCCTTTCTATTGCTTTAGCAGATTTAAGTGAACAATTATACTGCCGTGATCACTTCTTGAGAAAGCAGTGATTAAATTAAATTTTACCGAACAGATAAATGTGGATGCACTGTATGCTGAATTTGTTTCGGTTAAAAAAAATGTCTCGCTGATATTATCTGCAGCGAAAAAGATGGTTCATATGAAACGAAGTGGAATCTCTTGTTTCAGAAATGTAGAAATGAAAATCTGCCAAACTTGTACAAGTTGGTTTAATTTATATTATGTATTCCCGTAAGTAATGCTTTAACATAACGTGTCTTTTCTATTATGGGAAATATTTGGTCCGATAGGTCCAATCGCCTAGATGTCAGTGTTGTGAAAGTAGAGATGCAGTATAAAGTTAATTTTCCTCAAAACTGCTCAGAATTTTATGACTCTTTAATGACAGAGCCCTTGCTTCTTGAAGTTGCGAAAAGCAACAGAAAGTATTCATTCAAGTATAAAAAAAATATAAATGGCAGTAATCTTTATAACTACTAATATGAGCTTTGAGATCATATTTGAAGTCACTTGCTAAGCATTTTAGTAATGTTTCATACAATGTGTATTCCTAACGTAACCGAATGTCATCCTATGTGCATGTATAATTTCCATAAACTGGAGTCACAAAGTAAAAGATAATACGTAAAAAATGATACTTTCAAAGAGAGCAAATCTGAGGTCGCATGCTAAAAGGGAATAAGTTTTTTCTTTTTTAACCTTTTCAGAAAGAAATAATTGGTCTCTTGAAAAGAAGCATTTTTGACTTTTCCCTTTTTGCAATGCAACTCCAGGATTGCTCTCTTTTGGGGCGTTTACACTTGGTCGATTTAGTCGCACGGCTAAATCGACTCGCTGCATTTGCGACTAAATCGAAGCAACTAGGCCGAATCAGATCGATGGATATGTTCAATTGTTTCAACCGAAATTGATTGCTGCTTGTCGACTCGCTCTCCTCTGGTCGATTCGAATCGACTGGCAATTTTAAAGATGTCCAAGCAAAAAGTAACTGGTAGGCCTACAATTTGCGGTGTTATAGCAGAAGAAAATAGAATCGATCACAGAAAATAGAACGTCTTTCAATTCAGTTGCTAGTCGATTAGTCGCTTTCGATCAACAAGCGATTAAGTTGAAGTCCTGTTTACACGGTCGATTAAGTTGAAAGTGACGTCTAGGGATGCGCTCGAGTTGAGACATGTCTCGAATCTCGACTCGACTCGACTCGAATTCGAGTCGAGTTTCAAGTCGAGGCACACTTTGTAAAATTCGAGACGAGTCGAGACAAACGTATTTCTCGACTCGATTTTTCGAGTCGAGACACGAGTCGAGTCGAGACTGCTCCTGAAAATCTCGACTCGACTCGAATGTCTCGAAAATCTTTCTATAATTTTTAATATTATTTTGAAGAAAGTATTCACTCAGAAACAGCCTTGAAACCAATTGCAGCATTTATTACTTTAGAAAATTATAGAACGCATAAACTTAATAGTTCATCTTTCGAGATCAAGATTTAATTTTCAGCTCAACTCAGTTAATTAAAACTAATGTCGTGATATTAATTGTACTTCAAATATAATAATTATAATAATTGATTATCTACTTTGTATAAAACTGTTGCGATAAAGTGAACTTCATAAATTCTCTGAATGAACAATTGGCACTATAGTAATTTAGCATATTTATAATTATTGTGTTTTCGTTCCCATGAACGCAATAGGACTACATAACTTCTGGATTATTCGCTTTCCTAACTATTTTGAGGCTTTAATGTGTTGCAGCATATCACGAGTTACGAATAATAATAATAATAATAATAATAATAATAATAATAATAATAATAATAATAATAATAATATATTATTATTATTATTATTATTATTATTATTATTATTATTATTATTATTATTATTATTATTATTATTATTATTATTATTATGTATTCTGCCTTTCGGCAGGTCCTGGGACTAATGAGGGTTTTTTAAAATTCAATTTTAGATTTTGGCCTGGAAATGTTTCTTCCACTTTTGTCGATCTTCAGCTTCCTCTTTTAACTCCCAATATTTTCTCCTATCTTTCAAATCTTGGATCAGCTGTGTTCTTCTTCTTCTCATTCCTCGCTTACTTTCCATCTTTCCTTCTATGGCGGTGTTAAGAAGACAATTTCTTCGCAAGATGTGTCCAATCCAATTGGCCTTTCTACGAAGAATGGTGGCTAGAAGTGTCCTCTTCTCTCCTATCCGTTTTAAAACATCTCCGTTTGTTGCTCCCTCTGTCCATTTTATCTTCTCCATCTTCCTCCAACACCACATTTCGAGGCTCTCCAAATATTTCTTCTCTAACTTCCGTAATGTCCATAATATATAACGTAACATTTGTTGTACATCACATATTATGATACGAGACTATTTTACATGGTATATTACAATAAATAGACTGCTTGGATGCCAAGAACTAGTAGAGATAGGTACCTTTCACTTCTATAGATAGGTATTTTTTAAAAGGATTTTTGTAAACACTAAATCATAAAACAATAAACTACATACGGTAGTTAGGGTTTTGGTTCCCAACATAAAAGAAACATGGATTGTTCATGAGATATTGAACTTCAACTTTCACTCCTGGAAAATTACAATTTTGGAGTTAGGCCACTTGGCATCAAAGCAGTTCACTGTAAGATAAATACACTCCTCACTTTACTATAGTAGCATAGTTATTCAGGAGCCTGGGATTTCCATCTTCTCAAATGACAGCTGAACGATTGCTTGATACATAGGAGTAATAGTGCATTAAGTTCTCGGGCTTTGGTGCGTCTCCGTATTTACACATTGATATAACTTTTAATATGAATTTATTTAGCTTTCTTTTGTTATTGGCTTAACACCGACTTCTCTCTGTTATCATGGAGGTGTTCATTCGATAGACTGATTCTGCGCACTGCTGAAGGAGAAATGGGTTTAGTAATTCTTATTTTCCGAAATTTACGTCTGAAATGTATTTCACTTACTTACTAATCTTTTTGCAACGCTATTTGCTTTTTCTTTCTTTCTTTTCATGACAATTCCAAATAGTTTTGTTTGGTGCTGGGAGTATATTTTATATTCACCTAATAAAATTACGGGTTCATTTTGTAATCAGTTTTAAATTTACAGAAAATATTAAGTTCACCACCAAATCGCGCTAATTGTTTAATGCATTTCGAAGGCTTTTGTTTTTATGCAGCTCATTAAGGAAAATCTATTTCATAATCGTAACATTTATGTACTAAGAAACTATAAAAGTAAAGTGGACTCGACCTAGCCCCGGGGCCGCTGTGACTTAGTGGCACAGCTTTCACCCTTGGTGTGTGAAGACTCTGGTTCGATCCCAGCTGGTGCCAAGTGGGCTTTGTGGCATAGAAACACCGTGTATGTGTGAACTTTCTTGTGGTTCTTTAGTTTCCTTCCACTTACTTCATTCCACCATTTCATTCATTCTCAACATCACCGTTTTCTTTAGCTTACAAAAGACTGTTTATTGCCCACTAGTTTTATTATTGTGAACTGAAACTCAAGTGCGCAGTTATCTTGGATACTTCTGTCCCTTTTTACTTTACAACTTGAGGTAGGATGACGGTCAGGATAGATCTAGTGATATACCGCTGAAAGAAATGCTTCAGCACAGTGTCGGAAGCGGTATGTATTGTTTATGTACTTCCCTATAAAATATAAATTCACCCTTTCTCCCCTTTCCTTATTCGAACACAGTGAACCTACTCTTTTGCTGAAGAAAGATGCTAAGAGCAAATTGAACTATCCGTGTCTTAAAACTTTCTTTGAAGTGCAGTCTTTTGTATTTGTAAGGTTTTGCGAGTATGTTTTCACATCAATATGAAAAGATAGCGAGCCAAATGTTTAACCATGGACTCCTGCTGCGAACTGACCGTGACTAAACACTGTTCTCGCTCTGCTCATTTTCTCTCACACACGTGAAATGGGTTTGTTGTTTCCAAAACAAATGGAAAGACAGTTATCTGGTGCTTTTGGGTATTTTGCCCGCACACAGGTATCATTGCTATGTTTTAATGATCAGAAGAAATATCAAAACCATCCGATACACATGATACGAAAGAGCGAACAGAGGGAGGCAAAGATTATAATAGACCAAGTTTTCCGCGTGGTAACAATACTTCATACTTCTATCATTTGGTGCACATCTCTATGAAGTTGTTTTCCACATAAGTATAGCTTACTTCTTTTCAAAATAGCTCCTTCGTGTCACAGCTTTGTTTAGTTTTGTTTCGTGCTAGGATGAAAGGGAGAAATGCAACATTTGCTTCTCGGTGAACTTATATATTATTAAGATGAGCGGTAATAAGCGAGGTTTAACAAAGAGTGGCTTTCGGATCTACAATTTAACGTGTAGTTGCAGTCCGTGTTGAGAATCGAACCAAATCTATGTAAGACCTGTTAACATTGAGCCCTTTTGTGGTAAAAGTGAACTTCAGAATCACATAAAAGTTTTGAAACATCCAGCTAATGTAAAGGAACTGCAAAATGTACTGCATCTTTTCTGTAGTAATGCGGTGGACAGCAACACAAGAATCGTGTTAAGGCCAATATTTTTTTTTCTTTTTGCCGAACTTAATATCCCCTTCCATACCATACAAGAAAATATAATGTTTGTTAAAAGAAAGTGCACCTAACATTTTTAAATTTTGCTTGTGGTCTTATCATGCATAATTATATATAATGCCTTTCATACACCGAGAATGAATTCAACTGTACGTCATAGCCCCTCTAAAGCGATATTTTTCAAACTTATTTATTGCTAGATATTGTAAATTTACGGTATCTATCTTAGTGTGTGGGAAATTTTGCGTTTAATCGGAAAATTTCATGACTTCGGACAGGAATTCGCAGTTACGAAATTTGCATCACTGTTTTCTGAAAGGATGTCTAGATAAAATACTACTGGAAAATAACTGAAAACACAAGATGGATTTGATAGCCAAATTTACGTCATCTTGGTGCGTCATTACTTTTCTTTAAATACTTGTATTTAGTATTCGATTAGAGTTTAGTGTACGTTTTAGCATCGAGGCTATATGAGACGTGAACTTACAAATTAACGTGGGATCAGAACCACAGGAGTTCCCACCGGAAATCAAACCTGGGTCTCCAGCAACAAAGACGCGTACGCTAACCATATGGACACAAGGAGGTTCAATATTTGGTAATGTGTACATAAAGTTGTGGAATTGCGCTTGTATAATGTTAGTAGTTTTACCTAGGTACTAACATAAGTTTTCACAATACTCAGCTTAATAAAGTATCTTTAAAAAGAAAATATCACTCTTCATGTTTCAGTTCCTGGTTCGACTGAAAGATGATACAAATTCCAATAACCCTTTTTGGGATCCTACTTTATGCAGTAGATCCATCATAAACTGTGTGTTTGATACGGTGTAGTGTGCCACACGCGCCATCTCAATTGGCGCCAAAATTTTTGCCACACTCCACAATTACTCAAACAATTAACGACAATTATTTTTCTAATTGCGTAGACAAGTTTATTTTTTCTTAAATCTTAAAACAAGGAAAAGCGAGAGAACAGGGAAATGTTAGTCATTCTTTCCGCGCACATTGAAGTTCCTTCCAGCTGTCTTTATTTTTTTGGATGAAATATTCTGTCTGCTTCATCCCCTCCCAGCCAGCTGACTGTCTGCCTAAAGAAGCAGTTAAACCATAACCTATCTTGTCTGGAGAAGATAATATTTCCTCCTAAAGGAAAGTAATAGATTCCTACTTTTGGTTATCACAATCTTAAATAAATAGAGACGACAGAATTAATCCAAATTTCATTTAGTTAACTTAAAGGTTAAAAAGGTTATTTTGCTAGCCAGTAATATATTCAATAACTCTGACACAGAGTCTCATTTTCCCGTAATACAACCACAAGTGTTCGATTATAAATTTGATTATTCACTCTGTTTTTGGACGTTTTAGTAATATAAATTGTCACAGACCTAAGTTATTATTTTTACAGCACACTTGCAAAGTTTGAACTTTTAAACTCTTGAAATTCTATTGGAAATATAATGTGTCTGTAGAGTCATGGTGTAATTAAATTTGACTTAGTAAATTGTACTATCTGTAACCAAAAGTGACTCTTTGTACACATGAGGTCAAATGTCAACCTCCTCAGGTTATCAGGGTTTTTGTATCAAGAAATTTTCCCATGTAAAGGAAGCTTTTAGGATACGCCCTCCGACTGCTTGCGCAGCCGTAGATACCCAAATTCGTTTCATAAATAATTAGAAATCCAATCAGGTAAAACCCTCGCGTACCCCAGCATTCACACGTCCCTACCCTAGTGCCGTGTGAAAATGATAAGGGCAAAACAAAAAGTGAGTACATCTCTCTTTTTGAAGTTGATTGGGGGTTCTAATCGGGAACAACTACACAGTTTTTCGAAGAGGCGCGGGCCTACGCCCGTTGCCCCCTTCGGGGGAATTCCGATAACTTCAATACATGGACTTATCGTCCACAGTCTAACTTAGAACTACGCCGGAACGTTGACACTCTTATTCTAGCCCGTTCTTCGGTCGGGAGAAACTTTGTTACTTCCCTCACCGACTTGTGCTATTGTGTCGGCAGTGACTGTTAAATTCCATCATACGGCGGACTTATCGTCCACAGTCTAACTTAGAACTACGCCGGAACGTTGACACTCTTATTCTAGCCCGTTCTTCAGTCGGGAGAAACTTTGTTACTTCCCTCACCGACTTGTGCTATTGTGTCGGCAGTGACTGTTAAATTCCATCATACGGCGGACTTATCGTCCACAGTCTAACTTAGAACTACGCCGGAACGTTGACACTCTTATTCTAGCCCGTTCTTCGGTCGGGAGAAACTTTGTTACATCATTCACCGACTTGTGCTATTGTGTCGGCAGTGACTGTTCAATTCCATCATACGGCGTAAGGACGGTATTCCTTTCACCACGGTCAATTCATAAAGATTCATCATTGGAGACGAGCAGTGTGTGTTATCACTAATTCAATTCTAAGTGCTCAACTGGACAGTACCTCTGTTCTCACTGTAAGTATACAGTCAACCTACAAACTTAGTTACTACTACTCAGATTCTGCTTACTTAATCTGAGCACTGGCTCTACACGGATCTCCTCAAGATCTCTCATTAACCTTGACTCTTGTGTACCTAAATGCTTCCTAAAACAATCTTAGTTAACCTGTGCTAACGCTGAGTTACGTATCTATAGAAGACCTCATGTAGGAAGTCACCTGTAATGTATCAAGTCCACGGACTTATTCGAGCCAGCTAATAAAATTCTTCCTAACTCGAACTTGCGTTGTTTACGCCATTCAAAAACATTCTCAATACTTCCTTTTGGTGAACGTTTCATAATTTTCTCAATATCTATATTAACGCCTCGTATCGACGTGCCCATGTTGTAGTCTACTGGAGACAGCAGATGACCTTTGGAATGAAATCCTGTTGGACCTCGTTCTAACCTGGGAACTGCATTTTCCATTCGACTAACCTCTATTCCATCATCCATCCAGGAGAAGACCAGCTTGTGCGAAGTCCCAATCTTCCGAAGACTTCTAATCCCGTACGAAGCTCAGTGACGACATCGTCTTACATGAAGTCCTGATCATCGTCCGTCTATCCTGCTCTTGTATTTCAGCCGCTCGAAGTACAAGTGAGTAAGTTTATCGTAATAGTGTTTTTAGTGCTTTTAAGTGATTCTGCTACCTGGTGCGTACGAAACGGCTACAGCAACGTCGAGGTAACCCCGGAGTCTTCCTATCTCGACTTGGAGTGCCTGGAGGTAGGACCACGGACCTCAGGTGGGTTACCACTGTTTATTTAATAATTTTCATGTACCTGTCATTTGCATTATCTTTTCATCAAGTCGCTTAGCTGTAAAGGGGATCACCTCCCAAGTAGTTTCAAAATTACTTTGAAACCTTTTGTTGCTTAATATCGTTTGTATGAATTGCTAATTATTTTTGAATTCCAAGATCTCTTTTAATTCGAGCAATAATCTCGTGTTTAATTATACGATATAATAGCGATACTATACGATAATTAGTATAACGATATAATATGTTTTGATATGCTAAATTACTAAGTATTCTGAACTGGCTGATAGCAGTGGTATTCCAACTCGCTGACGCCTACTCACTAATATCCTAATACTCGTAATCATTGTTCTCTTGCGTATTGACCACCCGTCGTCCGCATTCTGACGAAAACCGCCTTGCTTTTGTTATTTGTATTGTTACGGGACCCTAGAGCTGTCCCCTTGACGAGTGGTCATTCGATAGCCTATTTGCTTGAGATGGACATCTGCGCCTTTGCGCCCTGACTCGGTTGTTATTGAAATTGTATGTTATTTAACCATCTACCATCCGAGCTGCATAGCTCCTCTTTGACACGGACTAATTTAAAGTCCCTATATAAACAGCCTTTTTCAAGGCTACCTCTTGCTATTGTTCATTATTATTGTGCTAATAACAACCTCCTCCACCAATACATACTTGGGTGACAGATTGGTGGAATGTGCACGCGCGACATAATTGTTGTCGGCCTGTGACATGCGATACCCCGCGTCACACACATAATTTGATGACAGAATCGTTGGGATATGTACCCGCTGACATAATTTGGTGGCTACATCGAGATTCGAACCCTGGCCCACATAAATGGTGGCCATGATGTGAATTATTCTTGTTGTGCTATAATTATCCTCTGGCGGTATATAAATACTTGTTGTTCTTGGCTATCATTCTCTGTCGGTGTCTTCACACCCTGTCAGTACGCCCATAAATTAGTTAAGCGCTCGTGTATATAAAACCAATATTTTGAATTCTACCAGAGCTTACTTGGGAGCGTGAACAAACTATTCGTTGTTCTTTGAATGCAAATGATAGAAGCGGTATTTTTACAATTTTCTAACACTGAAAATCCTACCAGTCGACCACGAAGGTCTAGCGCCCCTTGAGACCGTTCGTGGGCGCGACAACGGATATAAAACTAAAAACTTACAAATATAAATTTAAATCACATTCAAAAATCTTTAAACTAAAATTGAATGTATACATATGATGAGCCATTTACTAATTCATTTTTATCGTTTGTGTAAGAGTCATGTTAGTTCTTTAATACAAGTACATGAATACAGTTAGCTCGTCTTAATGAAAGTAAGTGGTGGCTGGTCTTTAAAATTAGTGTGGAAAGATAAGTAAAGAATCTGGCATAATTTAGAAGAATCTATCGTAATTCAGGCCCGTGTTTGCCATCATTGATTGTCTCAAGTGTAGCAACCCTGACTTAAAAGTTTTGCTTCGAGAAAGATGGATTCTCTGTTATATATAAGATATATAGTCTCAAGTTGGAGCAGTATTCTCTACGACAAGCTTTGAAGCAGGCAGTATATCTGTTGAAATAAGTTATTTCTGAGTGTATGACTGGAATTAAGAGCTATTTTGAATCAGTTCGACTTGTTTCTAGTTAAGGCTAGGTAAATCAATCCTCAGATAGAGAAATAGATTACTCTTATGTTATTTCTTACCAGGGAACATCTAACATTTTCACGGGGGACAGTGCCTGTTTATGGATATTGACATTTCCACGTTTACTTAAGATTGCTAGCAATACCTGGTTTCCATCGTAAAGGAGCAAGTCGTAGGGATTTTAGAGTGAGAGCGTTATTTGAAACGTGAGCAAGGAGGGTCCTTGTTTACGAGTTTCAAATACTTTTTTATACCGTAGTCTGACTGCATTCAACAGAGTCGGACCCCACCTTATTACAGATGTCGGATGTCGTAGGCTGGGCAGACTGGCAAAACAAGACAGGCAGCGAACTGTGGCGGAACAAACATCAGACTTTAATGCTGGACAAAGTACAAGTGTGTCTGCACACACAGTGCACCGAACACTCCCAACGATGGGCCTCCGCAACCGACGACCCATCTATGTGCGACGGCAACTACGACTGAAATGAACACGTGACCATCGCCACTGGACCTTGGCGCAGTGGCAGAGCGTTGCATTGTCTGATGAATTCCGATACCTTCTTCATCATGACGATGGGAGGGTGCGAATCCATCGTGTTGCAAGGGAATAACTCCTTGATACCTGTACTGTGGGACGGAGACAAGCTGGCGGCGGCTTAATTAATCTTTGGGGAACATTCACGTGAGCATCTATGTGTCTATAGCACGGCCAACAAAAGATGGTCTCTGACGTTTCTTACCACATGCGGTGGGACAGCAGCCCTTACTTTGATACCAGTGTTACCAACCACGATCACTCTGTCTTACACCATTAATTAAATTGCCACTACAGCTGCACCGAAAAAAACCTTGACACGCGAGTAGTGGCAATGTCACTGCGAGCTGTCAGAGACGTTCTCTTACTGGACGCACTTTAGTGGAGCTTGAGCAAGGCACCATGACGCCGAGGTGTATCGCACACTGCTTGCAGACTACATACAGCCCTTCATGACGACCATATTTCCCAACGGTAGTGAAATTTTTTGACAAGATAATTCACCATGTCACAAGGTCAGGAGTGTAATGGAGTGATTCGAGAACATACGGGCGAGACTCAAGTGATGTGCTGCCCCCCCCCCCAACTCGCCGGATTTGAACGCATCTGGGATGTGATTGAACGAAACGTTAGAGCGCATCATCTCCTCCGTGGAATTTACGATAATTAGGTGACCTGTGTGTGCACATCTGGTCCAACTCTCTCCAGCGACCTACCAAGGATCATTGCGTGCATGCCAAGACGAGTCGCCGTTGTTATCCGTGCCAAAAGGTGAACATACTGAGAATTAGGTAGATAGTCATAATGTTCTGGCTGACGTGTGCGTATTTTTTAACTCGTATATTTTGTCTCGACTCGAATTTCGAGACGTCTCGTCTCGAATTCGAGTCGAGTCAAGACAGAACGGGTCGAGTCGAGACTCGAGTCGAGACAGAAACATATTTTCGAGTCGAGACACGAGTCGAGACAACATTTTCTCGAGACGAGTCGAGACAGGCTTAAATCTCGACTCGACTCGACTCGTGTGCATCCCTAGTGACGTCAATTCAACTGAATCGAACGCAAATCGACTAAGTGTAAACGCCCCATTTAAAAGCACAATTTCTCACTTATTCTCTTTTACCTTGTTCCGCTGATAAATAAAAACATGTTTTTAATATTTAGAATTTACCCTTGCATTTAGTTGTAAAAATGATGCATTATGAGTAGTTTTGCATGTCTATCTTTTAATTTGACTTCGATTCACAATATGTCCAGGATTTCTATAGATGAAAGGTGGTAACCCTAGCTGCTATACTGCAGTATATTAAGAATATAATGCTGTCATATCCTCATCCTCACATCACAGGCGCCGCCAGGGTTTTGGTAATGTGGGTGCAGACTATAATGGGACAACAATCCTAACATTGTTGCCAGAACGCTCTGCACTATTGAGCCTTAAGATCTCAAAAATAATCCCTAAGTTTTACTAAAAAAGAAAAACAAAAAACTAAAAAAAAAAAGCACGGTATGGTAGCAAGTAACTTATGAGAGACTTAAGAAGTCACTCAAATATCTCCAAACATAGGAAACAAGAAATATACAAAATAGAAAGGATTATTGCAGGAAATCTGAAAATCGAAGTTAATATGGGAGCAGCTGCACCCACTGTTGCGCCGGCTATGCTTCACTCATATTCAGATTTCCTAGTGTTTCTTTTTCTCTTTTTTCTTTATTATATCATCAAACGAACTGATTGAGATTGGAAATCTGCCGTATTTATATTCAACATAAATATTAATAAAGTAATAATTTAAGTAGTTAGTATCGTCTTATTTTATCTAGAAACAGTCAGTTAGTGTTACAATTATCTAGAAGTAAGACATGAATCAAACAATTGTATACCAAGCAGAAACAAGTTATACATCTAAGAGAATTGTGTGCAATTTCTGCGTTTTAAATTCCCTCACAGAAACAACATGCTATCTGCTTCAGATAGCAATAAAAAAGAGAAGAGAAAAAGGTTTTTAATGTCTTGTGGGATTCGCAGAAATAAAAGGCAGGTCTTCTATTTGGAGGCGATTTTTTCTCTCTCGATTCACGAAACCTTTTATCTTCCCTCCCATTCCGCTCCTACATTCGTTGCTCCCAACGGTGTGGCAACCGCTTCTCTTTTGTTCGCTCCTCGAGGCCTCCAATTCAATTACTGCAGCATTAGGTTATGACGGAAAAGACGCGGAATGGGACGAGCTGTCACCGGCACTATTTGTCACCACGAAGCAGTGCAACACGCGCAGCCTAGTTGTGTTACAAGCAGTGTTTCCATTCAGTCTAACTCAACTTATTTCCAGTCCATTGGCAATGATCTTCCAATGAATACTGAAAAAGCATACCAACCATTTACACTGCGTTATACGATTTACTCATCAGTTCTTACTAAGACTATATATCATATTGTGTGATATCATATATATCTATCGTATCTTTTTGCGTGGGAATTTGCGAAACAAATTTAATGTTGCATCGTAATTTGTAAATCTTGTATCGCATTTTCCGTAGTAATACCAACGGAATTACTTATTTATTTCACTGTTTCTCGTGGACATGATAAACATAAACGAGCTGTTGGGACGCGTCCTTTGAAGGATCGCGGAAAGACTGTTTGTGTCGCCGTTAAGGTGGTTTCTAACACTATTATTATTATTTGCAAGGAAGAAGGAGTCGTATGGGGCTAGCAAAAAGGCAGTTTCAGTGACCAAAAGGTTTAGAATTACTAGAATAGGATAATTGAAGAAAATGCAAACTGATTGAATAGCACCACATGGCTATTCACCACACCACATGGCTTAGACTTACGAGTTTTAAGCATATTAATCTATCATTGATAACCAAGCGACTCAGACAGTTTTCTAATGGTGTGGGGACAGAGAAATAGAATTCTACGGTGCCGAAGTAAAGAAGCTTCTAGCCAGATGCTATAGAAACATGTAGTGACTGGGGACTGAGGTAGTCTGTATCAGAATATTTACTGTGCATCCTTCGTATTAGCGTTATTTCACATTACGATGCGCAGCATTTGGCAGACGTTTTAAGATCAATTATACAAGACCTACACAGTCAACAATAGTGAACTAAGTTATATAGAATGTTTCATTGAGTCACTATAGTTGTTTCTTAACCTCTAAAATATTCACTGAAAAGTATTTGAAATTCGAAAGAAACTGATACACGAACTCACTGCGCTGCTAAGGAAGCATGGTTACAAAGCTTCAAATACAGGAGCTCAAAAATAAGAGTGAAAAAGTCAGGTAATAGTAAAGGTAAAAACGTCGTATAATAATGAAGTCCAAAAGTGCATTAGTTCTGGAATGTAAACACACCGAAGACAGATTTTGCAATTAAAATAAAAGCGAAATTAAAGTGGCAGATTGTTCGTCATGCATATTCCTGTCGGTGAAGGACATTGCTGGTCTGCCAGTCCTGTTATCATTTGTGTCAGTTCTCCTATTACTTGACCAGCGAACGAGTGCGGGCGGCCGGTTTTGGAACTAAAATGCAAGCAGTAGTGTTTCTAACCGGATTACTTGTAATCAATCTATCACAGTTCTTTTTGTCCTGTTCGTAATAAACCACTTCACGCATATGCTCAAGTCAGAGGCAGATTCAGTGGGCGGGGCGATCGGGACGATTCCCTCGTCAGAATAGGATATTTTTTATTTTAAAAATAAAACCTAAGAATTTTCACCTTTGTACTATAAATGTAAAATAAAACTTAAAATAGGTAGGCCTTTTTTTGTTTTACGTTGCAGAAGTCAAATAAAGCAATAAATTGCAAGAAATTACCGGTACTTACATTGGCGTTCTTGCTCAAAAAAAATGTTCATCTTCAAAATCGCAGGTGGCCATTTCTGTTCTACAAATTGCAGACAATAGCTACTTCTCCTTTTCTAAAGTTGTTTTACTTTTTTTTTTGTAATACACTCTTACCTTGATTTGACTTCGAACGCCCCCAAACATTCAGCCTGGATCCGCCCCTGGCTCAAGTTAAGACAAACAGTTTCAAAAGTTGTTGAAGTTATTTGCAGAACATCTTAAATAACAAGCAAAAAAAAAAAAAAAAAACTACAACAAAAACACACCCTCCATATTAACTTGCGAACAAACTAGCGAGCAGCGTTTTACAGGCTGCTCTTGTTTTATAATGACATCGAATAAAACGTAATCAATTTTTATACATTCTGCTTAATACACGTTAGAAGCTCACTGAATTGTAAATTGTGCTATGTTGTTCTTAAATTGGTAATTTCCATTCATATATCACTATTCACAATACATGTGCATTATTGCAGGAATGGTTCACTCGGAAAGAGATTAGGCTATGCATAGCATCCAAACTGCAACTTTTAAAAACCGTTGAATACATTGCAGAGTGAAACTCTCTGCTCCCCTGTCCCACCGCGCTTACCAAGAAACTGATGTAAACACAACAGCAGCGCCATCCTCCCAAAACCGCACTGCTATCCTGGTCAGGTAATACCACTTGCGAATGCCATACCACACATACACTCGTTTCTGCAACAAGAGACTCTTTTCACAGACCTCCATTAATTCTCGATGAATGTCAGATGGTTTTTGTCCCTTGGCTCATAAAAAATGAATAATGTTACATACTTCTTCCTTGGAGCACTATTCAAATCGATGCGCCATCTTTAAATTCCTCTAGGTACCAGACGGGTCGACGTAGAAGGTTGTAATTACCATCAAACTTTCCTCATCTTGGTATCCTCACAATACGAAAAAATAATTAGTACACAAAACTCTGGGTTTTAAAGACAAAATCACCGTATTTTTTGATATATCTTTGTGCATATAACACAAAAATGATAACTGACGAAGGGGAAAACTTTTGGAACATATAGCATCGGCCGCCATGTTCAAATGGCGGGAACTTTTTCAAATGGGAACTTTTCGTGATACACCAAATAGGACTGACATTTTTCCACGTATCCAGTGGTGAAATGGCTCCCGTTCTGCGTGACGGGCATTGAAATCGTCTGCGATCTGTCTGCTGTTGCGCTCTTCTGAGATCAACATGATCTCTATCCGCTCATCCCTTGTTAGTGTAATTCCGTGTTACGCCACCTGAAACAAAAGAAAATCGATTAAAACTTCGCTACGGTTGGTCGTAGAGCCAAAAAACATTTCATTACTTGATTCCTGAAAAAAATCAGTCCTATTTGATATATCACATGATAGGGTTCCCACTTAAAAAGATCCCGCCATTTCAAGATGGCGGCCGATGGTGTCATATGTCTCAAAAGATTTTCCCCCTCGTCTGTTATCATCATTTTCCCTTTTCCCTGTTTTCCTTTTTCCCAATTCTGAACGGTTTGTATTTTATTTAGGTGTTTCCACATTTTCAACCACCGTATATATATATATATATATAATTTAAGTAGTAGCTTTTTTCATTCTACAGATTGCCTCGAATTGTATCTGGTTTTGAATGTAGCTTTTTATTAAGTGTTGAATCCATAATGCCATCGGACACGGGGATGATCATCATGTAGCCCACCAAGTAAACCTATGTTTTTTTGACAAAAGTATAAAAATTTACTTTCACACGAGTGTTATTTTCCTAACTTACATTGTAGACAAACGATGCCCGGATCAAGCATGTTTTCCTTTTTAAAAAATGTATTTCGCCATTTCGAAAAACTAGAGGATTTAGCAAAAAAATACTTCCGACCTAAAGCTATGAAATAACTAGCAAATTCTCATCTCTCATGAACTCATTACCCCAGAGCTTGAAACAACAGCACAGAAAAAAGAGTAGTGATAAAGTCCTATGTTCCCGTTATTTTTCTAATTTTCGAAAAGTGAGCAAAGGTCTTGAATTTCAAAAGCCCATTTGATCACTTTATTTCTGTAAGTTATAAAATATCGAAGTGTATAAGGTTCTTTGTCGTTAATTCTGAGGTTAGCTCTCCAATAATATGACGTCTAGTTAAAAAACTAAAACTATCGTTAGTTTCGCAAAAATAATTTTATTCTAGAAATAAAGTTTCCCGTCAACTGTGAATTAGACCGCCCGTATTGAATTCTCATAAAATTCCAACTCATATCGGTAGTTTAGGTAGTTTTACAAAAATAACGATTTTATTCGAGAAATAAAGGTTCCCGCCAAATGTAAAGTTATCCCGCCCCTAAAGAATCTTCATAAACTTTATTCCATGTTCATTCTGAAATCTTTTAATTATTTCATTTATTGTAGAATCTTTTGATGTGTGTTTATTGAGAAAATATACTCACTTCTTTTGACGAGCTGGATGGATGTTAGAAGCTGTGAAAACTAGTTGCTGATGTCAAGGTGACAGCAAGTTCTAAAAGTTTTATAGACACCAGAAATGTTTATTCCGTGTGTTATTGTTATAGAGAGTCGAAGATGCTTTACTATCTCTGATAACTTGCACGTTAATTTTGAATAAAAAGTACATTTAAAAGAAACCAACGATAGTTTTAGTAAACATGACATAAATTTATGATATGGGGTGAAAATTTAGAAGATTTCTTAATTTCGGGTTACCTTCAGATATGACAGGAATCATTATTTCTCGAATAAAATTCTTATTTTTGCGAAACTAGCGATAGGTGTAGCAAAACAAGTGTAAATTTACGATAAACTAACGATGTGATGTGGAAATTTATGGAAATTCTTTATGATAAGGCTAACTTCACAGTTGGCGGGAGACTGTATTTTGGCGAAACTAACGATAGTTTTAGCAAAGCTAACGTAAACTAACGATAAACTAACGATGTGATGTGAAAGAAATTTGGGGGGTCTGGACCCCACAGAAATTTTTAAAAAATGTAAAAATAAAACCTAAAATTGCATTTCTAGTCTACATATTGCCAAAAACTTTCCGATAGGACCCCTGGATTCACCAAATTTGTAAAGGTCCTTAAAATATAGCCTAAAATTGCTTCCCAGTTTACAAATTGCCAAACAGTTTCTGGGAAGGGCCCTGGATCCCCCGAAATGAAATCCTGGCTACGCCACTGTCGAAAACATTGTCGAATTAAATCGTTATTTTTGCGAAACTAGCGATAATTTTAGCAAAACTAACGTAAACTAACGATGCGATGTGAAAGAATTTTGACATTTGTTTGTGGGCGGGGAACCGTGAACATTTATTTTTTGAATAAAATCTTTTTTTTTTTTTTTTTGTTGCGAAACTAACGTAAACTAAAAATATACTAACAATATGAGGTGGAAGTTCATGAAGATTCTTTAGGGGTGGGCTAACTTTACATTTGGCGGGAACCTTTAGTTCTTGAATAAAATCGTTATTTTTGCAAAACTAACCTAAACTAACGATGTGAGTTGGAATTTTATGAGAATTCAATACGGGCGGGCTAATTTACAGTTGACGGCAGAGATGGAGTGGGTCAGTGGGTCAAGTGGGTCAAGTTTTCTGGGTGGGTCAGTGGGTCGTGGGTCAACAGCATGTGACCCACTGTGACCCACCACCCACCATGACCCACTGTGACCCACCACCCACCGTGACCCACTGCGACCCACCACCCACCATGACCCACTGTGACCCACCACCCACCGTGACCCGCTGTGACCCACCACCCACCATGACCCACTGCGACCTACCACCCACCGTGACCCACTGCGACCCACCGAATCAGTATGATCTACCGACCCTCTCTGCTCACTGCATTGTAGACAGTATCTTCTGAGGACTGGTAAATTTGTCTCCATTTTACTTTCAAGACCTTCATTTCCCTCTCTTTTCCACTTGTTTCTGTCTACTTACCTGAGGTGAGTATATCTAACCAAGTGAAAAAAGAACTTCAGGCACTTTTGGATATTGATATTTTTAATAGTAATAATAACAATAGGACTTACACTACTACTTGGCTTTCGAGACCTGTAAGTTTTTAGAGCTAACTACTGGAAAAAATACATTTTTGAATCACTGCAATATATAAATTATTATATAAAAAAATGAATGTAACTATGTGTGCCTGATCATCACGGTCAAATTGCAAAGTGAAATGAAATTACTTTTGGTATATAGTTAGGCCTTAATCCAAATTGGGATGTTATATTGCTTTTATTATAATGCATAATATCCTAAGGAGGTAGTGAGGATCCGAATTTTTGCAAAAAAAAAAAAAAAAATGAGTATCTCGCAAGCCGTTAAACTTACGGAGATGAAATTCAGTGTATTAACTCTTTATTGAAAATAAACAGTGTGTGTCCTAGCATTTTTTAAAATTCTCCTTTATGTGGGGGGGGGGGCACTTTCTATATATGAGGCGTATAGTTTCTAAATCCGCCATCTCCAATTTTCAAAAAAAATGAGGTAAGTAGATTTACTGGTATTCCTTTCCATGCCCTACATGATGGTGAAAAGAGTTGTTTGAAATGTCGCCACCTCCACCCTCAATTACTGCTTTAAAGTTCAGGGTTTCTTCAAAAGCCGCCATCTACACTCAGCAGTGTGTTTGTAAACCCCATCATCTCGATTCTATTCTATTCTATGCTATGAATTGAAGACCGACGTTAATGAAAAAAAGTTGCAAGATGTTGTTCAATTCCTAACGAAACACTTCGGGGAGAATTGGCGTGCTAATTCAAACTTAGCCATTTATGTTGATGCTGAAAAGAGACTGACTGCTTCAACAGAAGAAAGTGTAGATGAGGATTAGGCTGAATGCCAGTGTTTCGAACATGATTCTGATGAGAACTATATCTGAAAACAGTGTAAAGATCACTTTCAATCCTTTTCTTGTTGGTAAAGGTGGCATTTATTCCGAAGTTCCCATCCTGTTATGTCAGGCTATGTTAGGTTAGGTTAGGTCCCAATGGGTTAGATTAGGTTAGTGAGGTGAGGTTAAGTAAGCTTATGTTATGTTAGGAGACGATATTTCTAAACGGGCTGGGAACTTCGGAACTTGACCTGTAAATGTAGCTAACGTACTATGATTATAGCTTCATTTCTTTTTTCCTTGTTTGTGCACATTATAATGTCACCCAACAAGTTAATATCGTCGTTTAGATTCAGTTTATCTCCATCTACTGCTCTGTTCTGAAATAGTTATCAGAAATTATAATAGTAATGACTTGGAAGCAAATAAACCCCAAAAATTACTTAGGTACGTTTGATTCAAAGTCCTCCATCTCCAAAAGTTATTTTCAAAATCCGCCATCTCCAAACTGCTTTCTGCAATAACCGAGAAATGAGATGAGAGAGATTTTTGTCATTTGGTAGTTATAATGAATGTCCAGAAAGCAGTAAAGTATTTCTAAAAAGAAAATTTTATCTCACATAATCTCTGAGTTATCAGTTTTTCCTGTTTTTCTCGAAACCGTTTATGAAGGAGATGGCGGATTTAGAAACTATACGCCTCATATGGAAAATTGGTAGTGAGTTGGTTTGTAAAAATGATCGAAAACGATCGATGTTATTTAAGAAAAAAATCAGAAACAAAAAATACAATGGTTGGCTTCATATATCCATTGCTTTCTGCTACAATAATTGCTGAAACTTATGTTTATTATATGGAGCGCTTACAGCACGGCAATCAACCCATAAAGTTGTGAGAAAAATAGGCATAAAATTTGTACTATAGGCTTAATTACACGGAAATTTGAAGTTTAGATTGCACGCATAGTTATATGGAAAATTTTACACTTTTTCTCCTTTTACGTTGGTCTACTTACTTTGATTTGGAACTTTGAAATTTCATCCTTTTTTCCACTGAAAAGTATTGATAATTCAACAAGGAAATAATTATACTATGATAATTTAATTGAAATTCATCGTAATTTGGTACATGGCAAACAGCAGTGTGGTAATTGAAGGGGAAGAAGGAGGGAAATTCCCATTCAACTCTGAACACTTTCCAGGAACCTCGTTCCCTTTCGCTTTCTAGACGGGGGAGGGAACTTGGTAATGGTATCAAACCTTCATGTGTACTTACAAAAATTAAATTTATAAACAAATAAGAAATCATCAGTTTATCAGGCTTTAATTGATAATTTATTCACAAGATTCCCTATCAAAGGCGTGGTAGATGAAGTTTCTGTTCTACATGGTCGACATTACCAACTGACATGGTCGATATGGAAAAGATGTTGTATGGTGATAGAGAGATGATACTTCTTGCTGAGTATTTCAAACCTAAACAAGAAAAATCGTTATCAGACTTAAGTCTAACAAGTAGATTGTCGATGAGAAGTTGCAGAAATCGGGTAGAAATATTATCAATTTCCACGACAGAGTGCGAACGGAAATTTCTTCTTATGAATTTACATATGACTAATATTAGAAATACACTAAGTGCTCAAACCTTGTATAACTTGTTGCTTATCAATGTTAATGGCCCACCGCTAGACAAGCTCAAAGTAGACGAGCTAGTTATTTCTTGGCTGAAGGATGGACATCATTCCACTGCGGATGATTTACCGCCAAAAAGTTACCAACAGGAAATAAATTCGATTTCAGATTTGTTTTAAGGTGGAAAATTACGTGTTACGGAAAATGTATACTTGTATTACTAATGGCTTATTTGTGTTATTCAACTTTGTACCTAATTTTTAGTCTCTTCTTTGCTTTAGGTAAACTACTTTGAATAAATATTCATAATAATTGCAATTATGCATATTTGTAACTTAAATTTAACATGGTGTTTTACAGTGGCGGCTGGTACTATATGTTGCATGGTTGTGCAACCGGATATTTCTTTAATACTAAAGATATTTTTAAGTATTAAAGTAGTGTATCAGTAAAAAATAAACATTTGCTCTTGAGCGCAAAACAGTATCGATGCATTTCTAAAAAAATTAATTTCAAAAAACTGAAAGAAAGAAAGTGATATACAAATCCAGTGGCAGCAAGCGTTGCCACTGGAAGCAGTAACATTGAGCATATGGCAGCGAGCTCCTATCTCTTAACATGACGAAGTGGATTTATTCTTGCATCGCTGCTATCCTCCCGTATTACGCGTTTCCAGTTGCTACTTCGTTGCAACTGGTATATAGTCAGCTTCTGTAGTAGTTACGAATTCCTCCGTTTGGCAGCGCTTGACTCAATTGATAGGTTGAGTGAGATATAGACGCTTGGAAGAAAGAAGTTAGTCACCAAACAGAAACTCGCAAAGAGCAAATACGCGTCTGGTGGTAGCAGGGGCGGATCCAAGCTGAATATTTGGGGGAGGGCAGTCGTTCAAAGCCAATAGATTTTATTTTACATTTATAATACAAAGGTAAAAATTCTTGGGATATATTTTATTTTTAAAATAAAAAATATCCTATTCTGGGGGGAAGGGGGGCGATCGAGACTAGAAGAAGGGAGTGTCTTACCACTGGTCTAATTCCTAGTTGTGTGTCGCTCGTGCACATGATCCCGTGTTCAATTTCCGGCGGAGAGCATAAAAAATTAATCTCAAATTATTCACTTTCAATACTCATCTGTCTTCTTTAGCCTAAATTGCTGGAATGTTAAACTATTATTTTTTTTTATTTTCGAAGGAAAAAATCTTATATTTCATGCTTCTTTATAATAGAACAGCAGACAAAAATACGTGGTTACTGAAAATGAACTCTTTGTTCCTTATATTCATATAAAGAAATGTTAACAAAATGCATATTGTCGGAGGAGAGAGGTGTTTCTGTACCTTAAAGAAAATAAAGCGGAAAATATTTGCAGTAGCGATGCTTTCTATTCAGAGAAACTTGGCGAGCAGCATTTCAGATTTCAATGAAGTCATAGAAGAATTTGAAACTCGAAAAGAACGAAGAAACACCTTCCATTCTAAAATAATGCATAGTTTACTTAATTAAATAATTTTGTTTAACTGTGTGCATGAATATATGCAACTTTCTTGCTTTTTTTCTTCTTTTTGGGTTAACGATATCATTCATGGCTTACAGGACATGCTATATATTCGATTTATCTCTTGTTCAACAACATGAACGTAGAAGTTTTTGTATATAAATAGTGTATAAACGTACATTGATAGTGATTGTTTAAAAAAAAAGGAAATAACTTATATATTAAATCAATATTAGAGATTACACTTTAATCATTAAATATACAAGTGGAGCTTATAAGGACTTTCCTCTTCATATTTCCTGAATATTTTTTGGATAAGACTCAAGAATGCTGGGGGGGAGGGGAACACTTGCGCGTAACTGCATACCTTTGATATTGCAACATTGCAACCGGTACTTCTAGAGACCACGAACCGCTACTGGTGTTTTAGTGATTACACAAATTACAATTATGAGCATACTTTATGGAGATGCTCTCACAAAGGGTAACCGAGCACCTTTATACCCTATGAACAACTGATTTTTCAAGTCTTTTGTGAGAAAAATACTGTGAATTGAGAAACCATAACCTTTTCCATATTGTACAGAGGTATTTTCCTGCGAATAGAAGTTTCTTGTGGAATGCGTTCAGAAATTAACACTTGAAAGAATACTCTCTTAGTACAAGTATATTTTAGGCACACACTAATTTTCCCCCTCCTCGAACTGTTTCAATTTCCTCACTGACTAACACTTTATCATTTTATATCGTAAAGGTCAGATCCACTGTTATTGTAACAGAGTGGTGCTTGAGCGATTGACTAGAAATTCAAACTCCGATTAGTGACAATTTCACAGTCTTGTTTTATTACAAGTGTAAACTCTTTAGTCAGTTTAGAAGAGGCCGTGGATCGTGTTCAGAGTTGATGACGATGGATTTTAGTGAGTCAGAGTAGGTCGAAGTGGATGAGAGTGGTTCACGGTGGGTGGTGGGTCAGAGTGGGTCACCGTGGGTGGTGGGTCAGAGTGGGTCACCGTGGGTGGTGGGTCATGGTGGGTCACAGTGGGTCATGGTGGGTCGTGGGTCAGAGTGGGTCATGGGTCACGGTGGGTGGTGGGTCAGTGGGTCGTGGGTCAAGTTTTCATTGACCCACGCCAACTCTAGTTAACGGGAAACTTTATTTCTAGAATAAAATAATTTTTGCGAAACTAACGATAGTTTTAGCAAAACTAACGTGAACTAACGATAAACTATTAATAACGATGTGATGGAAAAAATTTTGAAATTCATTTGCAGGTTTGGAACCGCGAAGTTAGCCTGCCCATTTATTTCTCGAATACAATCGTTATTTTTGCGTAATGAACGATAGTTTTAGTAAAACTAACGTAAACTAACGATGTGATATGGAAATTTATGATAATTCTGTATGGGTGGGCTAACTTTACATTTGGCGGGAACCTTTGTTTCTCGAATAAAATCGTTAATTTTGCAAAACAAACGTGAAATTAGCAAAACTAACGTAAGCTAACAATAAACTAACGATATGAGTTGCAAGTTTATGAGAATTCAATATGGACGGGCTAATTCACAGTTGGCGGGAAACTTTATTTCTAGAATAAAATCGTTATTTTTTTCGAAACTAACGATAATTTTAGCAAAACTAACGATAAACTGACGATGTGATGTAAACAAATTTTGAAATTCGTTTGTGGGTGGGGAGCCGTGAAGTTGGCCTGCCCATTTATTTTTTTAATAAAAATTTTATTTTTTCGAAACTAACGATAATTTAAGGAAAACTAACGTAAACTAACGATGTAGATAAGAAAAAGAAAAATTCGTTAGGTGAGCGGGACAACTTCACAGACGTCTAGTTCATAACGGATTAGTATCTATTATTAAGACCAAAGAGACACCTGAAAGGAAAAGTCCGGTTTTCGATGGGTGATTAATCACAACTATATCAGGTAAGCAATGTACTCCCCTTCCGATTATTCTTTCAACCAATAATAGCATATAAACACACAGCAGCGACTCAACGAAACAAACACACAAACTCGTCAGATAGGTGATAACAGAATCATTTTTTAAAAATCGATTAAGAAGTTCAGATGGAAGAAATAGGTTGAGCAGTGCTGGCAACATCAATTGCTTTCTAATTTTTGAATACTTGAATTCATTGTGCTGACTAAAGTATAGTGTTGTAAAAGCACGGCTTTTTTTCTGTGAAGTTTTTTCAATAAAAAACCGGTTTTCATGTTTTTTTTCAAATGTCTGTTTTTTTTTCTGGCAACAATTATTTATTGATTTATCTTGCAAAGTATTGAAATAATCAACAGAACTTGAGTCGAAGCCCTCGTAACTTACAAATTGTTTGTTTCTTTGTACCTATACGAGCAAAATTGTGTAATTATTCCTTTCGGACCCAGGTCATTTTTGGCGTTTTCCTACATTCTCAGTTAGTGACTTATTGCTCAAAAACCATTCATTCGATTGATATGGTTAAGGCCTTGCTTTTTAGAAAATGGATGTGGCTATTTTTTTTGTTGTATGTTGCATTGCGGTGTTGCAAATGGGTGGGAAATTATTGAGGGAAATGTAGGGGTGAAAATTTACCAAAAGATCACTAACCGAATTTCAAAATTTTTTGTATCTAGCACCACTGCTGTTATATGGGTTCAAGTCACCTAAAAAAATCTTTGGTGTCTTGACAAGATAAAGTGAAATCCTGAAGTCGCTGGCTTCCATTCAAAGAGAGAAAGAAAAATTCTCTGTCGTCATACACAAGAAATTTTGACACTTTTTACGCCTCAGAAGCAAAAATCAACAGATGTGCCGAGGCTACAGCTTCTCTAATTATCCTATTGAAACTTTTAATGGTGCGTTCTGTAGGGCAAAGAGGAAGCTATCAGGTAGTGGTACGTTTGTTTCAATGTAGCCAACAAGAGGGAAATAATAGAGGGGAAAATGGAATTTTTCCGAATTTTTAACCTAAAATCAGGAATTAATTGTTTTGGCTAGAAAAACTGCAATCAGACAGACAAAAAACATCTGAAAATAAACCTTAGTACTCCAAAAATATATCCTACACGTACCATGTAGATATCTAACAAAATAAGCATGAAATTAAAAAGAAATATCTCATTCTACCTCAGAAATTCACCATTTCCAAATACTTCCCCTAATTATTCTAGTGAAACTTTTTATGGTGCGCTGTGAAGGCTACGGACGAGGATTTTAGACACTGGTACGTTTGTTTGAGTGTAGCCAACAAGAAGGAAATAATAGAAACTAAAAAGGGATTTTTTCCAAAATTTGCCCCTAAAATCTGGAATAAATTTTATGTAGCTGGCAACACTGCTATCACACACACACACACACGAACTATCTTAAAATAAGTTTTGGTATCCCTCTAATATATCCTACAAGTATTGTGACGATATCTAATAAGGTAAACATGCCAATAAAAAATATCTCATTCTATCTTTAAAAAATCACAGTTATATTTCCAATTAGAGAACAAGGTCTACTGTAAACCTCAACTGTACTTCTCTTAATTAACCTATTGAAGCATTCTATAGTACGTTGTGTAGAGCAAAGACGAGACTTTTAGATACTGGTACATTTGTTCCAATGTAGCCAACAAAGAGGGAAATAATAGAGACAAAACAGATAATTTTCTCAAAATTTTCCCCTAAAATCTGGAATGAAAATTTTCTATAGCTAGCAACACTGCTATCAGACATGCGGAAACTATCTTAAATTAAACATTGATACACCACTAATATATCCTACAAGTATTATGGCGATACTTAAGGAACAAAGCTTCTAATTACAAAAAATATATTATGGTAAACAGAAAAGTAGGGAAAAGCTAAAAAAATCAAGGCTTAGAACCTAAATACGAATTGTTCGTGCGCCCCCTAATTACCCCATTGTAACGATCTGTACTTGCGTTTGTTAAGTAAGGACAAATGTTCGATTGGCGTATGTTGACTTGCACTCGTACTTATAGGTACGGATTTATAAACAAAAATTTCGTATTTTTTGCCGAAATTTAGGGAAATTTTAATTTCCTTAATTGTCAACACTGCGTGCCGCCCCGTCCAATTGATGTCAACAGTTAGGTATCCATCCGAAGTATCTACCTGGCAAGTCTTAATTAGGTCTTTCTACAACGAAGGAAGCTACAGGGAAAAAAGAAGTAAAAGAAATTCGAAATTAGAAAATTCTCGAATTTTTGACTAAAGTGAAATTTGAGAAGGAAATTCGACACCAGAAGAAAAAGAAATTAATATGATAAACTATGGTCCAACCATATTTGGCAAGAATAATATCCCGATATCTTAATTAGTGTCCACACAGGAGCGGATTAAAAAAGTGATACACTCGTGTGTGCCACTTTGGCCACCTAGTGTGCATTTGATTACATTTTTTTTACTACTAACCCGTGTTGTTGTTGTAGTTATAGTCTCGACTAATAATAATATCGTTGTTGTAAACACTAACTTTATAAGGAAAATTTTCTCTCCTTTTTACAGCTTAGTCCCAACACTGTTGGTGAGAAATTCAGGGTGTTTCAAAATGAATATCGGAGTTTTAAGTCTTTGTTGTACTTATTACATTTTACGTACAATTATAGGCAATGCATCAAGTAAAAGAGTACCTCAAGCAGTCTTTGCTACAAGTGTTCGATGTGAGATTCATTCGTCACACGGCACACATCTAGTCTATAGGCGAGAAAGGCCCATAAACTTTTCGCCATATGGCATAAAACACATTCAATTTAGGGGAGTCTCGTTTCAACTGTACCATCTCCTGAGGATTTGCATACGGCCAGATGCAAACATTATGAGTGCTCACATTAGCTCTTAGGTGAAATGTCGATTTATCACTGAAGACGACACGATCCAGGAAATCTTCATTGTTATGCAGTAATATTTCACTTGCGAAATTGGCACGTAAACCGTAGTCTGTAGACTTTACACCTGTAGCAACTACAAACGATAAGGACGTAGTTGCAAGCGTCTCCTTCATATTCTTCACACAGACGGTTGCACTGTGCAGATTCAGTCTTTATTGAAACACAAAAAGCTTTCTGCTCTCTAGTCTCCATCTTTGCTACTTGCTCTTTCTAACGGCAGACAGAAGAAACAATGCATGTACATGCGTGAGTACAAAACTGTTTGAGTTGCTCTTTCATTTGATATAATATTTATAATTGTAAGTTAATTGTAATAGATACTACAAAGTTTCAAAACCCTAATATTAATTTTGAAACAGCCTGCATTGCTTAAAATTATGTCATCCTATATTCATATCTTGTATATACATATCATCAAGGCCGACCCTAGGCAATTTGTCGCCCGTGCAATGGCATAATTTGCCGCCTCCCCCTTTCTCCAGAAAGAAGAAATCTTAAAAGTCATGATTTTAAGTATGCTACTCCAGCATGAACTACGAAGGGGAGGGTAAGTGCGGTCGCACTCAGAAAGGCTTAAATACTTACTAAAAATGCAATCCCGTTGTGTCTGTTTTTTCTTTAAATATTAATCTATTATGTTAATGAAAGATAGAGCAAACACACCTGCAGAGGAAAGATAGTAATATCTTCAATATCGACGAGCTTCAATATCAATGTATCAGTTTGCAATTCCAGTGCAACTAGCTCTTTTATCTTTATTTTTTATTTTTCTTCTACATCTGTTATTTTTTTTAAAAAAAAACTTGTTTCTATCTTCAATGATAAGGAACTTGTTTCTGACAAAACCATACTAGTTGTCATATCAAAACTGTGATAACTTACTAAAGGGAACAGATATTCACTACTATTCGAGAATTGAATTCTTGCATTTGATAACAATCAAGCAATTTGTGCTCGGATTTATTCGACCATTTGCTTTAGCATTGTCCGTGTGACCTTAAACTAATGCAACCTAAACATAATTTATGAACGTAGTATTCAAATAGGTCAGCTTAGTAAGTGTAACTACCATCATCATCAAGTCTGTTTCCAACAAGAAATATTTAATTTAAATAATATACTTACGACAGATTTTGCCGGACCCTCCAAACTTACCACTCCATGCAAATGCACGTGTTGCATATATGGTAGAGCTGGCTCTGCATATCATATATATCTAGTCGACAAATTATTTATATGTGATATTTAGACAAATACTATTAGGCAAATTAGTATTAGTTTTTTATTAGGCAAATTAGTATTAGTTTTTACCTTTAGACAAGTTATTTGACTTTTATATTGTTCGTGACATTATTTTCATACTTATTAAAGGCCTGTTTTCACTAAAAAACAAAATTTCATTTCTACTTTTATTTCTTAGTTGATATTGATGAAAACTATTGAAATCCGAATTGTTAATAGGTATGGCATTCATGCAAATTGTAAAATATTTGTAGCGTATCAGTATCTAGCGTTTAATTTATATTGCATTTTACGGTGATTATATCTACATAAAAATATTTCATACTTAAATAGACTTAAGATGCATTACAAATGACTATTTGAAAAAAAAACGAAATTTAGAAAAAAAAACTAGAAACAATGTTTTTTTCTAACAAAACGTACATTTCTGAAAAAATACGAACGTTTTTTTTTCTATTTACAACACTACTAAAGTAGTGCAATACCAATTTCAATTGCAATACCAAATTCGTTTAGATAATCAAGGTAAGCAAATACAATCGTGTATATTTTAACACAAGGCAGCCATGCACTAAGTAAACTATCCAGTTCCAACAACATTATTATCTGAAAACTATGTTTCGTGAAACGTCTGCGGGTTTCTAGTTTCTAAAGTATGTAAAATGTTGCTAACTCACTACATAATAATGTATCAAAGAAAAACTGAATATTCATGAACACGGTATATATAAGAATGTTTTATTTCGAATAAATTGCGATTAGCATTATTCTCGACTGGTGCCTGTCCGCCTTGGGCAAGGGCGCCTATCAGTGGGGACAAAGTTCGCCCCCCCTTAGAGGAAATTGTATTTGGGAATATCGAAAACACAATAGAATTTTTACATTAGTTACAGCAAAATTTGAAACTATATTTGAAACGTGGCTTATACTTGCCCCCATTGGAAACCACAACATGGGCGCCCTTGGCCTTGAGTACTAACTAGGGAAGGTCGCGAGGTATTTCTCTGACTTCATATCGATACTATGCTCAATCGACTCGATTTTACATATGAAACAATTACGCAAACGGAGAAATCTTCGGTCGGAAGCGTATTTGACTTACGAACGTTAGAAGTTCAGAATTGAACAGATTTTGCAGAAAGTTTGAAGCAACCATTTGTTGAGTAAACGATTTTGGTATTGGAGGGTTTTCTTGGGTGTCCAGCATAGGATGAGGTCAAAATATACGCAGCTTGCAAGACAAGGGCACTTATTGGGAGGGATTAAAGGGTAATAGCATCTTACAACTTGCAAATTGCCTCATGTTTGACACCAGGTAGAGAAGCTAATAAAATGTATTTGCTACCCCTATTCGACTGTATTGTCATTCAAATACTCCTTTCCTGTGTGACCACTTTCAAATTGAACAATGACATTTGTCTCCGAAACGCTTTGCCATGCGTGCAAAATTCAATTAAGAACGTGGTGTTATTCATAATTATTAGAGCAACCCATATTATGCTTTATTTTTTGTTTAATTATGCTTTTTTTTTCGAAATTATGCTTTATTGTTAATTTCAACCATTGTTTTACATTAATCGTGTATAGTGTATAACATTTACTATGTATTAAATACTCTAAATATCTTCATCTATTTATTAATATTTTATGCAACCAGTTTCTTTCATATTTGATAAACTTTCTACTTAATTTACTGTAAGGAGATATTCTTTACTCGAGTCAGTTTTTTTTCTTTTTTTTATCATTTGTGTGCGCCTTAGAGGCTCATATATACAGAAAGGGAAGATGCCACCATAAAAATACAGAAAGTGCTCAAGTTCAAGAGGTACACATAAAAATATAGTGTGAAGTTCTTGTGCACCTTTTGCACATTTCGAATCATCATTCATAACTGTGCAGTTATACTTAGAAGAAAACTATTATTTATTCATTATTGGCAGGAAGTTTTCTTCTTCTTTTCTTTTCTCCATTTCAAAGGATTACACCGAAAAGTTTACAAAAACAAAAACAAGCTTTCCATTGTTGCATTCAGTGGCGGCGATTGTACGTTAAAAGTGCGGGGGGGGGGGGGGCAAGACTTGACGGAAGGTTGTATAACTAATAGGATACTATCTTTTTTTGGTTAAAATACCGTATATCGTATTTCATATTTTATTAAGTAAATTGACAAGAGCAACGTAAGTAGATACTAGCCCTTTGTACTCTTAAACAACAAAGGTGTAAGAAGAGATTTGACTCCTTGCTCATGAACATCTTAAAATTCAAAGTGGCTGAGTATAATATTGAATCCTTGTAAGAAGTGTGTTCCAATAGGTTAATTTTGGGGTTATTTTCCGTGGCAATTAAAACGCCCAATTTCTGCAGCTTTCTTAACTCCACGGGAGGACAACCATCACGTACACACGCAACGGCGAATGTTATATGGCATCATTTTTTCTATGAACCAGTAATATATATACAAAAAGCTTACATTTCCAAATGAAACTATATACTGTACATTAATTGGTTACTTCAAAAAAGTGGGGGGGGGGCAACTGCCCCCCTTTGCCTCCCCTAATCGCCGCCCATGGTTGCATTACTATGTTCTCAAAAATTTTGCATTGTAAATACTGGTTGTAAAAAATAATACAGTATGTGAAACTTGCAGGTAAACAGAACTTTTCAAGAATTTTGCTATACCGTATATTTTAAATTATGCTTTATGCTTTATTTTCTAAAATTATGCTTTTAAAATTAGTTTCTTCTGGACCCTTAGAAAGCCACAACCATGTTCAAGGTACCAACCATATGTGTAAAATGCCATTATGCTTTCTACGCTTTTTATGCTTTTGGCTTGCCCTAATAATTAATTTTGTGATAATCTACAGTGTAATTTTCTTTCCTTCTGTACGTAGGAGTGAGACCGATATTTTCTCAAAACGCTCTGTCACCAATGCGTTGTTTTGCCAAGTTTTCACTACAACATATGAGGAAAACAAGAATAAATTTATTGTTAAAATGGATTTAAACCAAATAAACTATCCACCACAGGAATACAAATATCAGTTTACAAAACCAGCATTTCATTTGTAGTAAACCGCGTGGAATTGGCGCTTCAAACAGATCGCGTAGCGCCAGAGCGGCTGGCTGCGGAACTATCCTGATCGGTACGCCGAACCCTAACCCTGTTAGCCTATATCACTGTTGCCACACTTGGTACAATTGTACCAAATTCAGCCCTTTTTGTCATTCATCGGCCCGTTGATACCACGCTGGCATTCTCAGCCTCTTTTGTGAAAATGTTGGTAGAGTTCTACCCAATTCAGCACTATTTAACAAATACTTGTCATATTTTAAAATGTGTCAGTAAAACTTTTCCTACATCTCACGTTACTCATACTGTGTGATGTCATGAGGAGCGAACTCAGAGATGATTGATTTGTTTCTCGTTTTATATACGTATATTTTTTTCTCATATGGCCATAATACCGTTTTGATTTATGGTCACTTTGAAATAGAGGTGCGTTTGGTTTCCTTGCAATACATACCGAAGATGATAACTTTTTTCTCTTTTAATTTGCGGCCTCTGTTATACTTCCTACGTGCGAGAGAAGTTTCATCTACTTCTACGGTTGTTTGGGATCCCCACAGCAGCGTAGTAATAGGGTAGGCAGGGTAGGCATTGCCTACGGGCGCAGGACGTTTCGGTATATTAGGTGGAGCCCCAGAATTTTAATAAAAAAGAAACAAATTATATAAATGGAGCCCCAAGTTTTTGTGATCTTCAATTTCCAACATGGCAAAAACAAAAATTCCTTCCCCCTCTCTCTCGCAGTTTATTACATTTGTGTATCAAATTATTGGCATTACTCTAAACTCGTCGAGGTTATAGCACTGTATGATTAAGAAATTAATCCTCTTGTATTAATACGATACCAGTTCTATATTACATGTACTAAGCTTACTAACTATGAATAAATTTGCCCTGAGCAACAGGCTTTCAACAATAACAACAAATTCTCCAAGCACCAAAGGTTGAACAAACCGGGCAACTACCCGGGACGCTAACGTCAGGGGCGCCCAAACGAGCACCCAAAAATAAATTTTCGAACATATTTTCTAACCACTGTAATAAAATGTAAAATATAGGCTAGGACTAGGTAGGGGGGGAAGCAAAGATTCATTGGCAGGCTGAAAATTTTGCCTTCGTCCTCTTCTGATGTTGACTGAGATGACGTAGAGTTAAATGGATGAGGACGATACTGACCTATTTAGGCTCTAATCTCAACATTATTGGAGAGTAATAATTAGCTGATCTTCTTAAATACCGATTGCAATATTACTTACAGCAGGGGCGGATCCAGGACGGACTTCTGGGGGGCGGTGGGTTGTAATACTGGTACTTAGAGCTACTTTTAAGAGCGTCAAAGTCGGGGATAGGTTTTATTTATATACAAAATAAAAAAGTTTACTCTTCTGGGGGGCAATCACCTTACTTCCTCCTGGATCCACTCCTGACTTACAGTATTTGGTAGACGTGATAACTTTCTTTCTTTCTTTTTTTCTTTTTTCTTTTTTTGCAGTTAGCTAATTTTTAGCCCTGTTTTAGTGGAAAGAAAAATCTCATATCTCAACACTGCCCAAAGCTAGTCAAATGTCGGATGTGGCGCATACGCGTAAGCTACGGATGGTCATACATTGGTCTATTAAATGGGTGAGGGGTGCCACTAGGTATTTTGTCCAGGGGCGCCAAAGGCCATTGTTACGCCACTGGGTCCTGCTATTTGGATATTTTTAAAAATAATATTTTTAAAAAGAGCACTTTCTTGATTTGGACTTGGAAGAGGGGGGAGTGTTCTAGACTTCACTTCTTTTAGTTTCGTGTTATAGAACCATGTATTACACTGGTATAAAATAATGAATTCAGCCCTTTTTCTTTCAATTTGGCACTATTTTTCATCCCACTCCAGAGCGAGGATTGTGGCAACACTGGCCTATATGCTTATGCATTACGGAAGACGATGTTTCAATACATCATCTCTTGCCATGTTTTTCATTTTTTCAGCGAATTAAAAATCTTTAAGTTTACGTCACACGATTATGCCGGCTAGGCTAAAGCAGACGGGGACGTTGAGAAATGAATGAAATAGTGGAATGAAGAAAGTGGGAGGAAACGGGAGAGCCCCGAGGAAACCCACGCACATGATGTTTGTCCACCACAAAGTTCACTTGGCGCGAGCGACCTCAAGCACCAGAGGTGACCACTCTACAACTGAGCCACTGCGGCCCTTCATCAAATTGGAATACCGATTATGAAAAAAACATTTGACAAACTCCAGAGAATATTTGAATATATTCAGTAACAAAATAGGCCGAAAATTAAAAAAAAAAAAAAAAAACACAAGAAAATGTGCTTCAAGCTCTGAATAAGATAGCTTTCATTTTGGAGAAAACCGATGTTTCCATGCATCGTTACTAGCCGATTGTTTGTTTTTTGCCCGCATTTAACGCCAAATATCGTAAAATATTCCCTGATGTTTGGCGACTATTTTCCTACAATCACCATTAAAATCCATTGAAAATTAAAAAAAAAAAAAGAATCGCGATAGGATAGTGAAACACCGTCTTCCACAGTGCATAAGCAGAGGCCGACTGGGTTCGGAATCCCGTCAACGTTAGTTTAGCGGCCAAGCGTTTCGGAGACAAACGTTATTGTTCAATTTGAAGGTGGCCATACAGGAAAGTGACATTTGAATGACAATACAATCGAATAGAGGTGACAATACATTTTAACACGATATCGACCTAGTGTGTCAAACAAAAGGCAATTTGAGGTTTGTAAGACGCTAGCCAGGGACGATCATTTAAAAATTTGACTACTTCGATCACTGTAGTGAGATATTTTCAAATTCGAATTTCAACTGTCTTAGTGGTAGAAAAATCGACAAAAAAGGGAAAATTATAAGCTAGTTAGAATTCAAATTTAAAGATGTCACACTTCTGGTGATTGAAGTGGCCAAAATTTTGAAATGGCCTTATTTGTTAATTTGAATGGTACAATTTTTTTGATGGTATTATCTGTCAGGAAAGTAAATGTACACCTATTTTTCGAGTCTGTCATTAATGCGCTCCATCCGTGAAGAGTATGAGAATTAAATCAATCAAATGTTTACTGAGAGGCAAAAAGAAAAGTTTAATCTGAATAAGACATTGCAGAGGGACACAAGCTGCGAATACGAATAGTGCATAGTGTAAATAAAGGACAACACCGAAAGAGAAAGCCAGAAAAAGCTGTTAAACGAAAAAAAAAGACTAAAAATTGTCCAAGTGGGAACATAAAATACAAATACAACAAATACGCCGACAACTAAACATCCATCACGCTATGGTCTTGGTGTAGTGGTTAAAGTGCTGGCTTTCAAAGGCAAAGATCACCAGTTCGAATCCCCGGCAGGGTCATTTTTAAAAATTTTTGTTAATAATACATACAGCTCATGAGAGATGGTAAAAGAGGTCGTATTTAGTCTTTCGTAGCAATTATTATTGGTAATGTTTAGTACTGATAATACTTTTTGTCTTTGCGTATTGTTTTTATTCTTTTCTTCATTTCAAAAGAGAAGAATATCCGAACAAATGCCACCAAAATTCCTCTTATTTTGAATGTAAACGCCATTTGCAATTAGTGAAGAATAAAAATTGAACGTTCCGACGTAGCTGCAAAAAGTAAAATGAAAAACATGGAAGTGGAGAGGTTCGAATCCATACTCATGGTTATTAAAAATACAATTTCTACATGCCTTACACCTCCCGACCACGTTACTACGTTAGCAAGTAAGAGGCTTGTGTTTAGATTAGGCTGGTCAATACGTTTTGCAAAGTGGCCCGGTTTAGCTCTGACACACCACAGGTGCGAGAAGGGAGCAAAACACTTTTTCTCTCTCCCTCTACTTGTCTATTTATCTATCTATCTGTATATATATAACGCTATTTGTGAATGCCATAACCACCCTAATTTTCAGCGGATTGAGACGAAACTTGGCACAAACATTAATTGCTGAAATATCTTGATGAGTTCGTTAACCAGAATAATCAGATGAAAATGTTCAAAATGGCGGCCCTTCAAACTCTTAAAAAGTTCCAAGGGAACCAAATTTCGCCCATAAATAGGTATTCAGAAAGTTTGAATAACTTTTCCTCTTTTACTGAAATATTTGTGTGCTTGTGCCGGAACTTATCCTCTTTTATTGAAATATTGCAGATGATTAATCGCCTAAAGAAGGTTCACGTCCTTTCGCTACGTTCAGGCTTTTTTTTTTTTTTTTTTTTTTGCAGGAAGGGTGTTATTTTCCTATCGGAACAAGATGATTATTAGTGATGATATGAAATTACCCATTGAAAGTGAAGTAACTTGTGAAACGTGTTATTTGAAAGAAAATTATAATAAATGTGCTTTCTCCTAACACAGAGAACTGTAAATCATGTATTTCGAGTTCGGGAGCGTGAATGGCGAGGAGTGTTATTTGATTTGCTTTTTAGTAACACATTGCATTGCAAATAAAGGTAGGCAACACTAGTGGTAAGTAAAATAATAATAATAATAATAATAATAATAATAATAATAATAATAATAATAATAATAATAATAATAATAATAATAATAACATGGCAAGGCGTGGGGTTTCAAACGTAATGATTGTAACGCCATATGTCCATTACGAACAAAATATTAGCATTTTTATCGAGAGAACGGGAAAATGTAGAGTGGGAAATTGTAGTGTTGGGAGCAACGTTGGACAGTATGCACTCATAGTACTCAGAAAAATAAGCAATTTCAATGCAAAATGAACGAAGAGTCATTGTCATAAGGAGTCATGGGGCCACGGCAGAGCCTTCTTTAGGCAAAATGTCGATAACTTATATCGAGAGAACAGGAGGTGATAATGGGATGGGACCAACGTTGGACACCGTGGACCCATAAAGCCCATCAAAAAAATTAGGAAGGTGGGGGGCCCGCCAGCCTTACTTATTTCCACATAATAATATAAAATTATATTGTCGAAATACACACACGAATCAGCTAGTAATATTTCATATTATTATTATTATTATTATTATCATTAACAGCGTCTTTTCATTACGTGTGCATGTTTGACATGAAGCCAAAGAGAAGATCCATCATTCGTAGAAAGAATAAGAATAGCCAGTTACTTTAACTGTGAAAAAAATAACATACTATAAAATAACACATGAATAAAATAACATAATATACATATATAAAAATAACTAAAAATACATAATAAAAGAAATACGAAAGACATTTTGAATCGAAGAAATATAACATACAAGTTTGCAAGCGGAGAGAAAAAAATCTAACGTAACCAGACTAAAGACGTCTGGTTACGTTTGCTTTAGCGTTTTTGATGGCGATTGATCGGCGATGACATATGTTTTATTATATTCATATATTTAAATACTCGGATGTTTCAATACTTGAACTATCAAATCTTCAGGAATAATAATAATTATTATTATCTCGTAGAAGATTAAAAGCTAGGAGCTAATTATCGCTCAGGTCATACCATTACAAGCAGAAACGTGACATTTGTTAAGAATATTTCGGTTTGGTTTAACGTTGCTCACGAGAAGAGGAATTTCTCATCTCGTTTCTAAAACAAACAAAATAACATGAGAATTAACATTTTACATTCGACGTAATTTTACTCCATTATTAATGGGCACTAAATTGTCTCCAGACCAACGAATAAATTAACTACGGCATGCACTTTGGTGGAAATATCATTACAGGAATAGGTTTTTAACGAACCAATAATGTTCCTGTAATGATATTTCCACCATAGTGCATTCCGTAGTTAATTTATTCGTTGATCTGGAGACAATTTAGTGCCCATTAATAAATTAAATAACATACAATGGAGTAAAATTACAGAAATGATATCGTATTATACAGTAATTTCGCCATGCAAGTTCAATAGAATAATAATAATAATAATAATAATAATAATTTTTCATCGGTCCTGTGCGGAAAGTGAGAATTAAATCAATCACGTGTGTAGTCAAGGTAAAGAGAAAAGCCTAAACTGAATAAAACATTGAAGCGGGTCACAAGCTGGGAATAAGAATAGTGCATGGTGTAAATAAAGGACGACACCGAAAGAGAAATCCAGAAACAGCAGGTATACGGAAAAAAAGAGTAGAAATTGTTGAAGTGGAAACATAAAATACAAATAGGAATAGGGATGAGCACGAGTCGAGTCAAAATTCGACTCGACTCGAGTTCAATTCGAGTCGAGTCAAAGGTAATTTTCTTGAGTTGAGTTCCGAGCCAAGTCGCTGTTTTCTTGGTCGAGTTTCGACTTGAGTCGAGTTTGATAATGCCTCGCTTGCTCGTTCAGCTCTTTAAACTCGTTTTGAAATAATGGCCTGATTAGACTGGAAAGCGAAAGCCATGAGAAATGTAAGCAGTAATGTGGAATACTTTTAGTGTTGCTTACGACAGGGGTGCATCTCGTCTCGTAATTTTAGTGCATCTTGTGGGGCAATTTTAGTGTATCTCGCCTCGTCTAGATAACGAAAAGACAAGAGTTTTTTATTATTATTACGAGACAGAATCAAATATCGTAATCACCAATATAAGTATATACTGTAGTTCTTAAAATCAAGGCTGAGACCTGCACGGTCGAATTCTTGAGCCCAAGCAGAAGACCAACCCGGGTAGTGATATCAACCGGCTCGGATCGTATCAACTGAGCGAACAGCTCGAGTCGGCCCGGTTGGGATGAGCCATCGGCTCGGCCCAATTGAGCCGATGACCTGAGCCGGCTCAGTTGGGACGTGCCATCGACTCAGCTCAAATTGAGTCGATGGCTTGAGCTTTCTCGGTTGGGATGGATCACCTACTTGGCTCATGTGAACCGGTTCGAGCCAACTAAGTTGAAACTAGTCCATCGGCACGGTTCGACTCAGCTCAACTAAGCCGATGGCTCATATCGGCTCGAGTGGGTGAGCTGTTGGCTCGGCTCACATCTCGGTTCGGTTCGATAGTGAATGAGCTGTAAGCCGAGCCGCTCGAGCCGTTAAGGAGCTAAGCCCGGTCCCAGCTGTTTTGAACATGTTTGGCTGAAGCCTATAACTTTTAACAATTTTTGGCTCGAGCCCGAATACTTGCCCTTTTGGAACTCAAACCCAGAACGTGACCGATGTCTTTGCCTCCTGAAAACTTCTCGACGACCGACATCGACAGTCAATTAGCTTTTACTATTCAGATACAAACCGCATATCTTTTAAAGATTATACAAGGTGTTGATATAATAATAATAATAATAATAATAATAATAATAATAATAATAATAATAATAATAATAATAATAATAATAATGCCATTAAATGTTTTAAACTTACTCTAAAATTTGGCAAAACTTTCTTAAAGTAGAGATTTCGGGGAAAGGATTCCGTACCTTCAAGACACACCTCTGCAACTACCAACATTTTAAACTAGAGCGTTCCATTGAAGTTTCATGTAGAAAGTATTCTACTGTATGGTTTAAGGAAAATAACTGTAATAAATATAACTGAATATCACGCAACAGTAAGGCATATAATAAACTAATTTTTAGGATATGCAGAGGTAAATATAAAAGCTCTCCTACAAAAATACCTACACAGAGCATAATTCAATGAGTTCTTAAATACAATGTAACGAAATAGCCTATGAGATTCAGTCTACAGGGCAATTGTTACTTAAAGAATGGACATACGCTTTTTCGAGAATCGAGACAAGACGGGAAATGTTTACGATACTTTTCGTCTCGTTTCGATTTTCATCTCCAAAGAGAGACGCAAATTTTGAGTTAGCCTTGTCCCGTCTTGAATGTAAAATGTTAATTCTCATGTTAATATTTTGTTTGTTTTAGAAACGAGATGAGAAATCCCTCTTCTCGTGAGCAACATAAACCAAACCGAAATATTCTTTACAAATGTCACTTTTCTGCTTGTAATGGTATTATCTGAGTGATAATTAGCTCCTAGCTTTTAATCTTCTACGAGATAATAATAATTATTATTATTCCTGAAGATTTGATAGTTCAAGTATTGAAACATCCGAGTATTCAAATATCTGAATATAATAAAACGTATCATCGCCGATCAATCGCCATCAAAAACCCTAAAGCAAAAAAAGAAAAAATGCAACGTGCATTCGCACAAGCACCTTGACCACTGAACCGCGATCGCTACGCGGTAAACGATTTGTCTTTACTCTGGTTACAATAGGTTTCTGTGTCCCCGCTTGCAAACTTGTATGTTATATTTCTTCGATTCAAAATGTCTTTCGTATTTCTTTTATAATGTCGGCAAAGTTTACATTAATAACTTGAGTTGTTCTTAAACCGTTGGTTCACTTGTTTGTTTTTTCTCCACACGAAACTACAAATATGACAGATTGAATTCTCATACTCTCCATTTCTTTCAAAGCAGTCGCCATTACCTGGTCAAAGACTTATTTCCGCCACGATTCATATTAACCAAAATAAATTCATTTTTCGGAAGCGGAACTTTCACTTTCCGGATTTCGGAAAATTATGGAATTCAGTTAAAGTCCGGAATTCAGAAGAATTCCGGAACTCGGGAATAATCCGGAATTTAGAATATTCCGGAATTGAGAAAAACTCCGGATTTCAAAAAATACGGATTTTTCCGAATTCCGGAATGTTAACGAAATCAGAAATTTCTAAATTCCGGATTTTTCCGAATTCCGGAATTATTCTAAAATCGGAATTTTCCGAATTACGGAATTTTGTCCGGTTTTACTTTCCGGAATCCGGAAAGAAATAATTCCGGAATTGGCTACCCCTAGTTTATACACAACCTTTCAGAACACTAAGCTAGTAGCTGTCTACAAACAAACAAGTAATGCAAAGCATTTTGTATCCTGCAATACGTCATGTATTAAAATCCGACCGCAGTTTCAGTATCTAACCAGAAATTGCATGTATCTAGCTACTGGAAGCTGAGGTATGGAGAATTGTATTGTGTCTTATCTTTTTGTGTCTTATACAACGCTACAGACCACTGAATATCTAAACGGCTTTCGTTAAATCCAAGTTGTAGTACTCACAGTTACATCCATTTGTGTCTATATGATCGTGTTACTTAAGCTTACTATATGATAGCGTTAGTAAGTCTTTCTCTGCTCTTCCGTAAAGTTGTGATACGATCTACTACAAGATAAAGAACCAATTATCAATTTAACCAAGTTGTTATATTACTACACATCTGCTTCCGCCTCTGTCAACTCTGGTCGATGTCGTTGACGCGACATATTTGCTTTTTTATACCCCTTTCTTCGTTTACTGAACTAAACAGTAACTATTCTGAAATATACTACTGCGCATGCCTCGTAGATAAATATTTCTGATGCAAATAGTTTCCGTTTTGTCCAATGCATGTTCTTTTACTTATTCCCGCCATGACCCTTTTATTACATTATATGAAGAGCATGTGGGTCTAAATACCTCATGTATTACATAGAATGTAGGTTTAACTCTTCCAGCAAAGAAGAAACATGTGATCATAGTATACAACCCACAGAAGTGATAGCTGGCAATACTGTGGTCGTAATCCCTAACGACACAGGAAGTGAGCGGTGTCCTCCCCGCTCGTCTAGTAGCTAACACGTGCGTCTTTGATGTATGGTATCCCGGGTTCGATTCTCGGCGGGAGAGCATTTATGATTTTTAACTGTCCTCGATGTTTCTGTGTTCGTGTCCCTGTCGTTACAAGTTATTAGAAAAAGCAAATTAAACGACTGAAGCAAGTAAAATTAGCAATAAGTAAGTTACTGAAACACGTTCAGTGAGTCAGTGAAAAAAGTGGACAAAGCACTGGCTTTTCGCGCCGTCCATGCGAGTTCGAATCTATCTCGGCTTGATTCTTTATCCATTTGAGAGAAAGTATTATTTCTTTTCGCTACAGGTAGTCACTCTTTTCGTATTTTTCGCCGTCCTTCACAGTTAAAGTAACTGGCTATTCTTATTCTTTCTACGAATGATGGATCTCCTCTTAGGCTTCATGTCAAACATGCACACGTAATGAAAAGACGTTGTTAATAATAATAATAATATGAAATATTACTAGTTAACTCGTGTATTTCAACAATATAATTTTATATTATTATGTGGAAATAAGTAAGACTGGCTGGCGCCCCCCCCCCTAATTTTTTTCGATGCGCCTTATGGGTCCACGGTGTTCAATGTTGATCGCATCCCACTATCACCTCCTGTTCTCTCGATATAAGTTACCGATATTTTGCCCAAAGAGGGCTCTGCCGTGGCCCCATGACTCCTTATGACAATGACTCTTCGTTCATTTTCCATTGAAATCGCTTATTTTTCACTGTCCAACGTTGCTCCCAACACTCTACATTTTCCCGTTCTCTCGATATAAATTGCTAATATTTTGTTTGTAAGGGAGATATGGCGTTACAGTCATTAAGTTTGAAGAAGAATTGAGGAAGATATTGCCTTGCCGCAAACAACACCTATTATTATTATTATTATTATTATTATTATTATTATTATTATTATTATTATTATTATTGTTTTACTTACCACTAGTGTTGCCTACCTTTATTTGCAATGCAATGTGTTACTAAAAAGCAAATCAAATAACACTCCTCGCCATTCACGCTCCCGAACTCGAAATACATGATTTACAGTTCTCTGTGTTAGGAGAAAGCACATTTATTATAATTTTCTTTCAAATAACACGTTTCACAAGTTACTTCACTTTCAATGGGTAATTTCATATCATCACTAATAATCATCTTGTTCCGATAGGAAAATAACCCCCCTCCTGCAAAAAAAAGCCTGACCGTAGCGAAAGGACGTGAACCTTCTTTAGGCGATTAATAAGGTGCAATATTTCAATAAAAGAGGATAAGTTCCGGCACAAGCACACAAATATTTCAGTAAAAGAGGAAAAGTTATTCAAACTTTCTGAATACCTATTTATGGGCGAAATTTGGTTCCCTTGGAACTTTTTAAGAGTTTGAAGGGCCGCCATTTTGAACATTTTTATCTGATTATTCTGGTTAACGAACTCATCAAGATATATCAGCAATTAATGTTTGCGCCAAGTTTCGTCTGAATCCGCTGAAAATTAGGGTGGTTATGGCATTCACAAATAGCGTTATATATATACAGATAGATAGATAAATAGACAAGTAGAGGGAGAGAGAAAAAGTGTTTTCCTCCCTTCTCGCATCTGTGGTGCGTCACGTATTGACCAGCCTAATCTAAACACAAGCCTCTTCGCAACACGTATTGACCAGCCTAATCTAAACACAAGCCTCTTACTTGCTAACGTAGAATCGTGGTCGGGAGATGTAAGCAGGGGTGCCCTCAAAGGGGCGCTATGACGCAAACTGCGTCATTGAAATATTTAGGGAGTAAAAATCTATATAAATATGTTTGAGAGGGTGTAAAGATTAATCAAAAAGATTTTTTTTCATGGAAGAACACTTACGGATAAACAATTGAGGGGGGGTGCGTCATATACATGATGGGGGGGTGGGCACCACTGGTGTAAGGCATGTAGAAATTGTATTTTTAATAACCATGAGTATGGATTCGAACCTCTCCACTTCCATGTTTTTCATTTTACTTTTTGCAGCTACGTCGGAACGTTCAATTTTTATTCTTCACTAATTGCAAATGACGTTTACATTCAAAATAAGAGGAATTTTGGTGGCATTTGTTCGGATGTTCTTCTCTTTCGAAATTAAGAGAAGAATAAAAACAATACGCAAAGACAAAAAGTATTATCAATACCAATAATAATTGCTACGAAAGACTAAATACGACCTCTTTTACCATCTCTCATGAGCTGTATGTATTATTAACAAAATTTTTTAAAAACGTCCTTGGCGAGGATTCGAACTGACGTCCTTCGCATTTGTAAGCCAGCATCTTAACCACTACACCAAGATCATGGCAAACTGAACGTTTAGTTGTCGGCGTATGTGCTGTATTTGTTTTTTATATTCCCACTTCGACAATTTTTAGTCTTTTTATTTTCGTTTAACAGCTTTTTCTGGCTTTCTCTTTCAGTGTTGTCCTTTATTTACACTATGCACTATTCGTATTCACAGCTTGTGTCCTTCTGCAATGTCTTGTTTAGATTAGACTTTTCTTTTTTGCCCCTCAGTAAACATTTGATTGATTTAATTCTCATACTCTCCACGGATGAAGCGCAGGAATGCCAGACTCGAAAAATAGGTGTACATTTACTTTTCTGACAGATAATACAAAAATGTATGGAAATTGGACGAATTCTGAGCTAATTAAAATTCGAATTTGAAGATGTCGCACTACAGGTAATCGAAGTGGCCAAATTTTGAAATCACCCTTCCTCGTTTATTTGAATGGCTCAATTTTTTTTTCTGCAGTGGACAAAAATGGACAAGAATTGGGTAAAATTCTGAGTTGGTTAAAATTCAAATTTGAAGATGTAGCCCTACAGGTGATCGGAGTGGCCGAAATTTTGAAATTTCCCTCCTTTGTTAATGAGAATGGTACAAATTTTTTCTTGGGTGGACAAAAATGGACGAGGTGATCGAAGTGGCGGATATTTTGAAATGGTCCTCGTTTGTTAACTTGAATGGTACACATTTTTTTCTTGGGTGGACAAAAATGGACAGTCACTAAACAAAGATGTCGCACTACAAATATGCCCGAAAAATCTTCTAAAATTATCTTCTAAAACAATGGATTGAAGTTGAGAGACTTTAACAATTCAAGAAGAAAATATACAGGGTGGTCCATAAGTCTTATTACAGTGGATTATATTGGAAACAAACATGATCGAAGCAAATCTGACAAACGGAGGGCAAACTTGGGTAAAGGAGCCACCGATTGATGCATGTATAGTGAATGGTGGCTATCTTGATGGTCGCCATCTTGGATACAGGTTATTTTTTTTTTTCAAATGGGAAGGTAGGAATGTGACACATCAATTAACACTGCTGTTTTCAGGGGAATGCACTCCCGCAAGTTGATATGGGTTATCATGTCCCGTTCCAAAGTTATGACGCTCCAAAGGTGACGGTTTTCTGTTTCCTTGCAGGGAGAGCGTTTTGGCACTAACGCTGTAAGAAAGACTTGACGCCTCAAATTTGACAGGTTTTCTTTTCGTTGCAGGTAAAGCGAGATGACACTGATGAAGCATGAAAGAATTGAGATTAACCTAATGTCTGGGAAAAGAAGCAGTCGTGTGATAGTCAGGACTTCAACGCGCGCCACCTCGAAAGACCTGCAATAAGCTACAACAGCGTTAGCTACCTCATTATGAGATTCAGTGTAACTGGTAATGTTGCCGACAGACCACGGTCAGGTGCCCCACGAACCGCGACAGATGAGGTGACATCCACAATGGTGCTTGCTGCGAGTGTGAAAAGTCCGAAGCGCAGCACAAGAAACTATCAGCGATAACAAGCATACCACGTGCTTCCGTGATGAGGATTATCCATGCGAACAAGTAGCATCCCTTCAAGCTGCAACTTGTACACAACCTTTCAGAGGATGATCAAGACCGGCACATGGAATTCGCCAATTGGGCTTTGTCACAGTATGACCGAAATCCGCATTTCCCAGCCAGTGTTCTCTTTACAGACGAGGCAAACTTTTATTTGGATGGGAAGGTGAATCGCCAGAACATGCGATATTGGTCGGATGCAAACCCACATGCGATCAATCCCTGCAAGAGGGTTACCCCTGCTTATATCATAGTGTGGTGTGGCATAATGGAACACGTCGATCATAGGACCATTATTCATTCCTGGTACCCTAAATGGTGTCCGATATCTGGACATGATACAGGAGTTGGTGTTTCCGTTGCTTGTTCGCCCTGATGCCACCTTGCCGCGATATTTTCAGCAAGATGGTGCTCCACCGCACTATGCGCTGCCTGTGCGGGAATGCTTGGATCTGCATTTTCCTGGACGTTGGATCTGTCGCCGAGGCTCTGTGGAGTGGCCAGCTCGGTCGCCGGCCCACACTCCCTTGGATTTTTTTTATGGGAACACTTAAAACATCTGCTGTATCAGGAGAAGATTCGGGATGTTGCACACCTACAGTTACGTATTCAGGATGTCTGTGATAGCATCACCCCGCTGTGTTGTTACGGGTTCCGGAGGACTGGATTAAGAGACTCCAGTTGTGTGTTGCAATGGACGGGCAACATGTGGAGCACATCCTGTAGGTGGGACTTTGGGGTGTCATAATTTTGGAACGGGACATGATAACGCATTTCTGCTTGCGCGACTGCATTCCTCTAAAAAAAAAAAACGGTTAGTTGATGTGTCACATGCCTACCTTCCAATTTGAAAAAAGTAACATGGATCCAAGATAGCCACCATTCACCACGCATGCATCAATCGGTGGCTTCTTTACCCAAGTCCGCCCTCCGCTAGTCAGATTTGCTTTAATCATGTTTGTTTCCAAAACAATCCACTGTACAAAGACTTATGGACCACCCTGTATTATGCAAAGTGTATGCTAAACAAGTAATATTTTCAAACTAAGCACGCTTGATTTCTAAAGAGGATATTTCTATTTTTTCGACAACAAATGGTCAAACTTTAGCAGCTCTCAATTGTTTGGCCTGCTTATATTTTCATAGTAGTTTGAAGTCTTATAAGGTGTTTATAAAAAACTATGAAACAACCCAGATGTTTTTTATATATATATATATATATATATATATGCTGGACAGAGTTCTTCCCAAAGAAACCATTAAAGAACAACCCTTTCGAAATGAGCTCTAATTTAATTAAAATATTTGCCTTACAAAATCTAAAACTTGTCACATGAGTTACTTTCTGAGATAAGGAGATAAGTTCCCAAGTTTTTCTTGGAGAAGTTTATGAGAGTATTTAAATATATGCTTGTGTTGGTTTCATACGCACCTCGGTTTCTCGAAACGTAACTTTCCTATTAAGTCTTCTGTTATGTTTTCGATAACTTTACCTTCTTCCCATTCATGCTCCATGTCTCGCTCAAATCACTTTATTTCATTCTAAAGTATCAATATTATACATTGTAAATTGTTCCTGTTTGAAACGGACAATGTTACACTAGAAGAAAATGTTCTAGGATTTACACATAATTGGATACAAAAAGTAATTTTAAGTGCATTTATTTTCTTTTAAACGAGAACATCAAGTTTCTGAATACAGGTTTTTAATACAGTATAACTTCCTTCAACAGGTCCCTTATTGAACGGAAATTTATTTTAAACGAAAATATTTCACGGTCCCATGAATTTCAAGATAAAAGAACATGGTTAAATTTTGTTGATTAGGTGGAACTTATGTTGCGAAGGACGGATGTTAAAGTATATTTCTTAACGGAAATTTTTCAAGTTCCGGAATGTACCATTTAGAATTTTTTTCATTTTGTAAGAGTTAGGTATATGAACTACGTTGTCTGTAAAGGTTTTCGTTTACTTGTTACCCTACATATTTAACCTTCAGTCCACCGCCATGTAAGGCTCTAGATACCGTGCGACTTTTTAAACGAAGTGCAATTTACATAGTAATTTCCAAATACCAATAACTTGTTCTCTAGCTGGTTTAGAGACATGGAACAAGAAGCATAATATACACAATAGTTCAAAAGGGAGCCAACAATAGAGCGAGGAGCACTGAAAAAGGCATAGCATCTACTTTTTGTCTTGGCCTTTGAAACCGTAGGTAGGCCTTTTTTTACGTTCACTGTAAGTATTGCGTGTATTAATTCGTAGCACAAATAAATATTGTAATTGAATACGGTAGGCCTATGTACAACATTTTATTTTATCTCGCTATGTCCATTATGTGCATTACTTAATTTTTTAAAACATACATCTATCTTCGTTAACTTTAAAACCTTTAACGGAAATTTTTGCCAGTCCTGTTCAATTCCGTGAGGTAGGTTTTACTATATGCTTATGCCATAAATGTTTATTTACTTCTCTGAGTATATTATTCTAGTGATGAGCGCAAGAGTCTTGGTCTTGCAGTTTTTGCAAGAGTCTTGCATGCAAGACCAAGACCAATACCAAGACCAGGAATCGCGATGCAAGACCAAGACCAAGACCAAGACCAAGACCATACCTGCAAGACCCAGACCAAGACCAAGACTCTTGCGCAAGAGTCTTGCACAAGTACCGGCTTGGTGGTAGAGCAGTCACGTGTGGTTATACGGGTCCCTGGTTGGATTCTAGCTTGCGCCATGCGAACTTTTTTGTGGGCAAACACCGTGTGCGTGGGTTTTCTAGGAGTTTTGATGTTTCCTCATACTTTCTTCATTCCACCATTTCATTCATTTCTCATCATTCCCGTCTCCCTTAGCCTTGATGCATAATCGTGGGACGTTAAACTAGATATTTCGTTTCGTTTCAAAACATATTAGTGGCGTTTATCTTCCAAAACTAAAGATAAATTTAGTATTGAACATTGGTAATACTACACCATAGGTGTCGACTACATGGGTATGGCCTTTGCTCCGAGACTCAAGCATCCGTTGGAAATTTTTAATGTGTGCTCATAAAATTAATATCGAAATAATATTTTCATGACATTGACAAAAACTAGTACATGTGACCGCAAGTTTGATTTCATAGGCGGATGCTTATACGTACATTGAATAATTGTTTATCAATATAAATTTTAGCCTCCTTAGGTATACGACACGTCGAGGATTGAGCGATATAACATTATACCACAACAATAAATCTATATTATAAGATTGAAAGTGACTATTTTTGTGACTCCTAATCTCTTGAACCACCCGACCAATCTCGATCAAATTTCAACATAGATGGAGTGTTTTCGTCATTTCACTTTGACGGTAAAACTTAGGGGAGAGGAGAAGGGGGAGTTATGAAATAATAAATAAAACTTAACAACTTGAACCAAACGAGCCATCTCGATCAAATTTTTAACATAGATGAGGTTCAAGCCTGGAATGTTATATGTCAGTTCACTTTGACGGAGAGCTCCTCCGTGGCTAAGCGGTTAGCGTACGCGCCTTTGGCGTGGGAGATCCGGGTTCGGTTCCCGGCGGGAGCTCATGTGGTTCGGATTCCACGTTAATCAGTAGGTCCACGTCTCATATAGCCTCGCTGCTGAACGGGACGTTAAACCCAAACTCAACTCAACTCACTTTGACGGAGCAACGTAGGGGAGGGGAAGGTGTACAAAAATCAATATGAATAAAAATAAAAGTGGCGAAGTTTGTGACTCAATGACTCTTGAACCGATCTCAATCAGATTTTTAACATGTATGAGGTTCTTTTCTGGAAAGTTTCTTAGAGTTTGTTTCACTTTGATGGTAGAACCGAGGGTTGGAGGGGGAAGGATATATATAATAAATGAGACTTAATAATTCTTGAACCACCCGACCGAAGTCGATCTTATTTTCAACATAGATGAAGATCGGACCTGAGATGGTTTCTGTCATATCACTTTGACGGTGCAGTTTAGGGAAGAGGGAGAGGAAAGATATTAAAAAATGATCGACATTAAAATGGAATCTATAGTTTTGGGGATCGCGGAGATAAACAATGATACTTCCGGTGCTGTTTAAATCCAAATTCAGCCCCGCAACTTGGGGAGGAGGAGATGAGAGAAACATAAAAACAATGACCGATATTAGAGAACGCTTTACTAATAATAAAAAAGTGATTTACTAAAGAATTATTATTATTATTATTATTATTATTATTATTATTATTATTATTATTATTATTTTAGTTTAACCCAACGAAGTGGGTACTTGATGCTAGTAATCCATATTCACAAGTGAGACTTCAAATAACTTGGAATTGATGCCGTTATTTTGCATTTCTAATACAGGTCAACAGTATTTACATAAATTGAGTTTACACTAAAGATATAGACAGTTGAATCGTTTTCAGTTTTCACTCAAATTATTCTAAAATATTAAGAGGTTTGAGTATAATAATTATTATTTTAATTTTCTCTCTTTTTTTGGTCAATATTGCTAAACATATCATCATCATCATCATCATCATAGCTATTCTGCCATTATTGGCAGGTTATTTGCTTCAACAGACAAGGTTCGACGTTCGGTGGTCCTCAGCTAGTCTCTTCGTGTTGATGTAGCAATTTTCTGTTTTAATACCTTCCTTCAACTACTCTATTTCGCTCCCTCCCTCTGTTTCTTCCACAATACTCTCTAGCATGTCCCTCACAGTCATAATACAGTTCCTCCTCAGCCAATATCCTACTCAGTTGCTCTTCCTCCTCTTAACAATATCTAGATTTCTTGTTTTTGGTCCTACTGTTAATATTTCTAACACCTCATTCGTTTTCGTTCAACACAGCAAATTCTCTCCTTTTTACTTCATGCCTATGTTTTGAAAGTCTGCAATTTTTCATTGCTTTTGCGTATATGAATGTTTCTGCCCCATAGAGTACATATTGGAATCAGTAAAACCAAATCTCAGTATTTAATTGGAAGTTTGTTTAATACAAGGATTAGCTAATCGTGGTTGAAAAGAAAAATCAGACGCCTTTAGAGTGTAAAAATAATTTTGCAGTTCATGGTATTTCAATAAACTGTGCCGTCTGATTTTCTTTCATGCATCTCAGGGGTAGCCTCCCCACTTTGAGAACCAGTGGAGTGTTGGATCTGTTAAAAAATATAAACATATTACGAACGTTGTGATTTAGGCATATTTTATAAGTAATGAAGCGGGGCACCCATTAAAAAAAAAAAAAAAAAAAAAAAAAACATAGGTCATCAGCTATGTTGTACACTATCATCATACTTACACGACGTTAAATTATATTACATTTAGAAACATACATTGTACTTCCGTTACTACTGGTGCATTGTAGAGTTTATTATCCCTTATATCTGTAGTAAAATTTACCTATGAAAAGGTTGAGATTTCTTAAATGCAAGACCCGGTCTTGGTCTTGGTCTTGCATTTGCTCATCACTAATTTATTCTTTATTGACATACTTGGCGCATTCTTTTTTATTTGTATATATATATATATATATATATATATATATATATATATATAGGTTATATAAGTAGATGTATATTTTAGTTTCACATACCGTCTGTGAGCTGTTTGAACCCGAAGAAACCAAATGTATTCAAGAAGCCTTAAACGCTTGCGGAGCTAGAAACATTAAAAGCGACCTTGCGTTTATCAATACTCATTTCAGTTCAATTTCAAAGATTATAACGAGATTAGAAGAGCGACGATTATAAGTTTGTAGTGCATTTGAGCAGTTTGATTCAATAACGAAACAGACGTCACCAAGACCAATCGGATAAGCACTTCTTTGAAACGCACAGTCGATAGACGCGAAAAATCCTAGCATAAAATTCTTGTCTAATGTAAATAGTGTTCCTGGGAACAACGACGCACGAATTTTAGATTTATTGGCAAGTAACATTGCTTCTTTGAAATATTGTTTCTTAACGACCCGTGACACGGAAGGAACATTATCCATGTACAGTAATATTTTGATTGATAAATGCAGGTTTTTGCCAGAAAACACCGAAAACTACGTACTTGTGTATTGTAGCATGAATGCATCATAGTTATATACGAACTATATATAAAATTTATGTAATACATCTTTTTTCTCTACAAATAATAAAATTCCTCATTTAACTTTAGCTTTTGAATGGAGCATATTTACAATTTTTAGTGGATATTTTCATATTTTCAGTGCATATTTTCGTGATTTTTAGCGCATATTTGCATGCATATTATATGTAAATGTTAAATAGAAATTAAGAAAATCGTGTAATACAGATAAACAAGTTGTGTAGTGTATTTGACTGCAGCTATTTGTCATAAGGAGATTACTTCTCAATATTCCCATTACAGAAAGTGATTTACGTTCTTGAAATATACTCAGAGACGTACAAAACATGTGGGTATAAACAGAGAATATCCAAAATCGGATCGTGGTTGCATACAGAGCATTCACTACCCTCAAACTATGTCCATAGGAAATTCACGATCTCCACAAGTCACTACTAAATTGTGACTTAGTAAGAAAGGCAGAACGGAACTTCTTTGCTTAGGTTTTTAGTTCAATACTCGGAAATGCTCTTGTATATGAAAGTGGTGGCTCTGTTTCTCTCTCTTATCTATCTATCTATCTATCTATCTATCTATCTATCTATCTATCTATCTATCTATCTATCTATCTATCTATATAAATGGATGGATGTGTGTATTCGTGTTCCAGCATAACTTTGGAACGCCTGGAGCAATTTTAATTAAACTTCCTACACATAATACTTGCTGTCTGGGAAAGAGTAGGGTAAGGGCACCGAATATGGAATACTTTTTGTTTCTTCTTTATTTCTCAAAAATGTGTATTCCAGAATAAAAATATTATACATTATAATACTTATTGTACCTTTGCAAAACAAAATATAAGTATGGAAATTTGTTGCACATTATTGATTTTTAGAATGTTACAACTTGAAAGAAACTCAATTTCCCATATTAGGCACACTCCTCGTAATATGCAACACTACCTATTCTTAAAATGGTATACTAGAACAAATATGCGCGTCTGCTCACATTGCGACCTTTGGATAATTCGAGCATGGGCAATGCGCTCGAGCAATTTATTTGTTTATTTAAGGAATAAATTTATTTATTTGTTCGTAGGTAGAGCCTACAAATTGGAAAGGACTCGATTCTGGCCTCAGAAAAAGTATTATCCTGGCATATGCCTGATGGGACTGAGAAAAAACAGGGAAAACCTCACTGAATATGGGCGGTCTGAACAGGGATCATGCCCATGCTCGAATTATCCAAATGGTGCGCTGTAGGCATTGTGACCTAGAGATGCACACGAGTCGGGACATGTCTCGAAATTCGACTCGACTCGAGTCGAAATTAGAGTCGAAACACACTTTTTAAAATTCGAGAGGAGTCGAGACAAACGTATTTTTCGACTTGAATTTTCTAGTCGAGACACGAATCGAGTCGAGACTGCTCGTAAAAGTTTCGACTCGTCTCGAATGTCTCGAAAATCTTTCTACAATTTTTAATATTATTTTCAAAGAAAGTATTCACTCAGAAACAACCTAGAAAACAATTCCAGCATTTATTACTTCTGCAAGTTAATCAGAATGTTGAAAATTTCCTACATTTTAAATTTATTTATTATACACCGATCAGCCAGAACATTATGCCCACCTACTTACTATCGATATAAACCTGTCCAGGCGATAACAGCGTTACCTGTCGAGCAATGCCTGCTAGTCAGACACGCGTACGGTGCATGTAGTATCAGTGAGAGTATACAATGGGGAAGGCGCTCGAATTATCTGAGTTTGACTGAGGCCAGGTTGTAGTGGCCGGGAGACTGGGCACGAGAATATCGGAAACTGCATGACTTGTCGGGTGTTCGAGGAGTGCTGTGGTGAGTGTCTTCAACAAGTGGAGAAACCAAGGAGAAACGTGGGACGTCATAGGCTGGACAGAATGGTAAAACAGGACAGGCAGCGAACTGTGGCGGAACTAGCATCAGACTTTAATGCTGGGCAAAGTACAAGAGTGTCTGAACACACAGTGCACCGAACACTCCTAACGATGGGCCTCTGCAGCCGACGACCCATCCATGTGCGAATGTTAACACCACGACATCGGCAACCATGACTGAAATGAACATGTGACCATCGCCACTGGACCTTTGCGCAATGACAGAGCGTTGCATATTGTGATGAATCCCGATACCTTCTTCATCATGACGATCCGTCGTGTTCCTTGACGCCTGTACTGCTGGACGGAGACAAGATGGCAGCGCTTAATTATGCTCTGGGAAACATTCATGTGAGCACCCATGTTTCTAGTGGAATTCGAGCAAGGCCGCATGACGGCCGAGGCGTATCGCACACTGCATGCAGACTACGTAACCCCTTTATGACGACCATGTTTCCCAACGGTAGTGGCATTTTTCGACAAGAAATTCACCATGTCACAAAGCCAGGAGTATGACGGAGTGGATCGAGGAACACAGGGGCGAGTTCCAAGTGATGTACTGGCCACCCAACTCGCCGGATCTGAACCCAATCGAACACATCTGGGATGTGACTGAACGTGACGTCAGAGCGCATCGCCCCCCTTCCCGGAATTTACGGCAATTAGGTGGCCTGTGTGTGCACATGTGGTGCCAACTCTCTCCAGCGACCTACTAAGGATCATTGCTTCCATGCCAAGACGCGTCGCCGTTGTTATGAATGCCAAAGGTGGACATATTGACAATTAGGTAGGTAGTCACAACGTTCTGGCTGATGTGTGCGTTTATTTTAACTTGTATATTTTGTCTCGACTCGAATTTCGAGACTTCTCGTATCAAATTCCAGTTGAGTCGAGACAGAAATTGTCGAGTCGAGACATGAGTCAAAACAGAAACATATTTTCGAGTCGAGACAACATTTTCTCGAGATGAGTCGAGACAGGCTTAAATCTCGACTCGTGCGCATCCCTAAATTTTATAGTTTTCTGTAATATATTCAAAATAGACAAAAGTAATGGAAAAGTAGAAACGTAGTGAGCTAGGCTATATTATTTTGCATGAGATACCATTACTATGACTCACCAATCTGCTTTCGTTTTGCAATTATTTATAGATTCGGCATTTATTTACTTCTCTATAAAAGTCTACTGTCCCAATGAACAGTGTGGACTATTATGATGAGATTGATATTATATAAATACATTCCATTAGCTACACTGGTATTGTGGTTATAACATAATGTCATATTAATAATGCAATAAATAATGAAAATCAAAATGATGGACCCAATTTAAGAAATTTATTGTGTGAAATATAACAAACATGTTATTATGAAACATGTGCTAAGAAAGGTAAACTGTGAAAGTTTTCTTGGAACATATTCATAAACGGTCTATGTGAGCACCTTGCATAACACGGCACACATCAAGCCGATAGTCTATCTTCTGCCAAACCTTTTCCAACAAGTTGCGGTCAATATCAGCAATGGCTGTTGTGATGCGGCCACGCAGGTCATTCAATGTTGTTGGAAGTGTAAGCATGATCCTTTACATGATCCCACATGAAGAAATCACATGGAGTCAAGTCATGTGTACACTAATCACAGATTTGTTTACATGATATTGAAGCACACAGAAAGACTTCTACCTTCCGTTCAACGCATTTTCCTTAACTGCTTGTTGCTGACTTCTAGCGGTAGAAAGTGGAAACTAAACTTTGCAAGTTAGCCTTTCGAAGCTCATGTCTCACAATAACATATGTTTATTAGATTTCACAGAATAACTTTCTGAAATCGGGTCCATCATATTGACTTGCCCTCTATAATTATTAGCAGTTTGCGTAAGACATTGACACATAATATAATGACCCGTAATATATTGACACATCTTATTATTTCATGTTATAAGTTATAGCAAGCTTCCAGAGACTAGATTATGAGTCTATATTTTGTTTTTAAAGAATTTTGCAATGTGTTGTAAATGTAACTTGATCAATATGCAAGTTAATAAAATACATATTTGATGTAAAATCGTATTTAGATATATATTAGGTCCATAAATTACCATTTAGCATATATTCGCACCTCCAAAATGGCGACATTTTGTCACTGAAAAAGGAAGCTAAATATATAAAGGGCCCTATTCCTTTCAATAGCTTAGGGCCTCATTAAACTTAAATCCGGCACTGAGTGCTGAAGAGGTGTACCTTGTACAATGAACATGGTGGGAAACAGTTTGAACAATACTTGTAAGTAAAATAAAAATTGTCAAGTCGCCTAGCTTCTTTTATTTTATTTCGTAACTTTATTGATTCATAAGACTGAATTAGACTATTCCATTTTTATTTTGTTGATCTTATTTATCAGGTAACAGCATAGAAAAGAGGATTTAACATTATGAATAAGATGGATCACAGTAAATATCATCTGAATGAAGAAAAAAATATGTATATGATATTTAACAATATGTTTATATGATCTCTGTTCTTTATATATCTAATTTCCAGAACAAGAGATTTGTTGTATTCTTTTCATAGTGAAATAAAAATTGAACATTTTTACATTGCTTGTTTCCATTGAAAGGAATTTAAAAAAGTGAAAAAAATCTTACTTCTCTGTTTAAAGTATCTCATTGCAGTAACATATGCAATACCTTTACTATATCCCAGACTGATCTAGGGTTTATCTAGAATATAATCATAAACAAAAATGGCACATTACAATCCTCCTCCTTTAATAACATTGCATTTCATGACTCCTCAGGACTCCAATTAACAGTTAAGCTGTCTCGTTCAATATATTGGTTCAAATGAGCAATAATATCCCCTATACTACATTCCACAATCACACGCCTTCCCAATTTCAGTATTAGAAGGAACTAGAGGCAAATATGAGGCATCGCTCTATATGGCCATAACATTGAATTGCTCAATTCAGCCACAAAACCAAATATGGTGAAGTAATGAAATATGAAATACGAGGTACAAATGGACATCCATAAAAAAAAAAAAAAAAAGCCTACCAGACAGCATCTTAAAATTAATTCATAACACATATCACTTGTTGTGAGGGGAATTACAGAATCAACACAGATGAAGTGCCAAAGGAAAGAAAAAAATGTATCTATTTAATATAATAGATCAGTGTCTCATACATAAGTGTAACAAGCTGATGCCATAAGTGCGTCTACAAATGAGTTGAGTTGAGTTGAATTTCAGTTTAGCGTCCCTTTCAGCAGCGAGGCTATGTGAGACGTGGACCTACTGATTAACGTGGAATCCGAACCACATGAGCTCCCGCCGGGAATCGAACCCGGGTCTCCCCGTCTACAAATGAGATAACTATTCTGTCGCTTGATGTCATAAGCCAAATCCTTATAAAATGAAAAAAAAATACTTAAGTTCCAGATTTTAATTAATTTTTGGACTTCTCAAGCTTATACATAAGATTTAAATTATTTCAGGAAAAGGAAAACATGGAAATGAAAGTTATGCAAGGTTGCCATAGCAACGGAAGTTATGCGAGATCGCTATCATTCAGGGGACTCTCGGGATAGCTTTTCTGCTCTCATATTTCCCAGGATACTTTGCGGTCGGTGACATCACGTGGAGGTATCGCGGTATTTTTCAAAATAAGTGAAATTCTGCATAAACAATAACACTACTGTTTCAAGATGGGGAAAAGTTATCTTATTTGTGAAGTAGCTCATTCTAATAACATAGGAAGCAATACAAACGAAATAATGTTCCATCGATTCCCTAAAAATGATGAACTTCGAAGAAGATTGATTTCCCGCTGTAAGCGAAAGAACACTTTTAATGTGGATAACGCACGAATATGTTCTGCTCCCTTTTCACCAGAGGATTATCAAAGAGTTTGAAAAAACGAGCTTCTAAGTTTCCTGCAAAAATAATGTTTAAGATCTGACGCTGTTTCTTCATTATTGATACCAAACTGGCATGGGGAAAAATAAACTAGACACTAGTCAAGTTGAAAAACAGGTGTGTAACAACAATAATTTTATTTTTATGACATTTGTTTCTGAGGGCCTGAAACTTATGTACGTAAAGTGAAGTGGAAGGGGTATCAACGAGAATATAAATGTATACTCTCATATATTCTTTAGTTTAAATGATATTCGTAAGTTTTGTTAAGTATCTGAAACATTATTCTAGCAAAGAGTTCAAAGTGCATTTGAGCAGAACATTCATAGGAACCTATTACGAACCGAACCTTACCTAACTTTACCTAATCTAACCTAATTTAATCTTGTTCAACCGAACCGTACCTGTTACGTACAAATCACATTGATTTTATTTCTTCTCGAATGCCACATCGTGTGACAAAATCATTTGTTCTGATCAAAGTGCACTCTTACCATATTCTTATAATTGAAGGGCTGGCCGAGAGAGGGGGCTAAGCCACAAAAACTAAATTCCGATAAATCGAAGGGCAAAGTGTAGGACAAATAACTGCAAATTTTCCCCTGTGAAGGTGGTTCTTTTATGTATGTATTGTATACCACTCTATAGATATCTGTGCAATTTATAACCTGTAATACATACTGTAAAATGTGTTATATTGAGTAATAAACAAATATTAGTAATGTAAAGGAAATATTTTGCTGTCACGATTTCTGACAATTTGATTAATACACACTAAATACAACGGGTTAGGTTAGATTTCTAACCTGATCTAACTTAACATAACCTAATCAAATTAGGTTAGGTTAGATTCGGTTATATTAGGTTAGGGTAGATTAGATTTCTAACATAACCTAACCTATCCTAACACAACCTAACCTAATTTGTTATTACATACCCGCAGTGGCGTATTTACGATTTTGTTTCGGGAGGGGCTTTGCCAACTTTCGGGGGGGCTTTGCCTGAAGATGTGAAAATTCTGCAAGATATTTCATATACTTTACTATAGTAAATAAGATTTCGGGGGGGGGGCTTAAGCCCGGAAGCCCCCCTCTAAATACGCCACTGCATACCCGGAATCTCTGAAATTTTGAATAATGTTTGCTTTATGTATTTTACTACCTGAAATGCTCTTATTGAGAGGATTGGTTTATGGAAAGTATTTGAACACCTTCCACCCTTAGAATTTACGTTTCAATGAAAGTGCAATGACAAAAATCCATAATGCCACTCTTCCCCACGCCCAAAGAGGATGAATTTGGTTTTAAACGGCATCGGGTTGGTCACTATTCATTTCAGTGACCCTGAAAATCATGGACTGGACACCAATTTCGGCTAAGTTAGTTAGTCCTGGCTGCATTAACGTACCAAAAATCGTTAAAGTTGGTCGAGGAGAGGTGGCAATCAAAGATTGTTACAATGAATAGAAAATGCCCCCTCTTCCGTTAAAACGGAAATTTTCAAAAACAATGGGACATGTTTTTCTTTAAGCTTAATGAGGTGTTTATATACCGAGTTTCATCTTTCTAACTTGATAGGTTCGTGAGATACTGTATTTTAGGTACAAATTTTGAACCCCTTCTACCCCTTGGAATTCGCCCTTTAATCAAAGTAATAAGGGCCAGGTCAACTCATGTACGGTACTAAAAATTATAAAAATCAATCCAAAGCTCTAGAATGAATTACCGAGTAAACATTATATTCATTTATATTTGTATAGATAATAAACCATTATTGACGATATTTATATATTTATTACATTATATTGTCTCATCTGTAAGTAGAAATAACTCATTATTTCTATTTGGAAAGACAAGGAATATCATACTTATGTTTTGAATCCAGTTTTACGAATAAAGCGCGAAGTGTAACAAGCAGGCAAGCGAAAACAATCTTCACAGATACCTCCATATGACGTCACCCACAGGGAGCCAATCAGAACGCTAATCGCGAACTGGGGCTACCTGTTATTTTATATACCTTGGCTATCATTGTTCTAGAAAATTTTTAACAGACTACATTAGTGGAAAGATAATTAGAGAATGTTTAAGATGTGTGACGCCGTACACTATTTAACCCAACATATCTGCATTCATCACCTTCAACACATAAATAAACTAATAAACACAGTCACTCAAGTTATTTCAATAAAGATTATTATGATGGTAGCGTTGCAGTCGCCATATTGGTTCCAGAAATTTCGAATTTGCTTGCCTAAAGATTTAATTACATTTTGGGTTACCTGAGTTCTAGTAGATTAAACACTGTTGATCAGCTCCGGGATTCAACCAAATTTCAACCCCAGTCGGATTTGATCTTCGGTCGGATCACGACGCTAGCCACAGATTTCTTTGTCCCGTGATGCCATTTCCTCTAGGCCGGAACAAACATTCTACCGTGACAAGAGTCCCAAAAAGGTTAGTTAATTTCGAGCAGAGGATTATTTCTCACCAAACTGTATTATAGGTTACTTCTAACCAGGTAATTTCCACAGGTTCATCGAATGAAGAAATTTAGCTGTGTAATTTCTAACTTAAAATCAATCTGCTTTATCACGGTAAATCACATCGACATATTGTTTCGTTTTTTCTTTTCCGTATGCACTCGATATGCTCACTCGCACATCACACATGATAGATCACTCCCAAATAATAATAAATGTAAGCATCCTTACCCGCTCAGATTTAAAGATTTGTATTACTCGTATTATATGTATATATAAATCTAAAACTAAAAATTTTAAATGGTATAACAAATTTATTTACTATTCTCACTTAGTCTCGCCATGTGACACGTTTCCATACTCTTCTGAAACAAAAGAGTAGCATATTACTTGTAGTACTGTAAACAAATGAAAAACGAAAAAGCAATACCATTATATTGTACGCTAGGTTGTCATATAATCTTGCTGACGGGTAAAAGTAAGTAGTGTCCTTGTGCCAATACTAATAATATTAATAAAATGAACTAATTTAGTTGAGTAAAATCTAAAATATGTATACAAGAATGTATTTCACGTAACAGGGCAATTTACGTTAATATGCATTTGTTGTTACATGTCATATTATAAAGTTAGAAGGTCACGCACACTTTTAAAGTAATATTACAATGGTTAATTATGATAAATTATAGTCTGTTGGGTTTAATTACACCATTATCGGTACGCAGTAATTAGTTAATAGGTTTTTCTCTCCACTAATAAGTCTGATGATATACAATACACGGATCAATAATAATAATATCTATATGATGTAAATAAACACTCGCAGAACATAGAATATTCATTACATATCATTACTGAATTAATTTAAGCCGAGGCCTAATAAGCTTCCAGGAACAATAACATAGTCTATGGCGCAGATAGAGATTACGTAGACCATCAACACACAATCGCGACTATAATGAACATTAAATAAAAGGCTACGGCGCAGATAGAGATAATAACAGTTTAAACACAACTTCGCACGTACAAAAACAAAGTGAAACGTAACACAACCTGAAACAAGAAAATTCAAATCCTGTGCAACTAAAATGCAACCAGAATGTATCGCAACAAATACGGTACATTACAATTTCAACAGGTGAAACAGTCACGAAGTACCCGTGTAATACTTATAATAATAAATATAGACATAACGAAGGAAATCATCTTTTCGAAAGAGCAAAAATGTAAATGAAAGATGGCAGTACGGAGAGTAGAAATTGTATTTAAAATTATGCTAAAATAAGCGATTATATATATTGCACAAGCGAGAAAATTGGATGCATAGGAGACTGAGAAAAGTTTGTTATTCTCGTACGTTTCGCTGTCAAAGCATTATCTTGTTCTTCAAATGTTTTCTCTTCTCTTCTCCTGTGACATTGACGCAGACTCCCTGCTGCTGCTGGAAGACCACATTAAGCCCGCTGTCAGCAGTTGTTGCTGGCAGGCCTTCTCGCTCAAGTTGAATGAGTTACCGCGCCAAACGGAGGAATTTGATTCAATTACCAAACTTCGTTACATTACAACAGCGACGTACGGGGGAGGTTTGCTTGACAGGCGGGTTTCAGAGTATCGTCGAAAGAGGGCAGGCCAATCGACTAACTGCTCGATATGCTACTGCTTCTCAAATGTGTCTTCCTCTTTTTGTGTTCCAGAGGCAGTGGCGGATCTAGAAGTTAAATCCTGGGGGGAGGGAAACCAGAAGCCAAACTATGATATGTATATCATGAATTTACAATAAACTTTCAAAAATATGTTAATAATAGCTTGAATTAGTTTTGCCACCAAAAACTGGGCGTCTTAAGCCCCCTGCCCCAGGCTAGGCCCTCCCCTGTCCAGGGGTATGATAAGGCCTAGAGGTAGTCAGCTTACTAGATATGTACTATGTTACTATTACATTACTGCTTTCTGCTTGGACCTATTAATAATCATACGTATTCATAGGTATCCATAGCTATCCATAAGCAATCATACATTCATAGGTTAGCCTAAATAGATGCTCAACCTAAAAATTGGAACAGATAATAGAATGCTCGGATCTAAGTTTTAACGTGTTATTTGTTATGTCCCCTAAGAAAGCTATACTATTATTTTTTCTTTTATGTTAGAAAAGAGGCTATTTGAAACCTTCTCATCTAGTAGTAGGGGAACTTAATTGAAACATTCATTGTAGAAAGTAGCTTAGTTCCTTATGTGTAACTTTGAGATATTAAGGAAATACTTCTTAAATCCAAGACTGTGGACATTTCTTCCGCTCCATCTATATAGTTCAATATTTCGTTAACACCATTGTAACACGTTTGACACCTACCCTTCTTATACACAAAGTTGCATACACCTCTAGAGAACCGGGTAAGTTCATAAACGAAATTTCAGAAAAAATGTAATTTTTGTCCTTTCTGAAATCGTCGACTCAGTTAATGCAAAATGTGAAAGAATTAAATTATAGCAATACTTTTAGTACTATCTGTATGGCCAAATTAATGCAGATATCAATGACAAATGGATACTTAATTTACCTTACAGTTTACAAGTACTTCTCACAACGGACATCACCCAATTATCCGGCTCAGATTTCGTTTTTTTTTTTTTTTTTTTTTTTTTTTTTTTGCTGATTGAGGTCAGGCATGCATTATTTCTGATCATAGAAATTTTTGCCATGGTGCATGTTTTCTTTTTTTATAATTTTTAAGAGTTGTGATGTAGTTATTAGGGATTACTACATAAATCCCTTACTATCCTTTGTAAACGGAGTGTTAATGAAATAATAATCATGTAGATATACATAAGTTCTAAGAGGAAGTCGTATGGTAGGCATTATCTTGACCGCAACCATCTTGAAATCCGCCATTTTGAATTAAGGTTAAGTTTTTTAAATAAGAATAGGGCAATATGATACATAATTTCGAGCTAGAATTTAATCAGAAAAGCAATAGTGAAGTTATTTTTAAAATACGCACATTTGGGGAAAAGTTACAGGCATATTAATAGCTTATACTTGCATGTGCGTAAGTCCCTTACCACTGCTTCTAACCCGGGTATTAATGATAATAAGTGCATAAAAGCTTCGGTAATATACATTATGCCTAAAGACAAGTAGTGCGGTAAGGTTACTCTTGACGGCAGTCATCTTGAAATCCGCCATTTTGAATTAAAGTGAAGTTTTAAAAATGAAAACCATAGCATGTGACACCTCATTTTAATAGCAAATTTTCCCAAAAAGCCAATGTTAAGCTTATTTTTGTTCTATAGTTAACCAGTATGAATTTAGGAACTGAACAAAGTGCCAGTAGGAATCTTAACGCATGCGGTGAAAATTAGGAGTGTTACCAATTTGAAAGATCGAATAATGAACGTTTGGTGCACATTAGAAAAGTCCTACCCTGACTCCTAGCGACTTTTGGCTGTTTCTAATGGTGAAAGACACTCTTCCCCGGGCTCGCACATTTAATGGCCGTGTCGCTATTGCATCAGTGATTTTACAGTTGTCAAAACTTACTACTAAAGAAGTGTTCTTTGCAGATACGGAATCATAGCGTAGTTTTCATAGTTTTCATGTGATTTGTTAGTGAGAAAAAATAGGTGTTATGACTTGAATGCATCTCGTATTAAGGAAGAAAGGTGAGTATTTCGTTGGCTGCATGTAAGAGGCGAGAGTATTTTTGAGTCAGATAGAACTCATCGAAAGGAAAAACTAAATGACAAAAATATTTTATTTAGTGTGTGCAATAACTTCCTTGTCTTTCTACACAACCTCTAGTCACGATTTCTCTTCGTTGGTTACCACCATGACTTCATCAATCACGTTATATATGAAGAAGGCGGAGTTCTAGTTATTAAGCTAGAAAGTGAGAGGTGGAATTCTGAGAAAACCCACGTACACTGTTTTTGTCATCACAAAACACGCTTGGTGCTAGCTGTGAACGAGCTACCAGAGGTGAGAGCTCTACCACTGACCCATCATGGCCTCCTTATAAAATCAGATATTACCCATTTAAGGCTCTCCCACAATAAATATGCCATACTGATATAAATTTGTTTTGCCATTTAGAATTTGAGTACAATTTGAGTTCTTCCGCCGGAAATCAAACTTGTGACAACGTGCATCAAAAACAAGCGCTATCCACTAGAGCAATGTGAAGTGCTTTAACCTCATGCTAGCTGACTGTGATCGAGAATGGTAACATGATGTTCACGCCGCAGACGATGCAAGTAAATTACAACTGCTGCCGGTAGAAGCAACAGGGGCAATTTTGTTGCATTGTGGGAAAAAAATAAATTTCCATTAGTTATATAGGAAGTGGTGCATCAGTATGATCAGTGCTCAGTTCTACTCTGTTAAAGTGTAAATATTGCATGCAGCAACTACAATGGTAAAATGCGTGCCACATGCAAAAAACGAAAGAAATGTTTATGAAGTTGTTGAATGAAAAATAAGAAAATAATAAATGCAGCAGATTAGAAACAGGATCTTTTTCTTTTGATTTGATTTTGAGATAAAATCTAAATCTGAAAGGAAAATAGTGAAGGTACGTAGGCAGCACACATGTGAAGGTGTAGATTTAAAATAAGGGGTACTCAAGGACGCCCATGTTGTGGTTTCCAAGGGGGGGGGGGCAAGTACAAGCGATGTTTCAAATATAGTTTCAAATTTTGCTGTAACTAATGTAAAAATTCTATTGGGTTCTCGATATTCCCAAGTACAATTTCCTCTTAGGGGGCAAGCGCCCCACCTTGCCCCCCTGATGGGCGCCCTTCGCGGCACTAGTAGAAACAAATATATGCTGTTTTTTATTTCTTACGAAATCGTCTATTAGTAATTCCGCATTCACCTGATCGAAACATTCTTTTGAAACAACGTTAATGTTATTTACAATGCGCCACGATTATTCACATCTTACAGCGGTATTCCGTCAATAATGTTATTCTTATCCCGTACTAATCAATCAATTGCCATCTACATACAAAGAAAAGATTTACATAGTCCGTGTGCAAGTAAATAGTTTACATGTTTTTTAAAGGAAAATCTATGTTATTCATGTGGTCATTTACATCTTCTATTACAACAACATTCCATCATTATTGTTATTCGTGTGAACACAACATCTACCAAGCAATCACATATCATCTACGTAAAATAAAAGGATTACAACTAGTACTTTATTATCAATACCCTTCATACTACCAAACTTTTTTTGTATTCGCATTCGCTATCACATCAATGTGACAATCTTCTTTTTTATTCACATTCAGTACCGCTTCATGTTTCAAGAGGATTAACAGTTCTTTTGTATTCGCGTTCAGTGTCACGTCATGTTCCACCATTCGTTTTGCGAAACTTCTTTTGTGTTCTCCACCGACAATGTCTTATTTTCATCTGCTACACCATCAAACTTGTTTTTATTACTGTGTCAGTATCTGTGATGTTTATCTACCACGACCCCAATCTTCTTTTGTATTCTCCGCCGAGAATATCTTATGTTCACCTACTGCGGTACGAAACTTATTTATATTACTCTGTCAGCATTCTGTGATGTCTACCCGACGTGGCATTGGTCTTCTTTTGTATTTGTCTTCATGTTTTAACACGCACCTGTAAGTTCATTACCCGACGACGTCATCTTTCAATCCCGACAACCGGTTTCCAAAATGCGCGCGAAAAGTTCAGCTCGTGTCTTGAATTCACCAGCAAAAGACGTACGAGAACCACGCTCTGTATAGTACTCCGTACACGACGTCTTTCAGACGGAGAATCCACAATGTGTCCCGCATGATAAAAGTTTATTCCCTCCTTATTTTTAATATGATCACAATCAGTTCGACGAGTAATTACGAGGAAATAATTAATTAATATGATCACAGCATAGGTGTTCAATGGAGCATGTATAACATACGATCCAACATATATCCCGAGTTTTCTTTAATGAAAACGAACCAATTAAAAAAATTAGTATGATCACAGCACAACTGTTCTAGATGTTGTTTTAAATTTTCGGATTTTTTAATAACGTGTATGCTTTGGCATACAATCAAACACATATGTTGAGTTTCCTTTAATGAAAACGAACCAATTAAAATAATTAGTATGATCACAGAATTGTTGTTCTATGGAGTATGTATAACATACGAACGAATAAAATAAAATAATTAATATGATCACAGCATAGCTGTTCTAATGAGCTTCATATTGAAGCGAAAGAATAAAAAAATTCCCAAGAGTATGTTCTGCATATTTTAGCAACCTTTTCTAGAAAGTACACCATCCCTCCTAACGGTCTAGCAATAAATCTTTACCCTTCTAATGACCTGTGTGACCACACCTGTCTCCATAGACAAGAAAAGTATACAGTAATTAACAAACAATGGCTCTATTGTTGTATACAAGAAGCTCCAATCCTATTTTTTACAACCTATTATTCTAAATTCACGTACTGACACGACCAAAGCCACAACTAGATAGCATACCCAACACATAATAATAAATGTATATGAATCGTAAGTATTTCCAATAACTATCGACAAATACCGTACTTATTATTCTGATACATTTTAACCATGTTTTATACATTATAATACAAGCAACCCTTCTTAGATTTTTAAATATAGTGCGCATGGAAAAATTTTAAGCAATCTAACACTAGAAGATGTTGAAAGCATCTGTCCAGCATAGATATTAAGGTTAAATTTTCAAACAAAATATTTTTTCTAGACATATTTCTTCCCTATCATGTTGGGGATTGCCAGATAGCCTATGGTTGCCATATTACCCGATTTTAGTAGGTACCACCCGATTTTCAGGTCCTATATTTGTCCCACACTTAATCATATATTAATCGCGAAAAACCACCCGTTTTTTGGGACTGGAGATTTTAGGCAATAGATTTTTTTTAACGTTAAAGGGAGTGAAAATATGTAAAAAAAATGTTGGATAATTATACACATTTTGGTTCAACCAATGAATACTAATGTATGATCTCATGGTTGCTTATTTCTTTGATGACCATTCTATCCAGTTAAGTTGAACAACTAGTCTATGTGTCACCTAGTATTTACAGTGAGTGTAAAAAGTATTCATACAGACAATACTTTTGTAAAAAATGTGATTTTGTCCCGCTTCCATGATATGTAGATCCAACTCATTGTTTAATTCGAAAAAGGTGTTCCGGAAAGGAAGACTTGGGAGAAGTATAAACAACATATGGTATTTTGACCTTGGTTTACAGGGACAAAAATGGAGAAGTCTGAAAATTTATGTGCAAAAAGTATTCATACAGTACCACAACTCTCACAGGAATACCTCACTCTTCGTGTACAGAAACGAATGACAGGCCTGTGAAGGCACTCTAGTTTGTTCTACTTTCCCATGGAGTGCATTCAAGTTTACAACATTATCGCGGAGATAGAAAGTGCGGCAGTATGGGGCATAAAGGTCGTGAAACTACAGAAGAGGAAGGAAGAATTATAATTCGTCTGCATAACCAGTGTAATTCACTTTCTGAATTCACAAGCATTGTTGGTAGGCCTAGAGGGACTATTCAAAGTATTATTGATAGAGTGGGACAGAGAAAAACGTTGAAAAATGCACATAGAACAGGTCGTCCAGTGAAACTAAATACGCGTTGTTAGTCATTGATAGTCCGAAAAATAAAAAAGCATCCGCGTCTGAGTGTGCCAGAGCTTGCAACTGAGCTTTATAATGAACTTAAAGTGCATGTCTCACATTCTACGATTCGCAATTACTTGAGAAAGCATGACTTTCATGGTCGGGTAGCCCGAAGAAAATATTTTGTGAGTGAAGTCAATAGGAAGAAGAGGTTAACATTTGCCAAAGAACACAGAAATACACCACAATAATTCTGGAACCGTGTGATATTTACGGATAAAAGCAAATTCAACATTTTTTCATCGGATGGACGAACCATGGTGTAGAGGCAAAAGAATACAGAGTTTCGAAAACCAAACCTGAAACCTACAGTGAAACATGGTGCTGGTTCTATCATGGTTTGGGGGTGTATGAATGCATCTGGTGTAGGGTCCTTGCACATTATAGATGGTACGATGAACCATTATCAGTACACTGATATTTTAAAATCGAATCTTCATTCATCTGCTGAACAAATGGGCATTAGACAAAACTTCATATTCATGCAGGACGAAGATCCAAAGCATTCCGCTTTAAATACAAGCCTTTGGATCTTGTACAATACGCCAAAGTCATGCCAACACCTCCCCAATCCCCCGACATTAATCCAATTGAGTATCTATGGGACTACCTTGACAAACAGATTAGGAAACGACCGATTTAGAATAAACAAGACTTGCAAAATGCTCTGCAAGAGGAATGACAGAAAATTTCCTCATCAAAGACCAAGGCTTTGGTAACGTCAATGCCAAAGCGTATTAAAGTTATTATAGCAGCAACAGAATATCCTACGAAGTACTAAAGTGGCCCAATCTGACGAAAACAAAGACACTAAGTGAAATGTATGAATACTTTTTTGTTGATTGATATTTCTTTCTTTCCACTACCTTTTTGAATTTCCTGCACGAACAGTGGCATCTTTTATTGCTACAGTTCTAATTTGTTTCATATCAGTGCATTTTGTGTTATGTTTCCTACATTTGAAAAAATAAAATACAAATTCTCAGTTCAAATGGTGTTTGTTCACCGTGATAAGTTACAGGTTACCATTTTCCGAGGTGTATGAATACTTTTTACATTCACTGTATATATTAGAAATGATTGCAAATTGAATTTCAGTATCCTTAAAATTTTGTGTAGATTAGATTCATTATTAATATTTTTTCTTTTAAAATGTTCATGCTGTATTTAATACATTGTGAAACTGTGGTAACTTTCTGTTAGTCAGATTCCAAGTAGCAATCTTTAAAAATAATTAAAAATTTTGTAAGAGATGGACCAAAACTCCTAAATATATTTTACTTTTCTTATGATAAAAAAATTTAGAAATAATTTTGTGTTTCTTAGAGAGAAAACCGTATGAACAATATATACCATATATCGCTTTGTTTTATTTTTTATTTTTTGAAAATTTGCTTTACAGATATCCTTACAATTCCAGATATCTTACTGTAATATATACTTTACAATTCGAGACTCACATTTGTTGAACTTAAAACATTGAAGGTAAAAACTAAATTTGTTTTACTTTAGTTTCGTTAGAAAAGTACACCGAGTCACAGAAGTATCTTCCCCACTAAGTGCTCTAATTCCATTACTTGCGGTCCAGGTCTTTTGCAGTTGTGAGAACGCCTAGACAGATGCAACACGTAACTTTTAGTGGCACTGACTGCAGTTGGTAGCACTGAGTCAAGTCTGTATGAAAGTAAAATTGTGAGTAGATGACGCACGAAACATTTCTCCATTCTGAGATCAATCTCTCTGGTTCAGAGCGTGTTGTCCAATGAACATCATATAATCTCAATATTGCTGTGTATGTAATGTATTTTTTCATTATATACTGTATATTCAAAGAAATAAAACCACTGATCAGATATGAATCAGAAAATGCTTGAAAGTAGCTGAAAATATCAAATCTAGAACAACTGCCGGAAATAACTTTGTAAATGATTGCCACCGTTGAGAGACCTTCTCCAATTCTCCTCATTCCAACATCTTTTTCTCTCTGGAGGAGAGATCTTGATTGTCTTTATGCATTGAAATTGAAATTGAAACAGAAACTCTTGAAAAAGTTTCCGTCTGGCCAGGATTCTAACCCGGGTCTACCAAATTGAAGTTCAATACGCTAACCACTTTTTCAATGTGTTTATTATTCTTTGAAGATTACAGTGTAATTACATACGAAATACAATATTATTATAACAGTAGTAGTATTACGTGATTACAGAGTTAATATAAAATTATTTACAGCATTTATACAGTAGATAAATGACACACAGATATCGAAAATTGTGTGGCAAAAGTGCTAACATCGTATTTTGATGAAAGGAAGTAGAATTTTACCATTTTATTTTTGAACTTCAAATATAGTCAGAAAGTACAATGTCCAGGTTGTTGGCAAATAGCTTTGTCTTTCTACTGGAAGTAAAGTGTCTGTATTAAATGCACAAGAAATCTTGATAGTCTGTGACGTAGCGTAGTTTTGAGTATTGTAGTATATATTTAATCTATGAGCTGCTAATGAGAATTTTGTTTAGTGGTTGGAAAGGATTTAATGTCCGGTAGAACGACTATTCGAATTGTCGTAAGAGTAGGAACGGTACGGCAGATTTTATTGACAGCCGTTTGGAATTTGAGCCATATTGTCGCTGCAGATCCACATTGAGTTAATCGATGCACCGATGCACTAGATCATCTTCATTACCACATGTGTCACAAGCAGTAGTATCACTAAAGCTGAGACGGTGTTTTTTGGCATGCGTGGGAAGAAGCTCATTAACAACAATGGTCCAAGTCAATTGAACAAATTGTGGAATGTGACTAGCAAACATTGCGCCAAATCTGAGACCAATTGTTGTTTGAATGTTTCAGTTCCATACGAGAAGACTCAAGGTTCAACTGGTTGAGGAGCAATAGATAAAAGCAATTTACTGAAGTTATTGATGCTTGTTGTTCAGCTCCCATATAAATATAATCACCAACCACTTCTCTGAAATACCAATAGCAGCGAGGGAGTAAATTAATATGTAGAGCCAAGTTTGTATCTATACGTTCCATACAGTCAGCTAAGATGCCATGGCTGACCCAATTCACATTCTGTTGAATATTTTGAAATGATCGAGACTTGAATAAAGCAGTTGCTTTACGTTCAATATGTATCCTCGTCGCCAAAAGTGCCTTTACATCGCCGTGACGGGTATGTGACAGCGCAGTACTCTAAGGAAGGGATGGTTGCATAAGAATTTGTGATTAATTTTGAAGAGTTTTTATTTTGACTAGGGAAATAACGTAGGTATAGGGAGTAAAGGCACGGATTTGAAGCATCAGTGCACTGTCATCTCTGAAAAGATTCGTATTATTGCCTTATATGTTAAGTTAAACACCACAACATCTGTCACTGATAGCGTAGATCATCTTACTTTTTAAAATTGCCTCTGTAGCCTATTTGTCCATACATTAATCTCCAGACATGATGTATAGAGAGGAGAAAGAAAGAGATACAACATCTGTAAGATTTATGTAATTCACTAACATACTATAGGAAACGAATGAGCTAATTACTGCTACTAGCGCTTTTTACTCTTAAGGGATTTACTGCGACATGTTCGCAAGACACTATTCTAAGTGCTAAATCTGTGCGTGAATTATTTCATTTGCCTCACTGTAATTATTTGAGAATGGAAACTGATTACGCTGAACGTGAATATGTTTCTCGTAAAGCAAGAGCCGTAATAAATGTAAATAAAGTTCTAATTATTATATAAAACACATAAGTATTTATTCCGTGTATAGAACATTATAATACAGTAACTAAGCAACATCATAATCACTAATGTCCGCAGGATTTTTTCCAACGAGGGGGGGGAGTCCGATATAGAGTTTTTCGTTATATTCCCTATATATATTAACAGTCATAACATTTATCATTGATAGCGTATATCGTCTTTCGCCACTGTAGCCTATTAGTCAGAACATTCATCTCCAGACATGATGTCGAGAGAATAGAAAGAAATAGATATGAACAGTGGTGTAACTAATTTTACTGCGCCCTGGATCAATCGATCATCGATTTACTCATACTCCTCCAGGCCCCCTGTTCCAGGTATTTCAGCTGCTGTGTTATATACTGTATATGGTTCCATGTGACAAGGGCCAGACAAAAGGGCAAAGACAGAAAGACCCGAGTCAAAAGGACCCTGCGTCAAACGGGCCCGGGTCGAAAGGGGCCGCTACAAAAGGACGCGAGTGAAACCGGCCAACGCCAAAAGGGCCCGAGTCAAAAGGCCCTGCGTCAAACGGGCTCGGGTCAAAAGGGCCCGAATTAAAACGCCCCATAAAAAGGACCCGGTTCGAAAGTTCTCCGCAACAAAAGGCCCCGAGTCAAAAGACCCCGAATCAAAACGACCCTCATAAAAAGTGCCCGAGTCAAAAGGGACTCCGCTACAAAAGAGCCAGAGTCAAACGACCCTGCGTCAAAAGGGACCGATTCAAAAGTGGCCGAATCAAAACGCCCCTCATAAAAAGAGCCATAGTCAAAAGGAGCCCACCAGAAAAGGATCCGAGTCAAAGGGCCCTGCGTCAAATGAGCCCGGGTCAAAAGGGGCTCCGCTACGAAAGGGTCCGAGTGAAAACGGCCCCACATCAAAAGAGCCCGGGTCAAAAGGTCTCCACAACATAAGGGCCCGAGTCAAAAGGGCCCGAATCAAAACGCTCTTCAAAAAAAGGAGCAGAGTCAAAAGGGGCCCCGCTACAAAAGGGCCAGAGTCAAACGGCCGTACGTCAAAAGGTCGCGAATTAAAAAGGCCCTAGTCAAAAGGGGCCAAATCAAAACGCACCTCATAAAAAGAGCCTGGGTCAAAAGGGTTCCACGACAAAGTTACCTGAGTCAAAAGGCCCTGCGTCAAACCGACACGGGTCAAATAAAGCCGGAGTCAAACAGCCCCGCGTCAAAAGCACCCGGGTCGAAAGGGGCCCCGCTACAAAAGGACGCGAGTCAAACCGGCCTACGTCAAACGGGCCCGAGTCAAAAGGCCCTGCGTCAAACAGGCTCGGGTCAAAAGGGCCGGAATCAAAACGCCCCATAAAAAGGACCCGGTTCGAAAGGTCTCCGCAACAAAAGGCCCCGAGTCAAAAGACCCCGAATCAAAACGACCCTCAAAAAAGGAGCACGAGTCAAAAGGGACTCCGCTACAAAAGAGCCAGAGTCAAACGACCCTGCGTCAAAAGGGACCGATTCAAAAGTGGCCGAATCAAAACGCCCCTCATAAAAAGAGCCATAGTCAAAAGGAGACCACCAGAAAAGGATGCGAGTCAAAGGGCCCTGCGTCAAATGAGCCCGGGTCAAAAGGGACTCCGCTACGAAAGAGTGCGAGTGAAAACGGCCCCACATCAAAAGGGCCCGGGTCAAAATATCTCCACAACATAAGGGCCCGATTCAAAAGGGCCCGAATCAGAACGCTCTTCATAAAAAGGAGCAGAGTCAAAAGGGGCCCCGCTACAAAAGGGCCGGAGTCAAACGGCCGTACGTCAAAAGATTGAGGGTTAAAAAGGCCCTAGTCAAAAGGGGCCAAATCAAAACGCACCTCATAAAAAGAGCCCGGGTCAAAAGGGTTCCACGAGAAAGCTACCTGAGTCAAACGGCCCTGCGTCAAACCGACACGGGTCAAATAAAGCCGGAGTCAAACAGACCCGCGTCAAAAGCGCCTGGGTCGAAAGGGGCCCAGCTACAAAAGGACGCGAGTGAAGCCGGCCTACCTCAAAAGGGCCCGAGTCAAAAGGTCCTGCGACAAACGGGCTCGGGTCAAAAGGGCCCGATTCAAAACGCTCTTCATAAAAAGGAGCAGAGTCAAAAGGGGCCCCGCTACAAAATGGTCGGAGTCAAACGGCCGTACTTCAAAAGGTCGCGGGTTTAAAAGGCCCTAGTCAAAAGGGGCCAAATCTAAACGCACCTCATAAGAAGAGCCCGGGTCAAAAGGGTTCCACGACAAAGTTACCTGAGTCAAAAGGCCCTGCGTCAAACCGACACGGGTCAAATAAAGCCGGAGTTACACAGCCTAGCGTCAAAAGAGCCCGGGTCGAAAGGTCTCCTCAACAAAAGGGCCATAATCAAAAGAGTTCCACGACAAATGGACCCGAGTTAAAAGGCCCCTCATCAAAAAAGCCATAGTCAAAAGAGTTCCACGACAAATGGACCCGAGTCAAAAGGCCCTGCATTAAACGGGCCTGGGTCGAATTGGGCCCAGCTGCAATAGGGCCCGAGTGTCGGCCCCACATCAAAAGGGACCGGTTCAAAAGGTCTCCACAACAAAAGGGCCCGAATCATAACGCCCCTCATAAAAAGGGGCCGAGTCCAAAGGGGTTCACGTACAAAAGTGCCCGAGTCAAACGGCCGTGCGTCAAAAGGGCGCAGGTTTAAAGGGCTGGAGTCAAAAGGGGCCGAATCTAAACGCCCCTCATAAAAAGAACCCGGGTCAAAAGGGTTCCACGACAAAGTTACCCGAGCCTAAAGGCCATATCCCACCCAACACAAGTACATACTGGTCATGTGTAAAGAATGTTCCTCGAGGTACATTGGAATGTACATGATAGGTACGTGAATAGAGCAATCATGTGAAATACACATGTAAGGAATAAGGTTACTTCCGCCCAAAAGTACGTGCATGACACATACCGAGGAATGTATCTATTATGTGCATATCACGTACCGTGTATGTACTTGACACATGTACTAGGCATGTCAGTAATGTTCCTTAGGGCAGTGCTATTCAACCGGGGGTGCGAGTACTTAAATCCTAAAACCTTAACGCTTCATTTTTACGTTCCAATGTAGAAGCATGTACTTTTAAAAAAAAGCCACGAACCTAACTCTGAAAATAGATCCTCTCCTCCGGCATCCATATAGCATTTTATCTATCTATTAAAATGATACACCAACACTTAAAAGCCACGGTCACGGTCACGGTCACGGTAATGCTGTAGTTTTGTATAGAGGATCGGGCCGCAGCCCCTGACTCTATGAGTAGGACTGGATAATATATATATATATAATGATGTGTTGATAGTTAGTTAGAAATTACTATTGTTTTGTGATGGATGCAAGTCTACATCTGCAACTGTCGCAGAGTAGCTGATTATGGTTTCATTACGAGCTCTGGAAAGGTATTAAAGACGGGGCATGCGATGGACGTTCCGGAGAGTGCATTCTGTGCCAATGTTAGCTATGGCTGGATTAATATGTCTGGGTAAAGTACGCCAGAACTTACTGTGCAAATGCCGTAGAACTTGTCTAACAGTGGGTAACTCTAAATCTTCCAGAATCTGACTGTTTCGTGTGTACCTGTCGTGACCAGTGATTATACGACCAGCTCGAGTTTGTACACTTTCGAGTGTTTGTATATGACTGGGTGAAGCATGTTGCCAGGCAGGGCATGCATAAGAGATTGTAGACAGGACTATCATCTTGAAGATGTGAACTCGAACCTCATGGGAAAGTGAACTGCAGCGAAAGATGGGGTATAACGCTGAAATTTTTCGTAAGGCCCTTTGTTTTATGTCCCTGATGTGAGCGGCGAACGTTAAACCACGGTCTAAGGTTACACCCAAATATTTGGCGTGCATAGCGTGAGGAATACGAGCGTTCTCATATGTTAAATTTCGTGGAGCACGGATGCGTCTCTTACTGTGAATGACAGCACAGCTTTTGCCTGCATTGATTTTAATCCTCCAACGTCTTGCCCATTCCTGAAAACTGTTTAGTTGTCGTTGCATGTAGATGTAACATTGCGCAAGGGAGCTGCTGGTCGTGAAAAAGGCAGTATCATCAGCATATGTTGCGAAAAAGCAATGCGGTAAGGTCGGGAGATCTGCTGTGTATAGATTATATAAGAGCGGTGAAAGTACAGCGCCCTGTGGAACACCTGCTTTTATAGATCTAGACGTGGATTTCACACCGTCAACAGACACATGAAATTTTCTGCCAATGAGATATGAATCAAGTAAGAGTAGAAGACGATCCGGAAAACCTTGAGTATATATCTTATATAATAGTCCTGATAACCAGACTTTATCAAAGGCTTTTGAGACATCGAGGTAAACTCCAAGAGTGTGGTGTTTCCTGTTAAAAGCCGCTGTTAAGTGGTCCACCACTCGTACGAGTTGTGTAGTAGTGCTATGTTGGGCACGAAACCCAAACTGATGGACTTAAAAGCGACCGAGCTCTAACCTATAACCTTAGCCTTCAATCCTTTGACTTACGGTTATTTGTGATTTCACGTTTATAACAAAGACAAATATATTGAAAATAGTGTAGTTTAAATATATTACTTAAAGAAATATTTTTCACAAAGTTATCCTTTTAAATTATTGTTCAAAGGCCTTTGCCTTTAGTAAGTATTCTCCGAAATAAATGCAAACGAATTGTGCTGCCATCTTTGGAGCTCTTTTAAAATACGCATTTTTTTTTTGCGGCCCATCCTGTCGACAATGAGATCTCAGAAACTACAGTCTCTAGAAAGATGACGTTTTCACTGATCGATTGCAAATTTCATGTAGATTGTCCAGTTCTAATTGAATATTTAAAAAACATGGGCACTATTTCTTTATTACATTTTTACGGGTACATTGGAAGTGTTGAAATTAAAAAAAAATAAATAAAACATCACATCACACTGTTGTATATAGGGGTTGTATATGTCTCCGGCATTTGTTTCATAGCCAAATGATAATGGAAAAGGAAGGATAACCATTTCTCCAGTCGAAGATGAACCTTTTTTGGGAGTGTTTTGCCCAATGAACACCATATATAACTGACATTATATTAATTTTGTATGTAATATATTTGCTTATTACATACTGCATGCAAGAAGAAAGAAAACACTGGTCATACATGAATTAGAAACTCCAACCGGAAGTAGGCTCAAATCTTGCAAACGGTGCGAGATATTCAGAAAAACAATCGAAAAATCTCCTCTTTATGATACCCCTTGGCTATTTTTTAATCAATACGTCTTTAACTTGTGTCTGTAAAGAGACATGTACAGATGTTGAAAATAATGATAAGGCGATTTATGCTCATATGCGAATAATGCGCTGTGTAGAGAGCACAGGTTCAGCTAGTTTCTTGCAAAAATTCTTCAATTGAAGATTTATAATCGCCACTGATTTTCAATTTTGTCGATACTATCTTCAAATTCCACACAAGGTGAAAGAAGAAGCTAAGTCAGTAAAAGATGTTTCACCGGTTTCAGGCTTATTGCCACTGAAAAGCGACATTTCCTGAAGGATGTCTATATTATCAGGCTGAATTTCTTTAAGGAGTTAGTTTATACTTAAACTTACGTCTTCCCGAAAATTTTATTTAACGTATAGTTTCAACGTACAGATTTTGAACTAATTCTCTGCTGTGTAACGTCACAATATAACCAAAAATGCTAATTTTATGAGGACAATTCTGACAGTGGGGTTTAGAATGTTACAACCTAGAGTACGCATCAAACGTCAGAAAATTGCAAAATGACACACAGAATATATTAAAATGTGGCTATACTCAGAAAGTGGCTATAGAAGTGAAAAACATATGGCTAAACAAAAAACACTATTGGCTCTTCGGAAATTATGTGACTAACGACGTTCTCAAAATGGCCAGATCTAGTCACAAAGTGGCTAAATTGGCAACCCTAGTCGCAATACGAAGCAACTTACGCACAACCATGCCATGGTACATGGGGTATGTGCCATTCACATTCCTCACATTCCAGTGAAGCATGTAAAAGTGCCTTTCAAGTGTCAGAAATTCCTCGAAAGGCACGTACCTAGCGACACATGCTATGCATATGAAATGTACATTTCTCAAGTACCAGGTACGTAAACGATACATATGGAACTTAAATGGCACGTTCCTAGAATGTACCTGGTTGGGTGGGATGTCAAACGGACCCGGGTCAAATAAAGCCTGAGTCAAACGGGCCCGCGTCAAAAGGGCCCCGGTGAAATGTTTCCTCAACAAAAGAGCCCGAGCCAGAAGGCCCGAATCAAAACGCCCCCCATCAAAAGAGCCCGGGTCGAAAGTCTCCGCAACAAAAGGGCCCGAGAATCGTTTGTTAACACAACGCAAAAATTTGAGATTTAGATAGCAATAATAAACATAACAATTATAATGATGTCTGCAGAATTTTTGTGTAGACTGGTACGGAATGACAACCAACGTCAGTAACAGAGGCGACTCTTGAGGGAAGTGACATTGGTAAAAATTAACATTTTATGAACGCAATCCACAAGAAGTTAACTGTGCAAATGTATGATGGAATTTCATTTACGGTGGAAAATATTAACGGTCTCAAAACAAAAGATCAAACAAAACACATCAACTACTTTTTGTTCATTGTTATGCATATTTGATTATTATTATTATTATTATTATTATTATTATTATTACTTTTATTATTATTACCAATTTTATTAATAATAATAATAATATGCAAGGTGAGTGGTAACAGGGTGCGAAATCCCGGGGGAAAGGGGGGAATTTCCCCCACCAAAAATTTTATGCCTGCAATTTCTCCCCTCCAAAATCTGCAGGGGGGACATCTTATTATTAGACTAGAAGGCCAGATGAAAAGCAAATGCCATAAATAAATAAAAATGAAAAAATCTTCATGGTTACAGCTTCTAGGGGCTTTAACATAAAAGAAAAACAAATGTTTGCCGTTCTCTTGTTTCAGTTGAAGAATGCAGAATGTAAAATAAAATTCTACAAGAATTGCTTTAACTCGTTCGGATGTTAAGTGAGGTTCTTTTCATAAATGTCGTGTAATTATGAAACGATCAAAAAGCGGTGTATCCGGGAAATCGGGCTTAATTGCTATTAAAAAAAAAAAAAAACGAATCCGAAGATTGCGGAACAATTCGCCAGATATGACGATAATCGGACTGTGAGTGAAAATCGTGGAACAAGTGACAACAAGGTGCGTAAAATAGACTTCGAATCATCGAACATTCTGAAGGTAGATACATCCCTTCCTCTGGAACAACTACGAAGTCTATCTCATTTTAGTTATTATACAGCACCTATATTAACATCAAAATCAATAAGTGATACGTCTGAAATTCTATGGACAAATTTTTCATCATCTTGGAGAAAGGACCGCTAGTGATTGATATTCATGAACCATGAAGACAATGGTGAAGGAGTTATGTTGTGTAGCGTTTGTGTATAGCATTCCCATGGGTTTCGTTTCCATCACATGTTCAACTCTCGTTACACACGGAAAGAAAGTCAAGAGAAGTTTAATCTTAAAAATTTTCTCTAAGGTAAAATACGTTATTGCAAACTATATTTTAGGCCTAGAAAAATACAGAAACACAATACTCGTATTATTGTGGCTCTCCCTCCTGGTCTAGTGGCTAGCACGCGTGCACCATCTTTGGTACACGGGATTGCGAGTTCGATTCCAGGTAGGAGCGTCTTACAAAAATTTGAAAGATAGCCAGCGCCGTAACTTAGATTTTTTGGGTGAGGGAAAGCATTAATATTTGTGCACCCTAGAAAAAGATGTTTTGGGCCCTCCCGCAAAATTCGAAAATAGGCCCCATCTTTCTATTACTCTTTGTGGCCCCTGGCACCTGTAGGCCCTCCGGCACACCCCTGGGCCCGTTCCATACATGACAAATTAATTAAGGGGGAAATATTGACAAATCGCAAAGCCATACAAATAAATATTATTTCTAGGGCCCCTAATAGTAGACATTTTTAACTGATTTGGGCCCACGACTCATTTTTGTTTTATTTACCTTTTGTGTGCTGTTTTGTTTATGTAATGTAGTGAACCTGTTTGATGCTTCATTTATAATTTAATGTTCCTATCGTATATGGAGTAAGAAAATTTTGTCTTAAAGTGGGCCCCCTCGAACGGTGGGGAGCTTCCCTGGGGGTTGCCCCTCTGCTCATCACAAGTTATGGCCCTGACGATAGTGGATTCCACCTTAAACTGTAAGTCCACGTCTCATGGCCTCGCTGCTCAAAAGGAACGCTAAACTAAAATCACCAAATCAATCGTATTATTGTGCTTGTGCTTTCATTTTTTCAAGTTTAGCGTCCTACGAATATCCGCCAAGGCTAAGGAAGAGGTCATGATGAGATAGATGATAATGGTGGATTAAGAAAGTAGAAGGAAACGGGAGGACCCCGAGAAAACCCACACACATAGTGTTTGTATACCATAAGCAGAATTTGCCGCGAGCTAGGATACAGCCAGGGATCCCATGCACATGAGATGAGCGCTCTACCACTGAGGCAATGCGGCTTTTCGTTGTGCTTTCAAGTATTTGTATTGAAATCATATCTGGTATTTATAACAGTAGTATATTCTTGCTAATAATACAATATAGATACATAGTATTATTTAGACTTACATAGGTGACCGGATATCTGAGCGACCAAATTGTAACACTAAATACTTAGCGAAGAACTTCATAAATAATAATGAAAACTATACTCTGACTCTAAAGTTCGTGGGGATCTATGGCTGGCCAAGTGGATCACTTCAGCTTCGTAAGTCTAATGCTTGGTTAGCACATCGGTTCTCAGGTGCTATTATTCTGACTTCTAGATCTTTAATCGCTATTTTCGTGAATGCGGACCTCAATGTGATGGTAAAGACAAGGACACTGTGCTCCTACGGGAGTCTAACCGTGAACCACACGCACCGAAGTGTATACTAAACGCAGCAGATAAGTATACAAATTTAGGTTAAATGAATAAATAACATTATTAAAGAATTTTAAATAACAATAACGACTAGTGTGAACATTTATTATTATTATTATTATTATTATTATTATTATTATTATTATTATTACTATTTCAACTTTTTGGAGCCCCCACTCCATGTGTAAAGCACAGTACGGCATTAGTGTAAATCGCTGAACTTCTTCCCCCCCACCATTTTCAAACGATTTCGCACCCTGAGGGGTAGCCCATGCCTTCAAACCAGTATACGGCACTGTTTGAAACTATGAACTCTACATTAACATCGGTCGTCTTTCGATCATTTTATGTTCGAAGGTGTGCAAGGGTGTCTTACCCCTTCCCCCTAAGCATGTAAAGCAAACAATATTTTCGCGAACACACCCAGGAGCAGACAGGGAGTGAGACAGAACACACACAGCTCGCTGTGTAGCTGCAAGTAGTTGCCTTCTTGTTACAAGGCGTTCAGTCAAGTAGTGGGTATCAAAGTCAGTTCCTGCAGTTGAACACAAAGTTGACTGTTAGAAAACAGAAGCATACAACTAGACTCTTCTGTTTACTTTTCACGAATATTTTTCACCTTCATGCGTACAGGTCACGTCTGGCGTAGTTCTAGAAGGCATGCTGTGTCAAGTTTATATTCCCAAAAAGATATGAGTACTCAAAAGGCAAAAACCTGTAGCTACTTTTGTTTTCCTTTTTCTATTAGCCAGTGGAAGCGTTGTTTCAACATCCTTCTTGTAGTTTGCTTAGCATTCACTTCATCTTTTTAGTTGAGCTTTCGGCTATGAATATTACGGATGGCCACATTTTTTCGAAAAATACTTTTTCAAAAAATGAATTTTTCGAAAACGAAAAATGGAAAACAAAAAATTTTTCGAGAAACGAAAAACGAATTTTTTTTCGAAAAAACGAAAAACGATTTTTTTTCGAAAAATGGAAACTACCGGGAAACGAAAACCGGATAATTTTTGTAGAACAAACTGAATTTATTTCATTTGTTAGTACTTCCAAACTATAGTATACTATGCATACGTATAGGAAGTCTTATAGAACGGCTATGTTCATCTGTCTGTCTATCCATCCGTTCGTCTGTCAGCTGGTATCAGAGCAAGAGCGGTAAGAAATAACGAGAAGCATAGGTTTGCAACACGAATAGATTCATCTAATGCATTTGACTCTTATTTAATCCAGAAGTGGTAGAGATCTATCGCTTTCTGCTACATTGTTGATCAACACAGAACACAAACGGTAACATATAGAAAGACGCGGTTTTCCAGAACCAATTCAGTGTCCCAAGAATATATTCAATGTGTGCCCTTATTACACTTGCAGCTTAAGCTATGCATAAGTGTCGCAAGTCTTTAGAATGGCTTTGTCCGCGTGTCTGTCGAGAGGTGTCAGAGCAAAACAGTAACAAATATTGAGAAGTAGTTTCTTGCGGTCGATTTAGAGCCCCTAAAATAGGTTCGATCTCCTAAATTAACCCTCCATTTAGAACCGTAAGTGGTTCAAATACCATTTTTGGTTCCAATTTCTATCGCTATAGAACGAAAAGAGTAATAGATAGCGAGAAGCGATTTATTGCAAACAATTTAGCGTCTTAAGACAACATACAACTATCCACAACATTCAATCAAAACCAGAAATTGTTTATATTTACTATTATTTCCGATTTCAATACTGAATTACGAGATATCGAGATGTAGATTTTTGCAATCCATTCGACTATCTAGAAATAGCTCTATCTCCTCTATTCAGATCGGAAGTTGTTAAAAATAATCATTTTGGGTTTAACATTGATCGATATAGAACAAAAATAGTAATAGATAGCCACAAGTGTGTTTTTTTTAAACGAATCGATACAGCGTCTCAAGAGTACGGTATATAAGCTATATATCATCTCAACGCACAATACTATCGAAATTGAAAGTGGCTGAATTTACTAGTATATTCAATAGGGATTCAATACGTATTTTTATAAAGCAAAAGCTTTAAGAAATAGTGATGCGGTTTTCGCGATCGACTAAGCGTTCTAAGAATAGGCTCTACCTTCTCCCTTGATCTCTATTCACACCAGAAGTGGTTCAAATTAACGATTACAAGTTTCAACATTAATCGCCACAGAACAAAATTGGTAATAGATAGCGACAAGTGGTTCACCTAATATCGATTCAGGTTCTCAAGTGGAAATACAATTACAATCCGCAACACTCCACAAGGGCAGAAATGGTTGAAGTTTATTACTATTTTTGATTTTATAGGTAATACTAATTTCCATAGAGCAAAATCGGTCAGAGATATCGAGATGCGTTTAAAAAATAATCCAGCATCCCAAGAATAGATTCCACTTCTTCGTTAACACTTTATTTGAACCAAAAGTGTTCAAATTAACCATTTCCGGTCTTAACACTTGTCACGATAAAACAAAAATTGTAATAGATAGCGACAAGCAATTTTCTGGAATCAATTCAGGGTTTTAAGAAAACATATCGTCATAACCTGCTTCACTCTGTTGTAACCGGAAATGCTTGAAATTTACTACTACTTTCGGTTCCAATACTTATATTCATAGAACAAAAACTATAAAAGATATCGAGAAGTTTTCTGAAATCGATATAGCATCCTAAAAACAGATTCCGTCTCCTCCCTTAACTCTCTATTCAAGCCGGAAGTGGTTCAAATTAGCCATTCCTGCTTTCAATCTTTATCGCCATAGAACAAAAACGATAAGTGATAGCTAATAATGGCTTTCTGATACGGATTCAGCATCCGAGGAACAGATTCTATCTTTGATCTTATTAATCTATTCCAACCAAGAGTTTTAGTTGTGCTACTTGTTGTACTGAAGTTTCAATATTCAATTCGCACGGATTGCAAGTCTGCCATAGTTTTACACTGTGAAACGAAATTCATTTGTTTCTCTGCAAAAACAGGAAGTAGGAAAAATGTATCACAATCAGGGGGGATTCAGGGGTCGATCGCCCCCCAGAAGATCTTATTTTATATATAAATAAAACCCATCCCAGAGTTGGAGCTCGTAAAAATAGCTCTAAGTAGCAGTATTACAACCCCCCAGAAGTCCGTCCAGGATCCGCCCCTGATCACAACTCCCGGTTTCAGTATTGATCACCATAAAGCAAGCATGGTAATAGCTAGAAGCATGAATTCAGTACCTTCGCAATAGACTATCTCCAAGTTTTATCCTGTGGTAGAAATTTACTACCATTTCTAATTTCAATAGTGATCACCATAGAGCAAAAATAATAAGAGATAATGAGATATGTTTTTATACATATGAATCCAGGATTCGCAGATTGTCATATCGATCGCTATCCCTCTATGTAAACCGAAAATAGTGAGAAACTACCATTTCCGATTTCATAGTAAAGAAAAGACGATAGCCGGAAGCAGTTTTTGATATGGATTCTGTGCCACAATGGTAGTTTCCATCTCTAAGTTTAATGCAACTGAAAGTGATAAATACTTATTATATCTCTGGTTACAATCTTTTTTTCTCATAGAACGAGAGAGGTACTAGGAAGCGACAAACGTTTCTTTTAAATATATAATTTCATAATTCCAAGAAAAGATTTCAAGCCCTGCCACTGGTCTAGTGGCTAGCGCGTATTCCTTTGATGCACAGGGTCCCGAGTGGGAAAACATTGAACGTGTTATGGTGGTTCGGATTCCACTTTAAAATGTAGGTCCACGTCTTGTATAGTCTTGCTCGATACTGAAAAGGGACACTGAACTTCAACAAACAACCAAATAAAAAATATTTCATCTTAGTAGTATTCTTCTACTGAAGTTAGTAGCAGTAAAAACTAATACGAAAACGAAGACCCACCTATTTAAAATTTGAATTCTCGTTTGATGAGATTATTATAGTCAGATACTTAGTTCTTTGTCCTACCGTATATAAAACATCTTTAGAACAAATAAACCATTCAACAGTATTTTGTTAGTATTAAATTGCCTATTTTTGAAAGTAATCAAATTGTTTTTGATACTGACTTAATTAGTTATAGAAAATAAGAGAAATGAATGGGGGGTCTTAGTGAGAAGTCTTTAGTATCAGTACATATAATCACTTCATGTTTCATATTTTGTTAAAATCAATTGTTAAAAGTCAATTTATTACAGAGTTGCCTGATACTATCACAATCAGTTTATACAGGATCCTTCTATTTGGTAATTTGTTAGTCTTTTTTTACATTATAAAATATATTGTCGGGCTAATTGCTGTATCGCCGGACCAATTTTAGGAAATTTGCCGGGTAAATTGGAGAATTTATTTAAGTTTATGAGGAAGAGTGATTGAAAGCCAGGTAAGGGGAATAGTAAAAGCTCAGATAGTGATTGTATTTGCTGGTTGTTTTTGATGTTGTAAGCGGCACTGTATGTGGAGGCGGATGGACTATTTCGCGGAGAGGTACACTTGTTTTACTATACGGATCCATAGATTGTAAAATGTATAGATAGATTTGAGCAAATCCTTAATTTGCCCATTTCATGTCGAGAACAGAAACCAACAAACCTCTGTGGGGCTTCTAACCCGTTCCTACTACTATCACTACCCCTACTCCTCCTTCTCCTACTATTACTACTGCTACTCCTACTCCTACTTATACTATGGATCCGTTAGTAAAACTGCGCATCTAATAACATAATCTAACGTAACTTAATGTAATCCAACCAAATATAACCGAATGCAGTATATTTTGCTCCATTTTTTCGATTTTTAAATTGGTCCGGCGATTCAGCAGTAAAGCCATATTGTCGATAACACATTAATTGTCACTATTAGTAAATAATTATTTTTTACTATTCTGAAAATGTAAATTTTACACTCTTTACCTTTGTGAATTATTATTTCTAGTTTATATCCCTCAAGAACCGAGAACCAAGGGTCTATGGATCACAATATTTCATGCTGAGCCCGCACGCGTACCAGACTCGTTAAAGTCTATGGCCATTGACTTTGGCCAATATCGGATGAGATTAACGCGTTTTAATGAAATTTATTGATTTAACTAAATTCAAGTCCAAATTTTCAGGACAGTATTTTGAGAAAAACATACTGCTACAGGCTAGTCAGAGCATCAATGCAACTGTGTACTGTCAGCAGTTGAGCCGTGTTCAAGAAAAAACTCAAGACTCTGGAGCCAGCACTTCTGAATCGCAAAGCGGTCCTTCTGTTACAAAACAACGCTAAGCCCTACGTGGCTAGGATGACCCGGGATACCATTCTACACTTTGGATGGGAAACACTATTGCATCCGCCATACTCCCCAGACGTTGCACTGTTGCACTGTCCGATTATCACCTGTTCCATTCCTTGGACAATCAGCTTAGAGGACGCCAGTTTCAAATCCCTAGTAGAGGTGCAAAATGCAATTGATATCTTCTTCGATTCACGGCCCACCAAGTTCTACCGCGATGGAATACATGGCCTTCCAAAATGTTGGCAGAAGGAGACTATTTATATTTATAAGATTTGTACTTTATATCTCTAGAATGGTAATTTATTACAGTGAACAATATATAGGATCTGATCTTCCAGGTATGTCTTAGGTTAAATATCGATGTTTGAAGGTGTTGGGTGAAAAAGCGACAGATCTTTCTTGGTTACCTTTATAGTTACTAAGCTCGTCAAGATCTACCACCTTACCAAGTTTGGTAAAAATTGGATGAGTTCCATCTTTCGCACTTTAATGAAATTTCTTGATTTCAATGATTCCAAATCTAACATTGATAGCTAATAACTCAGGAACAGAAAGTCTGTACATCATAATATTTTATATGAGCTTCCATGCATACCAAGCTTGTCAATATTTACGATCCTACCAACTTTTGTCAAGATCATTTGAGTTTAATCAAATGCGACTTAGTGAAATTTCTTGATATCACTAACTTAAAACACAAATTTGATTAGCAATAACTCTGGAACCAAAGTCCCAAACACCATAATATTTAACGTGTGTACTAAATACATTGCATTCCATAACCATACTAATTTTGGTCGTGATAGGATGAGTTTCGTCAATAATAGGCACTACACACTATCCTTTCATTAGATCCAAATCCAAGGAGCACGGTAGCTCAGTTAGAACGCTTTCCTCTTGTGCATTTGATCCCAGGCCAAGCAAGTTTGTGGTAGACAAAATCGTGTCCGTGTATTTTCACGGGATACTCCCATTTCCTCCCACATTATCATTCCACGAATTCCGAAACGAAAAATCATCGAAAAAGGAAAAACGATTTTTTTTCGAAAAACGGTTTTTGAAAAAAACAAAAACGATTTTTTTCGAAAAACGAAAAATCTTTCGAAAAAACGAAAAACAATCTTTTTTCGAAAAGTGAAAGACGTAAAAATTTCCGTAAAACGAAAAACATTTTTTTTTTCGAAAAACGAACGAAAAAACGAGAAATGAAATTTCCGAAAATCGAAAAACAGATTTTTTGAAAAAGGCCATCCCTAACGAATACTACCGCGACAAGTCGTGGTTTCTATGATAGTGGCGTATTTTCGTCCGGAGAAATTATGGAAATAATAAATAATGTAGACTCCGATGCTTTTGAAACGGACGATGAATGTAGTTTGTACGAAGATTCTAGCATGAATTTATGTGACACACATACCTCTTTTCATATAACTAGACTTCGGATCGATATGCACTAAAAAACGGCAAAATATGCATGCAAATATGCGCTAAAAATTAAGAAAATATGCACTGAAAATATGCAAATATGCGCTAAAAATTGTAAATGTGCACGATCCAAAACTAAAGTTAAATGAAGAATTTTATTATCTGTAGAGGAAAAAGGTGTATTACATGAACTACATATACTTTGTGTATAACTATGAGTATTTATGCTACAATATACAACTATGTACTTTTCGATGTTTCTGGCAAAAGCGTGTATTTATCTGTCAAAACATTACTGTATATGGAAAATGTCCTTTCCATGTCACGGGTCGTTAAGAGACAGTATTTCAAAGAAGCAATGTTACTTGCCTATAAATCTGAAATTCGTGAGTCGTTGTTCCCACGAACACTTTATTTGCATTAGACAAGAATTTTATGCCAGAATTTTTCGCGTCTATTGACTATGCATTTCGAAAAAATTCTTGTTCGATTGGTTTTGGTGGCGTTTGTTTCGTTATTGAATCAAACTGCTCAAATGCACTACAAAGTCCTAATCATCGCTTTTCTAATCTCGTTATGATTTTTGAAATTGCACTAAAATGAAAATGAAATTAAATTTTTGAGTTTTACGTCCCATGGTTATGCCGGTTAGGCTAAAGGAGATGGTGATAATGAAAAATGAATGAAATGGTGGAATGAAGAAAGTGAGAGAAAACGGGAGAACCTCGAGAAAACCTACGCACACGGTGTTTATCCACCACAAAGTTCACTTGGCGGGAGCAGGGTTTGAACCCAGGACCCCAAACACCAGAGGTGAACCCTCTACCACTGAGCCACTGCGGCTTCCATGAACTGAAATGAGTATTGATAAATGTAAGGTCGCTTTTAATATTTTCAGCTCCGTAAGCCTCCAAAGCTTCTTGAATACATTTGGTTTCTTCGGGTTGAAACAGCTCACAGGCAGTATGTGAAATTAAAATATATATTAATATATATATAGTATCTGTGAATAAAGAATAAATATACTCGGAGAAACATTTCTGGCATAAACATATAATAAAAGCTACCTAGCGAAATTGAACAGGACTCACAAAAATTTCCGTTAAAAGTTTTAAAGTTAACGAAGATAGATGTATGTTTTAAAAAAATAGTAATGTACAGTCTGCAGCAAAAAAAAAAAAAAAAAAAACTTGCAACATGAACATGTAAATTTATTATGAAGCGACGAAGTCTTTGCTCCAAAATAAGTGTTCAGGGGAGGACGCCGAGGTTTATCCAGGCGTGATTCGTGTTTAGACGTTATGTTGATTCCCTGGACTGTTAGGGGTAGTTTCACAATAAACTTACATGCTCATGTTGCAGGTTTTTTGCTACGGACTGTACATACATATAATGGACATAGCGAGATAAAATAAAATGTTGTACATAGGTGTTCCGTATTCAATTACAATATTTATTTGTGCTACGAATTAATACACATAAAACTTACAGTGAACAAAGAAAGCCTACATACGGTTTCAAAGGCCAAGACAAAAAGTATATGATATGCCCTTTTCAGCGCTCTTTCCTCTACTGTTGACTCCCTTTTGAACAATTGTGTATATTATCCTCCTTGTTCCATGTCTCTAAGCCAGCTAGAGAACGAGTTATTGGTATTTGGAAATTACTATGTAAATTGCACTTCGTTTAAAAAGTCGCACGGTAAATTGCACTTCGTTTAAAAAGTCAAGGGCCTTATGTGGCGCTGGACTAAATGTTAAATATGTAGGGTAACAAGTAAACGAAGACCTTTACAACGTAGTTCATATATCTAACCTCTTACAAAATGTCGAAGAATTTTCTAAATGCTACATTCCGGAACTTGAAAATTTCTGTTAAAATATATATGTTAACATCCGCTCTTCGCAACACAGGTTCCGCCTAATCAAGAGAATTTAACCATGTTTTTTTTTTTACCTTTAAATTCATGGGACCGTGAAATATTTCCGTTTTAAATAATTTTCCGTTTAATAAGGGTCCTGTTGAAGGCAGTTTTTACTGTATTAAAAGCCTTATTCAAAAACCTTAGGTTCTTGTTTAAAAGAATCTACTTGAAATTACTTTTTGTATCCAATTATGTGTAAATCCTAGAATATTTTCTTCTAGCGTAACATTGTCCGTTTCAAATAGTAATAATTTACAATGTATAATATAAATACTTTATAATGGAATAAAGTGATTTGAGCGAGACATGGAGCATGAATGGAAAGAAAGTAAAGTTATCGAAAACATAACAGAAGACTTAGTAGGAAAGTTACGTTTCGAGAGACCTGGGTGCGTATCAAAGGAACACAAGCTTATATTTAAATACTCTCATAAACTCCTTAAAGGAAAACTTGGAAACTTATCTCAGAAAGTAACAGCTGTGACGAGTTTTAGATTTTGTAAAGCAAATATTTTAATTAATTTAGAGCTCATTGCCAAAGTATTGTTCATTCCTTCCCGAAATACATTTTTCAATAGTTTCTTTGCGATGAACTCTGTCGAATATAAAAAAGCCACATCTGAGTTGTTTCATAGATGTATAAACTCCTTATTAGACTTGAAACTGCTATGAAAATATAAGAAGGATAAACAATTAAGCGCTGCTGAAGTTTCAGCTTTTGCTGTCGAAAAAAATAGAAATGTCCTCTTCTGAAATCAAGCTTACTTACTTTGAAAATATTATTTGTTTAGCATACATTTTGCATAATATATTTTCTTCTTGAATTGTTAATGTCTCTCAACTTCAATCCATTGTTTCAGAAGATAACTTTTTAGAAGATTTTCCGGGCCCATTTAGTTGTAGTGTGACATCTTTGTCCAATTTTTGTCTACCAAAGAAAAAATGTGCCATTCAAGTTAACAAAGGAGGGCCATTTCAAAATTTCAGTCACTTCGATCACCTTTACTGAGACATTTTCAAATTTGAATTTTAACCAGCTCAGAATTTTGTCCATTTTTGTCCACCCAAGAAAAAGAATTATCATTCAAATTAACAAAAGAGGGCCATTTCAAAATTTCGTCCGATTCGATCACCTGTAGGGCGACATCTCTAAATGCGAGTTTTAACTGGCTCAGAATTTTGTCCAATTTTTGTCCACCCTAGAACAAATTTTGCACCATTCAAATTAACAGAGAGGGACATTTAAAAACTCGGGCACTTCGATCACCTGTTGTGCGACATCTTTAAATTTGAATTTTAACTAGCTTAGGAGTTTTCCCAATTCCTGTCCATTTTTGTCCACCTCAGAAAAAATTGTAAATTCAAATAAACGAGGGAGGGTAATTTCAAAATTTCGCCACATCGATCACCTGTAGTACGACATCTTTAATTTCGAATTTTAACAAGCTTCAAATTTTTGTGCATTCATGTACACCAACAAAACATTGTGTACCATTAAAATAAACGAGAGAGGGTCATTTCAAAAATTGGCCACTTCGATTACCTGTAGTGCGATATCTTCAAATTCAAATTTTAATTAGCTCAGAATTCGTCCAATTTCTGTACATTTTTGTACAGTCACAAACATAAATAAATGGAGGTCTGAGTCATAAGAAATAATGGCTCCAACCTCCATTTATATATGTTCCTGACTGTACCATCAAAAAATTGTACTATTCAAATTAAGAAAAGGAGGGCCATTTTAAAATTTTGGCCACTTCGATCACCAGGAGTGTGATATCTTTAAATTCCAATTCTAACTAGCTTAGAATTTTCCCTATTTTGTGTAGACTTTTATACCACCAAGATAGTTGAAATTCAAATTTGAAACTGTCTCACTACAGGTGATGCAAGTGGTCAAATTTTTAAATGACCGTCCCTGGTTTATTTCAATAGTACAGAATTTATTCTTCGTGGTACAAAAATGTTCAAAAATTCGACACAATTCTGTGCGAATTAAAATTCGAATTTGAAGATGTCGTGGTACAGGTGATCAAAGTGGCCGAAATTTTGAAATGGTATTCGTTTATTTGAATGGTACAATTTTTTTGAGAAGTGGACAGAAATGAACAAAAAATTGGACAAGATTCTGAGCTAGTTAAAATTCAAGTTTGAAGTTGTCACACTACAGGTGATCAATGTGGACAAGTTTTGAAATGGCCCTCCCTCCTTTATTTAAATGATACAATTTTTTTTTCTTGGGTGGACAAAAATGGGCAAAAATTGTACAAAATACTAAGCTAGTTAAAATTCTAATTAAGATGTCGCACTACAACCAAATAGACCAAAATTTTTCTTTTGGCATTCTTATACTGCCACACAATTTCAAACCCACACACACATAACAGTAGGTACTTTAACTACTGAGGTGAGTGACGTGGAAATTTTGTTGTAGATGATTTGACATTGTTATTTATATCTTCTTCCAAAAAGCTGACATTCATGCATCATTGCCGGGAGGATGATGAATCACTCACCCTTTTGTTATTCTCCTTTCACATAAACTTGGAAAATATTCTAAACTGACAACAATGAACCATTTAAATATCTTGAGTCTATTTGTATTAGAAACTTGAAATTCCATTTATGAAGAAAGTTGTTGGTTGTTGAAAATTATCAATTTGGTCGTTCCTTTAAATATGCATTTATATGCAGTAACGACATAAACATGCACTAACGTCCGAAATATGCAAATATATGCACTATAAAACTCTGCTATTTTAACCCAAAACACCTGAAACGAATTTCTGTTTAAAGAGCATATCGATATCACATCAGGAACAAAACATGCAAATATGCAAAAATCCGAAGTCTACATATAACATCGCTGCTGAACGGGACGTTAAACTCTAAATCAAAACTCAACACATACCTCTTTCTATTTAAAAATATTGTGTGGTATACAATATTCGGAATTCAAGATGGCTGCCATGATGTGCACAAAATCATTTAACGCAGTTTATACACCAATGCCAAACTGTAACATTTGTTTTTCCTCAGTCTATGCGTCTCTTTGTTACAGCCCTGTCATAATACTTTCCCTATCTGATACATATGTAAAATATAGCACACCCTTTCTCAAACAGATGAAGTGTCAAAAATGAATTCACATTCTCATTTGTGGGAATATTCAAGTCTAAGTTGAAGTGTAAAATCATAACATTTTACATTTAAAACAATATTGTGTGATATGCAATATGGCGGAATTCCATGGTGACCACACTCCAAATCAATGCAATTGACATGTCGTTATTATTGTTCTGTCCCGAGAATACACTATGTCACGAGAATACAAACTCAGAAAAAACGGTAGTTAGGGGCGGACTGGCCAGGGCCCTTAGGTTGCAATCGCGCCCTCTAAGAAAACCATGATGAAAAAATAAAGAAAGAAAGAGAAAGAAAAGCTAAAACAAAAGAGAGCTAAATAATTCGGTAGCTCAGTGTTATTATGCTACCAACACACACTCCTCTTCCATCCTTCCATCAATCAGTAAGTTATCTTTTGCAATGGGGTCCTTTTGTTACTAGATTTGTGGCTAGGTCCATCTTTCACTATGGTCTTTTATTATCAGAAACTGTGATTTAGTTTGCACCTGGGGCCTTTCTTTCAATATATTGGACAGTTGGGGCCATCTTTCATTACATTGAGAAGTTGGGGCCCTGGGCCCTTTATTCATTATATTGGGCAGTTGGGGCCCTTCTTTCATTTCATTGAGCAGTTGCGATCCTAGGCATGTTTTTCATCATGTTGAGCTGTTGGGACCTGGTACCTTTTTTTCATAATGTTGGGTAGTTGCGGCCCTTTCAAGGTTGAAGACTGGTGCCTGGTTTGTAGCTGGGTTCATATTTAACCACAGGCTGATTGGTTCTTCATCCAGGATAATCCAGAAATCATTTACACCCAATGCATGGCTTATGCTCTTAATTTGGTTATGATAAATTCGACTGAGTAGATCCCTGAAGCTGCAAATTTATATGAAACCAGTGCCGTGTTCTGTCTGAATACTACAAAAGAAAGGATGTTTGTAAGAAAATGATTGATGCAAGCCACGAGGGACATGGCAGACTACGAAAAGTTCAACAAGTTGGACAACATGATGATGGAGCAGAAACAAGGCACTGAATGCAGTAGTGGACACTAACGAAACATGAAGCCAAGACGAGGACTACTGTCTATCATCAAGGTTTCTTTCATTTTTATTGTTCCTCAATGATGCTGTACAGGACAGGGTTTTAATGCTAAATCAAAATTTTAAGCTAAACTTTGCTGAATAAATGGACAGAATTTAACACTGTAATGAGGACTTCTGTGTTTCAGGACTTATTTACGGAAACGGAGCCTGTTTCAAAATACCTGCAGTCTCACGGATTGGACTATCTTACAACCTGGAGACTTTTAGACAATTTTCAGCACCAGCTTCAGAAGAAAATAGAGGCAAAAGATGTCTGTTTAATGTTTTACGAAAATACAAAAATATTTTGTGTGAAAATAAATCAACAGCTTGCGCAATCTGGTGTAGAGATAGCAATGGAAAAAGACTTTCTGCACAGAAGAATCTTAAAGAAGAAGAAAATGCCAGGAGAGCAGATGAACTGGAAAAGAACTTAAATATAAGTGAAAATGATTTATTCAGAATAAAAAACTTCAACGAAAATTCTGAATACAGCTGTTACACGTGTCAGTGATAGATTTCAGCAGCCAAAAGAACTCCAAATACTGGAACCCAAGCACTTTTCAGAAATCAAGAAGAATGGTGTATCTGCAAGAGCTTTCAGAGTTCTTGCGAAAAAAACTAAATATAAAACAGGAGAAAATATACAAAGAGCTCCAGCAGTTCTCTGTCGTGTATTTCACAGTCACAAAACGTTCTGGTTTTTGATGATCCTGAAGAGAATGATGCCCCTGAATCCGTAGAAGATGATGATGATTATGCATCTGAGCATGCTATGGGAGATGGAACATCTTAGGACGGGATTCATGGTAAGAGTGATAATGATGCTGCAAACAGCTTGTATAAAAATTGTTTGTCATGTGCAGGGAAAATTTTGTACCAATTTCTGTCAGTCTAGTTGCTTTAATAATTTATACATTGTATACAAACTTGCGTTGTCTCTACCATGCACACAAGTGACATGTGGAAGGTGCTTCTCAAAGTTAAAGTTAGAGTAAACAAATCTCAGAGCTAGTTTGTGTGAAGACCTTTTGGACACATTTTTGCTAATGAATATGGAAAAAGACATGTTAAATTTAGTGTCTGTGAACGAAGTTATTCAGGAACTCCGCAATTCATAAGTTGAACTGCAAAGAATCTTAACTTTTTAAAATTATTAGTTGTTTAGTGGTTCAGCAGTGTTTACCATTTTCAGTAAAACAGTCGTGTTCATTCTACAGACAAAAGTTATTATTAGTTGTTTAGTGTTACAATTTTTAGTAAGCTGTCCTGTTCATTCCATAGCAAAAGTTATTCGCGATTATTTTCTTAGTGTTTCAGCTACTATACAGAGTGTCTCAAAAGTCCTATGATATACGGCAACTCTCTTATTATCAGAGCACAACAAAATATAGGCGGGGAAACGGTCTCCAAATTTGATGTTTTCAATCTAAAGTGAATGAATTTTTCAAATCGGACAAGCCGTTTACGCTGTACACTCTGTATGCGTCCAATGTTACATGAAAATGCAACGTTACCATTTATCCGGACCCACAACATAAATGAATGAAGTTACTGTCTATTAAAAACATTATATTTGTAGGTGGTTTCTCCTCTTACATTTTGTTGTAACTCTGATAATAACTGAGTTATCCATGTCAGGGAACTTTTTAGACACCCCGTGTGCCAATACAATAATAACTATAAAATATTCTCTTGAAAGTTTGTTTCTGGAAATTCTGTGCTTGCTGTGACATCAAATTTCCAATGAGCAATGATAAATTATAGCTTGCAAAAACTATCAAGTAACAACGAATTTACAACTGCATAACGCGATATCTCATCGCAGATGTTCATTGTACGCAGTGGCGCAACCAGGATTTTATTTCGGCAGGGGCCAAGAATATCCAGTACAGTAGTCTGCAAACGACGTGCTGCACCATTTGTTGTGGACAAAATTGAAATTTTGAATTCTCCTCATTACAAGCAATTTAGTTATCCTTATTATTAACATGCTAAAAAAAACCTTAAAATGAAAATTCCAATTCACAAATTCCCTATTATTAACGGTTACAAGTTTTAAAATTTGCGCTATAATAATTATTTTGAACATCTTTATTTTTGCATAAAATGACACACTCTTTACTAACATTTATTACTCTAAGAAATTACTTTAGGGGTTTTCACTGGATATTTCTCCTTTCGTACAGTGCTTTGACTTAATTCAATATTCATTTATACATTGATCTATTTTGAAATTTCCCCAAACTTTGTCTGCAGCTCTGCTGTATAAGATAGACCAGGTTTGTTTCGGAGAGGGCATGGGCCACCGAGTTCATAGGTGGTTGCGCCACTGACTGTACGTTATTTTAGAAATTGGTGTTATAGTCTGAGGGCCCTCCATGGTAACCGCGGCCTAGGCCCTAATACACCCAGTCCGCCTATGACGGGAGTGCAAGCAAACTTTCATGGAGAACGACTTAAGCGATAGCGATTGTTCCAAAAAAATCAACAAGCAAACAAAACTAATATTACCATTCAAATTTCCTATTTGTTACTAATAACCACATATATATTTCCTTCATTTGCACAAACACTTCAACTTACTAAGGGGACACAATCCTCTTGTGCATGCCTGATCTCCACTCTTGCTTTGATCTCAAGCTTTTTACCTGTGGAACCGTATTTACCGGGCCCCTTTGACGCGGGGTCTTTCTGACTTGTGCCTTTTTGACGCGGGGCCCATTTGACTCGGGCCCAGTTGACGCCTGGCCGTTTTTGACCCGTGCTCTATTGTAGTGGTGCCCCTTTTGATCAGGGCCCATATTCTTGTTGACTCTGGCACTTTTGTCGCAGAACCCTTTGGACTCGGGCACTTTTGACGCAGCGTCCTTATGACTCGGCTCCTTTTGTCGCGGATCCCTTTTGACCTGGGTCCTTTTAACGCAGGGCCATTTTGTCGCGGAGACCTTTTACCAGGGCCCTTTCGACGCGGGGCTGGTTTGACTCGGGCATTTTGTAGCGGGTTCCCTTTTGACTCGGGTCCGTTTGACGCAGGGCCCTTTTGACTCGGACCCTTTTGTCGTGGGACTCTTTTGATCCAGGCCGTCTTCATGAGGAGCGATTTGATTCGGCCTCTTTTGACTCGGACCCTTTTGTTGCGTAGACCTTTTGACCCAGGCCCTTTTGACAGGGGGCCATTTGACTCGGGTACTTTTCTAGCGGGCCCCCTTTTCATCCGGGCCCGTTTGACGCAGATCCCTTGCTACTCGAGCCCCTTTGTAGTGGGAACCATTTGACCCGGGCCCTTTTTGAGGGGTGTTTTTATTCGGGCTCGTTTGACGCGGGACATTCTGACTCGGGTCATTTTGTCGTGGGGCCCTTTTGACACGGGCTCTTTAAATGAGAAGCGTTTTGATTCGGGTCTTTTTGACTCAAACCCTTTTGTTGCGGAGAGATTTGACTCGGGCCCTCTTGTAGTGGGGCACCTTTTGAATCGGGTTCGTTTCAAGCAGGTTTCTTTTGACTCGGGCTCTTTTGTCGTGGAACCCTTTTGACGCGGCCCTTTTGATTCGGGCCCTTTTGACTTTTGCCCTTTTCTTGCCAAGAAATTTTACCCATGTCCTTTTTTCGCGGGTCCGTTTTGACTCATGCCCTTTGTAGAGGGGCCACTTTTGACTTCTGCCGTTTTGTTGCGGAGAACTTTTGACCCGTGCCCATTTGACGTGGGAAAGTTTTGACTCGGGCTCTTTTGTAGTGGGACTCCTTTGATCCTGGCCATTTTTATGATGGGCGTTTCGTTTCGGCCCATTTTGACTCGGGCCCTTTTGTTGCGGAGACCTTTTGACGCGGGGCCATTCCACTCATGTCCTTTTGTAGCGGAACCCATTTTGACCCTGGCTCGTTTGACGCAAGTCCCTTGGGACTCAAGCCCTTTTGCCGTTGGACCCTTTTGACTCGGGTCCTTTTGATGAAAGGCGTTTTGACTCGTGCCCATTTTTGCAGAGATCTTTTGAACCGGGCGCTTTTGACGCCGGGCCGTTTGACTCGGACCATTTTGCAGCGATACCCCTTTTTGACCCAAAGCCTTTTGATTCGGGTTATTTTGTCGTGGGTCCCCTTTGACCCGGGCTCTTTTTATAAGGGTCGTTTTGATTCGGCCCCTTTTGACTCGGGTCCTTTTGTTACGGAGGCCTTTTAGCCGGGCCGTTTGGCTCGGGCTGTTTTGTAGCAGGGCTGTTTTTCAGCCGGGCTCGTTTGAGGCAAGTTCCTTTTTACTCGGGCCCTTTTGTCATGGGACCCTTTTGACCCGGCCCTTTTATTGAGGGTCGTTTTGATTCGGGCCCTTTTCACTCCTGCCCTTTTGTTGCGGAAACATTTTGACTCGAGCACTTTTGTTGCGGGGCCATTGTGGTCTGGATCTTTTTAGCGTGGTTCCTTTTGACTCGGGCCCTTTTGACTTGGGCCCTTTTGTTGCGGAGACGTTTTGACCAGGGTCCTTTTCATATGGGCCATTTTGACTCGGACCCCTTTGTAGCGGGGCCCCTTTCAACTCGGGTCCGTTTGAAGCAGGGCCGTTTTGCTCGGGTCCTTTTGTCGCGGGCCATTTTGACTCTGGCCTTTCGGTCTTTGCCCTTTTGCCGGGCCCTTCTGACATGGAACCATATATATAACGCAGCAGCTGAAATACCTGGGACAGGGGGCCTGGGGGAGTATGAGTAAATCGAAGATAGATAGATCCAGGGTGCAGTAAAATTAATCACATCACTGTTCATATCAATTTATTTTTTCTTTCGACATCATATCTGGAGATGAATGTTCTGACTAATAGGCTACAGCGGCGAAAGATGATATACGCTATCAATGATAAATGTTATTACAGTTAACTTAATATATATAGGGAGTAAAACGAAAAACTCTATATCGGTCTTCCCCCCCATTGGAAAAAATCCTGCGGTAGTTAGTGATTATGATGTTGCCTAGTTACTGTATTATATTATTCTATACACGAAATAAATACTTATGTGTTTTATATAATAATAAGAACCTTATCTATATTTATTACGGCTCTTGCTTTACGACAACGAAACATATTCATGTTCAACGTAATTAGTTTCCATTCTAAAATAATTACAGTGAGGCGAATGAAATAATTCAAGCCCGAACATATCATAGTAAATTTCTGAAGAGTGAAAAGGGCTAGTAGCAGTTGTTAGTAGTTTTTAACTTAACATATAAGGCAATAATTTGAAAAACTGAGAATACAAATCTTTTCAGAGATGACAGTGCACTGATGCTTTAAATCTATGCCCTTACTCCCTATACCTACGTTATTTCCCTAGTCAAAATAAAAACTCTTCAAAATTAATCAAAATTTCTTATGCAACCATCCCTTCCTTAGAGTACTGCGCTGTCACATACCCGTCACGGCGATGTAAAGGCACTTTTGGCGACGAGGATACAAGACCCAAACCTCCATGTTCGGTAGGTAGACAGGTATATGGGTATTTGACTCTGAAGATGTGACCGTGCCAAACAAACCAATTCCTAACACTGGTAAGACGTTTCGCAATGTGGGATGGCATAGGTAGGATCTGGGCTAGATACCATAGTTTGGAAAATGCGAAGACATTTAGAAAATACACTCTGGACTGTAAGGTTATTTGACGGGATCTGTGAAGTGGGAGGACGTGTCACACAGTATTAACTAACTGGTTATAATTTAACTGTATGGTGTCAGCAAGGAGGGGCGTGAAAATTATCCCAAGAATTTTCAGTTGATCGACCGTTCGTATTTGTGTGATGTAAGAGTTCTGTACAAGTGTCAGTATTTTAGACTTTGCACGATTTACCAGAGTGACAGACATGTTCACATAGTCTTTAATGCATGTTTCTACAGAATGAAGATGCTCTTGGCCACGTAAGAACACCGTCACATCATCTGCGTAACTGCCAACTTTTAATCCATTGTTGTAAAAAGAAATCCCTTGTATATGTGCAGCAATGTGGGTGAGTAAAGGACTAAGGGAAATCATGAAAAGGGTCATGCTCAGAGGACTGTCTTGTCGTACACTGCGTTTGATTTTTATGGGATCACTCAAAAATCCGTTTATTTTAAGCTTTGTTTGTGCTTCATCATATAGTACACGAATCCATCTTATGAATTTTTCCCCTATACCAAACTTTTGTAGAAGCGCCCATAAATATGCATGATTTACTCTATCAAATGCCTGACGGAAATCAATAGATAAAACCGCAGGATTGCTAGAGGAATCTTGGCAACTAGTAATTACATTCCGTATCGTTTGCTGAAAATGATAGATTTTCCTATCTCATACACTTGCAAATTGGTATGGTCCTGCCAAGGATTCCAAATATGGTTGTAGTCTGTTATTCAAGCAGCCAACCAGAATTTTATAGTCAGAGTTCAATAGTGTGATGGGTCGGTAATCAGTAACTAAGGTTGCAGTATTTACTTTGGGAATAAGTACTGTTACTCCCGGAGATTTATATTTTTGCACAGGTGCATCACTGAAATATTCATTGAAGATGCCTGTTAATATGTCTCCTATCAAAGGAAAGAAGCGTTGGTACCATTCGCCTAGAAGTCCAACTAGACCAGGAGATTTCTTAGGTGCGTTCAATACAACAGACTCTATCTTTTCTTTGGTAAACGGGGCGTCCATCGCTCTAGCTGAATCATAATCGAACACTGGAGAAAGGTTGTGGAAGATCTGTTGTTAGGTGTTTGCTTCGCCGCCTTCACCAAATAGGGAACTATAGTAGGTGTAAAATGCTGTTTTGATTTCAGAGAAAGAAGAAAATGTGTGCCCTTCATCATCTTGAGTGCGTGCTACTAATTTACTTGCACCACGCTTATACTCTTGTATAACATGATGTAGTGATGGCTCTGATCTCTCTTCTGATCATGAAAGCTTGGAGGCCTTATTCCACATAAATAAGTTCACAGAATAAAGAAATATTACTCATCTAGTAAGCATCGAGCTCTCCTATGGAGGAAAGCCCCTTGGGTTGACATTAATCGTGCCCTATTTCTTATTCCATGGGACATTCTTGAAGTGGGTTCTGTCAATGAAGCCCTGGATTTCCTCAATGATATTGTACATGCAGCATGTGAAGACTTTGTTCCTAAAAAGAAATGTAATTCTAGTAGGTACCCTCCATGGTTTGATTCGGAGGCGCGATCTGTTTTAAAAAACAGAAAACTGTCATGGACACTATGGAAGCAACATCCAAATGAGAATACATATAAGAAATTTTCTGAGATAAGACGTTACTCAAAACAGTTGCTTAAAATAAAATATGAAAACTATATTGCCAGTATAACATCTGATATTTCTACAAATCCAAACAGATTTTGGTCCCTCATAAATTCAAGAGGAAGTGCTTCCCGCATTCCTGAAGAAATTTTTCACGACTCGATTGTAGCAACTGGTGAAAATAGAGTTCATGTTTTTAGTGATTATTTCTACAAGAAATTTTCTGTTCAGACTACTACTACACCGCTTCCCCCTGTTCAGCAAGTTTGTTCACACTCGTTGTCTTCACTCAGTACTTCTCCTGATGGGGTAAGGCATATTCTTTCTTCTTTACCTTTAAATCGTTCTACTGGTCCTGACAATATCAGTTCAATCTTCTTACGTAATACTGCAGAATCTCTGGCCAACCCTTTATCACGATTTTTAAATAGATGCTTTAGTAAAGGTGTTTTCCCTAGATCGTGGAAACAGGCTAATATTGTACCTATTTTGAAACCTGGCAGCACGAACAATGTTTCATCATACAGACCTATTTCTCTCTTGCCCATCCTTTCTGTGGTGTGCGAGAAAATAATCAAAGATAGATTGCATAAATTTATTTCACCCTACTTAGATCCTGCTCAACATGCCTTTCTTCCTGGCAGTTCTACTCTCACAAATTTATCTTTATTACTTTCGGAAACAGTCAAGTCTCTGTCCAATAATACTGTTACTCCCGGAGATTTATATTTTTGCACAGGTGCATCACTGAAATATTCATTGACGATGTCTGTTAATATGTCTCCTATCAAAGGAAAGAAGCGTTGGTACCATTCTCCTAGAAGTCCAACTAGAAAAGGAGATTTCTTAGGTGCGTTCAATACAACAGACTCTATCTTTTCTTTGGTAAACGGGGCGTCCATCGCTCTAGCTGAATCATAATCGAACACTGGAGAAAGGTTGTGGAAGATCTGTTGTTAGGTGTTTGCTTCGCCGCCTTCACCAAATAGGGAACTATAGTAGGTGTAAAATGCTGTTTTGATTTCAGAGAAAGAAGAAAATGTGTGCCCTTTATCATCTTGAGTGCGTGCTACTAATTTACTCGCACCACGCTTATACTTCTGTATAACATGATGTAGTGATGGCTCTTCCTCGAGGTCGCAGATAGGAGATTTACTTCTGGTAAGTACACCTTTCATTCTGTTTCTGTTCATGGTTAAAAGTTTTGCTTTAAATTTATTATAGCATGGCCAACAAGAGATGGTCTCTGACCTTTCTTATTACATGCGGTGGGACATTGCAGCCCCTACTTTGATACCAGTGTTACCAACCACGATCACTCTGTCTTATACCGTTAATTAAATTGCCACTACACTTGCACCAAAAAAAACCTTGACACGCGAGTAGTGGCAATGTCACTGCGAGCTGTCAGAGACGTTCTCTTACTGGACGCACTATAACAGTAGGTAGTACCGTACGATCAGAAATCGCTCAATGTTGAGCATCACATAATCATCTGTAATAAAAATTGTACAGGTTACGATTAACTCGACTCTTCTCTGACAAATACCATCTGGAAAAACTAGAAACTCGAGGTTTCAGATGTTGATGCCACCATTCGCTAAGCGTTCGAAAATGTCTTTGTGTCACCCAATAGTGCCATTTAGCTGTAAATGCTTCACAGTAATTGGTGTCAGCGAGGAGGGAAGTGTTCAGGTGCCAGTATCCTCTACCACGATCAATTTTAACCAGGAATGTTCAAGTATATGGCGTATGCGAGATGATCAGAAAAGATGGTAAGAGTAACTTCGACGTCTATAATCTTTCTAGCAAGGCTGGGAGACAGATAGATACGGTCAATTCTCGAATCGGAATTATTCCTAACGTAAGTATATCCATGTTCATGTGGACGTTTCGATGGCCAGCTGTCTTGTAAGTGAAACCCTTTAACCAGTTCATTGAAGGTAGGACAGTAGTTAAAACCAGGAGATTGGTCTTCAGGACGGAGTACGGCGTTGAAATCTCCAGCCAGTAAAAATGCTCATGGTTTGGGGAGAGGGCAGATGGAACATCATGTACATAAAATTCATTCCTTTCTACACGATGATGTGATCCGGATGGTGAATACCGATTTACGATTTGTATGCTTCCTAACGTGCCAGCCATAATTCGGCCGGTTGGTTAAAATTATCCAGGTGTGAACTTTGCGTCACTCTTGATCACTATTGCAGTACCTGTACCGTTTGTGGTGTAATTATTATATACTGTATAAGCTGCACCAAGATTTAGTCTTTCTAAGCCAACTTTCTGTAATAGCGCGACATCTATGTGCGACTGAATTAGAAAATCACGTAACGAAAATTCTTTCGTAGGCGACTGCAGGTTGTTAATATTGATGGTAGCTATTTTAATAGACATGATAATGAAGAAAAAGGTAAATCGGTTTGTAAGTACACCATATTTTACACAAGCTATGGGAATCGATAAGAATCGATATGCTGAATGGAAATATCCTACAAACTTCACTATTGCTGGAAACGGAAATGTCATACAACGTTCAATGATCAAGAAATTGACAAACAGGAAACAGACACGAAGTGCAAACTGTATACAACTAGCGTAAAGTTATAGTACTTACTTGTTATCGGAGGAACATGTAGAAACGCCATGTTCGGTTCTCTGAGAGAGGGCTTTACTCAGTTCTTGTCGTTTTGTGCGTTTCCGCTTAGTGTGGTCGGGTGAACTGGGTGCACTTCTTACTGTTTCTCGTGGAGACAGGTACTCTTGCATTTTATCATCTGTAGAACAAAAATAAGTCGTGGACCCATTTGAGTAAAAAAATGTCTACTATTAGGGGATCTAGAAATAATATTTATTCGCATGGCTTTGAGATTTATCAATATTGTCCCCTTAATAATTTTGTCATGTATGGAATGGGCCTAGCGAGTAACTAACAGAACCGAAGACCTTGCTTTCCTGGAGGGCCCACAGGTTCCTGGGGGCCCATAATGATTAAGAGAAAGTTCGAGAGGGTCCCAATAATTAGAAAATCAACTTTTTCCAGGGGACCCAAATAAGCTTATTAATGCTTGCCCCCCCCTCCCGAAAAACTCTAAGTTATGGCGCTGGTCATCGGTTGCAAGGATGGTCCCGATTTACATTACATTTCGTCTTTACCATAACTTCTAATTTCCAAAGAAGAAAAGACGACAGAAATTATTTTCACTTTCTTTAAATTGTATCAACACGTGTAGAAATAGACAGTTCTATGTTTATGTTCCATAACTACTAGTTTATTTTCTTATGTTCATATGAGGAATTTGTGGCAAATTGAGGCCACATGATCATGAGGCTGCTGATCATGAGGCGTAATCCGTTAGGGGCTCGAATTCCTCTGAAGAGCAAAGTCGGAATTAGAACTGTTCTCAGTATTTCTGTGTTTGTGTCCCTGTAGCGTTTGGAATACGTCGAAAGGATATGAGGAGCCAGTGGTGAACAATACTCTGGTTGGGGCGATTTGTTTTTTTAAAAAAGTGAAAGCAGGAAACTGCCATTGCAGCTACCTGGGTTCAAATCCCGTCGTGGCAATTATTAATTTTTCTGAATGGTAAGATAATGTTTATGTACAGAGCGCGATAGATAGCATGAGCTATGAGAAGCGGGAGGTAGGAAGAACGCTAATCGCTGCGAGGGTGACAGTGGAGAGAGAGGGAAGATTTTTTGGTAGTGTTTCTAACCCATGCCGATACTAACCTCCAACATAAGTAACAACAATGGATAATAACTACTTAACGCAACTTATATATATTATGATAGGCTTACCTGTAGCTTCAGGTATTTATAAAGGCTCAATACCGTCCATACAATCCATCTCATCATCATCGTCTTCCGTCTCGTCGTCACTTTCTTCAGAAGAGTCACTATTACTGTCACTGTCCTCGGCTAAGTTTGTTGTAACGTTTTCAGTAAGAACGTCTAACTGAGATTCCATTTGCAAATATGCTTGTTCACATCTTCGTACTTTATCACACCTAGCCTTCCACTCTTCCGCTGTTATCATTGTAAATTTCTCTTCGGCGAGTTTCATCTCATCGATAATGGAAAAAGTGGTATTTCTTGCTGCTACATATTCTTTGACTGCAGCCCAAATCAACTCTATCGGGTTTAGATCAGGATGATACGGAGGCAAACGAAGAACTGTATGTCCATATTCAGCAAGGAGCGAATCTACTTTAAATGTCCGAAAGCGAGCTTTATTGGCTTTGATTAAATTATAAAGTTCTGGTTTGTACATATTTTCTCTGAAAGGAATATCGTGTCTTACAAGCCAATCGATCATTACAGCTTTACGAGATGATGTCGGTGAAGGATCTAAACAGACATTGTGATATGGTGCATTGTCACAAGAACTGAATTACTTGGCAAGTTAGGAATTAGCCGTGATTTCAACTACTTTTCATAGTTTTCATAATTCATGTCGTCGTGATAATCGCCAGATTTTGTTCCACATTTGAACATGACTAACGCGTCTGGAATGAAACCGTTTTCTCCGCCAGCATGCATGATTATTACGCGTTGTCCTTCAGAAATTGGTGTGAGTAAACCTGTATTCTTCTTATCGCTCCACGCGTGTTGTTTTGTGTGCGATGAATGCAAGTACGTCTCATCCATGTAAATTATGGGGCGGTTCTGCGTTCTGTAATTATCTATAGCTCGCAAATAAGCCAACTCTTTGACCGAAATTCATCTTTTTCAATTAATAGTCGTCTATTGTTTTCAACCTTAATCCATCTAAATCCTAAGGAACGGATTATTTTCCGTAAAGACCAAGTGCTTCCATTAAAATTAATATTTTCTCGAAGTACTCGCGACAGTGATTTTACAGAAGGTCGTTGACCGTGAACAATATGAAATTCATTAATTGTTCGACGAATAACGCATTTGTCAGAATCATCCACTGATATTTTTGTTTTTTGTTATGCTCGCTTCTTATTCGGAGTAGAAAAGCTCGTTGCTGTGATTTTTTTTTCGCTCACTCAAAACACGTTTTACTGTACTTACTGAAACACCGGTAGCTTCAGATACTGGAGAGAAAGATGGCGGAAAGGTGTGGTTCGTGTGATGATGTTATCCAGAAAAATGAATATTTTCTACGGTGCAGTGCGAGTTGTGGAGGAAAATTCCACATCGAATGTAGAAACATTACAATTTCTAAATTTAGAAACATGAACAGTGCGACGAATCGAAGGTGGAAGTGTGGAAATTGTATGCTTAATATCGAAGACATACAAAAATGGAAGTCAGTGACAAGAGCGTCGACTGAGGTCAACAACCAGAGAGGGATGGAGGAAGCGAAGCAGCTCCAGGCCACGACCATTGCAAGAAATGACCGAGCCCAAGCATCAACTCAACCACCAAGTGAAAGTGAGCTAAAAGCGGGAGAGCAAGAGGGAAAAAAACTTGAAGACATCATAAATGATCCTATAGACAACCTTGGTGATAGTTCTCCCGTATCTGAACTTGTGTCAGCTGTGCGGGCATTAAAAGCGAGTGTAGTGTTTATGAGCCAGAAGTATGATAAAATATACGAAAAACTTTTGGCATTAGAAAATCTAAACTCTGAAATTGCTAAGGAAAATACAAAATTAAAATCTGAAATTGTGAACTTACAATCAGAGTTAGACAAGGCAGAACAATACAACGGACGGGAAAACCTGGAAATAAAAAATGTCCCTTTTAATAAAGGTGCAAATGCCGAAGCAGTTGTAACGGCAATTGCATCTGCTATCGGGGTTGAAGTAGACATTGAATACGACACTCATGCAGTGCATTGGGTACCAGTTCCTTCCAAACCCACACACAAAAATATAGTGGTGCGATTTGTCAACAGACGGAAGCGAGACCAGTTCATGAGGGCAGTAAAAAACAAAAACAAAACTAATGAAAAACTCACGACTCGTTCCATTGGTTTTCAGAATACTGTGCCAATTTATATGAATGACCATTTGACACCAGCAAGGAAAAGACTACTGGGTATGGCTATGGCGAAAAAGAAACAAGCAAGGTGGCAATTTGTGTGGACTGATTCAAATGGAACGATATATGCGCGAAAATCTCCACAAGACAGAGCAATTATAATTGAAAAATGGAGTGATGTGGAAAAAATATCCTAAGTGCATCTTTCGTGTTTGTATTTAGCTTCAGCCACATGTGTTTAGTATCAGAAAGTGTATTAGTAAACTTGTAGAAGTAGTGTAGTTGCTAATTGTTGTATTGCTAGTAGTATTATCAGTAGGAAAATAGTAGTATTGTAGTAGTAGAAATATTGTATAGAATAACTATAATCCTAGTATGATAGACTGTGACATTGAAGATCCAATATTTGACTACGTTCATCCGTTTTTAACCTGTAAGAGTGTAGAACCAAATGAGCTCGACATCCCACATAACGATCAACTTTCATTATTACATCTAAATATACAAAAACTTAAATAGTAAATACAATGAATTTCAAACATTCTTAAGTCAAATAAAAACTGAGTTCAGTGTCATTGCTTTAAGTGAAACTCATCTTAAACATGAAGAAGAAACAAATTATGTAACTTTGCCTAATTATAATTATGTAAACAAATTAAGAAATTATAATTGCAACAACATCCGAAAAGGACATGGAGGAGTAGGCCTGTACATTAGAACGTCATTAAATTATTTTATTTGCGAAGACTTAAACGAAATGAATAACGTTAACTTATGTGAAATGTTATGGGTTGAAATAACCAATCCCAATTTCAAAAAGAGCATTGTCATAGGAGTTATCTATAGGTCACCTGATAAAAATTATGAGGAAATCAAAAATTGTTTAAATTTAATACTAACTAAAATTAATAGCGAAAATAAATATTGCGTATTTGCAGGGGACATTAACATTCATTTGAATGATGAGCAAGAAAGCGTAGAGTACATACATATGTTAAACAGCAATAGTAACAAAATGTGTATAACGGTTCCCACCCGTATTCAAGGAAATACACGTAGTATAATAGATCACATTGGGACGAATATGATAAATAGTAAAATAGTATCAGGGGCAATAACAACATCCCTTAGTGATCACTTTCCTGTTTACATGTCAACGTCACTGACATCAGGAAATTTAAACAAAAGAGTACGGGAAGTTACTACTCGGGATTACAAGAAAATAAAGCAGAAGATAAAAGAAACAAAATGGTCCGAAATTGGAGTGTACACTACAGCATGCCCATCAAAAGCCTTACAAATTCTTCAAACAACAATAGAGAAGTGTATAGAAGAATTCACTGTAACGAAAAGGTGTACTAATAAATACAACATACAAATCCAACCGTGGATGACGATGGCTATACTTAACTCAATTAAAAGAAAGGATACTCTTTGGAAAAGAAGTACTCAAAATCCATTCAATTTAGGGCTTCGCGAAAGATACAAGCAATATCGCAATACTTTAAAGAAAGTTATCGAGAATGCCAAAAAGACCTATTATATGAATAATCTGATAGAAGCAGGGAATAATTTCAAGAAAAAATGGGAGATCATCAAATCGGCTATAAATATTCAAACAAAGGGAAAACATGCGAAAATAAATATCATTAATGAACGTGGAACCCTTATTAATGACCCGATAAAAGTAGCAAATGAGTTCAACAGTTTTTTCGTAGGAGTTGGGACGTACTTGGCGGCCAGTATAAAATCATTACCAGGGGACCTTTCTCACCATATATTTCGAAATGTTGAGGCAAGTCTATTTCTCAGGCCTGTTAGTGAAATTGAAATATGTAGCATAATTAGGGCTTTACCTAACAAATCAAGTACAAGACATGACAATATAAACACAAAAATTATCAAAGATTCTAGTAAGGAAATAGCACCCATTCTTGAACATACAATTAATAGAACTTTAGAAACAGGAATATTCCCTGATGGATTGAAAATCGCGAAAGTAATACCAGTGTACAAAGGCGGTAAGAAAACATGTAAAACTAATTACAGACCAATTTCGATACTCCCTATTTTGAGCAAGATATATGAGAAAGTAATCTATTCCAGATTAATAGAGTTCATAACAAAACATAAAATAATAACTCAAGAACAACATGGGTTTCAGAAAAATAAGTCTACACAACTTGCCATTAATAGTCTTTCAAACTACATCTCAGATGCTTTTGACGAGAGTAGTTATGTGATAGATGTGTTTATTGATCTTAAAAAGGCGTTCGATACCGTAAATCACAAAATATTGCTGCAGAAACTACACTGTTATGAAATACGGAGAGTCGCTTTCAATCTTATGAAAAGCTATTTAAAGAATCGGTTACAATACACTAGTGTGAATGGACACACATCAACCACAGCACTTGTAAACTGTGGAATTCCTCAAGGTTCCATATTAGGGCTATTACTGTTCCTTTTATATATTAACGACTTGCCATGTGTATTGAAAAATTCCCAGTGCTGTTTGTTTGCGGACGATACAGTTATATTCACGAAAGGATCAGAGCTTAAAACAATACAGAAATCGATTAATTTTGAGTTAGACAGATTATCACACTGGTTTCGAATTAATAAATTAACTTTAAATGTTGACAAAACTACGTGCGTATTTTTTAGAAACAGACATAAAATGCAAAACATAAATAACTATCCTATTACAATAAGCTCTCAAAAAGTAACAGTTGTTGAAAACATAAAATACATAGGTGTTTGGTTTGATGAGCACTTCACATGGGAGAAACATTGTTCTGAAATCAGGAAAAAAGTTTCGGTACACACTGGGTTATTGTTTAAAATATCAAAAATGTTTCCGGAATCTATCGCAAGAATATATTACTATGCATTCATCCACCCATACCTTTCATAAGGAATCGAAGCCTGGTATGGAAACTTAAGTGCTGAGCTTAAATATAAGCTCCTTGTTCTTCAGAAGTGAGATATAAGAATAATAAAAAATGAACATTTTCTTGAACATACAGAACCGTTATTCCATGAACTGGACATACTAAAATTAGATAAACTTTATCTTTACAGGATAAATTGTCTAATGTACAGAATCCTCAAGAAAGATGCAATTATATTTTCAACACAATTTGTTGAAATAAAACACTCAGTTAGTACACATGCAAAGACAAACAAAGAACTTGAAAAGCCAAAACCACTATTAAATTATGGCATCAAAAGCATCAGGTACCAATGTATTAAGGCCTGGAATGCCCTTCCCCTAGGTATCAGAGAACTTTTAGCAAATTTAAAAAAAAAAAAAACTGAACGAGTATTTAAAAAATTGAGACAATACCATGTTAATGTGTCATTATTATTGTTATTATTTTACTATGAACTAATTAAGTGTTTATAATTTCATGTAACTTTGTGTTATCTACATATATTAAGTATTTACCCGCCATCCTATAATATGTAAATAATTTCTGAAAGGGAGAACCACAAACAGCAGAAGCTCGGACTCTCCCTGAATCGCTATAAAGATTGTTAAGTAACTGTTTTGTACTCATATACATATTAATAAATTCTAAATTCTAATAAACTGGCTTTTGCACTTGTTTTACATTAATTGGATTTCCACTGTCAGCCTCTCTCTTCATAAAATCATAAACATTAACTAAAATCTCTCTGCTTTGGCTGTGAATTACTTTCGATCCTCCAAGTTTTCCACTCTTCTTACCCTCCATTATGATTTAAAAAAAGGACCAAACCAGCACACAACACAGACTAAAACAACACAGAACTATGCACAAAGAACCACTCTTCACTGAACACAAGAACACTGTGCCCAGTTCGGCTTCTGCATGTGTCTCTTAAGACGCCCCCATATGTGTCATAAATAACCACCCCGGGAGGGAGGGTACCAATAGGACCACTTTGTTTTACCAGAGAAAATTACAAACTTCCCTGTATGAGAGGGGAAGGAGTTGACAGGTCTGTAGCCACGATTTCCCTATGGCTAGGACATGAGTCGTGGTCCCCAGAATGAATGGATTGCAAGTATTAGTGGTGATATATGATATATTTTTTTAGTTATTTTAGCTTACTTTACGATCATCATGTATTAGAAAATAAACGAGTAAGGAATCCTTTAACGGACCGAGTGCACTTTTACATCTTATTAAATAAATACGCTACTTTATTGTTCAGATTTTTCTAAATGAATATGAGAAATGCAGGCTGCAGATTGATTCAAAGTGTTTTTATCATCCCTTCCCAGAAAAGCTTCAAATCGCCAAATTCTAGTTCACCGCTGTGGCAGTTAGCAACACTATTACTATTGCCTGATCCTTTCAAGTGTGTTGGTGGCGGATTTCAAGGTCATAGCTCATGCTATCCCTCGCGCCCTGTAATTGGTGTTGTAATTATGCCATTCCTATTATTATTATTATTATTATTATTATTATTATTATTATTATTATTATTATTATTATTATTATTATTAATATTATTATTATTAATATTAATATTATTACCACAGAAGGAGAAAAAGTAACATAGTCAAAAGTATTCATAGGAACAGAAAAGATATACAGTATGTCAGATGTTTCTTAGGTTTACACATGAACGCAATGATATTATTACGTTTATGGATTTTCAGATAGAATTATCATTTTATGACAACAAGAAATGGAATATAAATGTTTGTTAGCTAATAACAGTAATGCATTTTGTTTCGCCCTTCTTCTAGGTAGAAAGTTGAGGTCACATCTTAAATAGGATCATTCCCGAGACTATCGTTGGGAGTTCGATCACTATTTGCAATTTTGTGCACAGCTACGAACAATTCCTTGGAACTCATTTTTGGCCCATACTAAGCAGTAAGGACGTGTTTAGCCCTTATATATTAATCAATTCTTATCCAAACATGTTACTCTTCAGCCGGTTACGAATGGAGTTGATGAGGATGACGTAATTTTGTGTTGTTAGCATTTCACTTGTAAAGGAGGTCGTCACAACTCTTAGACACAGAGAAATTGAATAGTTTATATTTTAGTATACATCAGAAGTATGTTTTGTAGATTATAAAAAATTACTGAATTGCCACAGCTGGAATAGAACTCGCGTCTCCAACATTACGAAACTAACGCTTGAGCCACTACTCTGAGACATCACTGTTCTGGGAGAAGGAAAAAATGGAGTTGCAGTAAAGTTAGTATTTTTACACTTTTACGATTCTAGTGTAATTATGTTGAAACTTTCTGATTTCAGTCATGATAAAATAGTAAAGTATTATGCAGAAAGAATAGTCCAGAGAAGTCAACTTTAAATTGACAACAAATATGTACGGTGGCGCTGCCGTATGCTCTCGCCTCGAGCCCTGATTTTTCACGGTACGGCATTGGACATATATTGATTGGAATCTGGAGTTTTAGGGCACTGGATTATTTTTTTAAAGTTAACTAATTTAATAAACCTTCCTCAGTACCTTGTTTCCTATTTTGACGCGTTTTGCTCACTTTTACAGTTTTCTCACTAACTCTTTAACAACAGGGACAAAAACACAGAAACATTGAGGACAGTAAAAATCACTAACACTATTCGCGCGTTCTTCCCTTGCCTGAAGTAAAACAATAAAATATGGTTGACATGCAATTTTTGGTCTTCCATTTTCTATGTAGTGTCAAATTCAGAGTTGGAGTGGGTCAAATGGATCGAGGGTTCTGAGTGAGTGAGTAGGTGCCCACACATATGACTCACTGTGACCCACCACTCATATGACCCACCGACCCACTCTGCTCACTGCATTGTAGACAGCATCTTCTGCACAGCATATTTTTTCACCCTTGACCATTGCCATAGAATCTAAAAACACCTTCCTGATTGGTTGCAGCTTGCGATTCTCCAAACCTTCCGGTGTCTGTATTTTGTATTACAGTAAGAACATTGTCACTTTGTTGGAATTGAAGAAGAAATTTGAAGAAGCAGTTGAGGTTAAATTTATATCGTGGCAGTCAAGGTTTAACAAAACGAGCCCTGCGGGGCTTCTAACCCGCTCCTCCTACTATTACTAGTACTACTACCACTCATACTGTGGATTCGTATAGCAAAACTGCATACGTAACGTAATCATTTTTTGAGTTTTATTTTCATCTTATTTTAATGGAAAAAAGTTTTGAAAATTGTAAAAATAAAATATAAAAATAAAAAACTTTCCTTGGCCCGGGTTTGAACCAGCACCAAAATCAATTATAATTACTAGCACCTCGCGCTAGTATTTTCGTCCACGAAGACCGCCAGTATCAGGCATATCTTTTCGCTATATTTCTGGTACGTGGCGAGAAACGGATAAATCCAAGTTACCAGAACCGCGTATTTAGCTGCTATGAGTAGTGTCGAGCGTGATTTAAAAATATGCTTCTGAACACTGGTGAATTTGTCTACGTTTCACTTTCAAGGCCTCCATTTCCCTTTTTCATTTGTTTCTGTTTACTTACCTGAGATGAGTATCTCTAAGTGAAGAAAGAACTTCAGGCATTTTTGGATATTGATATTTGGAACTGTAAAAATAGCAATAGGACGTATACTACTAGTTGACTTTTGAGACACACAGCCTGTGAGTTTTAGAGGAGCTAGCTACTGGAAACAATACATTTTTGAATCACTGTAATATATAAATTATTATATAGAAACTGAATGTAACTATGTGTGCGTAATCATCACGGCCAAATTGCCGTCAAACAAAATGGCTTTAGATATATAGATAGTTCTTAATCCAAACTGTGATGTCATCATATTGCGTTCATTATAATAATATCCTAAGGGATAGTGGGGATCCAAATATTTGCGAAAAAAATTGAATATTTCACAAACTTACTTAGCTGAAATTCAGTATAATAACTGTTTATTGAAAATGAACAGAACTTCTAGCATTTTTTAACATTCTCCTTTATGGGGAGGGGTGCACTTTCTACATATGGTAAATAGATAGTAGGTTAGTTTGAAAAATAATCAAAAACGATCATCTGAGTTCGATTCACTTGCTCATGTGGTTCGGATTCACTTTAATCCGTACTTCATGCCGTAAGCATCGATGGACCACCGGTGGGCAACTAGCGACATCTCCCCGCGGCAACGATCCGCGTTGACCCCTCTTTCGTTTTGAAAATTATACCACCAGCGGCCCACCATTGGCAGAGACGCCAATGAACTATTAAAAAACTCCCCCAAAATATGTTAAATCGCCTATATTTGTCATGTTTTTACATTATGTGAGTCTAGAAAACACTAAAAAAATGTACCAAAAGTTACCCCGGAGAGAGCTCGAACCGACAACCTTTTGATTACTGGGCGGGTGTTCTTCTGACTTAGCCACGGAGGCGATGAAGAAAACGTCGTTTGTAAAGGAATAAATCGTTGAGATCTTTTTAATTTGGTCAATCAGAGTGCTCCTTTACCCGTGTATATGAGACTATAACTGTTTGGGATAAGATAAAATGCGTTCGTCATGTAATTTTATAACAAAATGACGCGTGTCTATTTACTTTATTTCATAGTTCTCCCATACTCACTTTCTAATGATCGACGACAGTTGTCATCTAAATTCACACAATTATCGCACTTATCTCAAGATTTTTCACTTCACGATTTTGAGGCAGAGGTTATTCTTGACTCCCGGAGATCACTTTAGCAACAATTCGTCAGGAAAAATAATACATGATAATAACTTCATGCACATAGCTGCCGATAGTTCGTGTTGGTCCCTTCGCGATTCTCCGCGACTAGTGCTCTCAATCGGGTCGGGTTGTCGGGTCAGCTCGGGTCGGGTTGTCGGGTCAGGCCACTCGGGTTGGTTTGTTGGGTCGGGTCAGTCGGGCCGGCTGGGGTCGGGTTGTCGTGTCGGGTCAATCGGGTCACCTCGGGTCGGGTTGTCGGGTCGGGTCAGTTCACTTTGGTCAACTGAGTTTAGGTTGAGCTTAAACTCGGCTGAAGTCGAAAGCTGCTGTTTTTCACTAGCTGCCTAATTAAAAATAGCAATTTTTCAATTGATTTTATAGAAACCATAAATCTATTTTGAACACTTGCAGCTAGTGTTTTTTATGGTAAATGCTTATTTTTGTACTTGTGTGTACTTTAATTTTTAAATGTGGAAGATTGATTTTACCAATCGACTGTAATATTAATATCTACGCCAATATGGAGTCTGGATTTAGAACAAAACGAAGTTTTTTAAGCAAGATCAAAAGAAAGATTGGATATGGACGACCAAGCCCAAGCAGGGCCGCGGTGGCTCAGTGGTAGTGAATTCATCTCTGGTGCATGGTGTCCATGGTTCGATCCCAGCTTGTGCTAAGTGAGCTTTGTGGTGGAGAAACGTCTGTAGTGATTTTTCTCGGGGTTCTTCTGTTCCTCCCACTTACTTCATTCCACCATTTCATTCATTTCTCATGGTCACCATATCCCTTAGCCTCGGTGCAGAATCGAGGAACTTTAAACTGAATATTTCATTTTATTTCACCAAGCCCAAGATCTTGTTCATCGATACAAGAACAAGATAAAGATTGGATATGCAAGACGAAGTGCATAGTAATCTTGCTCTTGGCCTTGTTTTGGTGATCACCAAGTAGCGATGAGCGTATTTTCTTGCTTTCCGTATAGTATGAAAGACCATAATCAAAATCACACTTGGTCTTCATTTGTACCGATGAGGTGAGCATTCTTGGCTCTTGTATAGCATGAAAGACCATCAAGACTACGAAAGACTAGCATGAAAGACTACGAAATGCAGGACCAAGACTTGACTGTGCAAGGCAAAGAATAAGACACAGTATTGATGACCAAGACCCAGTGTGCGAATTGTTTGAATTTCATTTGTTGGGCTGAAAGTGATGAAATAAAATTAGTACTCTATAATTAATTATCATACTGTATTTTTAAATTTTAAATTACAAAATTCATATTATGTATCTTCTTACTTGCAACTATATATACTGTAAAATACGTTTTAATTACCGAGAAAGAAAAATCAGAGTGGCGCGGGTCCAGGAATCATAAGAACCTATTTTGGAATGAAAGTTGAAGGTTTGGAAACAATCACAGGTGTTCTCCTGTTTCCTCAACCCGTAACATCGTAGTTAAAGGATTTCCTCTTGTCTCCGCCAAGAGACTCTTGTTACTGCCTTCCGAGAAGACCTCCTGCCGTCCGAGCAGGTGAGAACACTGACCTTGAAGAAAAATTTCGTCACATAGAACTAAAGCAAGAAAAAAAATAAATTTCTCCCACGTCGGACATTGGTATCAGTTATAAAAAGAAATAACCAAACCTCAAAAGTGCCAAATATTCATTAAGATGCATATACAAATCTCCCGCTTGATGTAGCTAGTGGTTAACGTGTAAGACTTCGGTACACGTGGTCCGGGTTTAATTCCCAATGGGAGTGCATTTTGGCGTTCACCCAGTGTCGTGACCTATAGTGCTCTCAAACGGGTCGGGTCGGGTCGGGTTGTCGGTTCAGGTCAATCGGGTCGGCTAACGGGTCGGGTCGGGTGAGTCAATATGATTCACGGGTCGGTCTTCAATTTGTGATGTTAGCTTTTGTATGATGGTCTACTTACCTTGATTTGGGACTTTCAAATTTTCATATGTTTTCCCACTGAAAAGTATCGATAATTTAACAAGGAAATAATTAGACGATGATAATTTCATTGAAATTCATCGTAATATTCCCCATGACAAACACTTTACCATTTTATATCGTAAGGGTCAGATTCATCGTTATTCTAACTGAGCTGTGGTTGAGGGATTGACCGTAGAAATTCAAACTCCGATTACTTAGAATTTGACAACCTGGTTTTATTACAAGTATAAACTTTATAGTCGATAGAGAAGAGTCCATGGATCATGTGTCAGAGTTGATGACGATGTGTTTTGGTAGGTCAGTGGTTCATGGTGGGTGGTGGGTCATGGTGTGGGTAGTGGGTCAGAGTGGTCCACGGTGGGTGGTGGGTCAATGGCACGTGGGTAAAGTTTTCAATGACTCACACCATCTCTGATCAAATCTGTAAAACCAACCGAAACGAAGAGCAATAATACACAAAACGCTCAAGGACTTTAGTTAATCATGACATAACTATTGCATTATCCGAATAACTCAATATATCTACAAATCATCATTTGTCATATTTTACCGAAATACGTCATGATTTTTCCGACAATCTAATATTTTAAATGTTGGTAATACGCAAAGTTCATTGATCCCCTCACTTATTCATTACTCTCTTATGATCATCAAAACCTTTAGGGTACTTCCAGTAGATATAGAAATGTGAAATGTAGTATCCAGGCTTGATGTAGCGTGTAAGTAAACAAATGAAAAGCAACAAGATAATATTTCCCTCCCCCAAACCCCCTAAAGTGGAATGTGTTGATCATTCAACAAAAAGACTTGAAATCCAAACAGAAAACTCATAAAATATAAAATATATAGCCAAGTCTCGACTTTCCAATAATAATAATAATAATAATAATAATAATAATAATAATAATAATAATAATAATAATAATAATAATAATAATACGTTGTCAGTAAAATAGTTTAGATTGATCGAGCCTTTTGTGGGTAACCACAATATTTCATGTCACATCCCCTAATTACAAAATCCTGGCTACACGAACCAAAAAAATTTACCAGTAAAATAGTTTAGAATAACCCAGCCCCTGGTGTGATAACCTCAATATTTCATCACGGATCCCCGCTATTACGAAATCCTGGCTACGTGTTCGTCTGCCGGCTTGCATTTTCCCGGATTCCAAGTATTTCAGATATCCTCTGATCTTATTGGCCGATACAGATAGGAGATCAAGAGTCACGATCTACATATAGCGTAAATTAAGGCCAACTGCTGTCAGCCTTCGTGGCCGAGCGTACTAGGACAAAACTCTAGTATTGTAAATAGTTTTTGGCGTGGATCGATTCGTGCCCAAGGTTTTTTTTTAATTTTCATAACACTTTTTTCATTAAAATAAGCTTGCAGTTTTACTATACGGATCCATAGTAAGAGTAATAATAATAATAATAATAATAATAATAATAATAATAATAATAATAATAATAATAATAATAGCAGTAGTAATAGTAGTAGTAGTAGCAGTGGTAGTAATAGTAGTAGGAATGGGTTAGAAGCCCCGCAGGGGTTGGTTTGGTTGTGTTCTCTTGCTCAAATTTTTCTGTACATTTTACATGACCAGCTTCAAACAGCTGGCTAGGGTAGCTCGCGAATTCTGAAACTCTTGGGAACGGCGTAAATGCTGCCAGCTTTTCCTCTTTGAAAATTAGAAGTTACGATGAAGACGAATAGTAGTAATGTAAATCGGAAGCAGTTAAAAACGATGAGGTATTCTCAACTTGAAGAACGTTTCGTGGTGTTTTGCTCATTGCAGAAGGCCTATATCTTGTTTTTGAGTTAAAGAAGGAAATCTCGAGTAAGTCATTGTGACACTCATAAGGAAGTCTTCTTATTATATAGTATTTGTATACTCTTACATGCATAGATTTAACTAGCTTAAAGTCTAGATAAAAGTTTAAGTGACGCAGTAGATGAGTGGTTAGAGTATTGAACTTTTGTCAGGAGGATCTGGGTTCGAATCCCAGCCTGGTTGAAAGTTTTTTTAAATGTTTCAATTTCAATTTCAATACTTACTCAGTGTGACAAGGAAGATCTTCTCTTCTCCAGAAAGAAAATGATATTGGAATGAGGAGAATTGGAGAAGGTCTCTCAATGGAGGCAATCATTTACAAATTTATTTCCAACAGTTGTTCTAGATTTGATATTTTCTGCTACTTTCAAGCATTTCCTGATAAATGCATCTGTAAACATATAGTATATAAAGAAATAATACATTGCATACACAGCAATATTGAGATTAATATATGGTGTTCTTTGGAAAACACGATCCGAGCCATACAGATTCATCTTAGAAGGGAGAACTGTTTCGTTAGTCACCTACTTTACAATTTTACCTGAAAAAACACCTGGATCAGGTCTACCAAATGCTGTCAGTGCAGCGAAAAATTACGTGTAAGTTGGGTTGCATCTGTCTAGGCGTTCTCACAACTGCAAATTACCTGGACCCCAAGTAATGGAATTAGAGCGCCTAGGAAAAAGCATAAGAACTAATGTTTATATTCATGTAATTAGATTATTTCTATGCATTTGCAAGGGCAGAGTAGGGTGGGTGGAAAGGGATATTGGAATTTTTGTATAACTTCGTATTCTATAAGGTGATTGATCGTTAGGAGTCAATCAGGGAATAAGTTTCCGATTAGATGTCTCATTTAAAGATCTGTATGTTGCTCAAGTAGTTTCATACTGAGTCTGATGAGTAAAAGTTAATCATCAGTACTGAGTTTGCATTCGAAAATGTGTAAATGCAAGTGTGTTTAAGTGGGTAAAATGGCTGTACCTTTCCTTGCATCGAAACGAAGGGGAATGTTACTGTGTTACGAAGAACATATTTATCGGATAAACTATCGTCACAAGTCAAAATAATACTGCAATTGTAGTGAAGGGTGTAAGGTCAATGTTGTTCTAATTTATGATGAATTTAAATCTTCATCTGGTGAATACACGCATCCTCTGAGACATGAGCAGATTGAAAGTTCTCTCATTCAAAATGGAATGAAATCTCGAAGTTTTACGACCTACAGTTATGCCGGCTAGGTTAAAGGAGGGGTGATGGTGAGAAACGAATGAAAAAAGTGGTAGGAAACGGGAGAGTCACGAGGAAACCCACGTTCGCAGCGTTTGTTCACCACAAAGCTCACTTGGCGATAGATGGGATCGAACCAAGGATCCCATGCACCAGTGGTGAACACTCTACCACTCTTTTTTTTAAAAAGTTAACTGATTCGCCGAACGTGTCTCATTAGCTTGCTTATCTCCTTATTACTAGTTTCTACTTATTTTACACACTTTTTACTTGTTTAACTCGCTTTTACCAGTAACCTAGAACGATAGGGACACGAACACAAAAACATCGAGGACAGTTAAAATGCCTATGGCTTTCCAATTGCGAATCGAACCCGGGACCCTCTACATCAAAGGCGCACGTGTTAGCCACTAGAACAGCGAGAAGGGCAAACTACCGAGCCACCGCGGGCCCTGAAGACTGGCCGAATAATAGTAAATAGAAGAGAAGCACTTACTAGAAGTCTTTGGGATCCTTGAGGAAGGATAAGGTACAAAAAAGCTTGGTTTCTTTTTATGTTACTGTTAATTTATTTATTCACAAAGCTGTGATGTTTAACAAATATAAGAAATGATATCTTTAAGTTTTACGTCCCACGATTATGACGGGTAGCTAAACATAACGTCAAATATAGACTTGTAATAAGGGTGGGAGACTTGTTACAAGTCTGAAGCTCTGCCTTGCAAGCTTGGCTCAAATGTATTTTATGCTGTTAAGGATTAATATATACTGCTTTACGTTCTTAAAAAGCAGCTTCTGATTGTTTCAAATACTTTATAGTATGACAATGTGCTGCCAATTACCAAATTCAATTTGCAATGGTCTTTATAACATAAGCTCATTATGTTTATGATTCAATTATTCTTTTGGTAATTACTTAATTGAGAATTCTTCAAGCGACTTATTTACTTCATTTCTGGAACCATTTTGATAACCATGTATTTGAAACCATTTTGGACATATTTGAAACTATTTCGATAATAAAGGAAACGGGACAACAAATTGAGCAGAGGGTTGGCACTCAAAGTTAAATAAAAGTGCTAGAAATCCTCACCTCAATAGATAAAGGCTAATTGAGTTACTGAAGCAGGAACAATTAGAATATGAAGGTTCGTTGGCCATGTTTTTACCAAGGCATGCTGCAAGACACCAGAAATATAAGTGGAGACAATCAAACATTCGCTTACGTACTTTGAAATGTAGATTGAGTAGTAAATAGATTTCTCTAATACAATACTTAGACGCTGTTGCTCATTGTATACATATGGAAGATAAATAGCATCTTGTATTGAAGTTCTGCACTTCTTGTACTTACTGTAAACAGATCAAATTGTATCTATGAATGCATTTGCAAGCCTACCAACATAAAGTTCGTAAGGCGAAAAGATAAAATGCACATCGAGATTTCCCGTTCCGCCTTACATCAAGATGGAAAATGATAACAGGTTTTACATGCAAATTCTATTGCTAGAGGCCATAAGGCGAAACGAGAAAAGGCAAACAGTGCAGGAATCATTAAAATAAATAAATAATAATGTCAGCAGCATATCAGAGAATTCAGTCATTAAGTTCAAAATCTAAAAAAATAAAAAAGTGTCCGCCCCGAGCATAGAAAAACGTTGTGATTTGTGGAACATAAAACGTTAGCTCCATACTCCAAGACGGTTTGAATAAGAATCTTGTCGTCTTGTTATTTTCTGAGCGAACAACACATCGTGAAGGTGGTGGACCTTTCATACTTCTGTACATCGTCAATCCATCTTCTGCAATTCATAGTTCATTACTCTAGCTTTTGGAGATTGGCAAGAGCAAGTTCGAGCGCGTTTTCTTTTTGTTTTGAATTCGACTCGACTCAAAACAGACATCTTTGAACTCGACTAGAAAAATTTCTTCCAACTCGACCCGAATTCAGGGCAAGTTTTGAGTCGAGTTGATCCAAATCGAGCCAAACCCTGTGGGTAGTTTCAAGTATTCTACATAAACAATATAATTATTATCTATGATATTACTATCGCTAAAACTTCTTCTTCTTCTTCTTATTATTATTATTATTATTATTATTATTATTATTATTATTATTATTATTATTATTATTATTATTATTATTATTATTATTATTATTACAACACAGTGCATAAGCAGGAAAGACAGGCGATTTAAATCTGAATACCATTAGTTGACTGCTGACCTCGGTAGTCGTGAAGTCTAGGAGGCAAGGACATCGTTCACGAGGTTCTCGGTTTGAGTTCAGGAGGAGCAAGTATTCGGGCTCGAATCGAAAATTGTTAAAGGTTGGCAAACATGTTCAAAACTGCTCGGCCCAGGTTTAGGGTTGTCAACGGTTCGAGCAGCTCGGGTCACAGCTCATTCACTATCGAGCCGAACCGAGAAGTTAGCTGAGCTTACAACTCATGTAACCGAGCTGAGTCGAGTCCTCGGCTTTGTTGAGCCGAACCCAGCCGATGGCTTACCTGAGCCGAACTCAACCGAACTGATGCCTCACCTCAACTGAGCCGGCTCGAGCCGAGTCAAACCAAGCCGATGGACTTGTTTCAACCCAGCCTGCTTGAGCCGATGGTTCATCCCAACTGAACCGACTCGAGTTGTTCGCTCCGTTGAACCGAGTAGAGCCGGTTGACATCACTACCCGGGTTAAGCTTCTGTTTGGGCTCAACAATTCGACTCTGCAGATCGCAGCTTTGATGGTAAGAACACAGTATATACTTATATTGGTGCTCACGACATTCGAGGCTGTCTCGTTATAAAAATCTATTGTCGTCTCGTTATTGTGACGAGACGAGAGGCGAGCAGTATCTTCTCTCGTGTGCAACACTAAAAGTATTCGACATTACTGCCTCAAATCTCATTGTTTCACTTTCCGTCTAACCAAGTCATGGTTTCACTTTCCGTCTAACCGTTTCAAAACGAGTTAAAACGAACTGAGCGAGCGAGCTATTTATCGAATTCGACTCGAGAAAATTACCTTTGACTCGACTTGAATTCGAGTCGAGTTTTAGCTCGACTCGTCTCATCCTTAAGCTCAAGCTTCTCAAGAATTTCTTTAAAGTCCACACTATTTCCTAGTTCCTCCAGGACTAATTGCAATGTGTGGTCCAGATGGATGTAAGTTGATTTTCTACGCTTCTCCGGATTGGAATTTTTAAGCTCTGTCTCGCAAAAGCATGAGAACTGGACTGCGCATCTGTTTTGAATACACTCGCAAGCTTCAAGATACGTGGTGTACTCTTAGATATGCAGCGGTTTAACTTATTGCGCCAACCCTCCACTGGATTGTTTGTTCTCTGTCTTTGACCATTGCAGTTCTATATTTCTCTGAATGTTTGGAATGTCCATCCATTGTTCAATGAAATAATCGTTTAACTCTTTGATTTTCTGGCCAGACGGACAGTCCTTCATGATGATGAGCCAACCTTCATCGATCCTACCTGATGATATTAATGCAGAGGCACTACACATACGAACATGATGACGTACATCCCCACTGTGGAGGTATCCTTCGACGAGACCTGAAAAGCTTCCCCCAGGTGCTCTGGTTAAAATGGTAATAGCAGCCAGAAACCTGTGAATTAGGAAACACCGCACGTAATGCATTGATTGCAGCAAGCTCAAAATCCATTTTCAGCACTCGAGATTCGTTCTGGCAAGACCACATTTTAAGAAATGTAAACAGTTCCTTGTATGTTCGTTCTATTTTATCTGGCATCAATACATACGCGACTTTTATAACCATATATTATCAGGTGTGGTTCCTATAGCTGCATGTCTGTTGTACAATGGGAAAAATACTTGAAGCTAGTATTAATAGAATTGCTCGTATTTATTTTAGCTTGTGTTTGCTCTGTTTCTGTACTTACTTAGTTGACATTTGTTATGTCCTCCCACCCCCTGTAGTGAAAGCGGTTTCAGGATGAATCACATGATTGACAGGTGGACCGTTTGTAAATGAACCATATCTGCAGAATGATTAATCCGATAAGGAAGACAGTGCGAAATTGCTCGATAATGAGCACCGTGTGAAACTGCATCATGCGAAATTGCACGGAATCGTTCCAATCGGTAAAATATTTTCGTTCTCCATTTTTATAAAAATAACACCAATCAAAGTACGAGAGTGGTTCAATAATTATTGTCCCTGACCTATAAGTAGTATTATTTTTCCAAAAGGTCTCCTTTCATAGTAATGCACTTCTTCCACCTATACTGTAAAGCCACTATGCCAGCTTCAAAGAAAGTCTCTGGCTGAGCCGTGAGCCATTCCTCTACAGCTTCAATAACAGCTACATTTGAGTAAAACGTCTTCCCCTTGAGGTGCTCCTTCAACTTTGGGAACAAATGAAAGTCACTAGGGACGAGGTCAGGTGATTAGGGAGGATGTTCCAACACATCAAAACCAGCAGCATGAGTTGCGGTACCAGTAATATGGCTTTTGTGGGCCGGAGCATTATCTTGGTGGAACAGCACAGTTCGCTGCAACATCCCACGCCATTTTTCCTTGATTGTTTCACGTAACTTAGGGATTAGGGCTGCATAATAGGCCCCCGTGATAGTGTGTCCAACCTCCAGGTAGTCAATAAGGAGTACACCCTTCGCATCCCCAAAAAATGTGACCATAATCTTGCGTGCTGATACATGCACCTTGAACTTGCGTGGGGGAGGCGAACTGCTGTGCCGCCACTCCATGCTCGGTCGTTTGGACTCGGGATCATAGTGGTGGAGCCACGTCTGTGGAGTCTATCACAGAACTGTTTCAGGTCTGCCCCCATAACCTCAAAACCAGCCCTTGAACATCGAACTCTGTCTTTCTGATTTTCACGAGATAACATTTTGGGCACCCATCGCGCTGACACCTTTCTGAATCTCAAGTGTTCATGCACAATGGTTTCCACTGAGCCTACAGAGATGTGCATGATGTCTGCTAACTGTTGCACCGTGATTCGTCTGTCTGCTATAATCGTATCATGTACAGCATCAATGTTTTCTGGGGTGCATGCTGTTATTAGAGGACCAGCACCAGGGGCCTGTTGACAGCTTTCTCTGCCGCAAGAGAAGTTGCGGCACCAGTTCTTTACCACCTGGTAGGAAGGAGTCCCATCACCCAACACACTGATCATGTCCCCATGAATCTCCTTTGTGTTTAACTCCATTTTCTGGAGGTACTTGATGACAGCTTATTGTTCGGTTTTCTCCATTTTTCAAGCTAGGTGCCACCTCTCACACCTGAAACGACAAAAAAGAATATTAATATAGCAGCTATGGTTCTGAAATTTAGCATATAGGCATCTAAGACATAGGCTACAATATCCCCATCAGCCATCCCAGCTCAAGTATTTTAAATATGCCGGGAACAATAATTATTGAACCTCCCTCGTAAAATAGACTACTGGTACCATTGCCATCGTAGTTCACTCACAAAATGTATTGATTTGGAGCTATCAAAATCTATGACAAAATCTTCCAGGCACTTGCAATCAGTTCACGTGATTTCCCTGAGGCTGTGCTCATCTTCAAAAACAGCAAGTGGCACTATGATCTTATCTGTTTCTCTTTGTGTCGGTGACTGTCAGTCACTGACATATGTAGTTTAAGTCCCATTGTCCTATCCTGAGAAATTCACTTACAGGAAAGGAACAGTTGTTTCCAAACAAAAATACATACACTAAGTGATCAAAAGTATCCGGACACCGGGCTGAAAATGATTTACAAGTTCATGGCGCCCTACATCGGTACTGCTGGAATTCAATATGATGATGGCCCACCCTTAGCCTTGATGACAGCTTCCACTCTCGCATGCATACTTTCAATCAGGTGCTGGAAGGTTTCTTGAGGAATGGCAGCTGAACTAAAAAGAGGTATCGATGTAGGTCGGTGAGGCCTGGCACGAAATCGGCGTTCCAAAACATCCAAGAGGTGTTTTATAGGATTCAAGTCAGGACTCTGTGCAGGCCAGTCCATTACAGGGATGTTATGGTCGTGTAACCACTCCGCCACAGGCCGTGCAGTATGAACAGGTGCTCGATCGTGTTGAAAGATGCAATCGCCATCCCCGAATTGTTCTTTAACAGTGGGAAGCAAGAAGGTGGCTAAAACATCAATGTTGGCCTGCGCTGTGAGAGTGCCACGCAAAACAACAAGGGGTGCAAACCCCCTCCAAGAAAAACACGACCACCCCATAACACCACCACCTCTGAATTTTACTGTTGGCACTACACACGCTGACAGATGACGTTCACCGGGCATTCGCCATACCCACACTCTGCCATCGGATCGCCACATTGTGTACCGTGATTCGTCACTCCACACAACGTTTATCCACTGTTCAATCGTCCAATGTTTACGCTCCTTACACCTAGCGAGGCGTCGTTTGGCATTTACCTGCGTGATGTGTGGCTTATGAGCAGCCGCTCGACCATGAAATCCAAGTTTTCCCACCTTACGCCTAACTGTCATACTACTTGGAGTGGATCCTGATGCAGTTTGGAATTCGTGTGTGATGATCTCGATAGATGTCTGCCTATTACACTTTACGACTCTCTTCAACTGTCGGCGGTCTCTGTCAGTCAACAGACAGGTCGGCCTGTACCTTTTGTGCTGTACGTGTCCCTTCACGTTTCCACTTCACTATCACATCAGACACAGTGGACCTAGGGATGTTTAGGAGTGTGGAAATCTCGCATACAGACTTCTGACACAAGTGACACCCAATCATCTGACCACGTTCGAAGTCCGTGAGTTCCGCGGAGCGCCCCATTCTGCTTTCTCACGATGTCTAATGACTACTGAGGTCGCTAATAATGAGTACCTGGCAGTAGGTGGCAGCACAATGCACCTAAAATGAAAAACGTATGTTTTGGGGTGTCCGAATATTTTTAATCACATAGTGTATATTGTAGTTACTCATCTGAAATGTAACGCGAAAAAAGTAACGCAAACTAGGTATGTTACTTAAAAAATTGTAACGCGTTACCGTTACAGTTACTTTGGAAAAAATGTAACACGCTACTAGGAAACGTTACTTAAAAAGTAACGCGTTACTTCCGTTACATTACTTCCCAAGACTGGATTGATATGTATTTGCGTCGTTTGTCAGAAGCGATGCTTTAGAGAACAAGAACTAGAGTTTAAAGTTGGATCTGAACCACTGTAGTGTGTTCGATGCTCACTCACCGGGAATCAAATCACAGAACCTAGTGCATCAAGGATCATAGGTACGTTCGCTAGCTACTAGATCAACAAAGAGAGCCGTGACTTATGGGGTTCCACACAGAAACATTAGGAAGGGATTCATTGTAACTTTTAATGGCATTTCATCCTTTCTTGGTGTATAACAAAGCTGTAATTATAATTCATATATATGAAAAGACGAAGTCCTGACTGAATAGCTTATCTTCGCACAGGTCAAACTGCTTAAGCTAGAAACTTGAAATTTGGACAGTAGATAAGATTTGTGACGTAGGATTTCTTGCAAATTCGAAGAAAGGAGGGGGAATGGGGGTGGAAATTATGTATTTTAATAAGTGGGCCATCTCTCCAAATCCGTTAAGGTTAGAGACTTGAAATTTGATGTATGGATTTCTCATTTAAAATAATTTGACACCCGTTTCAACGTTTTCTGATACTTTAGTAAAAAGGGGGAAAGCAGTGGAAAGAAAAAGGGGGCGAGGATTGCAATTATTATAATAAATATTTCAATATCTAAGAATCTTTGAAGGTTAGAAACACGGAATTTGGTATGTGGACTCCTCACTTAAAATAATTCAATACGTATGTCAGTGTTTTTGATATTTTACCTAAAAGGGAATAAAAGGGGTGGGAATTATTGTTATTATTATTATTATTATTATTATTATTATTATTATTATTAAGTTGGTAGTTTGATTTTTCATTTAAAATAATTAAACATTCATTTGAGCGTTTTTTTGCAACTTAACGTACAGTCAGCGACAGTAGAAAATGGAGGTTGGATACATAAGAAATGAAGATAATAACGGATTGCATATTTGGAAGTCTGATCGGACGGAGACAATAACGAATATATGTCGATCCCGATTGGCCACTTTCGGTTGGATTTCGAGAGGTCACGTCCGATCGGAAGTGGTCAAATTGGGATCAAAATATATTCGTTGTCGCCTCCTTCCAATCAGCATTTTATATATGGAATCCATTTTCCGATTTCACTTCCGGTTCCGGACATTAAAAGAAATACATGTTGACCATTTCCGGTTGGAAGTGACTATTCGGAAGTTGGGTCAAACTATATATCCTCCTACTCCTTATAGCCTAAGGACCCAGAATATATGAATCTGGCTTCCCTGTGAGCACTTCCGGTCCGAGATTTCCAACCGCAAGTGAGATCACTGCATATATTTGTGCTCATAATAACCTGACCACTCCAAATATATTATTTGGCCAGCTCTTCGACCTCTTTCTGTCGCTCAGAAATCACTTCCAATATCATCCAACGAAGTTATAGATAGCTCTCCAGGCCTGTTTATATTTGGCTGGAAACCCCAATGACACCCACTAGCTTATTATTATTATTATTATTATTATTATTATTATTATTATTATTATTTCTTTGTCATCTTTTTAGTCTTATTACCGACCTCATGTTAATGTTGGTTGAGGCGTCAAGCCAGCGACTCAAGGATCCCGACTTCGAATCCTGCCTGGGGTATGGTTGTTTGTGGATTTTAAAACATTTATAGCAGTGTTAGAGGACACTCAAGACGGGCCGAAGGCGTTCGTTACTTAACGGGTCCAACAATATATTTGTTGTATTCTTCTTCTCATTATTATTATTTTTACTCATCATACTGCTCATATTAATAATGCTAATCATACTACTACTACTATTGCTACTACTACTACTACTATACTTTTCCTTCCCTTGTACACTCAGCGACAGTAGAAAATGGAGGTTGGATACATAAGAAATGATAGTTTTTTCCAGTAGCAGAATAGTTTCACTGTATGTCTGATAGTTGGACAACCAACATGACAGCAAATACATGCCCGAAAACATAACATGCCAGGATATTCCTCCATTTGGAGGAAAAAGTATTACTATCTGAGAGCATCACTTAGAGAAACAACCACGAGATAAATCTACAGAAATTCCATTCACTTTAAGATCAAAGAGATAGGAATTAATGCAAAGGAAACGAAAACAATAATACGCATCATGCAGAGACCGAAAAAGTATGGAAAGCTAAACAAAATGAGAAAAGAAGGAAAGAGCAAAGACATGGGAATAAATTAAATTTTAACACTTAAGGATAAACAGTGTCCGTCTTTCCTCCTGCCCCCTGTATGCGTCCTGGTTTTTCTCCCTTCATAGGATAAATCTCATTCAGCATCAAACGCGAACATCATTTATAGTGTTTAACTCCTTGAAAAAAATGTAACTGAGTCCAGGCCGAGACTCGAACCCCGGACCCTTAGAATAACAGTTAGACGCTGTAACCACTTACCTACACAGGCTCTAGCTACTGCCTTTATAAACCAACTATTACCCGCGCTGTTATCAAACGTCTTAAATCAGCCAGGGTCGGGAGTTACCCCAGTTACACTTGAAGTCTGAATTTTATTTAGGCCTTTAGCCATCTACGGCAACAGGCCCCATGTTTTCATTAAAAGCATTTGTTCTGTAGATTAAAATCAAGAATAACCTAATCTATACTCTTACTTACTGTTTACAATATATATATATATATATATATATATATATATATATATATATATAGAGAGAGAGAGAGAGAGAGAGAGAGAGAGAGAGATAAGTATATAAAAATCGGATTAATGGGGGTTAAAAGAGTGATTTCGTAACCTCGAAATGGGTCTTCAAGACGGTGATCGCACCACTACTGGCATCTGGTAGCGGTGTTACGTAACACACACATTAGAAATAAAGCTTCGAAACGACAAGTTGCACGTTGTGCCGTGGATAAGTCGGCAAGGTGTCTGCTTATTGAGTGGGCAAATCTAGTTCGAGTCTCGAGTACACCTTACTTTTTCCTTCAAAATACATTTCTATATTTTTATATATGTTATTAATCAGAACGTGACCCACTGCAACCTCCCACCCACCAGGACCCACTCTGACTTAACAACGTATTACGACCCACAGACTCATTCTGCTCAGTGCATTGTAGACAGCTTCTGAACACTGGTGAATTTGTCTACTTTCAAGGCATCCTTTTTCTTTTCATTTGTTTCTATTGACAAAAGAACTTAAGGCAATTTTAGATATTGATATTTGCAACTGTAATAATAGCAATAGGACTTATTTGAGACGCAGCCTGTGATTTCTTAGAGGAGTTATCTACTGGGAAAAATGTTTGAATCATGTGTAATATATGAATTATTATATAAAAAATTGAATGTAACTATGTGTGCATGATCATCATATCCAAATTGCAAAGTCAAATGAAATGATTTTTGGTATATACTTAGGCCTCAATCTCATACATGTATCGGTTTTTTTATATTACATATTCTAAGAGGGTCCGAATTTTTGCGAAAAATTTAGTATCTCACAAGCCGTTCAAGTTGGAGAGCTGATATTCAGTATATTAATTCTTTATCTAATATAAATAAAATAAAGAGTTTGTGTGTTCGTCTGTATGTCTGTCTGTCTGTCTGTGTGCGGCCTGGGAACCAGACGAGTGGACCGAGAGTTACCAAATTTTGGTCAGGGGTAGCCCATGCCCCAGATCAAGACGAAGCCGTTTTTTTTTTCAAATTTCGAACCAGAGGGTCTCAGGAGGGCTTTTGCCGGAACCGGCCTCGGAACCAGAATAATAGACCGAGAGTTACCAAATTTTAGTCACAAATACCTTGGTCCACGCTCCAGATCAAAGTTAAACGTTTTTCTCAAAATTCGAACCAGGAGGTCTCAGAGGGGCGTTTATCAAAACATGTAAAAGTAGTAGAAAATTTCCGATATTAGTGTCGAATTCATAGTTCTCGCGGTCGCTGAAATCAATAATGAAGCTCCTCTCCAAACTCCCAAACTTCCAAATTCACGCTATTCGGCTCCTTGCCTGGGATCACCGAGGGGGGGGCTGAAATATCGAAACATATAAAAGTAATCGAAAATGACCAATATTAGTGTCAAATACATAGTGTTCGCGGTCGCTGAAATCAATGGTGACACTTCCATTAGCAATGAATTTCAAATTTAATAATAAATGTATGTGGACCGGGAGTCATCGGCAATGTGGGGGGAGGGAAGAAATACCGAGACATGTAAAAAAAAATAGCCCAAAATGACCGATATTAGTGACAATTCCATAGTTTTTGCGTTCGCTGAAATCAATGGTGACACTTCCATTAGCGATGATTTGCAAATTCATCTACTATTGTATGCGGGCCGCGGGTCAGCGGGTTGGTGATACCCAGACATGTTAAAATAGCCCAAAATGTCCGATATTAGTGTAAAATTCAAAATATTCGCGGTCACTAAGATCAATGGTGACACTTTCATTAGCGATGACTTGCAAATTCAGGTGAAATTGTATGCGGGCCCGTGTCACATGTGGGGGGACGTTACCGAGACATGTAACAATTATCTAAAATGAGCTATATAAGTGTCAAATCCATAGCTTTCGTGGTCGCTCAGCTCAATGGTGAAACTTAAGATCGCGTTTACTTTTAAATTTAACCTCAATCAGCTTAGGAACGGGGGTCATAATAGAGAGGTCATCGAGACGAAGCGTTTTTTTTTTAAATTTCGAACCAGGGGTTCTCATGGGGAGCGTTTACGGGGACCGGCCTGGGGTCTGGGATGAGAGTTACAAAATTTAGCTTATGGGTACCTTGGTCAAGGCCGCAGGCCAAACAATATATATATACTGTATATCGTGCTTGTGAAAAGTTCCGGAACGGCTAAATATCTCGGATAGTATGCGTTTTCTCCGAAAATTTAGAATGTACAAAAGTTGCAGGATATCAAAGGAACTATCGGAAGCTCGTGCCTGTCAAAATATCTGCGGCACTGTGTGGGACCCAGGGGGCTCAACTTTCATTTTTCAAATGAGAACCCTTTTTTATTGCAAGTTAGGTATCTCCAAAGCAAACTAACTCAAAATATGTACTACTCAAAGTTATAGGATGTAAGTACCAGGCCAGTAATCTAAATAACATGCAATGCAGGAAAATTACATAAAGATTAACATATAACTAACTAACTAACTAACTCTATGGAACCCGGAGGTTCAGTGCCGCGTTCACAAAAGCTCTCCACTGACTTCTATCCTTAGCTAAATGCATCCAGTTTCTACTTTGTATTCCTATCTCTGCGAGATCCATCTTAATATTGTCCTCCCATCTGCGCCTAGGTCTTCCTAATGGTCGTTTTCCTATGGGTCTACCAGTCAAGACTTTGAAAGCGTTTCTACCTTCTTCCATTCTAGCTACATGACCTGCCCACCTAAGCCTCCTAGACTTGACGACCCTAACAATGTTGGGTAAACCGTATAATCTATGTAGTTCCTCGTTATGAAGCTTCCGCCATTCCCCATTCTCGTTCCTCTTGGGTCCGAATATTCTTCTCAGGATCCTGTTCTCAAATACTTTCAGTCTATGTTCTTCCCTCAGAGTAAGCGACCATGTTTCACAACCATACAGAACAAAAGGCATGATTATCGTTTTATATATTTTAAGCTTCAAATTCCTCGACAGGATTCGTGACGACAAGAGATTTTGAACCGAATAGTAACACGAATTCCCTGCTTTTAGTCGACATTTAATTTCTTCGTGAATATGATTTTCGTCTGTTAATATTGATCCTAAATATTTGAAAGTATCCACTTTATCAAAAGCATTATTTAATATTTTAACGCCTCCACAATTTGCCGTATTACGGTCCCGACGCACTTCCATGTATTTAGTTTTCTCTGCATTTACTTCTAAACCCATGTCCCTGCAAGCGTTTAATGAGATCTCTGCATTTATTTCTAGTGTTCTCCTATCATTCCCTATTAAATTTACATCATCAGCATATGCCATAACCTGGTGAATGCCGTTCAACTCTAGGCCCTGATTGCTATCTTTGATTTTCCTTATGGCGTATTCCAGCACAAAGTTAAATAATAATGGCGACAACGCATCTCCTTGTTTCAGGCCATTGTTTCAGGTGGAAGCTCGTGGACAAAAATTTTCCTACCCGGACTTTACTTTGGGATTCATTTAAACATATCTTAATTAATGTAATTAGCTTTCTCGGTATTCCAAGTTCTGTAAGAACGTTGTATAATGTTTCTCTCCTAACCGAGTCGTAAGCCTTTCTAAAATCAATAAATAGTTGATGTACCGGGGTATTGTATTCCCACTTCTTTTCCAGTATTTGGCGAATGGTAAATATTTGGTCGATAGTTGATCGATTTCGTCTAAATCCGCACTGATAATCTCCAATAATTTCATCTGCGTATGGGGTCAATCTTGCTAACAGAATATTTGACAGGATTTTATAGGATGTTGACAGAAGAGAAATGCCTCGATAATTATTACAGTCAGTTTTGTCGCCTTTCTTGTGAATTGGAACAATGATTGATTCTTTCCACTCTTGTGGCAATTCTTCCTTGTTCCAGATAAGGAGAATGAGTTTGTGTATCTTGTTCCACAATTTTTCGCCTCCAGCTAAAATTAACTCAGCCGGAATTTCATCTACACCCCGAGATTTGTGTTTCTTCAATTTCTTTATAGCGGCTTCCACTTCTATTCGATTGGGTTCTGGAATATACGGTTCTGCGGTGTGTATCTCCTTTTCTCCACGCACATTAGTTTTTGGCTGCGTGTTCAGCAAATCGTCAAAGAAATCTTTCCATCTATTTAAGAGGCTATCCGTATCGGTGAGAACTGTTCCGTCAGATTTCTTTAATATATAAGCACGAGGTTGATAGCCTTTCTTAAATTCGCTGATCCCCTTATACAAGTCCCGAATATTTTTATTTTTACTATTATCTTCAAGTTCCTTAATTTTAGCTTTCAAAAAATCCCGTTTCTTTGTTCTAAAAGTTTTGGAAGTTTCCCGCCTGATATCTGCGAAATTTTGTGTAGTTGTTTCATTCGGATTTTGTAGCCATCGTAATTTTGCCTGTTTTCTCTTCTCTGCTAGTTTAATGCATTCTTGGTCGAACCATGGTTTGTTCCTACGTATTTCCGCGTGTCCCAATTTTTCTATTGCTGAACTTTTAATGCTATCTCTAATTTCAATCCAAGTATCCTCAACACTAGTGCACTCCGAGTCTTCTAAGACCGAGAATCTATTCGAAACTTCAATCTGGTATTCCTCTCTTACCTGGCTCTCTTCTAATTTCTTTAAATTAAATCTCTCCGTTTTCGGACATTGAATATTACCTTTATTCAACGATAATCTCTCCCGTATTATCGCTACTACCAGGTAGTGATCAGTGTCACAATCAGCCCCTCTAAACGACCGGACGTCAATTATGCTAGATTGTCTTCTTCTATCTACTAAAACGTGATCAATTTGATTATGTGTTTTTCCGTCTGGTGATGTCCAAGTGTATTTATGAACGTCGCGATGTGGGAATTTTGTACTCTTCACGATTAGGTTTTTGGATGTTGCAAAGTTCACGAGTCTAACACCGTTGTCATTACTTTCCTTATGCAAACTTTCGTTCCCTATAATCGGTTTGAACATATCCTCTCGTCCTACCTTCGCATTGAAATCCCCTAATAGAATCTTCATATGGTATCGCGGGAGTTGGTCAAATATCCGTTCCACTTCTTCGTAAAAACTATCTTTTATATCGTCACCCTTATCTTCAGTTGGAGCATGTACATTTAAAACAATAATATCACACCACCGTCCCTTAAGAGTAATAAAAGAAAGTCTGTCAGTAACAAATTCAACCCGTTTAATTGCTGGTAATATTCGTTTGTGAACGAAAAACCCTGTTCCTAACTGGTGATTTTTATTTCCTTGCCCGTAAAAGAACGTAAAATTTCCGGAATTCTCAGATCCATTTCCTTCCCACCTAACTTCCTGCACTCGTACTAAATCCATCCTGTATTTCTCTAACTCACTCGTTACAGATTTTAACGCGCCTGCTCTATAAAGACTTCCAATATTCCATGTTCCAAATCTCATGACCATTTTTTAACATATTATACAGTAATTTCGCCGTGTATATTCAAAAGTATGTTAATAATAATAATAATAATAATAATAAATTATCACCTTCACTGTATAGTTTTTACTTTAACGAATTACTTGCGTCTTCGTGCGAGTGGACATTGGTTCTAGTCCTTTGGGGATTATTGAACACAGAGGTTCTTAACATAGTTTGGCCACAACTGTAAGTCCTGTCGTTAGGAGCTCAGCTGTTCGTTTTAGTGTTTCGTAGCAATTATTATTGTTAATGTTTAGTGCTGATAATACTTTTTGTTTAGTGCTGAAATTACTGTATAATATGTTATGAATACCATGTGGACCGGATGGTATTCCTCCGTATGTTGTCAAAGGCTGTATTGATATATTCAAGCATCCGCTCCATACTATATTCAATATGTCCATAAGAACAGGCACTTTTCCGGACTTATGGAAAGAAAGTTTAGTGTGTCCAGTGCCAAAGTCTGGAAATAAAAGCGAAATACAAAACTTCAGACCTATAGCTATATTATCTCCTTTTGCCAAAATTCTTGAGAGTATTTTATATACACGAATTCTGAATCACGTAAAGCCAATTATATCTATACATCAACATGGCTTCTTACACAATAGGTCTACTGCAACAAACCTAGCAGTTGTAACAAATTTTATAGCAACGGAGTTAGACAAAGGCGGCCAGGTAGACGTTATTTATACCGATTTCAGTAAGGCATTCGATGTCGTGGATCATGATGTTCTAATGGCGAAATTAACAAACCTAAACTTTTCAAAGTCGGCAATAGAATATATTGTATCGTATTTATGTAACCGGAAACAATCTATTCTATACAAGGGGCATGTCACCGAAAAGTTTGTTACTCTGTCTGGGGTTCCTCAAGGATCTCATCTGGGTCCTCTGCTATTTCTCCTACTTATTAATGAAATTCCACTTTTTATTGAAAACTCTGAGATTCTCCTATTCGCTGATGATCTCAAATTATATTCTAGAATTAATTCAACTGAAGACTGCATACAACTACAACAAGACCTACAGCGAGTTCAAACATGGTGCAATGACAACAAATTAGTAATAAATGTATCCAAGTGTAAATCTCTGTCTTTTACGAGAAAAAGAAACCCCATCACTTTTGACTATACACTGAAAAACACTAAATTGTCTAATCCAAGTACTGTCAAAGATTTAGGCGTTATTTTTGATCCTGAACTAAATTTCAATCAACACATAGATATGATAACAAACAGCGCATATAGAAACTTAGGTTTAATTTACAGAATAGGGCAAGATTTCTCCAGTGAGACAACGTTTACAACACTTTATTTTACGTATGTTAGATCAAAATTAGAATATTGTTCTACAATATGGACCCCCAATAATAAAAAATACTCTCAAGAAATAGAAAACATCCAAACAAAATTCTTGAAAATGCTTACATACAAAAAAACTAATTATTATCCCAAATATTATTCTTACAATGATCTAGTAAACAACTTTAATTTTCAAACTCTAGGAAAAAGAAGATTGATGTTGGACTTGTTATTCTTATACAAGTTATTAAACAATAAGATTGACTGTATGGAGTTGGTCTCGAAAATATCATTACGGATTCCCACTTGCAAAACAAGAGTAGAAAATACAGGGACATTTTATTGTGCAAAAGCCAGGAGCAATATATTATATAAATCCCCTATGTGGAGGCTGTGTAAATTATACAATGATATTGTAAATAAGCTTGATAAAGTGGATGTATTTAGTCTTTCAGAAAACAGATTCAGATCATATGTGAAACAAGAAATTTTCTGTAGTAATAATTAAGAAACTTATATATGTAACGTTTGCTGTATGTACACAACACTGTAATTGGGTATTAAGCCTGTTGTGTTGTATATTAAATAAATAAATAAATAAATTTTCGTGCATTGCATGTTATTTAGTTTACTAATGGGCACTAATTTGTCTCCAGGTCATCGAATAAATGAGTTTCGGCATGCACTTTGGTGGAAATATCATTACAGGAAGAACATTACCGGTTCGCTCCAAACATCAGGGCTGAACTTAGTAATACCAACTTATTTGATTTATGATTTCCTGTGGGAAGATCGTGTAGGGATAACATGGTGAAATTCTGAGTAATTCAGCTAATCAACATAGGTCCAAATTCTTTGCAACTCAAAGTGTTTTTTTTTTTTTTTTTTTTTTTTTTTACAAAACGGTCGTGAAAAATCGAAGAGTGACTTCTCATACTAAACGAGCAATCCTTGAGAGGGTGGAATCACATCTGGTGGAGATGATTTACGAATGTTGGTTGAAAAAGGACAAACAACATCTACGGGGATTACCAGTGCCGTTCGAAACTTCACTGATCTGAAGTATCCTCTTTTCATGTTATTGGTCTTAGAAAGAATCACTGCACAATTTGTTAAAAATACATTTTCGGTAGAGTTGGTCAAATATCCGTTCCACTTCTTCGTAAAAACTATCTTTTATATCGTCATTCTTATCTTCAGTTGGAGTATGTACATTTAAAACAATGGGGTATCGGTATCATCAGGGGCGGATTTTAATTTTGAGTATGCCCGCTCCCTCACTTATGGATACATACACACATTTGATTGATTAATGAGAGGAGGAAATAAGTTTTACAGGAGTGGTTGATGCTATTTGTTAAATAATTATCTACCATTAATATAAAAAGTGGAAAGTATATTTACTCTTTATCGTATCTTTTCGCGTTTATTGTTTTTTCTAAATTCTTGGGTAGGCCCGTGCCTACACTCTAAAGCTGCCACTGAGTATCATGCTTGGCTTCCAACTAGAAAACTTCCATTCGATTCCACACCAGGTAACATATTTTTTCGCATAAAATAATGGCTGCACGGAAGGTGAATGATCAATATTCTTTGCTCAAAGTTCTCCATCTAGAGATGAGAGCAAGAATCATGTATCGTGGTGGATTTTCTGTTTCATAAGTAAGTGCATTTTTTTCCATGGATATTATCTTTTGCCCCTTGAAATATGAGAAAATCATTTCGCGTAATATAATTGACCTCTAAAACTTTTAAAGCCGTGGATCCAAGTAAAACAACAAAACATATTACGTTTGCAAATGCAATTTACACAACAAATAACACGAATAGTGTGACAAGCAGGGAAACAGAGAAACTGTTATACGGTAAGACGAGACAAACAAAAATCATAAACTGAACGTTTAAAGTATATAACAAGAAAACAGACACCTGAGAGTGTGGTGCAGTGATTAACGTTCTATCCTACCAATCAGCCGATCCATGTTCGAATCTTCGGCAAGTGCCTTTCTTTTTCTTTTCGTCAAAGAACAGCCGTTATTTGTAATATTTACTCTTTTTACTTTCATCAAAGGAACAGCCAGTACTTGTAGTATTATATTTTTCTCTTTTCGTCGAAAGAACGGCCATTACTTGTAGTATTATGGTGCCCTTCTATTAGATTTTTCTTATTCTCGTCTAAGGTAATAATATAAGGCTGCAAGTATAATTCTACCTAGGTAGGTCAAGAGTAACAATATTCTAGATTTCTTTCCATTAATAAAATATAAAAATAAGCTTAAATCGAAAACTAAATATAGAAGTAATTGAAATGAAAGTAGCAGGTTGGTTCAATTTAACCTGAGGGCAGAAGAGCAAACCACTAGGCAGAAAACCAAAGCAATATAACCTGAGGCGGATTCAGGTGGCTGTTTTATCTCTGTTTTAACTGTGAACTGAACACACCTTTTTTAAAAACACAATGTTGTCAATGAATTACTGGTCCGTGTAAAAACATAAAAAGAAGAGGAAAGAAACAATATTAGTATATTTTGTTTTATTAATAGATGTTTCAGTATGTTGAAAAAAAGAAATCATGTCCACTATTAAATGAGAATATGATCAATAAATTAGTGTTCATACCGAGTGGAATGACAGTACGAATTCTCGAAGGTCATATTCTATTTGGGAATACTCACGTGCGAATGAAAAGAATGTAACAGTTATGGAATCAACCTATCAAGAGATTGATTTCTGAAGGGAGTTCATTTAGTTAGGGATCCCAAGTTAAGTTGTAGAACCATGTCTCATATAGTCTCGGTGCTGAAAGGGATGTTACACTCCCATAGAACCAACTGATCAGTCTTAGAACTATCAGTTTCAGGAAAGATGATATATTTGTGAACTGTGAAAGGTCTCTATTAATCTACAAGCCAAGCTTAGAGCAATTTCCACATAACCCAAAACAGATTAAAGTCACAAATATGCGTATAAAAGTTGAACCATTGTGATCCATAATTAAACTTGATTTTTAGCTTCGTAAAATTGTGATTCTAGGTTCACTGGAGAAAAAGCTGGGGGAATGACAGGGACATGTTTCCTCCAATTTGGAATTGAGGAGGACTGTCCTCACAAAATCCGATTTGAAGTTTTTTTTTCAGGAAAGTGATGATTTGTGTCCGATTGCCACAAAGGAAAGTGAGATGAAATTGATGTCCCCCAGAATAATCCTCAAATCTGCCTGCCTTCCAATGTTGAAGACAATTCTGCTGCCCTGATACTCCACAGCATTGTTTATCAACTTCATAATATTTTGAACATCGCTTTAAATAATATATGTGAACGGTCTTACCCCCTCTCTCTAATGTTGAAGACAGATTTGCGCCGCTGTCTAGGTTCGTAATACGGGTTCAAAAGACCTGTAAATATATTTTTAAAAATCATAGGTAGAATATACAATTCGTTTAAAAGTATAGACTGGAACAATCTTTAAAGGTCCGACACGAATTAGTTGAAATGTTCATCTTTCGAACGAGAAGAATAAGTTTATGGAAATATTTTTTGCGAAATATTCAAACCTCTTCTCCAATAGAATAGTATATCAATCGAAGTGAAATGAAAAAGATCCAAGTGATTCCAACTGCCAAATATCTTCTATGTATATTGTTAACAGCTAAAATGCTTACTTACTTTGGCCAGTTTATGAATACAAAATTAGAAATTAAGATATTGTATCAGTTGCCTTGCTTTCTTTGCTAGAGTTGGAATTCCCGGAAACGATGCACCACGTGGTCACAGATTTGTAAGGAGGAGTTTAAATGCCGAGATTCATCTTCCTATCATAAAAGTTTCATCAGAAACTCTCTTTCTTTACATTTTTAATACTCCTTTCTTCGCTTAAGACATGTATTGTATGGAAGTAAGGTGAGAAATGTCCGGCGAGAGTTAACTAACAAGGGGAAAGCAGACTTTTTAAAATAAATTTCGGGAATTTACTTCGGAGGTAGTACTGCACGTTTAAAATGTTAATATTACATACTGGAGTAGCGCAATTGCCAGAAATATTGGAGGAAAAGCGTCTTAAAGGTTCCAACTCGCCTCATGTATGAGACGAAGCATAAAGTTACCAAGTGAAGGCGTGGCAGAGTCGGAAAGATCCATGTCTCAGGTGTAAAGGGTCCTGGGTTCGATTCCTGCTTAAGTCTTTTTTGTTTTTTTCTTTATCCAATAAAGCAGCCATTTTTAACTACGAGTAAAATATTAATTCATGATATGTTTGTGAAGTTTTGTCAAGCTTCCAGTAGACGTCAGCTAATTATTTTTTTCCAAGTACTAAATGTATTCAAATATTCATTTCAAACGGTTCAGTCGATTTCCCGTGGTGATCGGACAGACAATCACGATGTCACTTTCACATATTGACCGCCTATTTAGAGCTTGTCCCCTTTCAAATTTTTTAAGAGTTATTTTTCTCCAAAGCAATCGTGAAGAATCAAAGAGTGACTTCTTATACTAAATGAGCGATCCTTAAGAAAGTAGACCCAAGCACTTGTATCATGATAGAGACGATTTATGCATGTTAATTTAGAAAGGGAAAGGAAATTAGCAGGACATTCGAAACACTTCATTGATCTGCAGTATACACTTTTTCATTTATCGTTCTAAGGAAAAAGCACTACACCATTTGTTAAACAAACCTTGGCTAGCGCAATCGGTGGTGTATGATGGTCTCTGCAATAGGCATATTTCTGAAGAAGTTTGTCTGTTGTAGAGACTCACATGTGTGAAATTCAGGAAAATTTATTTTTTCCGATCCCTGCCCTCTCATACATACCCCTGGTTGGATATACCTGCTACCTCGTTTTCATTGTTTCACTTCTCTAATAAATGTCACTGGAATTTTTGCCTCGTTTTCACTTAACGTTTCAAACGGGTAATACGCTCTCTTTTACCACTTCTCACGTGCTGTATGCATTATTTTAAAAAGTCGTTTTACTTCGAGTGGATTCGAACTTACATTCTTTGGATTTATGATCTAGCGTCTTAGCCACTACACCAGGCATATTTGACGATTATTCTGGGGGACATCAATTTCATCTCACTTTCCTTTGTGGCAATCGGACACAAATCATCACTTTCCTGAAAAAAAAAACTTCAAATCGGATTTTGTGAGGACAGTCCTCCTCAATTCCAAATTGGAGGAAACATGTCACTGTCATTCCCCCAGCTTTTTCTCCAGTGAACCTAGAATCACAATTTTACGAAGCTAAAAATCAAGTTTAATTATGGATCACAATGGTTCAGCGAGCCATCAACTTTTATACGCATATTTGCGACTTTAATCTATTTTGGATTATGTGGAAATTGCTCTAAGCTTGGCTTGTAGATTAATAGAGACCTTTCACAGTTCACAAATATATCATCTTTCCTGAAACTGATAGTTCTAAGACTGATCAGTTGGTTCTATGGGAGTGTAACATCCCTTTCAGCACCGAGACTATATGAGACATGGTTCTACAACTTAACTTGGGATCCCTAACTAAATGAACTCCCTTCAGAAATCAATCTCTTGATAGGTTGATTCCATAACTGTTACATTCTTTTCATTCGCACGTGAGTATTCCCAAATAGAATATGACCTTCGAGAATTCGTACTGTCATTCCACTCGGTATGAACACTAATTTATTGATCATATTCTCATTTAATAGTGGACATGATTTCTTTTTTTCAACATACTGAAACATCTAATAATAAAACAAAATATACTAATATTGTTTCTTTCCTCTTCTTTTTATGTTTTTACACAGACCAGTAATTCATTGACAACATTCTGTTTTTAAAAAAGGTGTGTTCAGTTCACAGTTAAAACAGAGATAAAACAGCCACCTGAATCCGCCTCAGGTTATATTGCTTTGGTTTTCTGCCTAGTGGTTTGCTCTTCTGCCCTCAGGTTAAATTGAACCAACCTGCTACTTTCATTTCAATTACTTCTATATTTAGTTTTCGATTTAAGCTTATTTTTATATTTTATTAATGGAAAGAAATCTAGAATATTGTTACTCTTGACCTACCTAGGTAGAATTATACTTGCAGCCTTATATTATTACCTTAGACGAGAATAAGAAAAATCTAATAGAAGGGCACCATAATATTACAACTAATGGCCGTTCTTTCGACGAAAAGAGAAAAATATAATACTACAAGTACTGGCTGTTCCTTTGATGAAAGTAAAAAGAGTAAATATTACAAATAACGGCTGTTTTTTGACGAAAAGAAAAAGAAAGGCACTTGCCGAAGATTCGAACATGGATCGGCTGATTGGTAGGATAGAACGTTAATCACTGCACCACACTCTCAGGTGTCTGTTTTCTTGTTATATACTTTAAACGTTCAGTTTATGATTTTTGTTTGTCTCGTCTTACCGTATAACAGTTTCTCTGTTTCCCTGCTTGTCACACTATTCGTGTTATTTGTTGTGTAAATTGCATTTGCAAACGTAATATGTTTTGTTGTTTTACTTGGATCCACGGCTTTAAAAGTTTTAGAGGTCAATTATATTACGCGAAATGATTTTCTCATATTTCAAGGGGCAAAAGATAATATCCATGGAAAAAAAATGCACTTACTTATGAAACAGAAAATCCACCACGATACATGATTCTTGCTCTCATCTCTAGATGGAGAACTTTGAGCAAAGAATATTGATCATTCACCTTCCGTGCAGCCATTATTTTATGCGAAAAAATATGTTACCTGGTGTGGAATCGAATGGAAGTTTTCTAGTTGGAAGCCAAGCATGATACTCAGTGGCAGCTTTAGAGTGTAGGCACGGGCCTACCCAAGAATTTAGAAAAAACAATAAACGCGAAAAGATACGATAAAGAGTAAATATACTTTCCACTTTTTATATTAATGGTAGATAATTATTTAACAAATAGCATCAACCACTCCTGTAAAACTTATTTCCTCCTCTCATTAATCAATCAAATGTGTGTATGTATCCATAAGTGAGGGAGCGGGCATACTCAAAATTAAAATCCGCCCCTGATGATACCGATACCCCACAGATTACTCTACCGAAAATGTATTTTAATAAATTGTGCAGTGATTCTTTCTAAGACCAATAACATGAAAAGAGAATACTTCAGATCAGTGAAGTTTTGAACGGCACTGGTAATCCCCGTAGATGTTGTTTGTCCTTTTTCAACCAACATTCGTAAATCATCTCCACCAGATGTGTGATTCCACCCTCTCAAGGATTGCTCGTTTAGTATGAGAAGTCACTCTTCGATTTTTCACGACCGTCTTGTAAAAAAAAAAACTGAGTTGCAAAGAATTTGGACCTATGTTGATTAGCTGAATTACTCAGAATTTCACCATGTTATCCCTACACGATCTTCCCACAGGAAATCATAAATCAAATAAGTTGGTATTACTAAGTTCAGCCCTGATGTTTGGAGCGAACCGGTAATGTTCTTCCTGTAATGATATTTCCACCAAAGTGCATGCCGAAACTCATTTATTCGATGACCTGGAGACAAATTAGTGCCCATTAGTAAACTAAATAACATGCAATGCACGAAAATTACATAAACATTAACATATTATACAGTAATTTCAGCACTAAACAAAAAGTATTATCAGCACTAAACATTAGCAATAATAATTACTACGAAACACTAAAACGAACAGCTGAGCTCCTAACGACAAGACTTACAGTTGTGGCCAAACTATGTTAAGAACCTCTGTGTTAAATAATCCCCAAAGGACTAGAACCAATGTCCACTCGCACGAAGACGTAAGTAATTCGTTAAAGTTAAAACTATACAGTGAAGGTGATAATTTATTATTATTATTATTATTATTATTATTATTATTATTATTATTATTATTATTTATATTAACATACTTTTGAATATACACAGCGAAATTACTGTATAATATGTTAATCTTTATGTAATTTTCCTGCATTGCATGTTATTTAGATTACTGGCCTGGTACTTACATCCTATAACTTTGAGTAGTACATATTTTGATTTAGTTTGCTTTGGAGATACCTAACTTGCAATAAAAAAGATTCTCATTTGAAAAATCAAAGTTGAGCCCCCTGGGTCCCACACAGTGCCGCAGATATTTTGACAGGCACGAGCTTCCGATAGTTCCTTTGATATCCTGCAACTTTTGTACCTTCTAAATTTTCGAAAAAACGCATACTATCCGAGATATTTAGCCGTTCCGGAACTTTTGACAAGCACGATATACACTAAATATATTGTTTTGGCCTGCGGCCTTGACCAAGGTATCCATAAGCTAAATTTGGTAACTCTCATCCCAGACCCCAGGCCGGTCCCGGTAAACGCTCCCCATGAGAACCCCTGGTTCGAAATTTAAAAAAAAAACGCTTCGTCTCGATGACCCCTCTATTATGACCCCCGTTCCTAAGCTGATTGAGGCTAAATTTAAAAGTAAACGCGATCTTAAGTTTCACCATTGAGCTGAGCGACCACGAAAGCTATGGATTTGACACTTATATAGCTCATTTTAGATAATTTTTACATGTCTCGGTAACGTCCCCCCACATGTGACACGGGCCCGCATACAATTTCACCTGAATTTGCAAGTAATCGCTAATGAAAGTGTCACCATTGATCTCAGCGACCGCGAAAACTATGGATTTGATACTCATATCTGTTATTTTGGATAATTTTTACATCTTGGTACACCCCCTCACATGTGACCCTCGGTCCACATACAATGGTAGCTAAATTTGCAAGTCATCGCTAATAAAATTGTCACCATTGATCTTAGTGACCGTGAATATTTTGAATTTGACACTAATATCGGTCATTTTGGGCTATTTTAACATGTCTGGGTATCACCTACCCGCTGTCCCGCGGCCCGCATACAATAGTAGATGAATTTGTAAGTCATCGCTAATGGAAGTGTCACCATTGATTTCAGCGAGCGCAAAAACTATGGAATTGTCACTAATATCGGTCATTTTAGGCTATTTTTTTACATGTCTCGGTATTTCTACCCCCCCCCCCGCCTTTGCCGTTGACTCCCGGTCCGCATACATTTGTTATTAAATTTGCAATTCATTGCTAATGGAAGTGTCACCATTGATTTCAGCGACCGCGAAAACTATGGAATTGTCACTAATATCGGTCATTTTGGGCTATTTTTTTACATGTGTCGGTATTTCTTGCCCCCTCGCCACATTGCCGCTGACTGCCGGTCCGAATACATTTGTTATTAAATTTGCAATTCATTGCTAATGAAAGTGTCACCATTGATTTCAGCGACCGCGAAAGCTATGTATTTGACACTAATATTGGTCATTTTGGATTACTTTTATATGTTTCGATATTTCAGCCCCCTCCCCCCCGGTGACCCCTGGCAAGGAGCCGAATAGCGTGAATTTAGAAGTTAGGGAGTTTGGAGAGGAGCTTCATTATTGATTTCAGCGACCGCGAGAACTATGAATTCGACACTAATATCGGAAATTTTCTACTACTTTTACATGTCCCGATAAACGCCCCTCTGAGACCTTCTGGTTCGAATTTTGAGAAAAACGTTTAACTTTGATTTGGAGCGTGGACCAAGGTATTTGTGACTAAAATTTGGTAACTCTCGGTCTATTATTCTGGTTCCCAAGCCGGTTACGGTAAAAGGCCCCCTGAGACCCCCTGGTCCGAAATTTGAAAAAAAACGGCTTCGTCTTGATCTGGGGCATGGGCTAGGTACCCCTGACCAAAATTTGGTAACTCTCGGTCCACTCGTCTGGTTCCCAGGCCGCACACAGACAGACAGACAGACATACAGACGAACACACAAACAAACTCTTTATTTTATTAATATTAGATAAAGAATTAATATACTGAATATCAGTTCTCCAACTTGAACGGCTAATGAGATACTAAATTTTTCGCAAAAATTCGGACCCTCTTAGAATATGTAATATAATAAAACCGATACATGTATGAGATTGAGGCCTAAGTATATACCAAAATTCATTTCATTTGACTTTGCAATTTGGATATGATGATCATGCACACATAGTTACATTCAATTTTTTATATAATAATTCATATATTACACATGATTCAAACATTTTTCCCAGTAGTTAACTCCTCTAAGAAATCACAGGCTGCGTCTCAAATAAGTCCTATTGCTATTATTACAGTTGCAAATATCAATATCTAAAATTGCCTTAAGTTCTTTTGTCAATAGAAACAAATGAAAAGAAAAAGGATGCCTTGAAAGTAGACAAATTCACCAGTGTTCAGAAGCTGTCTACAATGCACTGAGCAGAATGAGTCTGTGGGTCGTAATACGTAGTTAAGTAAGAGTGGGTCCTGTTGGGTGGGGGTTGCAGTGGGTCACGTTCTGTTGACCCGTGGCCTCCCGACCCGCTCCATCTCTGGACTGTACATACGGATAAAACAATCATATATATGTATTTTAACCTTCTTGATTTTACTGAACCTTCACTAATTTAAGATTATTTACAAAAAATGCAAGAAAGCAATTATTAATAACCTATATAAAAATATAGAAATATATTTTGAAGGAAGACATAAGGTGTACTCGAGACTCGAACTCGATTTGCCCACTCAATAAGCAGACACCTTACCGGCTTATCCACGGCACAACGTGCAAGTTGTCGTTTCGAAGCTTTATTTCTAATGTGTGTGTTACGTAACACCGCTACCAGATGTCAGTAGTGGTGCGATCACTGTCTTGAAGACCCATTTCGAGGTTACGAAATCATTCTTTTAACCCCCATTATTCCGATTTTTATATACCTCTCTCTCTCTCTCTCTCTCTCTCTCTCTCTCTATATATATATATATATATATATATATATATATATATATATATATATATATTGACAACAGTAAGTAAGAGTATATATTAAGTTATTCTTCATTTTAATCTACAGAACAAATGCTTTTAATGGAAACATGGGGCCTGTTGCCGTAGATGGCTAAAGGCCTAAATAAAATTCAGACTTCAAGTGTAACTGGGGTAACTCCCGACCATGGCTGATTTAAGATGTTTAATAACAGCGCGGGTAATGGTTGGTTTATAAAGGCAGTAGCTAGAGCCTGTGTAGGTAAGTGGTTACAGCGTCTAACTGTTATTCTAAGGGTCCGGGGTTCGAGTCTCGGCCTGGACTGAGTTACATTTTTTTCAAGGAGTTAAACACTATAAATGATGTTCGCGTTTGATGCTGAATGAGATTTATCCTATGAAGGGAGAAAAACCAGGACGGATACAGGGGGCAGGAGGAAAGACGGACACTGTTTATCCTTAAGTGTTAAAATTTAATTTATTCCCATGTCTTTTGCTCTTTCCTTCTTTTCTCATTTTGTGTAGCTTTCCATACTTTTTCGGTCCCTACATGATGCGTGTTATTGTTTTCGTTTCCTTTGCATTAATTCCTATCTCTTTGATCTTAAAGTGAATGGAATTTCTGTAGATTTATCTCGTGGTTGTTTCTCTAAGTGATGCTCTCAGATAGTAATACTTTTTCCTCCAAATGGAGGAATATCCTGGCATGTTATGTTTTCGGGCATGTATTTGCTGTCATGTTGGTTGTCCAACTATCAGACATACAGTGAAACTATTCTGCTACTGGAAAAAACTATCATTTCTTATGTATCCAACCTCCATTTTCTACTGTCGCTGAGTGTACAAGGGAAGGAAAAGTATAGTAGTAGTAGTAGTAGCAATAGTAGTGGTAGTATGATTAGCATTATTAATATGAGCAGTATGATGAGTAAAAATAATAATAATGAGAAGAAGAATACAACAAATATATTGTTGGACCCGTTAAGTAACGAACGCCTTCGGCCCGTCTTGAGTGTCCTCTAACACTGCTATAAATGTTTTAAAATCCACAAACAACCATACCCCAGGCAGGATTCGAAGTCGGGATCCTTGAGTCGCTGGCTTGACGCCTCAACCAACATTAACATGAGGTCGGTAATAAGACTAAAAAGATGACAAAGAAATAATAATAATAATAATAATAATAATAATAATAATAATAATAATAATAATAATAATAATAAGCTAGTGGGTGTCATTGGGGTTTCCAGCCAAATATAAACAGGCCTGGAGAGCTATCTATAACTTCGTTGGATGATATTGGAAGTGATTTCTGAGCGACAGAAAGAGGTCGAAGAGCTGGCCAAATAATATATTTGGAGTGGTCAGGTTATTATGAGCACAAATATATGCAGTGATCTCACTTGCGGTTGGAAATCTCGGACCGGAAGTGCTCACAGGGAAGCCAGATTCATATATTCTGAGTCCTTAGGCTATAAGGAGTAGGAGGATATATAGTTTGACCCAACGTCCGAATAGTCACTTCCAACCGGAAATGGTCAACATGTATTTCTTTTAATGTCCGGAACCGGAAGTGAAATCGGAAAATGGATTCCATATATAAAATGCTGATTGGAAGGAGACGACAACGAATATATTTTGATCCCAATTTGACCACTTCCGATCGGACGTGACCTCTCGAAATCCAACCGAAAGTGGCCAATCGGGATCGACATATATTCGTTATTGTCTCCGTCCGATCAGACTTCCAAATATGCAATCCGTTTTTATCTTCGGGAAAAGGAAGAAGTCTACATGAGCTAAACATGATGAGTAGGGTGGGTGCGGAAACGATAATTATGTTGTGGTTTGGAAGAAACTCACGAACAAGGAGTGCTCGATTAAGAACGTAAGTGTTGTTTGGCTGTTTGACCTCAATAGCTGGCATAATGTCTCACTGATGTCCATACTCTTGCAATCGCTGTGAAACAATGTTTCAAGTTGAAGGAGCACAAACGTCATGGTTTCAAAGATAGAATGATGGCTAAATGCTTTTGTGTATTAGTGAAAGCGATTCATTTTTATTAACACTTGGTTTGCTGGTATTTTACTGGTAAAGTCCTGCATTGATGCAATCACCACGAAACTCGCAGGTCTGGAGAAGCACGTGAACAAAATGCCAGGCGCCACCTTAGGTATCGCGCAGTCGCTCACATCTCGCTGAACAGGGGCTTTACATCCACGAACGCACCCGCAACGCACCGAAATGTTCACATGTCGTACAGAGACGTCATTCCACGGCATGGTAATGTAGTGGGAGAAGACAATGTTGCAAGCAAAGGTCTTGAGCGCACCACGTTCAGGTAATAATGGCACTGGCTTGGAAGGAGTGTTGCAGATGTCACGCACAGCAAAAGTTATGTCTAACGCATTTCGGAACGGAAGAGGTGTATCCTGTGCCACGTATCCTGACGCCTTCCACGTAGCATAGGCTGGTATTGAGATGCACATAATTGATTATAGATGAAAGAATGGATCCCCAAAATGAAAAGTCTGTCATGTAGTTTGAAGGCAGGGTCCTCATCGAAACGTATATAATCTTCCAGACGTCGAGCAAACAGTTTATACTGGCAAAAAAATATACATCCAGAGGCTGGCAGTACTTCGTGGCGTGAGGTGGTATGATTATTGTCTTCAAAGTAATGTATGTGTTGCCAAAGGCTTTGGCAGACAAACTCTTATCGGTTTGACCAGACCAGGAATCCAATAACAAAAGGGAAGGTCCTTGTATTTCCGGTTTTAATACCTTACGCATCCAGGTGAATACCAGAGCTGTTGACATTTTACCACTGGTACTGCAGTCAAATTCGATATTGGGTGGTTTGTTACTTTGTAGTGTTTCGAAAACTCGTTTGCCAAACTTACCACCCGATTCTTGAAAGCTGATGTATAGTGTTTTCGCAAGGCGTCCTGACAACGACAAGAGCACCTGAATGGTGTAAAAGTGAGTAGTAGATGCAACGGATTGTACGACAACGTCGGTTGAATTCTCCCCAGTCACTGATAGTGTCCTATAAGATGTGAATTCGTACTCGAATCGACTTTGGTCGGTATTGAACACCATGTGGGCATCAATTGAATTGCCGTTTACATAGTCCATAACCTCTTATACAAACTCCAGTGCTTTGATTCTCACGGTAGTGCCCATAGTCACATTTTGCCTGCCAACGAACCGTGTGATCTTTCGCGATGATACTTTATAGCGGCGTTTGTAGTGGTGACGAAAATAAGTACTTGCTTTAAAATTGGGGATGCCCATCGCTATAGCGGCTTGTTTGGCCCACGACTTTAAAAGTCAGTAGTGATTTGCCAGTCCCATGTTACGCACCTCCTGAAATTTGGAGTACAGATACTGGCGAGTTCGTGTAACTTTGTGTTTCTTTGTTCCACCTCCCTCCAAAGCTGTTAAAATTCGCTTTACTTTGACGGTATTGTTTTGAACTTTCGGACAGTTGTTGCTATGGATTTTTTCGCAACTTTCACATTGTCATAAACACTCTGCCTATTTTCCTGCGAGAAGTATTCGTGAATGCTTTTCTGTTTAATTCTTGAAGGGGGGGGGGGACTCATAAGAACTAGCACTGGATTCCATTCGTACCAGCGAATCCGACATTTCACTTTCTTCCGCTCCTGTCCCCGACGTTCTATTATTTTTCTTATTACTATCACTATCGCTATCACGCCACAAAGTCTGTCCTTCCCACATGACAGTGCCTCCTTCGACATATTGCTCCAACAGGTTTAACAATTCCTGTGCAATACGCTTGTCAATGTACGTTGAAGCCGTCGCATCTATTGTGTGTTTCTGCGTAACCTCCAGTGTAACAAGTTCCAGTGTATCAGATTCTGGCATGTATGACCAGAGTACATAACTTTCAGGGGCTATGGGGGAAGATCATTCTACTTCCTGTTTGAGAACGTTGCGAATCGTAGGAATAAGCATATTTCCATCTTTCAATATGTCCTTCCTCTTGTGCAAGTTTCAATGCGATACTCGTCGAGGAGTTGGATAGCTTTCCTTGTTAGTGGCCTGGCACTACGATATACACACCAAGACATAAACGTAGATTACGATCGTGTCATCGACAGATTTGCCTGAAAGAAAGGACGTAGATTTGAGTTTGTGCTTTAACTTTTTATTTTCAACTGTTAGGTATTCCCCAAAAGTCATGAGTCTGAGACTAAAGTTGGATTCCTTGGATGTATCTGAATCGCAAACAAAATCAAGACAAATGAACGAACTCGAAATAGTTTTTGAAATCTCTTTTTTTAATCTTTAACGAAAGAAAAGGGCACAACTACAACCTGTTAGAAGTACAGTACAATGTTTAAATGCAGTGATCATTAGTATTATGTATTAGAAAGTGTACCAATTTCATTCTCCTGTACTTGATCTGTGCCCTTGAGTGAGCAGCCGGCTCTTTTAAGGCATAAACCATAACATTTTTATTTCGGGGAAAAGCCACGAAATTCATGTTCGGGCAACTACAATTGAATACTACCACGGGGAATGATGGAGCCACTAAAACATCCTTGGAGTTCAGTTTGAATATTATATTTTCCTTTTCAATTACAAACAGAAATGAAAGCAATATGCAAAGATTGATCCCCTATATTGTGGCCCATTTGGAACAATGTTAGGGATGCGCACGAGTCGAGTCGAGACAGAATTTTCCTGAGAAAATTCGAGTCGAGACACAGCTCTTCCAATAGAAAAATATACGTTTTTCTAGTCGAGACATCACTTTTACAGCACATTTTCGAGACGAGACAGCCTCAAATCTTGTCTCGTGCGCATCCCTAAACAATGTGTGCCATATACTATTAAACATCACTTTATAATTAATTATTGTATTATTTTTAAGCTACCAAGAAATGTACATAGAAAAATCATAATGTCTTTTGTTATTTTTTGACATTTTGTATTATTCTTTATGCATGCACATTTTTTCTTATCTAGTTTTGCGTAGACCGAATCTGTCTTTTTTCTCTCAACTGTTGTCTCGCAATTGTTATCCAAAATATAAATGATTAGGGCAAATTGTACACTCGTTCGTCAAGTACTGTGCAAGACAGCGCATCTGATATATTGCGATGACTATGTGTGAAGTGAATCATAACACCACCACGCCTTCAAAATGAAAGTGCGTATTTAATTTAAATTTACAGAAAAAATATACTGTAATGTTTCTTTTTTTTTTTAACTTACAAACTCGGGTCCCAAAATGGAATCTGGGAATCATGTTTTCACCCCTTGTCTTGAGGCCATGCTCATCTTCCAGGAAGCGAACCCCCCCCCCCCCTTCGGCCCCAAATGGTCCTTCTGGATCCGCTAGTGCTTTGGAATGACGTGAAGCTAACTTTACCCGTGACACGATTGCCCTATCTGGTTGGGAATTACTAATGGATTCCGTATATCACCCCGTCGGATTATTGTTTGTGCCATTCGACGATTCATGTTCCGCTGATTCTGTCATAATAGAATTCATAGGTTATTAATTTTACAAAATATATATGTAAACAACGTGTTTTGGTAAAACGAAAATATATTGAACAATCCAAAATTTTCTCAACAGAAGGCCTTTGAAAAATACTTGTTGTACATTTAATTTAAACTTTGATACTAAACGATGCTTCACACAGTATACTGTATATCCTTTCAGCAAGTACTCTAGACAACCGTGTTAAGAAAAGTACTAGCAGATATACAAGTTCAAATAAAGACAATTCGTAAATATACATTAATATTTTATTGATAGAAAACTATTATTTGTGTATATTCTATCGGATCATTTCTTATAAGCAAATACCTTTTTGAATGAGCATACGAAGCGGATGGCTTTCCTGTAGTATTCCACGCTGCAGCATTTGCCCTTCTATCTGGTTTTTTTTTTTTTTTTTTTTTTTTTTTTTTTTTTTTTTTTACACGTTTGCTTTCAATTTTTATGCTGTGTTCCTTGTCTAATGGTAGTAGGATAATACAACGGACTTTCCGCATTAAAATACAACTGTGCCTTCGGTCGTCTAAAATCCTTCCCCGTGGCAGAGAGCCATTAGAGAAGTTATAGTACTGCTGTAAGTGGGGAATGGGATGCTTTCTGCCTTCACTGTATAAAAAGAAAACTTGTTCTTTATTTGTTTTTCTCCCCACTTCTACTTTTTTTCTAAAATGTATGGAAGAGAATGAGGAACGAAGATCAGAGGGAGAAAGATATTTCAGAAACTAATATAAACTACAATAATAAAGACTATTTTCTGAAAAATTGGTGTTATAAGTTCTATAGACTAAGCTTATGCGGAGGAACAGTTTGTCTTACTGCAAATAAAAGCGTCGAAATAAAAGAAACTAGTTATACATGATACGGTATATGATAAAACGGAAATAAAATGAGATGTTATGTATTTCAACTCGCATATAATTAATGGTTAGATTTGTTTTGTTACACGAATTATGAGTCTATTCCTTCACAACTTCTGATAGCTACATCAATTTAAAATTTGCTTGAAGATTTAATTCAATATAGATGTGTTTGAACCAAGTTATTCACTCAAATCTCAGAAATCTTAACTATATATAAAACTACATGAGCTGACATAAATTATTGAACACTTCTTGTAGGGCTATAATGATTAAATTTGGAATGATTGTAGCTTCTGGAAGTGACCGACAGGAAAATTACCAAAAGTGAATATTTTTAATTTTTAGGGGGTCTAAAGAGGAGATGAAGAATTTCCTCATGTTATTTAAATGGGCCTTTTTTTGGACCTATAATCTCATGTTTTAGGTACCTGGAATTGGAATAAAAACTTGAAATTCGGTATGCTTATACGTTTTAGTTAGCGTTGCCTAAGGGAATCATCAGAAATAAAAAATTCCAATTGTAGAATGGTTTTATGGGGAACTGAAAAATCTCTCCCATGTTATTTATATAGGACATCTTCTACACCCCAAAATGTTTATGCACTTTCGGCAGGATTAGAATGATGAAATTTCGCATGATTGTAGTCTTCCGGGACTAATCTACAGGAAAATTGCCAAAAGTGATTTTTTTTTTTTTAGTTTTTAAGGGGTCTAAGAGCGGGGGATAAAGAAATTCCCATGTTATTTAAATGGGCGATTTCTTGGGATACAATAAATTATCTTTTAGATAGCTGAAATAGGAAAAGGAACTTGAAATGCCGCAGAATTCTGGTTTTAAGAGGTGCGAGGCCGTAGGCCGAGCAAAGGCGCGGGTGTGGGGGCGAAGTCCCTAGCTGGGCAAATTCAGAAAATATGAAGAGCAAATGAAGAAAATTCACTGTTAATGCAAAGGCTGATACATAAAAGATGCAAGGCCGTAGGCCGAGCAAACTACAGGGTCTGGGGGCGGAGCCTCCAGCTACCCAAAGGTTAATCTTTTTTAAACGCAAACTTGATGTAAGATATTTCTCTTGCAATAATATAGACTTCAAAAGATTATTGGTCTATTTTATATCCTCACGATCAAAAGTGCCTTTACATCCCTTTGTAGAGTATGTGACTTATATATATATATATATATATATATATATATATATATATATATATATATATATATATATATATATATATATATATATATATATATATATACAAGCAAGTTGCAAGTTAGTTAGGACTCATATTCGCAGCATCAGTGCAATATCATCTCTGAAAAGAATTGGATTCTCACAAGTAAACCTTACGTTTGGGTGAATCGAGTTGCTGATTGAGACACATATGAGAAAGTAGTACTAAATGTGGTCAGTATTTCAGTGAAGTTGTAGGTGCGAAGCTCCAGGGGTTTAGGAGATACAACTACCAGAACATCACATGGGAGTACAGAATAGTCTTCATACAGTTGGAGGTAAAAGCCCTGTAAGACCTCATGTAACGACAAAAGGTGAATAACAAATATATGGGTACATATTAGGACTAGGGAGAAGTCATATAGTAAGGGTATACCTAACGGCGGCCATCTTGAAATCCGCCATTTTGAATTAAGGTTAAGTTTTTAAAATAGGAATAGGGTCATGTCATACATGATTTAAGGCGCAAATTTAATCAGAAGAACAATGGTGACGTTAATTTTGATTTACGCACAATTGATAAAAAGTTACAGGGAAATTAAATATTGTTGCAGCGAGAAATAGATGTGAACAGGATACAAGAAAAACAACGAAATGGCGTGCAAGTACAGCATCAAACAACTAACATTGTATTTCTGATTAACTTCTAGCCCGAAGTCATCTATTGCATTACTCTATTGCCATTTAATTTTGTGCTGGTTAATGATAAAGCAAAAATGGTTATACCACTGGATTTAAGGTAAAATTTGCTATTAATAAGGTGTCACTGTTATGCGTTTTGTTTAAAACTTTTGTCTCATTCAAAATGGCGGATTTGAACATGGCCGCCATCAAGGCAACTCTTACCATATACCTAATATTTATCCACCTGCTTTTTATTTAATTATTATCATTAACACAAAATTTACAAGGTAGGGTAAAGCACTAATACATATGCTGCAACAATATTTAATTTCCCTGTAACTTTTTACCAATTGCGCGTAAATCAAAATTAACGTCACCATTGTTCTTCTGATTAAATTTGCGCCTTAAATCATGTATCACATGACCCTATTTCTATTTTAAAAACTTAACCTTAATTCAAATAGGCGGATTTCAAGATGGCCGCCGTCAGGTATACCCTTACTGTATGACTTCCCCCTAGTCCTAATATGTACCCATATATTTGTTATTCACCTTTTGTCGTTACAAGAGGTCTTACAGGGCTTTTGCCTCCAGCTGTATGAAGACTATTCTGTACTTCCATGTGATGTTCTGGTAGCTGTATCTCCTAAACCCCTGGAGCTTCGCACCTACAACTTCACTGAAATACTGACCACATTTAGTACTACTTTCTCATATGTGTCTCAATCAGCAACTCGATTCACCCAAACGTAAGGTTTACTTGTCAGTTTCTCGATTTCTTGTCTGACACGTTAAAGGCAAGCACTACAATATGTATTAGTGACTAAATTAGTGACAATTAGTGACAATTTAGTTGAATATTTTAGTTTTTAAAATAGGTTATGAAGTCTATTTGTCGGAACATTCACCTCCAGAGATGAGGTAGAGAGAAGAGAAAGAATGAAATATAACGTCTATAATATCTCCTTAATTTACTAAACAACATACTCGATTTACAAAGGAGGTAAGACAAGAGCTGAGAGACAAAAAATGAACTTTTATAAGTGTCCTAGAGACTAAATATGATTAAAATTACAATATAATAATGTAATTTCTCTTTTCTCCTTAATTTTAGAATATTTATCTTAATTTTAGTATTCTCGAGAATCCTAACGTCTCCATATAGAATTACGAGATAAAGAGAACATTTTACCTTTAAGATTTAAATCAGAATAAAATTCGAGTAGAATTTCAAGCCACAACCTTTCCATTATGAACGCAACACTTTACCACTGTGCTACATTCACTGTGCACTTTACCACTGTGCTTTAGATCATATCAAAAATTAGTACTCCTGGAACGTGTAACACTCGCGTGTCAGAATTCACGTGTTTAATTGTGAACAAGATATACACATGTATATAAACGACTCTCCGTTGATAGGTTTTCTATGGCTGAACACATATTATTAGCTTTGGTTAAAACTATAAATATCCAAATCTAATTAATAGTTCCTTTTATGTTATCTTATATATAAAGTTAAATGTATATTTGTTCGTTCTACATATCTGTGAATTTATTTGCTGCTCTTCCGTTTTATCTTGCATTCTCAATACACTTTCTTTCGTTGTCCCTTTCTTGTATATTTATCATTTTCTTTATCCTAAATGTCATAATGCGTGAAACTAAAAGTTTCATTTAATTTCATTTTTGCCCATAAAAATTCACACAGTTGACTTGATATACTTTAAGAATAGTATGAAATACTCTTAAGTAACCTTCGAGAAGAGGCCGTAAGCCATTGACGATTACAGTTAGGCCTACCGCAGCTCACTGGCAACATTTTGTCGGTCAACTATCTTGTTGCTCTGGCTAAATGCATTGAGTCTTATGGGAGTCCGCTCACTGAGGCGACAGCGACAGAAAAGTTCCCGAGGTGTCGCCAAGCAGGGCGACAGCAGGGCAACAGCTCGGCGACGGAACAGTTGCGCAACATCTAAAAATGCATTGAGTCTTATGGGAGTCCGCTCACTGAGGCGACGGCAACAGAAAAGTTGCCGAGGTACCTCCAAGTAGAAAGGTAAAATATAAATGTTTTCTACAAGTTTTTTCACGTAACAGTTCGTTCTGTGTGTAGCGCATGGAGTGTTCGCAATGGAAACGAATACATTCTTTGATTAGGACTAGCATGTCTTTAATTAGTGATAAAGACTATGAAAAATAATTTAAGGAAATAGAGAAACGCCCAGCGTTAAAGAAGAAATATACGTACATGAAGAAGTAATTGTGGAAGGAAGTGTGTTTCGCTGTTATAAGGAACTAAAATGAGCTTTCCAGCCAAGAAAAAACAACACAGGTAGGTACATTATTCGATAAAGACATAGCCCTATCATTGTCATACTACACACTACTACTTTCATTAATTTTCCACAACTAGAAAAAAATACAGATAAAATTATCATTCTCAATTTTCTTTCCATTTTAAATATAAAAAAGAAAAATTGTACAGTATAAAAATGGCCGATTTTAAAACGTGAAGAATACGCGGGAAGAACGAAGAAAGCCAATTTTTATTTTATGGCTATACGTAGAACATCTGAGAGTACAGTTACGGTACAGCGTTGTCGGATTGCCGCTTTTGTTAGTTTCGTTCTGTTAGTTATTTCCAGTCGTTTTATATTTTCGTTATTCTTGTCATATTTTGATTCGAATAATTGTTCCCGTTCGTATTAGCTTACACAATGCTGTTAATTTTGTCACTTATTGACGCTCAGGGACGTCATTTAGGGGGGCAGGAGGGGGCAATTGCCCCCAAGAGTTCGAGAAATATATATATATATATATATATATATATATATATATATATATATATATACTTTAATCAATTGCCTACTAATATACTAGTACAAAACGTGGAAGTCTTATGTCGGTGGTGCTCTTGCCCCTTCAAGCGAAGTCTGAAATGACGCCCCTGTTGACGCTAATTTCCAAAGTTTGATAGCATTGGCGTAATTAGGATAATTTGCTGGAGAGCCATGGCCCCTTACTTCTAAAAATTGCAAGAACATTTTAGAAGATCTTGTTATAATAATGTTATATATGTCGTCTGAGTCCATCCCCCGCCCTCATTGTTAATCTCTTCAAATTATTTAGTTCCGTATTGTTAGTTCCACTCATGACTTGTTTGAACTTATAGACCTTTAACATGCCCGAAAACCTGTGCACGCTAATTCCGAGTGTGAATCGATAAAAAAAAAATCATGCAAATGGCAAAGGTGCCCATGATAGGGTATATGTCTAATAGACCCTTCATACTAATTTGAGGACGCTCGATCCATCCAAGTTTGAGATTATTTTTCTCGAGACCCCATAGATGGACATATTAAGAAAACAGTTCTATTGGATTGAGCGTCTTGAAGTTAGTAGAAAAGGAGGACTTTGGAATTTGTCCAAGCAGGTCTTACTTCATTTATTTAAATTTATTTATTTAACAATTGGAATGGGCGGTAGTTTTTTTAAATGCCCGAAACCAGCGATTATGTGAACTGTTCCGGTTGATGATTATGTAAATTGTGATAACAAATGCTCGGCAACCTTTCTGTTGCCGTCGCCAGTGAGCGAGGGTATGGCAACAAAATTGTTTTGTCCCCGTGAAGTTGCTGACTGCAGCGAAGCGACGAGATAGTTGCGCAACTGTTTTGTCGCCAGTGAGCGGTAGGCCTTAGAAGTAGATTATTATAGATTCTAGCTGAAATGACCATTCTTCGCACTGGAGGAAACGATTTATGGGACATATTTGAAAGAAATGTTTGAAAATTCCTATCCCCCCCTTCGATATTTATTTGAATAAAGGTTTTTAAAAAATCAGTTCAATTCAAGTGATAACTAGTTCATATATGCATTTCATATATTGAAGCCTGTATTCTTTGCCAGAAAAGATACCATACCAAAGGCATTGCGTTTCCTCGTCTGTCCGATTTGGGTGATTTTTGAATACGTTGTAGCTGAGGACCTCCCGGTCATTTGTTTATATGGGGCCCACTCCCTATGACCAAACCGTTACGTGGACTATTCTCACTTGCCGTAGACTGGTATAACACACAACTATTTTTTGTATGCCAAGTTTGAACCAGTTCTAGCAACACCAATTGTGTGACCTTTGGTGACCTCTTGAGGGCACAGGGTTGGTTATAGGGAGTGGCCCCATATAAACAATTTCCCGAGAGGTCCTCAGCTAGAACATATCCAAAAATCTCCCAAATCGGATAGACGAGCAAATGCAATGTTGTTTGTACGGCGTGACCTTTGGTGACCTCTGCAAGTCACAAGGTTGGTCGTAGGGAGTTGGTCCCATATAAACTATTCTCCAGGGAGTTCTCAGTTACAACATATCCAAAAATCACCCAAATCGGACAGACGAGGAAATGCAATGCTTTTTGTGAGGCTGTATCCCATCGTGGTATCAAAAATATACCGTAACTGTACAAGATCCATTTCGGTGGTGTCACATTATGTCAAATGGTTTTTTGTACTAATGGACTGATTTTGTTACACGAGCATCATCCACCGTCGTTAGCCCTTTAATAGGCATCTTATTTTCAATAGTTTTTCTACAGTTTTATTTTATTTATTTATTTGTTTTTGTGGGAATGACAGAACTATTCCGATCATAGATTGTGTCTCTCGATGTACTTTCCGAGGATAAAGAAATATTTTTATTAAGTACGTCTTGTAAATTCTCTCTTCGTTTTAGCGTCGTCTTCGAAGCGCGTCTATAGACGCGTTTATTATTAAAGGGGTAAAGAGAAAATATCTGTATATTCCATAAGCACATGAAATTATTCCATATGTACAATCTCTTGTAAATTACAAATCGAATAAATAACACACATCGAAAATGCAAATTAGTTTCGCGTGAAGGAAGGGAAGATAGTGGAACCAACACAAATAATTAAAGCAACAGGTTTTCCGTGCATTGTGCTCAATGGGTACATGTTCCATCAATTTCGCACTGGAAAGGAAAACATAACTTGAAAGTTATTACGTTTCATGCTGTTGCTTCATTTTCGTTTTCGTACTGTTGGAGAATACATTTTTAAAAAATTAATGGTTGTGGTCTATTCAGGCATGGAATAACATTTAGGCTGAATGGTCTGAACTCTGGGGAGATATGCAGCCTAGAATTTGGTTTCTTGTTCCCAGCTTTATATATTATAATGAATTAATTTATTGTATCAGAAACTTTCCACGTTTCGATTCTACATTACAGATTATAGCATACTTGTCCTTTTCGAAATAAAATATAGCTATATCAACAGATGCAATATTCTGAATGTATTAAAACAAAGTGAACAATAGCACCATCGAATTCGGTAAGTAGAAATATATTTGACATTACACTACTTCTTTTGCAGGATAAGGGAAGAGAACAATTTTGAAAGCATAGTTCAGGAGTCAGAGTATGGCTTCGTCCATGGCTTTATTAATACACACGGCAATCATTAAGCAAGAATAATTGCGTACTAATATTATTTTAAAACCCTGTTTTAAACTTTCGAGGCACTGAGTCTTCGTAAAGAACACGTGAAACTTGAAAATGGAGGGTTCGAAACTCAGTTTCAGATGTTTATAAATTATTTTTTTAGCATGACGATATGATGAAATAATTAAAAATGTAACATTTGTTACACATGTAAATTTCAAATTTAATGGTTATGTATTAAAATTGGTGTTTATTGCCTACCTTGTATTTTTATTGGTTTTATTTTACTTTTATTTCCAAAACAAATACTTATAAGAAATCTCTTTTTAAAATCTCTAAAATAATCTGTGACACTTGGATGAGTGTGAAATTAGACTGAAATAAATGCAATTAAGCATGTAATTAGAAAATTATACGCAAAACTAATTTTATATCTGATAAAATACAAGGGTCGGTTGATAAGTTCTCGACCCGACCCCCTTCCGAATGTATTACCCTGATGTAATTGATGTCATGTGAAATGCTGATCTTTTATATGTTTAAGTACCAAATTTCACAATTCTACCAGGAACGGTTTTTATTTTACAGGTAATTGAATGAACCATGGCGGAGACAGGTGTCAAATTCACCAAAGAGGAGTTGCGAGGTGTAATAAGATTCTTCTTCCTGTAACAGAAGTCGCCAAAGGAAATCCATGGTTGCATGCTAGACACATTGGGTGGACAGTGCCCTTCATACTCCACTGCGAAGAAATGGTGTGCGAACTTCAACCGTGGCGAATTTTCACCAGAAGATGGTGACAGGTGTGCCAGGCCAGTCTCAGTGTCAACTCCAGAAAAAGTGGACCAGATTCATGACCTGATTTTGAGCAACAGACGGATTTCACTTCAGGAGATAGCTGACAAAGTGCACATACCCAAAGAACCTGTTGGGTCAATAATCCATGATCATTTGGACATGCGCAAGCTTTCTGCGAAATGGATTCCGAAACATTTAAACGCGGATCAGAAACGCGAACGTGTGAGATCATTGTAGGTGATTTTACGGCATTTTGGGAACTTCAAGGACGATTTTTTGAATCGGCTTGTTACCCAGGATGAAATGTGGTTGCATTACTTTGATCCGCAAACCAAACAGCAGTCATGCGAGTGGCGCCACTCAGGATCTCCAAGGCCCAAAAAATTCAAAGCACGAAAGTCCACAGGAAAGGTGCTTGCCTCAATATTTTGGGATAAGGATGGTGTTTTGCTCTCAGACTACCTTCCAAAGAGCCAAATCATAACTGCAGAGTATTACTACAGTCTGCTGGCTAAGGTAAAGGACGCTATTAAAGAAAGGCGCCGGGGAAAGTTGACACGAGATGTCTTGTTCTTGCAGGACAATGCTCCCGTCCACAAGGCTGACAGAACAATGGATTTTCTAACGGACCTAGGGTTTCAGTGCATTGACCACCCACCTTACTCGCCAGATCTTGCCCCTTTTGATTATTATCTGTTTCCAGAACTCAAAACAGCACTGAAAGGACAGAAATTTCACAGAGATGAAAAGGTGATAACAGCTGAGGAACAGTTTTTTGCAGACCTTGAGATTTTTTTTGAGGGGTTGGAGAAGTTGCAGCATCGAAGTGCCAAGTGCGTTGACCTTCGAGGGGACTACGTTGAATCGCCTCACACTTTCATGTCTGCAGCTCAAGTCCTTCTGGGTCGGTCCGAGAACTTATCAGCCCACCTTCGTAATTTCTACTGTAAATATATTCGATAACCAATTAATAATACAATACTGAATATATATATATTAGATAAAGAACACGCACTGCAATGAAGGTAACTTTATATTCTTTACTATTACGAATATAGATACTATAAAAAGAAGTGTTGTGCTGACAGCTATATGAAGAATTCCATATCCTTTTCCCCTTTCGTAAATAATCATTCGATACGAACTTTTAAAATGTTTGGTAATTCCCTAAAGAAAAGAGGTACGAAATTTTCACAAATAAGAAACAACATTTCTCTGCTGTGGCGTAACACATGAATGAAAAGTTTGAGACAACCATTAAGAATATAAACTGATCATCCTATATTCAGTCAGTAATTATCAGCTGCTCTCTCTTCAAAAAGATCGGCTGCCAGATAAAAAAAAATCTCTGGTCTATTACGTTGAGATTCTCAACTTCCACTTTCTTTCTTGAAGAGAGGTAGAGGAAATTGCAGAACGCAAGAGAATTAAGCGGAGCATATATATTATTAAACCATTCTAGTAAGCAACCTCACACAGTGAAAATGTTACTTGTCTGGGATGGTTTTGCAGTAACAAACGAAACAAACACATTCATTTTTCGTATCTCTGATATCAATCCAGCTCAGGGTTTCCGCCAGAATTTCAAAATTGGGGGATGTTCAAAAATGTAAGGGGGGTGTAGGTGCTCAAATTTTAGAAAATTATATTATTATTTGTACCTTTCTCGTATTATCCTAAAATTCTGCAATGACATAAAAGATGACATCTTTCCACTGCAATCCTAACTTCAACAAAATACAAAATGTTGAATTGACCTTTTCATTTCTTTCTTTTCTTTTCTATTTTGCGTACCGATTACAATCAAGGTAAGTTATAATATTAACGAATTAATTCACTTGCCTGATGTTAAACTAAAATTCGTCGTACTTTTCATTTTTAATGTATGTATGGAGGAATAAGCGTTGGATGTTCTCCTAAATTTATCAATTCTCTTGTAGTTCTTAGATTTCTATTTGTCCTGCATAAAATGAAAAATCTTCATTTTTCAGTACTGTGGTTAGGCTAGGGTAGAAGAACTCGATCTGTTATCTGAAGTGCTAGAACGACATGATATACTAGAGCATTTATTGCTAATAGCAGATATTGCACATTTAACGAAATATTGTAGGGATATCTTAAGTCAGTGGCGTAACTAAGGCTAGTTTTACTGCGCCCTGAACCGATTGATCATCGATTTACTTACATCCGCCCTGTGCCCCACGCATTTCAGCTGCTGAGTTATATATATAAAATGGCGGTGGAACCTGGGAGGGAGCACGGTGCGCTGATTGCAATGACTCATAATGCAAAATTTTCACTAGGCAGCTAGCTAGACAAACATTGCAGTGACGATTGTCCGAGTATAGCCCAATGAGGATCCAGAAAGTGGGCGCGTGGGTCGTGCGCCCCTCCATGGGGAGTAAAATAAATAAATTAGTCCCTAATGAAGTGCTTGTTCAAAGGTTGTAGGATAAAAGTTTTAAAATTTTTCTCAAAAGGAAGATTTTGAGTGCATACTTCACTCATTGCAGATAATGTATGCGTTTTCAGTTCATGGTAATCCTGGATTCTCTCGTGTTGAACAACATGGCTTTCCTCAATGCCGTCTTCAGAAGGGCGGAGATAAGTACATATTATGAAGCACTGGAGTCCACATTTTTAGTTAGCGAACCAAATATCCAAAAATGTCTCAAGTTAATTTTTCAGACCTGCTCCCCCCCTCAAAAATTCATGGATCTGCCCCCGAAATCGGCTGTTGCCAATTAACTGCTAATAGTCATAGCGTACATTTGAAATGTTTTCAAACGCCTTTGAATAAGGAACAGTTTTCCGTATTCTTTTTTTCGCCCTTGTGCCCTTTCACTGTGCGCCCTGGAGCAACTGCTCCACTCGTTCCATTGTAGTTACGCCACTGTCACAATTCGTTTAAAGTTATAGAGAATTCAAATGTCACGCATATATCCACGAATGTATTAATAGTCTTGATGATTATGCATAATTGACACTCTCCTCTGAACCGTCATTAGGGTTCTTCACATTTTCACACATTGTAACACTACTTTATAACCTAAACATGCTTTATGCGGGCTCGTTCGCGCAATCTTGGGGGTGTTAGAGAAAGTTTGGGTGTGACACCCCTATTGGGGGTCTGGCGGAATCCCTGATCCGGCTAATCCCGTTTAGAAATAGCTTGTTTCGGTACAGGGTAATATCAAATAGGGAAACACGGTCCACACGAAACGTGTCCTTTTGCAATTGGAAATGCAATTATAATAATTAATGAACTAAAATGTACATTTTTACACTAACAATAATATTTACGCCTATTTTATAAATGGCAACTCTCGAAAAAGTGGCTATAAGAACGGACTCTGAGTCTTCCATCCAGTGTTATAAAATAGAGCTGGACAGTCATACTCAAATTACTGTATTTTCACATATGTTTTTACTACAATTACAGCTATAGCCATTATAGTAAGATTCGAGATGTAGATATGGCGGAAGATGAAAAACTGGAAAGAGAAAATAAGAAGTGTAAAAAGAGAAGAAGAAGAAGGTGCCAGCTCCTGTACGATATGAAGATCGAAATTTTTGTTGCCTCAATAGAAATGACCTGTTAATGAACCTGAACACTGATGATAGTAACGTTATAGTCAGGCTCCTAATAAAATACTAGAACCTGTTGTGTTCCTCACGATACGTAGTAATGACATTTCTTTGGGTAAAAAGTTAAGGTTATTTAAGCGTTATATTAATAACTTAAGAAAATATACATACGAAATAATAAATAATTGTACCGATTTACAAATTTTGGTTGAACGGATAGTGGAACGTATTGGAAATGGTGAACGAAAATATTATTATTTCTATCAGTAGTAGAAGTAGGAGAAGTAGACTCTTATGAACAATTCCACAATTGCTAGGAAACTATACCGTTTGTTGTTGATCTGTAATAGGTTTTATCCATACTAAGGATGGGCCTGAAGTATTCATCAATTGGTTGCTAAACATGTTACGTTCCGAGACAGTACAAATCGAAGTCGATACGCATGACGTCATTTTGTAGACGTGTTGTTGGTATTTCGCCGATGAAGAAAGTTGTCTCACTTCTAAGACCGAGAGAAATAAAATATTTTTCATGTTATTATACATAGGAATTTTCAATATTGCAAATGATAAAAATTTCCTTAATTAACAAAACAGGAAACGAACCCAGGACCACCGACTTTCGAAACCGACGCTTAAGCCACTACTCTAAGTCACCACACTTAAATAAGAGGAAAAAGACTGGATGTGAAGTGTATTTAGCAACTTGCACACTTTTATAATTCCAATATTGTAATAATGACACTGTGATTTCGGTCATGATAAAATACTAGTGTGTCACGTAGAAACAACAGTCCAGAGAATTCAATTGAGAATTTAAATTGAAAAACAAAAAGATATACAAACACATAAGGACATGAGGGAGAAAACGGTCTGATTTTGTTACTCATATGTTTGCTAACGAGAGATCATATCACATTTTTGTGGTTCGACATTTTTCACACAAGAAAATAATTGCATCACAGATTTGTGTGACAGACACACACACACACACACACACATATATATATATATATATATATATATATATATATATATATATATATAAAATTCAGTGTTGCAAACTAAGGATGTTATAGTATTATAATCATCCCAAGTTTGGAAGACTGTATCACACTTACAGAACAACAGGGATGGATAGGATGCTGCAAAAATACCTTAGCGTCGAATATCAAGGTCGTGGTATGACTTGTTTTGAATGAATAGGAACAAAGTTTCAAGGGCTTGAAAATTTGAACTGTTTTGGAAGGCTTCATATCGAAAAAATGCTTAGATAAGTATCATATCTAGCTACATGTGTGGTTTGCAATCAACGTAAAAATTATTTTGCTATTTACAGCACTTCGATAGTAAAACCGTTTTGGAGATACGATAGATAATCATAAAGTTCGCAATACAGCTGAAAATAGTGTATTTGTGGAAAATATTTAAAGTGGTTGTCGTTTTCTTTCTTTTAGGGCATTACAATATCTCTTAGTACCTGTAATTACAAGTTAACGCAATTACATAATTTCAGCAGTGTTGCCAACTTCAGCAAAATTTGTTTTATCTCATTCAAATATCTTTCGTTCTCTCTCTCTCTCTCTCTCTCTCTCTCTCTCTATCCAGTCTTCATTTTATAAAGACAACTATGAAATAAGGAGACTTCAGCAGCAGCGGAAGAATAGTCGAGTTATAGGAGTCGAGGAATGACGATGCAAACATCTTCAATTCAAATCCACTGTACTATAAACAAATACTTTTAAATTTAATTTGTTCTTACACAATGAATGATAAATTCTCTTTGCTCAAAGGTCTCCATCTCAAGATGAGATGCAATAATCATGCACATGTTAACCGATAGAATGAAGATATCTAATTAAAATATCAGGAACAGTAATTTATATTCATATTTGATTAGGTTTTTTATTCTTTACTAAATTAGAGTCCTCGTTTACTTTGAATATAGCAAGGGATAGTGAATGATATGTTAAGGCGTTCTACAAGAAAGAACTTGTGTTCCTTTAATCTCGTAAATGCCTCTAATCGAGAGAGGATTGTATGATTAAATTGATTTTAAACTACACAGACGCGACTTATGTGCTTACAATTGTTCAAAGAAGTACATGTTTTACTATTTGTCATATTTGAAACATGATTTGCTTTCTATTGATGCAATGGCTTTCACAAATTATTAATTATTAACAAAATTAAATTTTGAACATTAATTTTTCCATGGTGTGTATAATTTAAATAAAATCACTTTGTAACTGCCTCACGATATCAATCGCTTTGTATATACTAAACGATGTATTCTTCGTAGCGTGCCGGGCTTCTAGTAAATTTTGTAAATTTGACGGAAGCCAGCACAGGTCGTATAGTATATATCGTGCGAAGTATAATACGATATTTGAAACTCAACAAATGTTTATTAACAAGTAAAGAATGATTTTTTTCACGTTGAATAACAAATTACCTGTTCGTTCCTTTCAATGACAGGTGATAGATAATAACGAAATTCAGAAATAGTAAACTATATATCGTATTGTTTGAATACTTCTTAACCATAAATATTCTTTAATACTCAATATTATAAATAACACTTGAAATAGAATATGAAAGTGAACACAAATGATACTTGAGTAAAGGGCCTCGTGACAAGTTAACAATATTTTTGAAGGCTAATACGACTATATATATATATATATATATATATATATATATATATATATTTAAATGAGGCCTTTTTATGCCGGAATGGCACCTTAGTACTTCCTTTCCCTGTTACATATTATTATAAAAAGAATTTAGTTATAAAATTATAATTTATGACCTCTTTTCGGACGTATTCATAATCCTAACCCTACGTCTTATCTGCTAAATCCAAAGTGATTGAAAATCGGCACGGCAAGGTTTAGCTCCGGCTCTAGTACCGCAATTGCCCACCAGATGGCAACACACTACAGCCACAGGCTAGTAAGTAATAGATTATCTCTCTCTCTCTCTATAGTTTTAATCTTTGTGCTCTTACAATATATTCTTATACAAAAACAATAAATACAAATACATTTATTGGGACTATTACGTTACATAATATATTCTACCTCTCTCTCTCTCTAATTTCTAACCTTTACCTTACAAGAGGAATAGTCCACAATAAATGGAAAGAAGAATTTTTGACCAAGAATAAACTTTATGCTTACAGTTTTCCAGAATCTTATCAATGTACTTTAAACCTCTTACTTATTATTTCCAATCCTGCTTTACAATATATTGGGAGAATATGGTATACCTCTCTCTGCAAAGAAAAATAAATAAACCACACACAATTTGTAACAATTATTACAAGGAAAGATATATATTAGGGTTCATTATTATTACCAATGTAAGGTTTTACATGATTAATATGACGTTTTATTACAACACTAGGTTGATGACATTTCCTTAACCAAAGAGTATTTAACGTAGGTTTTTTAATAAACTCAAATGGGCTATCAAATAAGGGGGAATAACTTAGGTGTGTAATGTTTCATTAATGACGCCTTTTGAAACTTCTTGACTAATACCTTTTCACCTTCAGAATAATTACAAGGTTCTCTGCTTTTATTATTACATTTCTCCTTTCTACGTCATGCTTTATCATTATTGATGATGACTCTTCTCAGCTTTTCTTCTTTATCCTGTGGTTTTGTTAACTCGTCGAAATCTATTTCCCACAACACACCAATAGGTGTTTAAAAATTTCTCCCTAGAAACAGTTCTGATGGCTCGTATCCCGTATTCTTACTTTTACTGATGTTTGAGGTAAACTGGATGCGATCCAACAGTTCCACCCAGTTATTTTGATGTTCATTAACATAAACACGCAACATATTCTTGAGAACTCTGTTCACTCTCTCACAAAGGTTACTGCTAGGATTGTACGGCGCTGTACTCACATCGTGGATACCTAAACTGAAGAGAAATTGCTTCATATGGTGACTACAGAACACTTGAGCACGATCATGGATAATTTTCTGAGGTTGTCCTACTAAGATGAACAACTTCATCAAGTGTTTACATATAACCTTGGAATTCAAGGAACGCAATGGTTGAAGCGTAACAAACCGTGATTCTGCGTCCGTACTAACGAGGATGTGACGGTAAGTGTCCGAATTCGGGAGCTCACCAACGGTATCAAGATACCAACTGTTGTTCGGTGTGGTAACCTTCCTACTCTAGTATACTCCTTGCCTTTTCCTATTGGTGTCCTTGCAGAGTTGACATCGCTGACATCTTTTCACGTATTCTCTGACATCACGGTATAAAGTCTTCCAGGTACATCTAGAGGCTATTTTCGCTATCGTCTTCGAATATCCAGCATGAACACCTCCCATCTCATCAGTATGGAAATACTTCATGATAGGATACACCATTTCCTTTGGAATGACAATCCTACAACCATGGTCTCGTCTGCCATCCTACAACCATGATTTCTTCATTAAGATTCCATCCTTAAGACAGAATTCATTAACTCTTTGGCCTCGCTGCACTTCTTGGATAATATTCTGTAATTCAGGATGTTCCTTTAACGGCTTGCTAAACAAGGGTGAACTCCAAAAATTGGAGAAACTAATTTTGACTATTTCTTCAACTTCTTCAACTGAAAGATCATTAGTATAGAATTCCACACCATTGTTCGTGCGCGAAATAAAATCTGCTAAAGAGTTCTGGATACTTCGGAGGTAAACTACCTTGAAGGAATATTTGGATAGTTTTTCATTTAAAGTTTCATACTTACGTTGTCGCTTATGGTTCCGTAACAACCACGTGACTGATGAATTATCACAAAAAACAGTAAATGGTTTTACAAGATACATTTCAAATTTTTCTATGGCGAGAAGAGAACGAAGTTCAAGTTCGTATATGCTTTTAGACCACTCAGATGAAGAAATATTTTTAGAGAAAAATGACACGGGTCTAAGAAGGCCGTCATCATCATATTGAGAAAGAATAGCTGAATGTTTCTTGTAAGTACTATCCACATGAATGACAAAGGATTTATTCATGTCCGGTAATTTTAATACAACATGTTCAACAAATGCTTGCTTAATATTATTATAGGCTTCATCTTCCCTCTCACCTCCTTGAAATTTTACCTTAGTAGATCTTAAACGGTGCAGAGGTTCCATTATTTTGGCATAATCTTTAACATTTTTCCGGAAAAAATTAAAATACCCACAGATATGATTTACACCCTTTCTGTTTTTGGGTTTGGGTAATTTAAGAGCGGTTTCAATCCTTACTGGATCAATCCTTGTTTCTCCCGCTTCGAATTCATATCCCAGGAATTTTATTTTAGTTTGAAAAAGTTTTGTCTTTCTTTTTGAAACAGTAATTCCCCATTTCGGAAAGGGTTCAAGAATTTCCTCCAATACCCTTTTATATGTCTCAATATCTGAGACATGAATAAGGAAATCATCTTGAAAAATTTCAAGATTTTTACCTACTAAGTCCCCGAAGATTTTATACATAAAACTAGTGAGAACATAAGGGCTTAAACGAAATCCCATTGGGAGAACTAAATGTTATAATAAACGGTTAGGTGTACAAAACGTAGTATATTTTCTACTACCCTCAGAGATAGGAAACCGATAAAAAGATTTTTTGTCCAATCTTCCCAAGATGGTATCCTTTCCTAAATTCGCTATCGTAGCTTCAACATTCGGGGAAGGATAACTGTTAACACTTACTTTCTTATTTATTTCCGAGTATGCAATAACAAGTCTCGGAGTCCCGTCCTTATTGTGTACCAGGAAGCATGGTGACGAATAAGGAGAGAAATCGACCTCACGGACCACTCCCTTGTCAATAAGCTGGTCGATGTAATTATTGAGTGCTTTAAGTTTCGGGTCTGTCATTTGATAAGGTTACGACGTACTGGAATTTCATCGTCCATTTCTATCTCATAAGTGAACCCCTTTATTGTCCCTAGTTGTTCAGTGATAACGTCACTTTATTTTTCACAAAGATTTTCAACGTAACATAGTAAATCTGGATATTACTCTACAAGCTTAACTGAAATTGAAGAAGTATTATCAAAATCACAGTTATCAGAATCACACTCATCATATATTTCATTATTACTACTTAATTTATTATGGTAATAAACATGACGTTCACTACCTGGTTTATTTGTGGTGGCCTGGTCCTCCTGTCCACCTGATTCAGCTGTCATGAAGGAATAGTGCTGTTTGCTTTTCTGCTCGGCACCTTGTTTGTTTGTTTTTAGTTTCCAGTGTCCTTCCCGAACGATCCTTTGTCCATTACGCCTCTCACTAGAGTGACTCCGGACCGCATCGGAGACGCTGGAATGAGATATAGGATGAGTAGTTTCCATTGGAGGCAAATAATCCATCCAAAAAAGAGGAGCAGTAAGATTCTTCTGTTCTAATATAAATTGACTTTGACTAAGTTTAATATCAGCTTTCCACTTTAAAAGAAAGTTATTTTCTAACAGCAAATCAAAATGTGAAGAGTTAATTATGTAGAATATTTCACTAAATTCACTATCTTGAATTGAAAATTTACTTTCTGCGTTTTCATGAAGTTCAACCAAATGACCATCTACAGTGGTAGCCACTAATTCTGCTGATGTAGGTTTTATAGGAATACGACACATAATTTGGCGTAAGTATTTTCTACTAATTAAGTTGACGCTAGAAGCTGTGTCCAATAGACAAGAGTTTGTGATGTCCGTAATTAGCACTATAATGTATAATATTTTTTATTACGTTCCATATTCATTAATGTTTTTGAACGTGACATTGATGTACGCATAGTTTTTCCACTAACACAAAACCGTTGAGTGTGTCCAACACCATCACATTTGTAACATCTAATATGATTACGTTTCACAGTTTGCAATCCTGACACTTGGTTTTGAGATGTAGAGTGTATTCTATTTTCTTCAAAAATGTTCCATATATTCATAGCAGGTGGCTTTGTTTTAATCTTTTTTATATTTTACAAAGTGATCGTAAGTTTGCGCAATGGTCAAGAATTCAGAAAATGAAGATGGTATGGCTTCTCCAATATAATTTTGGTATATTTCTGGCAAAACCAGACTGGTTACAAGATTACGTATATACTGTGTACGACCTACCATAGAGATATATTTACATAGCAAATTAGTGCAAATTTCCTTCCAATCGTAACATCGAGTAAGGAAGGAATGAATGGTTCTGTTCAATTCACCCCTAGTTTGGGTTAAACTTGCTACCAAAATAGCTTCCAATTCTAAGTCATACCTTCTTATCAACTCATCTAAACCTAACCAGAAAGATGAAGCAAGAATGGCTATCGGTGCCATCCACTATAGGTAACGACTTAATTTGTTGTTCCAATAAACGAAAAACACTTTGTCCCAGCAATTTATCAAAATTTCATTGAATAGCAGGACGTGCAAATTTGGTCTGCATCAAGTTCATCTGTGCCAATGAAGGCGGAACTCTTCCTTCATTATTAACGTACTGTTTACATTCTGTTTGATTTTCATTCCTATAAGACGCAGTTCGTTCATTTTTCATGAACTGACCCTGCCTACTTTGTACATTGGGAGTACTTCCATTTTTATATTTTGAAAAATAAATATTACGTTGATGTACATCTGAACCTTGCTCAAAATTACTTTGGCCTACAGACTGTACATTCACACCACGTCGCATCGGAACCTTAGTCCAAGTTACCTTTGATTGGCCTACATAAGGCTCTCCTGCACCACTAATATTACCACAACGCGGACATGGTATCTCATTGTCTGTGAAAAATATTCACTGTTAAAGGGCTCTCTTGAAGCTTCTATATTTTGTTCAAAACTGTATTGTCCTCTGAATGCGTATGCATTTAATTCTGCACAATATAACCCACTCGCTCCTCATGTAGTTTGTTGAATCTCGTGCATTTAATTCAACATGATGTGGCTCTCTGAAAACCTGTGCGTTCGGATAACCCATACCAAATTCATTTTCAGTTTCAACACTTTGATTAAATTCATTTTTATTGCTTTCACTACCCTCAATTTTATCTACCTCTTCATTGTCAGATTCAAATGAAATTAAATTATGATCAGTCATGTTCTACTATTACAAAATATCTAAATTTCTCACAACTTTCAATGATTTTTTTCCTATGCTCACACGATACATCATCAAGAAGACAGCTGTATTTTTGCGCTTGCCTTCCTTGATGGACTTTGAATTTAGCAGCTTTATAAATTATGTAACGTGCAGGGATTCTAGTAAATTTTGTAAATTTGACGGAAGCCAGCACAGGTCGTATAGTATATATCGTGCGAGGTATAATACGAAATTTGAAACTCAACAAATGTTTATTAACCAGTATAGAATGTTTGTTTACACGTTGAATAACAATTACCTTGTTCGTTCCTTTCAACGACAGGCGATAGATAATAACGAAGTTCAGAAATAGTAAACTATATATCGTATTGTTTGAATACTTCTTAACCATAAATATTCTTTAATACTCAATATTATAAATAACACTTGAAATAGAATATGAAAGTGAGCACAAATGATACTTGAGTAAAGGACCTCGTGACAAGTTAACAATATTTTTGAAGGCTAATACGACTATATATATATATATATATATATATATATATATATATATATATATATATATATATTAAATGAGGCCTTTTTATGCCGGTATGGCACCTTAGTACATCCTTTCCCATTTACATATTATTATGAAAAGAATTTAGTTATAAAATTATAATTTATGACCTCTTTTCGGACGTATTAATTATCCTAACCCTACGTCTTACCTGCTAAATCCAAAGTGATTGAAAATCGACACGGCAAGGTTTAGCTCCGGCTCTAGTGCTGCAATTGCCCACCAGATGGCAACACACTTCAGACACAGGCTAGTAAGTAATAGATTATCTCTCTCTCTCTCTCTCTACAGTTTTAATCTTTGTGCTCTTACAATATATTCTTATACAAAAACAATAAATACAAATACATTTATTGGGACTATTACGTTACATCTTCCAGATTGTTTATACGTTGCAGATGCATGGATTTTATTATTATTTTTTTGCAGTTAGCTGAACTGGCATCTTCTTAACAAACTAGAGCGCTTGTAGAATCGCCTTACCTATTTTGTCAACGCAGTCAACATCACTGCAAAGTTGGTTGTCTTAAGTTGAAGGATGTGAAAATTGGAAGTGTGAGTGCACTTGTGTTCGAATGTATACAATATAATTTGAAAACGAAAGTGTTACGAAAAGTTAGGTAATGAAAGGTTTCATATCTCCAATTTGTTAGGAGTGCCTAAAGAAAAATTAGCAACTTTACCTTCTCTTAGATTTGAACAGAGGAATGTTTCATTCATAAACTGCTCACTTATACTGCATAACTACATCTTATATTCTATAAAACTTGTTGTTAATGTTTATAACGCTATTCAGTTGCACAGTAGCTCTTGATTAATATCAAATAGACCAAATTTCCGCTCAATTATTGGGTATTTCAGCTCTAGTAACGTATACACGGTTTTTGCACAAGTCACATTTGATTTTACATCATAACTTATGTCAAACAGATTGAATCCGACAAGTGATTGTTGTTGGAATGACCGTAAACGTCTTCATAGTGACGAGACGGGATATGAAAACTCTCCCAACGTGGAAATTTAGTGTATTGATAATGTGTACCCTTTTCAAAGAGGTTAGGCGAACTCGATGGCCGCATTGAAACAAAGATACAAACACAAAAGTTTCTATTCCTCCGAAAGTCGAACCAGGCCGTCAAGTTGGCGGGAAGACGCTTTAATGACTACACTACCGCAGGTTTTATACAAAACATAACGTGCACTCTTTTCATAACAGAACAATAATTACTACTCTTCCTGGGATAGCAATTGATGAACAGTAAGGTGATGTACACTCATGTCCAAAATGATTGTAGCATATCTATTACTTTCTTTTTGAAAGAATAGAATTTGATAGTGATTTTGCAGGGTGCTTTTAGTACTGATGCTATGTCTATAATCAGAAAATGTATATTTGTGGTAAATTCCATAGGAAAAGGATTATAAATACCAAAATTAGCGTGAGTAAAACAAAATGTTGCTAAATGAACAAGAAAGTTTTATTTTCGTTTTATTGTTCTTATTTACTGCTCTTTTGACATAAAATTTAGCCCATGCATGTCTTTGCCGATTATACACATACTAACATTATAAGAAATACCGGGCAAATTCGTTATCAAATTATATTCCTACAACAACATATTTATAGACATGTGACAATAATTCTGGACATGAGTGTATATATTTCGCAATTTTTCAAATATTGCTTATTTCTATAACAGTGTTATTGCCAGACTACGAGGCGCATCCAGAAAGTAAGTTTCCCACGCGTCCCATAGCTAGGAAACCGTATGTTGCGCGAAGCGACTGCGTGTACGTGAGAGAGTAAGGTCCTAACATGGCGCATGGGCCAGCAAAACTTTCCTAATTATCTTCTTAGCGTCGTGGCAGTGATTGAAGATTGGCATTTTTATTCCAGCTCCCGCCGCGTGTGAATTGCGAGCAGTGATAAAGTTTTTGAATGCACAGAGCATAGCACAGGTTGAAATCCATCGCCAGCTGTATCGTAGCAAAAATGTCAATGCTGACACTGTGCGCCTTGCTTTGTGCTCTAGGGTCAGTTGCTTCAACACAAAACTTCTTGATCAACAGGCACTCCGCGACAGTGGTGTGCAATATGGTGAGGAAAATCTGCAGGGACTGCTTGCTCATGCCGTTAGGCCCATGGACCTGGCACAGCTAACTATGGATTTCGATTGGTGCTATGCCATGTGCATTCAAAAACTTTATCACTGCTTGCACCTCACACGCGGCAGGAGCTGGAATAGGAACGTCCATCTTCAACCACTGCCACGACGCTACTGAGAGCACTAGAGACGTTCCGCTAGTGCATGTGCTATGCTAGGACCTTACTCTCTCACGTACACCTAGTCGTTTCGCGCAACATACCGTTTCCTAGCTATGTGACGCGTGGGAAACTTTCTTTCTGGATACGTCTCGTACTATCTCATCTTAAGAACATAGTGAAAGGTAAATGGCGTTCAACGTGTCGGCTTACAGTATAACGTTGCCACTTCTAACTGAGTGTTAGATGCAGGGTGGAATGAGAAATGAAATAGAAAACGGAAAAAAGAGAAACCAAACTCAATAAGCCAAGTGATTCAATAATAATAATAATAATAATAATAATAATAATAATAATAATAATAATAATAATAATAATAATAATAATAATAAAGTAAATATAATTGTTTATCACTTAAATTACTTCTGGAGGTAAGAAGACACAAGGGGTCTATTCTGTAAAAGTTTGCGTCAACGCAAAGACAAAATTTGATTTGCATTTTATTTTGGTATAAACGTTATTTTTCTTGCGAAAAAAATTCTGTTTTCTTTTCACTTGCAAATGAGCCACTATGTTTTTTCGGGGATGAAAACATTTTCTTTAGAACAACGGAATTCTTATCGCGCTTTCATTATAGTTCTGGAACCACATTTTGTAACAGTATTCACGAACGTGGATTGCATAGCACCATAAATAATAAAAAGGTAAGTATAATTACAAGACTATCGCAAACTAAAAAAAGTAAACTTTACGTTGTGTTCACACATACTTATGGGAAATAGACCTTTTGTTACCACTAATGTTGCTTTAGTAATCTTCCTAATGGTTTTTTGAAATAAGTTCAATACCCTCCGGAAATATGAATAAACCTTTAACAATATAATTTGTTTGTCAGTAGAGGAGACTTCCTCCTTTACTAAAATTGCTTATATCACCGTAGAGACTTTATAATAATTGTCTCCAAAAATTAGCAAAACAGCAATTGAAGTATTTTTAATACTTCTAACTGGCAGGTAAAATTTGGGGGGCGGGGCATCAAAGAAAGTGATTTAAATGGTACTACCTAGCCCAACAACCTGTTTATTATTTTCGATTCCATTTGTTACCTTTTTGCTTACCTTCACGGGCCCTTTGAGCGATACTAGCGATACTAGCGATACTAGCGATCTCCAAGGAAAACGGAGTCAGCGCTTGGTAGATCTATACTACTAACTGCCTGGGGAAATGAATCTAACAAAAGTCAGTGATTCTTTATAAATAAATCGTTCAGAAATATTTTCTTTTAAACGGTTTTAACTAGCTTAATCCCAAAACTGGTACTACTAGAGAAATTCCGAAGTTTATCACAGAGCCAGTGCTACAATCTTCTGATTACTAACCACCAAGTACAGGATAGTAGCGTTAAGTTACTTCAACTACATTTGAATTTATTTTAAGGCTTTGAAACATCCAAGATCCAGAGGATAGAATGAGGAAAATAAGACAATAGGGCCATTTTCCTAGTGACACCGAGGAAGAATCTTGGTAAACTTCTCAGTCAAATTATTTACCCACGAAGGAGCGATCACACCACCTTCCGAATATTAAACTGATGTTCTACCGCTGAGCTTTGGCCATTCGATGTGGGTGTGAAGTGTTTTTGTATTTGAATTCACTTCAAATTCTAAAAACTAGTGAAGGTAAACAAACGAAAGAAAATAAAGGCCACGTATACTTCTTTAGCTGTAAGGGATCCCGATTAAATGTATGTTATAGCACTGTTTGTTATTAGGGAAAGACAAACACATTTCTTCTTTTAGCTTAAAAGAGTGTTCACTTCATCAGTTTAATGAAATAAAGGCCAATTCATTACTCAGTTTTAGAGTTTAAGTAAAAATAATTGAACTACGGCCAGATCAAAACAAGGGGCTGCAACCAGAGCAGTTACCCCGGGCGCAAGCAAACTAATCTGTGTGTTTATTGGTGTAGATCAAGGGGATGCTAATTGCAAAATTTGCAATGGGCACCAAACATCTAGTTTCGTTACTGGTTAGGCTACCATATTTTTAGAGCGTGAAATTGGAATATTTTTCTGAAATATAAAGAATACATGATAATTATTGGTAATTTACTTTAAAGTGAAACTTAAGCTTCAAAAGCAAGGCTTAAAATTTAAAGTGGACTGAGACGGCAAATCAGTGTCCTGTTAGAGTTCAGTTCTTGTTTCTGTGCAACGTTTGTCCCTTCAGAACATTTGTCCTTGCCCATCACTTTTTACTTTATTGTTATTATTATTATTATTATTATTATTATTATTATAGTTTACCTACCAAATATTCATTTATATTATTATGCGGTGTTAAAAATTAAATCTGAAGTTTGTGATATTTATTTACTTCCATCATTCCGTCCGGCAAATTAGTGATATCTGTACAAGAGGGAATGTTTCCGGGCTGGTAGAATTTAGATGACTGCTGCCATGCTATAACTTTGAGCTTCGCCCTATCTCAAGTAGATGCAGACATGTCGGAAGGTTTGATTCTTGTAGATTCACTAGTTCAAATGCTGTTGAAGATGAAACCTGCAGAATATGACTCTCAACGAACAATATACGAACAAATTTATCAAGAATGTTTAGAGAAATGCAAAGAAAATAGTCTTGAAATTTCAGAGCCAGAAACAGATAGACTATAGGGATTCCTCGTGGAAAAGAACTAGACATTCGCCATCGAAATATCATAAATTCATTTTCGATGAATCTCTTTCTTGATAGGAGGCAGGAAGCGAATTTTGTAAAAATAATATACTAACAAGTAAGATACATTTTTTCTGCCTATTTATATGGCAATTACTGAGATGGAAAGCTCTTTGGATTATATAGTAAAAAGCACCGCTCTACGTCCAAAACGTGAAAACTTTCTAAATTACAACATTGTCGAGCCTATGGCCCAGCATTATGGAAGTGATCTGGAACTATTCAAATGTAAACTAAAATCATCCCAAACACAATTAAGTTGTATGAAGACGAGAGAAAACAAAAGTTGATTTCTTTAGGAATTTCATTGATCTTTTTCTGTCTACAAAGACGCATTCCTAGAAACCTAGAAGCTAAATATCATCTTTGTGACTATACCAGTTACTAGTGCTACATGTGAAAGCTCATTCTCATGTTTGCAAAGATTAAAGACATATACAAAATTCAATAACTGATGATAGAAAAACTCAGGATTAATTTATATTGACAAAAAAAATTGCTAAATAGTTAGATCTCAAAACTTTGCGGCTGCCGGCAAGAATAGAAAGATCCTCATTTCTCTGCTTCCACTTAAATCAACCAGCAACACGTATTTTAAACGCCGTGGTTAAATTACTACTTACTTATATTAGAAATCTATTGTATTAATGCATCCTAGTTGTTGGGGGTAGTGAATTCTTACGTTTTCACTGTAAAAGAGTAAAATCATGAACAACAAAGATGTAAACATTTACCTTGAACACACACACAAACACACACACACACACAAATATATATATATATATATATATATATATATATATATATATATATATATATATATATATATATATATATATATATATATGTGTGTGTGTGTGTGTGTGTGTGTGTGTGTGAATAACATTTTTCATTCATTGTAGATGGCCCCATCAAAATTTTCTTGGGCCCTTCATTGCCCCCCCTGAAGAAAATTCTAGCTACGCTACTGTGTAAAACGTAGATTGCAATAACTTTATCCCAAAGTTTGGATATGTATTAGAAGGATTAATATTAAATGGATATGTATTAGAAGTGGCTCAGTGCTAGAGCGTTCAACTTCGGTGGTTGGGGTCACTGGTTCGATCCCAGCTCACGCCGTGTGGACTTTGCGGTGGACAAACACCGTGCTCGTGGTTTTTTGGGGGTTCTCCCACTTTCTTCATTCCACCATATCGTTCATTTCTCATCATCACCGTTTCCTTTATCCTAACCGGCATAAACGAGGGACGTAAAACTTAAAGATTTCATTTCATTTTTTACAATTAGACTACAAGGAACTCCAACTTCAGTGCTTCAAGAGGAACGTAAAAGATTTTAAAGTCGAAAACTTAATCTGCGATAGCTAAAAGTCGCTCAAGACAAATACCCAGACTTAATATTTCTGTGCAACGAATGCCCTGTCATGAGAATGTCTGAGCACGAGCAATTTTACTTGCACCTCGACCATTATGACGGTTTCAAACAAAGAAGAGTTTCTTTCTTTTTATAGTACTGCTAACTTCAGGACTGTTACTTTATGGACATGGATCAGTAATTTTCAGTATTGTATGAAGCTGCTATTCATTTGGTCATACTCATATTTACGTAAAAGTACATTATTACACTCTAGTTTAGTTACGATAACTTATTTTAAATTTTATTATTTAGATGCTATCTTGAATTATATTTCTTTCATAAAGATTTATATTTACTTAATAGTGTTAATATGTAGTATTAATTTCATACCACAATGTTTCCTCTTTTTCGTGAAAGATCATAAGCCGTATTAGTTTATTCTTTCACTATTAATTTCATAAACGTGTTTAATTAATTATTGAAGGAAATAATACTTTTGGTTCTATCTTTTGTTTACTAATTTTATAACTAACTTATATCCAAATAAACGGCATCTTAGATGTTCACAAATTTAAAGTTTTCCAAATCAGTTTGGTATTATTCTTATATCCCAAGAACTAGGTACAGTGACGTAACTAATTCTTAAAACAAACTTTAATTTGCAAAGTGACGTATCTCAAATAAGATATTTTGTATAGCTTGATATTACAATATTATATAATTTAAACATGTGGTATTAACGAATGTACTTTTGGCTATGTTGTGTCAAAAATTGGCAAGTATTTGTTGGTAAACACGAGCGTAACAGGAAAGTAAAATAGGTGCAAAATTTCAAATCGCTCTTCTGACAAGTGAGAAAAACTGAGATACGACACTTTGCAAACAAAGGGACGATGTAATATGAGGATCGTGTTAATACGAAAAATCAGGTAACATATAAAATTTATTTTGCCTAAGAATTTGGACCTACTGATGTAATATTGGTCGTAAGTCGAATTGATTTCATGGGAACTGCGCTGGAAGGATTGTGAACTGTATCGATTGTCTGTCTCATTAGAACGCGACAGCCGACTGATTCTTTTTCGGTTATAGTTAGGGAGCCGCCCTTCCCGTTTCGGAAAGGACGAGAAACCTCATACTTTTAGGCGTTTCCCCTAGTACTTCCTCTCTTTTATTTCATTCTCGAAATTTGCCCTTGTACTTCAGGTATTTTTCTAGAAATACCTTTTCTTTCGGATGGGAAGAATAATAATATGCCCTTGTATTTAGTGTATGAGTATGTGTGGGGGGATTTGAAAAACACATATCGCATGTCCCGTGCATGTGGATACTTTTTACTGTTGCACTACCTACAAAAATGATTGTATTTGATGTGCAAGTGGTAATAGAACACATAACAAACGCAGATCACAGTGTATTCACATTCCATGTTGGAGTGTGAACACAACATGTTCTTGGTTTGTTTTGTGTTCAATTACCACTTGTAAATGATATAGAATCATTTCTGCAGCTAGTGGAACAGTAAGAAGTATCTTCATGCACGGAAGATGAGAAGTAGCTGTTCTTAAATATTACCGCTTTTTCCTTTAGATTAGACAATTGTCTATGCCAATGCTTAAATGGGGGGTGTATGCCAATGCTTAAAGGAGCAGTTCGAGTTAAAAACAAGTTTGGTGCAATAAAAACAGTAACAAAAGATAAGAGAACCGTATGTTTTATATCTTGATAGGCCGTCTCGTTCAGCTTCTACAGGCATTTGTTTTTGATGAATCGTAAATGCTGACGTCACTGGTGAGATACGCGAGAAACTCAATGGGAGTCAGCAACCATTCCCTTGTGCGCAGCTGATAGTTATAACCTTTAATACTTCATTGGATTTAATAGATTGTGTTTTAGATATTTTAGCAGTCTTGCTTTGTGTTGAATTCTTGAGGGACGTTTTTGTTAGTTGTTTTTAATACAGCATTAGTATAAAAAAGAGTAGAGAGAGAGCAGTAATTACGTTTGTTGTGCGGAAGAGTGTTTCTTCCAGACATGTTTTTATGGTGGCACTGTATCCCGGAGCCCGGAGGACACCAAAATAATACGTCTATAATATAATAAATATAATAATACTGTGTAAAAATAATTTGCCTCTCCGAATACTAAGTGTCCCCCCCCCCAGATTTTTTCCTGAAAGAAACACTAGTGTGAAGTAGAAAACACATGTTAGTACAGCGCGTGCTGTGTCTGTGAAGTGAAGTAGAAATGCCTAACACCTTCTGTGTTTTCGGTTGTAATTCTTGTGCAATTAAAGCTGAGGACATAAAGTATCTTTTTTACGTTTCCAAGTCGTGAGAAATCATCAGATCGATATAAATTATGGCTCAAGAAAATCAATGGGAAAAAATGTACCAAATATAATCACTGTGTTCCAAACATCTTGAAGAGTCTTCCTTCGAGAAGTCAAGTTTACTGAAAGAAAAGTTAATGCCTGTGGCGGATCTAGGCTGGGGCCGGTGTCTATCTCCCCAGTTTTTGAGTGACAAAATTGATTTAAGCTATTATTAAGATATTTTTGAAAGTTTTTAGTAAACATGATATACCTATCATAGTCTGGGTTCTGACGCCCCCCCCTGAGTTTTTACCGTCTAGATCCACTTCTGGCTAATGCCAGGAGAATTATTTACACGCAAACTGAGAAAGAATGCTGTTCCAACTATATTATTGAAAGTTTTAAAATCCGAGCCATTGAACAAGCACCGATCTATGTCCAGTTATAACAACGTACAAATATTGTACAAGACGCAATTGACGGTTGTAGTCAAGACGAGGCATTAGAGGGTAATAGAGACGATATCATTCATGATTCTGAAGATACTGCTTTAGAAATAAGCTATACAATGTGAATTAGGGAGTGAAATATACCGGCTTGTAGAAGGAATCACTGACGATGACTGTTCCTCAAGACATTGATTCATCGTTTAATTTATCTGTGTCATGTGACAATGAAGATGAAACGGGTGATGAGGGTTGTTCCGCGGACAGCTATGCGAATAAAAGAAATTTAACCGGTGAAGTGTTTTTCGTACTTTGGCAAACTTTACAGATGTTATTTCATTTTTGCCTCATATGTTGCGCTCCTGTGCATACCTTGAATCACACAATTATAGGGTCAGCGTTAAAAATTGCAACAAAACGTGAAAATGAACATACCTATGTTTGGGAATCGAAAGAATGATTAAAGAAAAGGTACTTAGGTGCTGCAGCAATCTCGTCCACCATCTATTTACATGATATTGGTTTCGATTTTTTTTTGAAAAGCTGAACTTATGCTTTATAGGATACGTTTTATAATATTATAAAAACGTTTGTACAGCCCACCATCAGATATCATTTTCTACATGCAGATGATATTTGTGTCTTCGCAATCAGTTCTGGAAAAGGAAACCGCACCTCTCACAAACGAAATGCTTGGCACTGTGTAGTATGTAAGCCTGCTCTCGCTCCTTGACCACCTATGACGTCATCACGAAATCTTTCTTCCCCTGTTACTCGCTAACGACTGAACGTATCGCGATCAAACAAACACCATTACTTTTAGAATTTTCAACTCTACAAATGGAAATAAATTGTAAAAAAATGCATTTCTAAGTCGAACTGCTCCTTTAATGAAGTTCTTTTCGAGTCTATCAAGCCCATACTGTCGCCGAAAGTATCGTATCAGTAGTATGGTATTCTACTGAACAAAGTGACTTGTGTTATTTGTTCCGCGCCATCTTGTAAAAACCTGTGTGCACGTATTATGAGTACAGCAGACATTTCAAGTAAAACTTCGATGATCTAGTTGCAATGAGTGTTTCTTACACACTGATGCGCACTGGTCACTTAAAAAGGAATTAAGTACCAAATTTCACAGAAGTAAATCCCCGCGTTAAGCGGGTTTGCATATCCAGGCTCCTAACTATGAAAACATTTACGATCGCTCCAACCCCAATCATTTCACAGATTCAACTTGTTGTATATAAGTTATTAGGACGTAAAATTGAATGTAGTTTATACGAAAAATACTTTTATGCATTGGAAGACCTGTAACGTCCAAATATTCACCACAAACTTATAGTCGTATCGACATAAAAAAGTGTGGAGCAAGGAAACCACTTTACATAAGTCTAAAGAGGCGCAGTGAAGATGTACGAACTGGTCGAGCGGTTTGGGTGAATAATTTCTCAATCAGAAGTTTATGTCTTCAAACCCTGTAAGAGGTATTCGTTTTATTTCTTCTCAAAAGTGTGTTCCTATTTTTATCAGAGGACTGAGAACATTTCTTTGAATAAATCTTTGGCAACTATTTTTCTCTCAAATTTGATTAGAAGGGAACATTATATGAATTGCAAGTCTAAAATCCGGAGCTGAAAACATAATATTAACTATGTTCAATATTTCATTATTATCCTTTGATTTGTAATGAAATACTAATTATAAGGATTGATGGTTTCTGAAGATCTCCCCGGGTAATGGTCAATAAATGAATGAGAGAAAACTAATAACATATTATTAGTCCACCTTGAGCATGTTACTTTGGTGGGACTTGAACTAACCTTTAAGTGTTCTTTACAATTTACAAACAAATGCTTTAGACACTATTTAAAATTTTCTTTAAGTTAACTGATTCACTGAACGTATCTGAGTAACTTGTCTCTATTTTCTACTCTGTTATACACGCTTTACAATCTTTTCTTTTAAGCTTGAACGACAGGAACACGAATACTAAAAGATCTAGAACAGTTGAAATTCCAAACTTACGCCACCGGATATCGAACTCGGGACCTCGTATACAAAAGACACATGTGCTACTCACTAGACCAGCGGGAAGAGTGAATGAAATGTATTTTGTAGTGTCTGAAGTTTACACCTTTTTCACCCTGATGTAATATGTCTATTGTTCTTTTAATGTTTACCGTATTCGTTACTTTGAGGATTGGTGTATGTTATTGATATAGGCTCTATTACATATTCGTCCATAAATATTACATAAATTATCAGAATTATTCATGATCTTCCACTGAAATTCACCGGTGCATGCGCAATAGGAACAGAAGAATGTAGTTTACTTATTTTAGTCGGAATGCAAATTTCTAAAAGGCTGTCAGAATTCCTTAATGGAAAGCAGTGGTTCCCAACTTGGGGACGCGCAGCTTCCTCCTGATTAAGCATGAAGAGGGAGTAAGGTGGCGAAAGCTACTGGCAGAAATGAATTGTGAAATAAATAAATAAATAAATAAATAAATAAATAAAGCACCACTTATAATGACTCTAAAATTTAGCTTGACAATTTTATAATGACCATTTTGAAAAATAATACTGCACTATGAGGGTATGCTAAAGTCTTGCTGGAAATAAATATGAATTAATGAGATTATTATTATTATTATTATTATTATTATTATTATTATTATTATTATTATTATTATTATTATTATTATTATTATTATTATCAATTTGCATTGTGATTCGTATTAGCAATGACGGTAAAGTGGTATTTTCTGTTTGTACTCCGCATCATCAGCATCATTTGATAGGAAGTATTCCGCCATTACCAGTGGGTCACTTGCCTCGGCTGAGAAGCTGCCATGCTCCACGATCTTCTGTTGATCTTTCCATCTTCACATACGATTTTTCTGTTTTGATATTGCCAATAGCCTAATTCTGTTTATATATAGTCTAATTCATCCCCTCCCTCTCTCTCCTGCCACCATACCCTCTAGCACATGCCTTATGATACAGTTCCTTCTTAACCAATATTCCAACTAGTTTATCTTCCACTTCTTAATAATACTTTTCTCCTTCCATTTCTAACACCCTCTCATTCGTTTTCCTCTCGACACAGCTATTTCTCTCCATTCTTCTCCACGCACATATTTCGAAAGCCTTCAATTGTTTCTCACCATTTTTGCGGAATGTCCATGTTTCTGCACTATAAATACAGTAAAATACAGTACACGAAGAATTTTATGAGTCTTTTTTCAAATCTATTCAAGGTCCCACAAAATAGTATTTTCTTAATCCTAAAGACTTCATTCACCATTTCTAACTTTGCTTTATTTCACGTTCGCATGTCATATCATCACTAATAATACTACTCAGATATCGAAAACTAGTCACTTGATGTATTTTTTTACCGCTACTACTTCTATATTTGAAACCGATCGCTTCGTTTCAATCACCATGGATTAGTCATTTGTTGTTTTCTCCCGCTCCTACTTCTATATTTGACACCGATCGCTCAAACATTTATTTTGATCCCATATTATATATTGCATTACGACCTTATGAACTTGTATAAGAAACAGAATGCACTTAAAATGAGACGCGAACTATGCGAAACATCGGACTTTGAATCTATCTTGTTTTGTGATTAGCACTAGGAAATTAGCTATGAAGAGGTACGCCATACCATATTTCCAAATCAAAAATGAAAGGAAAAAATAAACGGAAACGACAGACTGTACGAGAATAATACTTTCACTATTTTAATTTCACACTATTTATTTCGAGACTTTCGATACGAGACCGAGACTTTGTACTCGAGACCGAGACCGAGATCGAGACAAGCATCTGTTGACCGAGACGAGACCGAGACCGAGACGGTGATGTTTTATTCGAGACGAGACGGTGATTTTTTTACTCGAGACGAGACCGAGACCGTTATTTATCAACCGAGATGAGACCGAGACTGTACAAAGTCTCGTCTCGTCTCGTCTCGATACCATCCCTAAAGCGAAGTGTGCTATTTTTAACATTTTATTTTGACATTAAAAATGAGTAACAGCATTTGCTAAATGTTGACGTTACTTTTCTTCCTGAACTATATACAAAGGGAAAAATATTTCTTGACCTAAAATACAGCGTGTAGTAATAATGTAATTAGGTATGGTGATTTATAGACAAAACAGGAAGCAGGAGGTGGTTCAATAAATCACTCCCTGGATTTATCATTAGTTTGGTCCTTTGTAACGACAATTTTAAAACCATGGAACTTGTAAATAGGACTGAGTTCTTCAAGATTGAAAGTTCTTAATATATATTTCAATTCTATCGATAATCAAATTCAAGTTATATACTTGAAGGTGAAGTGTCCCTACCTATTGAATAAACTTGTGTTTTAGCATATAAAGACAAATATTTTCCCTAACTTTCAATACCTTGCACTTCATTGAAGTTTACTTTATTATAAGTCATTATCTTATTTATTATAGAGTTTGTCACATTATCTTCGACATTTACACGTATAAAACTATCCATTTGTTTCAATTATTTATGTAAATAAATGTGGCGTAGTGATATTTTGCGCTCTCTGTGTTGTTTAGAACTGAATACGACTTTTTATATCTAAAGAGAAAATTATTTTAGTAATATTTAGTTCCAGAAATAAAAATTATAAAGGGCAATGTGCTGATCACACTCAAAATAACTGAAACCCATCTTGTTGATCATAGCTGTTTATGGATTAAAATTGAAGATAATTCAATATAGTTTTCAGCTGTAAAACTCGTCATAGTTTTTATTAATATTAAAATTTAGAACGGTCCTTACTTTTGTAAAATTCTACTGAATCTTTTTCGCTTGATAACAACAAGAACAACAACAAAATTTGCAGAATGTCGAATCAATTACAATTGTAGTCATATTTTTCTTTTAACACAAGCAAAACACGAAGAAGTTTCGAATACGGGTCATCTGGGTGGTAGTTCTGTACGGATCCAATGACCTACAGAATAGCGTAGCAGAAACTCCCTACTGTGTAAATATAGTATATTGCTAATATTCGTAAATTTCAAACTTGTAAATGAACGTAGCAGTTTTGTCTTTCTATAAGGTTTACGATATTTCTATCGTATCTTGTCTGAGCTGCAAAACGAAAGATTATACATTTATCGATTTATGGTTAGGGATAGGTCCTTTAAAACATTTAATTAAATCGAGAGGTGATAGAAAGATACTATCCCGCTAAAAGCATGCATTTTCTTTTGTGACAGATGATAACACTACTTCAAGTTTAACTATTGAATTCATATTGTTTGGAAATCTTCGTTTCATAGTGTGAAACGATACTCACTTCTTTTATTTTGGTATTGGTACTGGTAACTCGTCTAATATATGCAACAAGTTGACACACTTAGTCATAGATTAGAAACTTGTAGCAATACACATTGAAACCTAACTTGGCTAACTTCAGCTACTTCTGGTTTGAATAGGGATTGGTGAAAAATATTCTTGTGATGCTGAATTCTTGGACGAACATTTCCTTACGACAATGAACTTGTAATGTACCATTACAGTTGAAAGTAATGGCAATTTTTTTTTACGCACCCTGTACCTAGTAATTTTTTTTTTCTTTCATTCAATTTCGGTTTAGCTACACAATTTATTTACTCCCTTTACTTCGAATTAAATACAATGAATCGAAAGATTTCATTAATAACCATATTCCCACTGTATAATATATTTATTTACATTTTGATTAAGTGTAAATCCCATTTTCGGATATATAAGTTGAATAGTTACAAGGTTTACCATTCTGACGTCATACCGAAACATAGTTCTGTCATTGGATATAAATTTTCTTAATTTCAGACCAATGTAGAATTTAGTCAGGTACCTAATCTTTCCCTCACCCCCTCTTAGTAGTCCATAGTCACTTTCAGATCCGGTTATATCTGGATTTACCAAATTTCCATTTGCTTTGTAATTTCCGCGGCTAAAGTTTTCGTTCTGATTGGAGGAATTCTCCTACCTCTGGCTTTTTCGGCGCAATGTTATGAGAATAATCAAGAACGACTCTACGAGCACAGCCGTGGAAATCAACTACGCTATACTGGCTGGTAAAGACGTGGATTTCGAGTGTAAAACAGGTAAAATTTAGACTAAATGTCATCGTAAACGTCGTGTGATCAATCAGGAGCCAGGAAACCCATATTTTTGTTGAAAGAACTGCAAAACCAGGGGAAAATATCTGATTCAGGATTTCGGTTTGCAGGAAGCCATGTTTGCTGCCCAGATAGGATAGACAATATAGGAAAGTGATTTTTTTTTATCTTTTCAAATTCAATTAGGGATTAGGGAAATTACGACCTGATTAGTGCATGTTGGTCGTGTATTAAGTAAATGTGATTTATTATTATTTATTTCGTAATTGCATGTATGTAGTAGGTTTGATAGTATTGTAAATAATCATAATGGCAGCTTAAGTTAGCTTAAAAGGGCTCCTATCCCCTTTTCTAAATTGAACCGGTTCTAGCGGGGGAATGGGTTAGTTATTGTTCGTTTTAGGGCCTTTTCCCCTTTCAGGGGAAGGGTCCCTCCATAAACCTCGTTAAGGTGCCCCCCGGGCATCAACTTTTGGTAGTCATTATGTAAACAATTGGTCAGGTCAATTGGACCTAGTGTTTACCTTTCTCATTTTGCCCCTCTAAATTAAATAGAGCCGACGGTATATATCAGAAGGGAGTATTTATTTGGTCAACATGCATGTAACTAAATGGTGCATGTTTGGTTTAGTTAGTTGTTTTATGTATAGTATTAGCAGTGGTGTATGTAGTTAGTAGTCTTGTGTGAGTGTGTGAAATTTCGGTTAGGACAGTGTATAAATATGTGTTAATTTAGTACCATTTTCCTAACAGAAATAAACCAGAGTAAATATTAAATTTCTGATTAATGAGTACAAGTATAGATTTCAGTACACGGTAAATTATGCCTCCACTACAGCGCCACAGCGTCCGGTTTCGGTACTCAATTGTTTGTTGACAATACGACATCGCATAACTTAGTGATCTAGGTTGTTGGATTTTAGTCATTTATTCAAAAATTACTTTCATTGGACATGGTTTTCGGTTCAGATGAGTATACCTTCGTATAAAATAACATGAGATCTTGCTGTGCGAAAAATTTCAGCTTGCTAGGGTCAGTAGAAATTGAAATATCTGCTGAAATAAAGAATACCTATTTTCTTAGTAGAAGTAAAGCCCATATGCTGTTACTGTTTGTTTCAAAATGTAGTATTAAATTCTCTTTTCCCGTGGCTGTAGAAAATTCCATTGTTGCTTTAGTTTTATCAGCAAATAGATTAATCGTTGACAACTTAACTTTCAGTAAATACATGTATGATTTTTGTTTTAAACCTGCGAAGTAAATACAATTTGGGTGTTTCGAGACAAAGAGTACGTGGTTCGATGAATGTGATCGTGTGGTGGTTTGAGCGTGATAGATTGTGATAATTATATATATTTATTACTGTGTAATGTAAATATGTGTATGGCCTGCGTGTAAAATGTATGAAATAGGGTGTCTATAAAATATTACTTCGCGCGAAAATTAGTAGATAATGAATGAATATAATGGTATATTAATAATATGATATAAAATATGAATGAGATGATGACCCCTATATTTAAATGGATAGGCCTAGTGTATGTTATATAGTGAAAATATGAATATGTTTACGAAGAAAAGAAAAGATCTCTCGCGTTTTGACTTCTACACCAGTACATTCATCCAACCGAGTTTGCTACTTGAATGGTAAATTGTAGTTGGGAAATTGTCTTACTTTGCATTTATGTACCTCATGATAATAGCCCCGGAATCTTAAAACTTTCAATAGATAGGGTAGCATCATGTGGGAATTACTTCTAAAGGTTGACAGAAATGATAATTAAGAAAACCAACTGCTATATTCTGTGATCATCGAAAAGTACAGGTTTCGGTCATTTATACCTTTAACATTCATTGCCTCTCAGAGATTTTTTTTTGTCGCTTACCTTATTTAGTTATTGTGCAGTGTTCATATAACTCAGTTCGGACTATCCGATTAAATCAACTGCTACTAAATTAATATTCATGTCATTAGCGTACCCGGATGTCGACCCCTAGTCCCTTTAAGTATTTTCATTTCTTTTCTTAGTTTAATTAGACGAGGGAAATTAACGACATCCCAGACGGTGGCATGTCTGCGCTGGGTAGCCATCGGTGATGTTTCGGTAATTGAAATCACCGATCCAAAATTCAGTTTATTTATTTAATTTTTTTTTAATTTTGGCGAATTACTAATTAGGGATACCTTAGCTATTACTCTAATTTCATCCCTATTCTGGAATCTTCTAGTTTCCAAGAGGTCGGATGATTTTTTTTTCTTGAAATTCTAAATTAGCGCCTTCTCTAACCTTCCGGACGATTTCCGGGAACCTGCTGGTTTGGGCCGGATACGGGGATCGGATTTCAATCTTACAACCAAATTCTTGTGGGATTGGGATCTGATGGACACAGAACTTGCATCCTTGGCAGCAGGGCGTTCCTTGAGTCTACGTATTTGAGTAGACCACCCTTTTGGCATGTTAAGAATATTTTGGCTATGGATTTTGTTGAGAGCGAAATTCGATTTCTGTCTTTGTAGCGTTAGTTATTTCCCACTTAAGTCTTTGGCGCCACTATTTCTTCGTCTTCCTTCTTCTCTATCTCTCTCTGTCTTCATTACTTCGAGATTTTTTTTTTTAATTTCAACCTCCCCCCCCCCTGGTTTCTGAAACTCATGAAAATGTACAATATTCCATATCACTTATTTCGATCGTATGTACTAACTGAGACATCGAGGGATGCAATTCGTGGAGGTATTGCAGCACATCTCGGGACCATTTTCGCGATATTCAATCCACCACTGGAGAAATTGACGGGAAGGTACACTATGCTTTCGGATTCCTAGAAACATTCGTTATTCATGGATCATACAAATTATATCCATTGACAACTGATTTCTGGTTTTTATTTCTATTGATTGGTCATATAGTGTATATGTATTAGTAGTCTGGGCCCACTAGTTTCCAATAACATTGATTTTTTTTTTATACCTCTATATATGTGCTTACATAGTTTTAAAAGTTACGTGCCTGCTCATTTTGTTGCATTTCCACCTCTTATGTCAACTATTTTTTATATATCTACGCGGATCTTTAGTAAATTGAAAATGATTATTGATTATCGGGTTTATACATATAAATTACAATGTTGCAACCTTATGAGGAAAAAAAGTGAATTTTTGATAGTCAGGGTTTTTGTTTTTGTCTTTGAGCCAATAAAATATAAATATTTATAAAATATGAATACTTGTCGAATATGAACGGTTATGTAGGATTTAAACGTCGACGAAATACTACGATGGATATTAAAGTGAAATTTATTGTATTGAATAATATGAATATATATATATATACGAGTATGTATGTAATGGGCTCGGTATTTACCCTGGTTTTATTTAGGTTGCCAAAGGTTTTTGACACCCGACCTTTACCAACTATTTGTGACATATAGTGTTACCGCGTATATTGTAATAAATTACATTTTGTTGAGTGGTTACTGATGTCTGTAACTATTAAAGTTGAATATAATGTTAAATACCGCATGTAAGTAAAACGAGTAGCAGGTCGTAAGATAAGTAAAATAACCCTAATCCTCATTCAAATTTATTCGCAAGATCAAAGTGAAATTAATAACCTACGAAACAGTGTGCCCCACCAACGAATCTTCTATCAGTAGACTCTGAAACAAATCCTTCCCCTACGATCAGAAATTTAACTATTCAGTGACTAGAATCTTTTGACTACAAGATCTATACTATAAAGAAAATTACTGGTCTTAAATTTAATGAAGAGAAGTTTAGTTGATAACTTAATGTGAATACCGGAATATGGAAATATGTTCTCAATGTCTGTGACTGGATTCAAAATTTTTTTAACCTTGATAAACTTTGAAATTTTATATTGAGTGCGTCGAGTGACGAAATGAGAAATATAAATATATATATATGATATGAAGCGACTATTTGTCTATAGCTAAAACAAAAACAATTAAACACTCTCATGGACACAAACCACAGTGCAAAAGAGAGTTGGAAAAAGGAGCTATTATCGATGTGAGAACAAAGACTCATAAAATCGTCGAAATGTCTCCTCTTGGGACAGAGACCTAATAAAATGTTACTAAAGTTTTTTTTTTTAAGGATGATTAACCAATTATATTTTTTTTCTTTCTTTCTTTTCCGCAACGATATATATATATTCATTACATTGAATCCTAAATGTATTGATCTTTGAATTTTTTTTTATTTTTGTCTTTCATTTTTTTTCTTTTGTCAAATTCTCTTTTATGTAATTCAACTTTTAATATATATATAGGAAGAGAAATGTGTTATTTGGTCTTGATAAAACTAGCGAATTTCTATGCATGTTAATGAAACATTCTTTCCATGTATTAAGTTTTTCCCTGTTATGTCCAACTAATTTTTCTTTTATTGAAATGTAATAAATGTATATAGTAATGTAGTTAGGTTAGTTTAATTTAACTAAATACAACCCAAAGTATACATTGTCCTATATGAATGCGTGTGTGAGTGAAATGTAGGTTTAGTATTAAGTGCATCCATTATTTTGACATATATGTGTGACTTATTATAATTAATGGTAGTTATCAATTAAACTCATTGAATGTTAATACTAACTTAAGTTGGCTCTATGAAGGAAGTAAAAAGGACTGAAGTAGCCTGAACGAATGATCATCATGAGAGAACTGTGAGAGTCAAAATCTTCTACGAATATGTAATACTCTGATTTTTTTTTTCTTTGTGGTCGATTCTAACATGCCATCAACTTCGTCTTTTATTTTTCAAATATTGGATATTAGTCTAGAACTTCTGGAAATATTGAATAAACTGTAAACTTAAACTTTCTCGTCTATCTCAGATCTAGATCGGGATAATTTGGTAGTTGGGGTTAAATGGATCTAGATCGGGGATGTATGGGTTAACATGCGTCTACCCTTAATCACCTGAATACCAAATATTAACCCAATAGCTATTGGAATTCGATAATTATTCACTTTCTTTACCATATGTTTTCAAAATATTCAGTAACAGTTTCCTCTTTATTACCTTCTTACTTTACCTCTTTCCTCTTCTATTTTCCTTTTCCTTTCTTCATCTTCTTCTTCTATTTTTTTTTAATAAAACTGAAAAGGGGGTTGTGACTGGGAATCCTAGATGTAATAAACACGGTCATGTACTTAGTTATTTTATTTCATTCTCTTTAGAAGTCCGATAAAAAGTTTTCTCGCTTCAATCGAATCTAGTATGTTCAAAATTAAGAAACGGTGGTTTCTATGTTGGACGACAGCCCCCCTTTTTTTACAGTTTTAAAAGTGGCGACACGTGACAAGACTGTTGCTATGGTAACCATGTTTACTGTGGTAGCGGATCTGAAAATGCTTATTGAATAATACCAGTTATCATGCCAATCAGTTTGAGTTGGTGAACCGCGATAAGAATGGTTGTTATGGCAACGTTTGTTTCCATGGCAACGGATCTCAGTTTAAATGGCAACCGATAGATTTGAAATTTTTTTTAAGAATGTCAAAGAGTGAGGTTGAAGGCATGTTGAATTGATTACAACATTGAAATTAATAAGAGAAATTTTATAGTCAAATGAAATAAGTAGAGTCGTTGGCTACTTTGTCATTTTTGTTTCCTTTTCTAAGGGGGAGAAAGAGAAGGAGTGTCCAAATTTTTCTAAAATTAGAATTAAACGCTAGAAGGGTTTCAAGGAAGGAAAGAGAATGGGAGTCCTTTAAGTCATGAATAATACTTGTCTGGATAGCAAATAAGTATTTTATAGTATATGTGTATTTTTGCTATATATATCTTGTCTTTTGTAAAGTGTAAAGTGTCTCAAAGCTATGGCAACAAAAAAGGTTGTGGTGTCACAGGGCGAGTGTGAAATCACGTGCACTCAATGCACATTAAATGAAAAAGAGAAAAGATCTCGCGCCCCGCGAAGATTAATTAGATGCACCGGTTGTGGACAAAAATGGATCCACTTTGCTTGTTCCAATTTAGATGATACTGCGGAAAATGCAGAAAAGGTGCAAACCGGCGAAATAGAAAAATATTGTGAGGACTGTGAAAAGGACCGAGGCCAAATATCTCCAGCGGAGATATCTGACCTCGACGATGAAGAAAAAAATGAAAATCACAGTGATTCTCGGGATCAGACGGCAAACCCGAAGGAAGGAATGTCATCTGGAGGGTCTGACACGTCTGCATTAATTCGCCAGATGATGGAAATGATGCATGAAAAATTTTCTAACATGGAACAAAATAATACAGAAATGAGGCGTGAGATAAATCAGAAAATAGATCAGAATAGTGAAAACTTAAGGCGTGAGATAAATGAGAAGTTTGATACCTCGAAACGAGAGACCGACGCTCGATTCGAGGTATTAAACAATAAATTTGACCAGATCTGTTTAGACTTTGCTTCTTCGATTAGTAAATTGAAAGAACAAACGTCTACTGAACTGGAGCAGGTTAGATACCGGGCCCAACAGTCTACCGAGCAGCTCAGAGACGAAACAAATGAGAAATTAAACGAAATAGATGTAAGGTTTGAGGGTACAAACAAAAGATTTGGTGACATCGAACGAAAGGTTGAACAGCAGCAGGCTGAAATAAGTAAATTGAATGTTGTAATATCCGACCTATCAATAGAAACTAAACTAGAGTCGGTTGATCAAAGAATTAGTCGAATTCAAACTGAGGTAGACAGTATTAAGGGGAAGATTACTAAACTGGAAATCGTCAAGTCTGACATCTCCTATCCTTTTCCTGATAGCGATTCTTCAGGGAAAAATTTCCCAGAAACGAGTAACGTCCTCCCGGGAAAGAGTCAAGTGTTGCCTGATGCACGGGACACAACCATGTATTGTCCCCCGCATCAGCCAACCTCGAAATCATGGTTGAGTAATTTCGATGTACCGATGCAGTCGAGTGTTGTGACTACAACAGTCACTAGCGTAAATGCTCACTCTACCTTTGGAATGGTACAATCTTACAGCGTGCTGCCAGGAGGGGAAAGGAGATGTGCCGGACCGTCGGTTACTGCCGTGGTGGGTCCTAAGTTCGAACCTTACATGGTCAATACTAACTATAAAACCTCTCTTGGTCATATGGGAGCGTTCAGTTCAGTGACCACTCCGTCGGTGGCAAATCCGGTGACAACCCCAACTGCTCAGGATAACGCGTTGATTCCACTGGATTATTTTCCTGCCCCGTATAGTATGAGCTCTAAAGTTTCCCTCCGGGATATTGAACGTTTTCCCACTTTCGATGGGAACATTACTAACGGGTTACCTCGAGTTTTCCTGCGAAGATTGCAGCAATATCTAGACATGTACAAACTTACTGATGGAGAACGCCTACAAATAGTTGAAAAATGTTTGATCGCCGCTTCGGGCGCATGGTTTGCCTCGGTTAAATACCAAATCCGGACGTTCGGTGATTTTTTGATTCTTTTCAAAGAAGAATATTGTAATGAGCACATCGAACGACTCCAAAAAAGAAACTTACAATCACTCCGGTATGATCGCTCTAAGTATGGATCCCTCTTGGACTATGCTTGGAAAATTATCGAACTATATTATCAGATAGCTGAACATCCCTCTCAGGCCGAACTGGTAGATATTATTGTTAACGCTCTTCCACCTGATGAGTCCCGGGCCATAGCGTCCCACTTGTGCCAAACGGTGCGAGAAGTCACCTCACGGTTAGCTGCCTTGTGCGGTAAGGAAGTTGGTGGTCCACCAAAACGATACTTCGCCCGACAGGCAAAGATTCTAAAACCGACGAAGACGAAGGTAACGGCAAGTTGCCAGACAGATTTCCTGAGTTATACCCAAGCTGGATCTCGTTATCCTAGTGGGTATGGCTCAGAAAACAACAATAATGGCCGGCGAATATTTAGGAATCGGCCCATGTTCAACAATCGCCGGAGTTATCGTCCCTATGACCGTACCAACATGGAATCAAACCCGGAAAGGGGCGATAACGCCAGGAGGAATTTTAACAGGACGTACGGAAGAAGGGAGAACGGTAATAGTCAGGGCAATAATAATAACAATAATAGTAACAATAATGTAAATCGACCCCAGAATTCAGTCCCTTCGCAAGTGCGTGGTAACGGTGAGCCTAGAACAATATTAAATGGCAGTGATAGACGAGAAACTAGATCCTAATGTCATCTGATATGCTAGTCGACGGCTGAAGCCTTACGAATTGTCTCTGTCGATTTCTCAGTTAGAACTTCTGTCCGTTCTATTGCTATATGAACACTACTGAAAAAAAACTGCGCTGTTTTGCATAACCTTAAAGGCGAAAGTATCGGAACTCACAATTTTCGAAATTTAAAGATTTTCAATTGTACAGAAGATAAACGTAATGAATTACTCGCGCAATACCCCAAGTAGATATAATATACTGTCCTAGTGTGACTGGTAATGTTTGAATGAGATGAATGAGTGTGTTAATTTAACAAGCATCAGTAGTTAGTATTCCCAATTAGCAAAATTTTGTTATTCTAACAAAATTTTTGTTAATGGGCCGGGGAAAACTGTAATGTACCATTACAGTTGAAAGTAATGGCAATTTTTTTTTACGCACCCTGTACCTAGTAATTTTTTTTTCTTTCATTCAATTTCGGTTTAGCTACACAATTTATTTACTCCCTTTACTTCGAATTAAATACAATGAATCGAAAGATTTCATTAATAACCATATTCCCACTGTATAATATATTTATTTACATTTTGATTAAGTGTAAATCCCATTTTCGGATATATAAGTTGAATAGTTACAAGGTTTACCATTCTGACGTCATACCGAAACATAGTTCTGTCATTGGATATAAATTTTCTTAATTTCAGACCAATGTAGAATTTAGTCAGGTACCTAATCTTTCCCTCACCCCCTCTTAGTAGTCCATAGTCACTTTCAGATCCGGTTATATCTGGATTTACCAAATTTCCATTTGCTTTGTAATTTCCGCGGCTAAAGTTTTCGTTCTGATTGGAGGAATTCTCCTACCTCTGGCTTTTTCGGCGCAATGTTATGAGAATAATCAAGAACGACTCTACGAGCACAGCCGTGGAAATCAACTACGCTATACTGGCTGGTAAAGACGTGGATTTCGAGTGTAAAACAGGTAAAATTTAGACTAAATGTCATCGTAAACGTCGTGTGATCAATCAGGAGCCAGGAAACCCATATTTTTGTTGAAAGAACTGCAAAACCAGGGGAAAATATCTGATTCAGGATTTCGGTTTGCAGGAAGCCATGTTTGCTGCCCAGATAGGATAGACAATATAGGAAAGTGATTTTTTTTTATCTTTTCAAATTCAATTAGGGATTAGGGAAATTACGACCTGATTAGTGCATGTTGGTCGTGTATTAAGTAAATGTGATTTATTATTATTTATTTCGTAATTGCATGTATGTAGTAGGTTTGATAGTATTGTAAATAATCATAATGGCAGCTTAAGTTAGCTTAAAAGGGCTCCTATCCCCTTTTCTAAATTGAACCGGTTCTAGCGGGGGAATGGGTTAGTTATTGTTCGTTTTAGGGCCTTTTCCCCTTTCAGGGGAAGGGTCCCTCCATAAACCTCGTTAAGGTGCCCCCCGGGCATCAACTTTTGGTAGTCATTATGTAAACAATTGGTCAGGTCAATTGGACCTAGTGTTTACCTTTCTCATTTTGCCCCTCTAAATTAAATAGAGCCGACGGTATATATCAGAAGGGAGTATTTATTTGGTCAACATGCATGTAACTAAATGGTGCATGTTTGGTTTAGTTAGTTGTTTTATGTATAGTATTAGCAGTGGTGTATGTAGTTAGTAGTCTTGTGTGAGTGTGTGAAATTTCGGTTAGGACAGTGTATAAATATGTGTTAATTTAGTACCATTTTCCTAACAGAAATAAACCAGAGTAAATATTAAATTTCTGATTAATGAGTACAAGTATAGATTTCAGTACACGGTAAATTATGCCTCCACTACAGCGCCACAGCGTCCGGTTTCGGTACTCAATTGTTTGTTGACAATACGACATCGCATAACTTAGTGATCTAGGTTGTTGGATTTTAGTCATTTATTCAAAAATTACTTTCATTGGACATGGTTTTCGGTTCAGATGAGTATACCTTCGTATAAAATAACATGAGATCTTGCTGTGCGAAAAATTTCAGCTTGCTAGGGTCAGTAGAAATTGAAATATCTGCTGAAATAAAGAATACCTATTTTCTTAGTAGAAGTAAAGCGCATATGCTGTTACTGTTTGTTTCAAAATGTAGTATTAAATTCTCTTTTCCCGTGGCTGTAGAAAATTCCATTGTTGCTTTAGTTTTATCAGCAAATAGATTAATCGTTGACAACTTAACTTTCAGTAAATACATGTATGATTTTTGTTTTAAACCTGCGAAGTAAATACAATTTGGGTGTTTCGAGACAAAGAGTACGTGGTTCGATGAATGTGATCGTGTGGTGGTTTGAGCGTGATAGATTGTGATAATTATATATATTTATTACTGTGTAATGTAAATATGTGTATGGCCTGCGTGTAAAATGTATGAAATAGGGTGTCTATAAAATATTACTTCGCGCGAAAATTAGTAGATAATGAATGAATATAATGGTATATTAATAATATGATATAAAATATGAATGAGATGATGACCCCTATATTTAAATGGATAGGCCTAGTGTATGTTATATAGTGAAAATATGAATATGTTTACGAAGAAAAGAAAAGATCTCTCGCGTTTTGACTTCTACACCAGTACATTCATCCAACCGAGTTTGCTACTTGAATGGTAAATTGTAGTTGGGAAATTGTCTTACTTTGCATTTATGTACCTCATGATAATAGCCCCGGAATCTTAAAACTTTCAATAGATAGGGTAGCATCATGTGGGAATTACTTCTAAAGGTTGACAGAAATGATAATTAAGAAAACCAACTGCTATATTCTGTGATCATCGAAAAGTACAGGTTTCGGTCATTTATACCTTTAACATTCATTGCCTCTCAGAGATTTTTTTTTGTCGCTTACCTTATTTAGTTATTGTGCAGTGTTCATATAACTCAGTTCGGACTATCCGATTAAATCAACTGCTACTAAATTAATATTCATGTCATTAGCGTACCCGGATGTCGACCCCTAGTCCCTTTAAGTATTTTCATTTCTTTTCTTAGTTTAATTAGACGAGGGAAATTAACGACATCCCAGACGGTGGCATGTCTGCGCTGGGTAGCCATCGGTGATGTTTCGGTAATTGAAATCACCGATCCAAAATTCAGTTTATTTATTTAATTTTTTTTTAATTTTGGCGAATTACTAATTAGGGATACCTTAGCTATTACTCTAATTTCATCCCTATTCTGGAATCTTCTAGTTTCCAAGAGGTCGGATGATTTTTTTTTCTTGAAATTCTAAATTAGCGCCTTCTCTAACCTTCCGGACGATTTCCGGGAACCTGCTGGTTTGGGCCGGATACGGGGATCGGATTTCAATCTTACAACCAAATTCTTGTGGGATTGGGATCTGATGGACACAGAACTTGCATCCTTGGCAGCAGGGCGTTCCTTGAGTCTACGTATTTGAGTAGACCACCCTTTTGGCATGTTAAGAATATTTTGGCTATGGATTTTGTTGAGAGCGAAATTCGATTTCTGTCTTTGTAGCGTTAGTTATTTCCCACTTAAATCTTTGGCGCCACTATTTCTTCGTCTTCCTTCTTCTCTATCTCTCTCTGTCTTCATTACTTCGAGATTTTTTTTTTTAAATTTCAACCTCCCCCCCCTGGTTTCTGAAACTCATGAAAATGTACAATATTCCATATCACTTATTTCGATCGTATGTACTAACTGAGACATCGAGGGATGCAATTCGTGGAGGTATTGCAGCACATCTCGGGACCATTTTCGCGATATTCAATCCACCACTGGAGAAATTGACGGGAAGGTACACTATGCTTTCGGATTCCTAGAAACATTCGTTATTCATGGATCATACAAATTATATCCATTGACAACTGATTTCTGGTTTTTATTTCTATTGATTGGTCATATAGTGTATATGTATTAGTAGTCTGGGCCCACTAGTTTCCAATAACATTGATTTTTTTTTATACCTCTATATATGTGCTTACATAGTTTTAAAAGTTACGTGCCTGCTCATTTTGTTGCATTTCCACCTCTTATGTCAACTATTTTTTATATATCTACGCGGATCTTTAGTAAATTGAAAATGATTATTGATTATCGGGTTTATACATATAAATTACAATGTTGCAACCTTATGAGGAAAAAAAAAGTGAATTTTTGATAGTCAGGGTTTTTGTTTTTGTCTTTGAGCCAATAAAATATAAATATTTATAAAATATGAATACTTGTCGAATATGAACGGTTATGTAGGATTTAAACGTCGACGAAATACTACGATGGATATTAAAGTGAAATTTATTGTATTGAATAATATGAATATATATATATATACGAGTATGTATGTAATGGGCTCGGTATTTACCCTGGTTTTATTTAGGTTGCCAAAGGTTTTTGACACCCGACCTTTACCAACTATTTGTGACATATAGTGTTACCGCGTATATTGTAATAAATTACATTTTGTTGAGTGGTTACTGATGTCTGTAACTATTAAAGTTGAATATAATGTTAAATACCGCATGTAAGTAAAACGAGTAGCAGGTCGTAAGATAAGTAAAATAACCCTAATCCTCATTCAAATTTATTCGCAAGATCAAAGTGAAATTAATAACCTACGAAACAGTGTGCCCCACCAACGAATCTTCTATCAGTAGACTCTGAAACAAATCCTTCCCCTACGATCAGAAATTTAACTATTCAGTGACTAGAATCTTTTGACTACAAGATCTATACTATAAAGAAAATTACTGGTCTTAAATTTAATGAAGAGAAGTTTAGTTGATAACTTAATGTGAATACCGGAATATGGAAATATGTTCTCAATGTCTGTGACTGGATTCAAAATTTTTTTAACCTTGATAAACTTTGAAATTTTATATTGAGTGCGTCGAGTGACGAAATGAGAAATATAAATATATATATATGATATGAAGCGACTATTTGTCTATAGCTAAAACAAAAACAATTAAACACTCTCATGGACACAAACCACAGTGCAAAAGAGAGTTGGAAAAAGGAGCTATTATCGATGTGAGAACAAAGACTCATAAAATCGTCGAAATGTCTCCTCTTGGGACAGAGACCTAATAAAATGTTACTAAAGTTTTTTTTTTTAAGGATGATTAACCAATTATATTTTTTTTCTTTCTTTCTTTTCCGCAACGATATATATATATTCATTACATTGAATCCTAAATGTATTGATCTTTGAATTTTTTTTATTTTTGTCTTTCATTTTTTTCTTTTGTCAAATTCTCTTTTATGTAATTCAACTTTTAATATATATATAGGAAGAGAAATGTGTTATTTGGTCTTGATAAAACTAGCGAATTTCTATGCATGTTAATGAAACATTCTTTCCATGTATTAAGTTTTTCCCTGTTATGTCCAACTAATTTTTCTTTTATTGAAATGTAATAAATGTATATAGTAATGTAGTTAGGTTAGTTTAATTTAACTAAATACAACCCAAAGTATACATTGTCCTATATGAATGCGTGTGTGAGTGAAATGTAGGTTTAGTATTAAGTGCATCCATTATTTTGACATATATGTGTGACTTATTATAATTAATGGTAGTTATCAATTAAACTCATTGAATGTTAATACTAACTTAAGTTGGCTCTATGAAGGAAGTAAAAAGGACTGAAGTAGCCTGAACGAATGATCATCATGAGAGAACTGTGAGAGTCAAAATCTTCTACGAATATGTAATACTCTGATTTTTTTTTTTCTTTGTGGTCGATTCTAACATGCCATCAACTTCGTCTTTTATTTTTCAAATATTGGATATTAGTCTAGAACTTCTGGAAATATTGAATAAACTGTAAACTTAAACTTTCTCGTCTATCTCAGATCTAGATCGGGATAATTTGGTAGTTGGGGTTAAATGGATCTAGATCGGGGATGTATGGGTTAACATGCGTCTACCCTTAATCACCTGAATACCAAATATTAACCCAATAGCTATTGGAATTCGATAATTATTCACTTTCTTTACCATATGTTTTCAAAATATTCAGTAACAGTTTCCTCTTTATTACCTTCTTACTTTACCTCTTTCCTCTTCTATTTTCCTTTTCCTTTCTTCATCTTCTTCTTCTATTTTTTTTTAATAAAACTGAAAAGGGGGTTGTGACTGGGAATCCTAGATGTAATAAACACGGTCATGTACTTAGTTATTTTATTTCATTCTCTTTAGAAGTCCGATAAAAAGTTTTCTCGCTTCAATCGAATCTAGTATGTTCAAAATTAAGAAACGGTGGTTTCTATGTTGGACGACAGCCCCCCTTTTTTTACAAACTGATTTAAAAAAGCCGTATCTTGATATCTCCTATTGTTTTCATTCCTGGAAACAAGAATTGAAATAGGAAATAATAGTTAATTTGAACCACTTCCTGTTGATCGTAAAAAAAAAGCCGTATACTAATATCTCTTATTGTTTTGATCTATGGAAAAAAGAATTGAAATAGGAAATAAAAGTTAATTTGAACCACTTCCTGTTCCGGTAGGGTGTTGGTCAAAAATGTTCTCGCTATCCGTTACTGTTTTCTTTCTATGGCGAGGAACGTTCAAACAGAATATGGCTAATTTTAACAAATTCTGCTTTGATCGAAGCTGCTACGGAGAAGGAGGAGGCTATTCTTGAGACGATGAATCGATTGCAAAAACCCAATTTTTAGTATCTTTTACCATTTTTACTCTACGGAAATTAGTAATGGAACCGGAAGTACTAGTAAATTTGAACAATTTCCAGTTTTCGTAGAGTTATATGGATAGTAACGATATGTTTGTTGAGAGGCTCAATCGTTTGCTTAAAACTGCTTTTAGCTATCTGCTCCCGTTTTCGTTCTATAGCGATAAACGTTGAAACCGTTATTAAAACCAGATAGCAAATTCTAACTACAGCCGAATTTAGTAGAGTATTGTAGATAGTAATGATATGTTGTTTTTAGACTCTAAATCGTTTGCAGAAACCAATTCTCACTATCCGTTATCATTTTCTTTATATATCGACAAACGTTGAAACCAAAATGGCTAATTTGAGCCGATTCCGGTTTGAGTAGAAGGCTAACGGAGAAAAAAATAAAATCTATTCCTTGGACACTGAATTAATTGCAAAAGACCACATCTTGAAGAATTTGTTATTTCTATTAGGCGGAAATTGGAAATCGAAACCGGAAGTAATAGTAAATTTCAACCATTTATGGTTTCGGTAGAATGTTTTACGTACTCATGATGCTGTCTCTTGATGGTAACTCGTTTTCAAAAATCAGTGCTCGCTATGTTACCGTTTCATGCTATGACGATAAAAGTTGAAACTGTTGTTGAAACCGGAAGTAATAATAAATTTAAACCATTTTCAATTTTAGTAGAGTATTGTGAATCACTATGATATGTTGCCTATACACGCGCAATCGTTTACAAAAAAAGTCTCCCTGTATGTTGCCGTTTTCAGCTATGGGTGAAATGTTAGAACCGGAAATTGCTAATTTGAACCACTTCTGGCTTCAATATAGAGTTAACGAATTAGATGGAACCTATTCTATTAATTGGATGAAGAATCAATTGCAGAAAACCACTTCTCGATATCACTTACTGTCTTTTCTCTGGTATCTGTCAACAGACACACGGATGAAACCACTCTATAAGATTTCCGACCTTTATGCACAGCATAGTTTGGAAGTTTAAAACCTGTCTTTGGTTCCATAAATATTATTAACACTAACATAACAATGATACTCTTGTGTATAATTCAAAAAGTTAGCCGTGAAATTTAATCCAGATTGGAAGTAGTAGTGGGAAGGCCTCTTGTTATAACAGATTTGTTGGTATTCAGGTAAAACCAACATAATCTTTCTATTTTACAACGGGTGAGTAATGCATAGGTCATTTCTACTGTATATCAACTTCACGGACCAAAGCGACTTGTGACTTCATGAAAAGTTATTTGTTGGTTCTTCAAGGTCAATAACAACAAAATAACTAATACTAGGAGTACACGCGACCCATTACTTCGATAGAAGAGGCAGATTCAACGTGTTTACGTATAAAAGACTAATGCCCTCCGGCACTTAGTAGAAGGCTTAACTGGGTGGAAGCAACATAGCAACGTTCTATGCGAAAGAACGCTGTTTGTTCTATCTGTTGTGTGTATGAAGCACGAATTTGCTTGTGTGTCTGTCTGTGTGCGGCATAGGGATCAGACGAGTTGACAAAAAGTTACTAAATTTTAATCACAGATACTTTTGTCCAGGCCAAGACCAGGACGAAGAGTTAGTTTTTTTCAAAATTCGAACCAGGGGTCTCAGGGGAGGGGGACGTTTACCGGGAAATGTAATAATGTTAGAAAATGGCCGGTATTTTTGTCGAATTCATAGTTTTCACGGTCACTGAGATCAATGGTGACACTTCCATTAGCGATGACTTTCAAAATCAGCTGCCATTGTGTGCGGACCGGGTTCTCCGGGGGGAGAGGGGTCACCAAGACATGTAAAAGTAATCCAAAATCACCGATATTTGTGTTAAATCCATAGTTTTCGCAGTCGCTGAAATCAATGGTGACACTTCCATTAGCGATGACTCAAAATCGACTACCATTGTATGCGGGCCGGTGTCACCAAGGGGAGGGAAGATGTACCGAAACACGTAAAAATAATCCAAAATTTCCTATATTAGTGTCAAATCCTTAGTTTTCACGGTCGCTGAGATGAATGGTGATTCTTCCAGAGGCATTGACTTCTAAATACAGCTCCCATCGCCTGGGAGTCAGAGGCTTTCTTTTTAAATTTCGAACCAGGGGGTCTCAAGGTGCGTTTCCCGCGATATGTAAATGTAGTAGAAAATTACCAATATATTTTCGTTTCGTTGTTCAGTTTGTTTACATAGATGTTTTATCTGACCCATGCGAGAAGTGGTTATTTCAGCTAGTTATTATTAAATGCAAGAAATAAATTATTAATAATATACAGGGTGGCCCAAAAGTAGGTATACAGTACCGTAGTGATCAGCTCATTGCATTTTATATAATTTCTTATTTTTATCCATCAGGTAGACTTAGTTTCTTTATTTTTTGTTCTTAATATGTTTTTACTTACATCTCAAGGTCAGAAGAGCCGAAGCAAATAAACTCATAAACTAGAATGTTATAGTTGATCAATACAGAGGTGTATGTCTATTTTTGGACTACGTGAAGAGATAGGAATGTCTTTTGAAAGAAAGAAACGAAAGTGTATACACACACAACCGTATTTGACTTTATATAATCTATCCTAAACCGCGGTCACTAATCTAAGATAATGTAGGAAAAATGCAAGAAAGTAATTAATAATAATAAATATGAACATATAAAAATACATTTTGAAAGAAAAAAGTTTCCCTTGCAGAACTTGTTTACTCCAGACACCGAAGCGTTAACCAGAGTTGGAAAATGTCTTTATTGAAACGGGCGAGGTTCTGCCATGGCTGCTCTACCACCACAGTTGGAGTGGGTCAGTGGGTCGGTGGGTCAAGTTTGTCGAGTTTTCTGAGTGGGTCGTTGGTCAACAGCATGTGACCCACTGCGACCCACCACTCACCGTGACCCACTGCGACCCATCACACACCATGACCCACTCTGCTCACTGCATTGTAAACAGCATCTTCTGAAGAGAAAATTTTTTTCACCCTCGACTCTAGCCATAGAAACTAAAAACTAAAAGGAAGAACATTGAAGAAGCAGTTGAAGTTAAATTTATATCATGGCAGTCAAGGTGGCTCATATCAAGAACTGTCTAATATCAATATTAGGCAGGCAACTAATATAGATCGTTTTCGATTATTTTTAGAAATCAATCCTATATATAGAAAACGCCCCCCCCCCCAACAAAAGGGAGTTCTAAAAAATGATATTGAGATTAGGGCCTAACTAAGTATATGCCAAATGTCATTTCGGTTGACTGCAATTTGATCATGATGATCACACATACATAGTTATATCCAATTTTTTATATAATAATTCATACATTATATGTGATTCAAAAAAATTCCAGTAGTTAGCTCCTCTAAAAAATCTCAGGCTGGGTCTGAAAAGTCAAGAAGTAATTCCTATTGCAATTATTGCAATTGCAAATATGATCAATTGCCTGAAGTTCTGCAAGAATGCCTGAGGTTCTTTCTTCAATAGAAACAAATGAAAAAAGAAGAAAAAGGAAGGCCTTGAAAGTAAAACGTAGACAAATTCACCAGTGCTCAGAAGAAGCTGTCTACAATGACTGAGCAGAATGGGGCGGTGAGTCAGAGTGGATCGGTGGGTCAGCGTGGGTCAAAATGGATTGTTGGATCAGAGTGGGTCACGGTAGGTTGTGTGTCGCAGTCAGTCACATCCTGTTGACCCACGACAGTAATACTCCCCGCACTATGGCCAGCCGAGTCAGCAAAAATTTTTGTGACGTCATAGGTCAAAGGTCAATGACCTTGGCCCGGAGTCAATGACCGAGGGGTACTTAGGACCACCCCGTCTAAATTTTGGCAGGGGTACCATGGCCCACCCCCTAAATTTTAGCAGGGGTACATAGGACCACCCCTCTTAAATTTTGGAAATTGCCAAATCTAAAAATTTGGTGTGGTAGCCTAGGACCATAGTATGTACCTCTATCAGTATTGGAGGTCTATGTCGTTCCCTTTCATGGGTACAAAATTGCCAAAAATTCAAATTTCGGAGGCTTTTAACCTAATTTATCCCCTTTGATGAGGTGTTATTACCTTATATAGTTATATGGACGTATACAGGATTCCATTCCCTTTCATGAGATAAGGGTATATTGGTGCACCGCTTGAAAAATTTGGGAGGGGTACCTTGGCCCACCCCTTTAGCTTTGGAAATTGCCCAATTTATACATTGGGTATTATAGTACTGGACCCTAATATGTATTATAATAAATTGGGGTGGTCCACTTCGTTCCGTTTTGGGGGTACAAAATTGCCAAAATATAAACGTAAGCTATACGTTGTACCACGTGTTTCGTTTTTGATCTAATTTATCTCCTTGGATGAGGTCCTATTACCTTATATGGTTATATGGTCATGTATAGGGGCCCATTCCCTTTCATAAGATATGGGTATATTGATGCACCCGCTTTAAAAATTTGGGAGAAGTACATTGGCCGACACCTTAAATTTTGGAAATTGCTCAGTTGAAACATTTTGTATAATAGTATAGGACCCTGATATGTATCATGATAAATTTGAGTGGTCCACCTCGTTCCCTTTTAGGGTACAAAATTGCCAAAATATAAACGTAAGCAATACGTTGTACCACGTGTTGGTTTTTGGTTCTTTTTATCCCCATTTGAGGGGTCCATTACGTATCATAAGACATGGGTACGTTGGTGCACCCCTTGAAATTTTTGGGAGGGGTACCTAGGCCCACCCCTTCAATTTTTGAAATTCTCCAATTTAACCATTTGGTATCATAATACAGGACCTCAATATGTATCATGATAAATTTGGATGGTCCAAATCGTTACCTTTCATAGGTACAAATTGCCAAATTTTAGTACAACCACCTGTTTGGTTTTTCGTCCATTTTATCCCCTTAGATGAGGTCCTATTACCTTATATGGTCCATATGGTCATGTATAGGTGTTCATTTCCTATAATAAGACATGGGTATATTGGTGCACCCCTTTAAATTTTTGGGAGGGGTACCTTGGCCCACCCGTTAAATTTTTTAGATTTTCCGATTTAAGCATTCGATATTATAGTACAGGACCTCAATATGTATCATGATAAATTTGGATGGTCCACCTCTTCCCTTTCATGGGTAAAAGATTGTCGAAAATTAGTACGACCACGTGTTTGGTTTTGACCTAAGCTATGCGCTTTGATGAGATCCTATGGTTATATAAGGGTCAATATCTTACATAAGACATAGGTATATTAGTGCATCCTTTTTTAAAATTTGGTAGGGGCCCACCCCTTAAATTTTGGAAATTGTTTAATATAAGCATTTGGTATTGTAGTATAGGACATCAATATGTATCACTATAAATATGGGTGATCCATCACGTTCCCTTTTATGGGTAAAGAACTACCAAAACTCGAATTTCGGAGGTTATTGACCCCCTTTGATGTGGTCTTATTACCTTATATGATTATATGGGCATGTATAGGAATCTATTCTATTTCTTAAGATATAGATACATTGGTGCATCCGTTGAAAAATTTGAAGGAGTACACTGGCCCGCCACCTTAAATTTTGGAGATTGTTAAATGTAAACATTTAATATAGTACTATAGGACCCTAATATGTATTAGTATAAGTTTGGGTGGTCCATTTTTGTACCCTTTTATGGTTAAAAAATGTTAAAAATTCAAATTTCGGAGGTTATTGACCCCCTTTGATGTGGTTTTATTACCTTATATGAATGTATGAATGTGTTCAGTAGTCTATTTTCATTTATAATGCATGAGAACATTGATGCTTCCATTTTAAAATTTGGCAGAGGTACTTTGGCTTACAGTTAAAGTTAGGAAATCGCCCAATTTGGTATAATAGTATAGGTTCTTATAAATTTTGTTTCCTTTCATGGGTAAAATATTGTCAAAAATGTAAATGAGCCCTTTGATAAGGATGAATGTGTACAGAGGTTTATTACTTTTATATTTTTATATTTCCTTTTAAATTTTGTTGGGGTACATAGAATCATTTCTTAAATTTGAGAATTATCAAATAACAAGTAGGTGTCCCTCTTAAGGACAAATATTCAAATTTAAAGGTTATTGACCTATTTTATCTTTCTTAATATGGTTTTGTTATTGAATGAGTACATGATTTATTACTTTTTTTCATAAGACACAGGTGCATTTGTGTACCATTCTTAAACTTTGGAAGGGTATAATATTTCTTATTGTTAAATCAATAATTGGTAATTGTTCTTAAAATTGGATGGTATCTCATTCTTTGGGTAAATCATTGTCAAATATTAGTATGATCACTTGGTCAGTTATTGACCTATGATGTGATTAGGTGTCCAGGACATTGGTACATTGAAACTTTGTAGGATAATTTGAGAATTGTCAAAATAAAATTACGTCATTAGTTTTGATTATTTCCGCCAAATATGAACGTAAGCAATACGATGTACTACGTGATTCACCTTGAAGAGGTAGAGAACAGGGATTCATTTGATTTCTTGTGGTACTTCTTAAGTTTCAGTACACACTTCTAGGAAACAGTTGGTTCTACTAAGGTAAACAATTGACGGACATTATTGACCTTATTGAACATATAATGATATGGTTAATTTTAAGACAGGTGTATCGAGAGAAGTATTCTTTAAATTTGGGAATTGTGATAAACAGAATTTTAACATAAGGCGCGGAATTTGAAACAATACTTTGAACTTTAATCACAGCTCATAGTCTAAGATCATTGGTGTTGGTTGATTTGACCTTGAGCTTTAGAAATCTGATGACTAACCTTATTGCACCTTATGACTCATAGTCTAAAGGCAATACATATTACAACACTGAAATTTAGTCACAAGGTGATGTAATCTGACACTGGCAAAGTTGTTGTTGTAATTTGATTGGCTGATCACTATCTTTCGTGCAATATGATTGGCTGATCACTATCTTTCGAGCAATCTGATTGGTTGATGAATTTCAAATCTTTGCTGCATTCAGTTTTAAGTTTTGTTTAACATTTAAAAGTCTTGGTTTCTCTCAACATTTTGCACTCATTGATAAATATGATCAAATCCGTTTATCTGTTAATCGAATAGTTAAAAACCGGATAAAGTTTGACGGTTAACCGTGAAACGTAAAAGTGATAGTTTGAAAATTTTTTGTTTGAAATGTTTTAATGAAATTTTTTGTTTCAAGATTTGTTTGAAATTTTTTCGTTTCCAAGTTTTGTTTCAAAATTTTGTTTGAATTTTTTGAAAAATTTTTGTTTGAAAATTTTGTTAAAATTGTTTTTTCAAAATTTTGTTTGAAAAATTTTTTGTTTCAAAATGTTTGAAAATTTTTTGGTAAAATTTTTGTTTGAAAATTTTGTTTGAAATGTTTTGTTTTCAAATTTTTTTCGTTTCAATTTTTTTCAAATTTTTGTTTCAAAATTTTTTGTTTGAAATTTTTGTTGGTAAACTTTTTGTTTCAAATTTTTGTTTGGAAAATTTTGGTTTCAAATTTTTAAGTTTGTGCACTCATTAGTAAAGTACCGGAACTGTTTAGAACAAAAACATCTGGCAGCACTGTTTATCACGATGCAATAGTACACGTCAGGACATGGGGCTGTACTTGAAATGAAAAAACAAATCATTGAAATGGACCATTTTACTACATTGCACTGGTTAATTACATACATCAATACCAGATATAGGATCTGGATATTGTCGATACAATGTATTTTGAACTTCTTGCACTAGTTTGTCTTCAGCGTATAATTTTAATTCCAGCTGAAGTCTTTTAAGGTCTATTGCAATCTCAATTGGTGGAAACTTAATGTCCATTTGATCACAAATAAACTGTTTATCAATACAGGTATGCACCCACGAACGATGTTGACAACCATCACAACATCTAGATACATGTTGTACAATATGCATGACACGTTTTTCAAAATAGTACTTTCTCAGGAATATACTTGTTTTGTTGCACACTTCCACTGCATCTTTTACACACTGGAATACATTGATGAATTTGTTCCATTCCGTTTGCGTTAGATACACCATGTTGCGAGGGATATGCAATGTACTCTTTTTACGTAACAGCACCATCTTCTCTTCGAGGACTGTACGCAACACCACTTCATGATTTGAGCCTAAATGATTTGACTATGGTCACATTTAGCTCATCATGAAAATAATCATTGATTTGGTCGATTCGTGAACATAATATTTGCCATTCTTCACAGGTCAGTTATACACCAAATTGTTCTGCTTTGCCCAATCGAATCACTGCTTCAAATGTACTGGCACTGATACCAATCATCACATGTTTTGTTTGAAATATATTTATTGGATAATAGCTTGCGAAGAGGAATTCTTTATCGTTAGAAGTACACATCTTTCCTGCTGAAACCCACTTGCTCAAATGATTTCAGGGGCTGACACTGTATTTGCTGATTTCATAGAGTTATTGCTGACGTCATTGGAAAGGATTGTGCTGACGTTTGAATTCATGATTTCATCACAGTTGCTGACGTCATGCTGACCAACCAAATTCATAGATCGCATTCAGCATACAACTACTTCTGACGTCAAAGGAATGTGCTGACGTTTGAATTCATTATTTTATCACAATTGCTGACGAAACCAAATTCACTGATCCGGCTATGTACTAAATTCAAATCGATGACTTCGACCCAAGAATCAATTTGTAACATAAAGATACAGATCCAGTATTTAAGAAACGCAGCAATCTTCTTGTTTTGATGCTTCCATGGGTAAATATCTTGCTGTTAAAATTATATTCTTATCATCTTCAAGCTTCACTACGGTTCTTAATCCAAACTTGGTAGGGATTTTTTGGTTAGCTAAAAGTCTATAAGGTACACCTTGTCTCAAAAAGGTTGAGCGCATTCTTTATTGGTGTTTTGAGGCAAAAATTTTCTAAGTCCAGCTTCGGGTATCTTCGGGAAAAAGTAAGCCAGGTTCGAACCTCCAAGCCAGCCTTTGCAATCGGGAAAAAGTTTGCAGATGTGTTTTTCTTCTTTTAAATATAATAAGACTTGTTACCAAGTGTTTAAAAAAGCAACATTGATTGAAATACTTAATGATACAATATTTCGAAACCTTTTATTAATGTGAGTACATGCTTGTTTGTCATTTAGCTCTCTATACGTAATGGAACATTTAAATACGTTAAAGAATCTTTCCATATGTAAAAGAATGCTCAAAGTTAAGAAATAGAACATAATTATCGACTGAGTACTAAAATAAAAGTCAAAGTAGAACAGAAACAGCGTTTGTAATGGATATGAATGTCATAATTATCTTGAGATCCCTTATACATCGCTAGAAGCTTAGTTCTAGAAGTCCTTGTGTTAGCTCATTGGTAATCTGTTGGATTTCAGATCATAAGGTTGTGAGTTCGAATCCCATCTGGGTCAATACTTTCTTTAAAATTATATTTTCCGCAATGCATGAAAAATTATGTAAAATAATTACATTGAAATACATAAGTTGTTTATATATAACATAATAATTGCAGAACATAGTAATTATTATGTTTAAAATATAACATTTGAGATAATTTTCACAGTAGGTCGTTATTATATATGAGAATGTTAAATACAAGTTAGGAAAATCGTTTAATAGCAATAAATAAGTTATGTAGTGTATTTATTTGCAGCTATTTGTCATACAGATTTAACTTCTCAATATTCTCATTACAGTATGTTATTTATATTCGTGAAATACAGTATATTCCTACGGATATAGAAAGTGTATAAACAGAGTATCCAAAGTCGTATCCTGCTTCAAGACACATAACTTTTCCCGATCCCCTTAACGTCACAGGAAGAAACACAAATTCTTTTTAGAACGGAATGTCGTTACTTAGAGTCTCATTCGAATACGTTGAATATGCTTTTGTGTATTCATCTCTCTCTCTCTCTCTCTCTCTTTCGCTTTGTTTATGTGTGTGTGTGTGTTGCGGAATATCCCAAGTTGAATACAACATTTGCAAAGTATATGAGCATCATTGTCATCGAATACCAGAAATTGAAAGTCGTGTTTCTTCAGGTTAGGTTTGCGTGTTCATGTTAGCTCACTGGTAGAGTACGGACTTGCCACTGAAGAGGTCTTGAGTTCAAAGCCTACAGCTAATTATCATTCTTTTGTTAGTAGGATTGCACAGAAATCGGATACAAGGAGTGTTTTACTTCTAGAAATATTTTCAGAAGCGTTTGGGTAGCCCTGAAAAGGGCTGTTTTCGGGAGTTAAGGCGGGGACATTAATATTGTGTCCAAGACCCTTCTGAATTTATTACACGCTCCATTCTTCTGGGCATGGAATCTATTACATGGGTGACAAATCTATCTCCTTCCCCTACCTCCAGCCATGCTTCGGAAACAAGATGCCACAGGTCATCCTGAGTTCTTGGTGGATCTGCCTCAGGCCAACTTTCCCTTAGTTCACTTCTGCCCACATATTTTCCATGAGATTGAGGTCTGCTCCACGAGGCGGCCAGTCGATTAAATCAATCTCAGGGTGCCCTGCGAACCATTCCTGAACCACACGGGAATTATGTGTTGGCGACTGGTATTGCTGGAACTGAATTACACCATCAGGCTGAAATACTCGTACAGATGGCACCATGATATTACTGATAATGTCTAAGTACTGAGCATTGTCCAGATGTCCTTCAATTCTATGAAGCTGTCCTGCTCCGCGACTGGAAATCCAACCCCAACATAAAATAGATACATGGCCACTGCGATTGCAAGCAGCCACATATCCATGGTCATATCGGGTGCCTCTCGGACGATACACAAAACGGCGTCCCGCCTTTGATGTTGTGAATATGGATTCATCTGAGAAAACTACGTTTTCCCAATTGAGACCCACATTCGCCTGTGCAAACGCGAGACGGTAAATTTTGTGGTCATCTGAGAGTTTTTCCTTCACGGCAGCAACACGGCCACGTAACCCAGCATGACGAAGCCTTCGCAGAGCTGTATGCTTACTACCAGGAAAGAGAGAAGCTTCCCTTATCTGTCTAGACGTCCTTAGTGGGTCTAACCGGGCTTCGTTTACTAATCTCGCATTTTGGGCTTCGGTTGACACATGCGGACGACCAGGAGATCGTAAATTACCAGTCTGACCTGTAGCACCATATTTCCGAATCCATTGCCTTCCTGTAGAGGCCGGGACACCTACTCGCCTGCTAGCTGCAGTTGCAGAATAACCTTCCAACTCCCATAAAGTAATTACTGCTGTACGTCTATCCATAGTTACCAATGTTCTGAGCTGTGAGAAGAAAGCAATAGGTAAAAGCTAGTACCTGACGTGTGATTGGTTACTTGCACGACACGCCTATTGTGGGGAACAGCGTTGCCAGATCTAGCATAATGATGCTATATCTAGCATAATTTGCATGTCTCTAGCACCTAGCATCTTGCTTTTAGCATCCTGCCCAAATCTAGCACAATTTCAGCAAGTTATCAAAAAGCCGTAAAACCTGGAGAAGTTGGTCGTGGGAAGAAAAAGAACGGCAAAAATGTATCCTCTTCCATTGATTCATACACTCGGTAAACGATACAGGCAGTCTTATTTTCCTAAGTAAGTTCGGAACGGCTTTGGGCTTTTTTTTTTTGTAGCTCCACCCAGGGTTTTCTAATCCTTTAACTCCGAGGCATGGGCGGAGCTATGGGGGCCATTCTCCCCCCAACTTTTTGACAACTTCACCATCTTTACTTCTGACTTCATGATCATATTTATTCCTGAAATGACAGCTCCGAGACCGACCAAAAATCTGCCCCCTCCCCCAGCAGACGATTCCCAACTCCGCTTATGCTGCGAAGTAATTTTCTTTCAAAATATGTAAACAAAAACTTTGCATTCATTTATACGATATATACGCCATTGAGTTTGGCAACGACTGCAGTAATTTAGTTGAGTTAACATTTTGGTGCGTGAAGTATTGAGTTCTATCCATGCATTCTTGCTCTCTGTGTATTTTAAGTTACGTTATCGTATCTCAACTTTGTTTTTTTTTTAACCCCTGAATTAGTAATTATGAGGATCTACCATAATTTGACCGAATCTAGCATAAGTTCGATCAGGTTTTGGAATAATTCCGAGCTGTGAGTCTGGCAACGCTGGTGGCGAACGACTTGGTCAACGACTCGCGAAAGAAATCTGAAAATGGTGCGCCGTAATAATAATAATAAAAACAGTTTTTATAAAGGAATATTAATACATACGAAAAGCTGTTTAAAGAATGAATTGTTATACTGACTTTACACGTATAAAAACATATACCATATACCAAACAGATTGAGCGATATGATTATAGCTGTTTTGAGACGAACACTTTCGAAGTCCAACTTCGGGTGTCTTCGGAAAACAGTAAACTAAAGCTGCTGGTTCGAACCTCCAAAGCCAACCTTAGTAATCGGGAAAAGATGTACAGATATGTTTTTCCTTCTGTTAAATATAATAAGACATGTTGAAATGGTATTAAGTGTAGAAAAAAGTAACATTGATTGAAATACTTAATGATACAATATTTCGAGACTATGTATTCACACTCTCGTTTCGTCATTGTGATTTCCATACGGAAAAGAGCATTTACGTATGAGCTCAGTTATATTTCAGAAGCAGCTTCCGAAAAGCGGTCATGTTAGCTCAGAGGTACAACACCGAGCGTTTAAATCGTGAGTTCGATACCCGTTCAGGTGAGATTCCTTTATGATATTCTACTTTCCTCAATGCATGAAAATTATGTAAAATAGTTACATTACAATTCATCAGTTGTATATATATTTTCATATCATCAGTTGTATATATGAGTTGAATATATATATTCATATCATCAGTTGTATATATCAGTTGAATATATATATTCATATCATTTCACGACATAAGTAATTCTTATCTTTAAAATATAACATCTGAGGTATTCACAGAACGTCGGTGTGTTATGTGTGAATATTGAATACAAATTTAAAAAATCGTGTAATAGCAATAAATAAGTTGCAGCTACTTTCATCGCAGATAACTTCTCAATATTCGCATTACAGCATTTAGGTAGAGCATATCGAAAATCGGATCGTGGTTCAAGACAAAAAACTAGCTAGCCCCAAACTGTCACGTAAGAAATTCACGAATCGCAAAAGTAAAGTGAAGAGATTGAGAGCGGTAATTCCTTAATCGCTCTCTCTCAACTCTCTCTTATCTGCATTTATACATATAAAAGTGTATGTATGTATGTTCCATCATAACTCATGTATGCCTAGAGCAGGGTTTCTCAACCTGGGAGTCGCAGCCCCTAGGGGATTGCGAAGATAGGCGGAAGAGATAAATATAGTTAGAATCTAATACCAGAAATTATTTTTAAATATTATTTTTAATTTTGTTCTGATAGGCATACTTTTATTTTTTATACACACTGTAAAGAACAATAAAAAATAAGTCTACTGAACTTTTTCAAAGGGTGTAGAATTCGTGTTACTATTCGGTTCAAAGTCTCTTGTCGTCGCGAATTCTGTCGAGAAATTTGAAGCTTAAAATATACAAAACGATAATCATGCCTGTTGTTCTGTATGGTTGCGATACATGGTCGCTTACTCTGAGGGAAGAACATAGACTGAAAGTATTTGAGAACAAGATCCTTAGACGAATATTCGGACCCAAGAGGAACGGGAATGGGGAATGGCGGAAACTTCATAACGAGGAACTACATAATTTATACGGTTACCCAACATTGTTAGGGTCGTCAAGTCTAGGAGGCTTAGGTGGGCAGGTCAGGTAGCTAGAATGGAGGAAAGTAGAAACGCTTTGAAAGTCTTGACTGGAAGACCAAACGGAAAACGACCATTAGGAAGACCTAGGGGCAGATGGGAGGACAATATTAAGATGGATCTCGCTGAGATAAGAATACAAAGTAGAAACTGGATCCAATTGGCTAAGGATAGAAGTCAGTGTAGAGCTTTTGTGAACGCGGCATTGAACCTCCGGGTTCCATAGGCCATAGAGTTAGTTAGTTAGTAGAGTTGTTTAAAAATGAATTTAAATGAAAGAGGTATGATATAAAACTAATGAGAACTGTATATAGAAATACTAGAAAAATACACATGAAACAAAACCTGCACATTGAAATACAATTAAAATTAAAACGTAATGAGATACCTAAGCATGGTGTAATTTCACTAGTGCAGCAATGCCCGGTTCAATCTTCATGACGAATATTATCAAGCCATTTTCAACTGATAAGCGATTTCTTATCTTTGTTTTAATGTTTACCATAAAAAAAACACTTTCGCACAAGTACGATATAGCAAATGGAATTATTACTTTTAAAGCAGCAATCACCAGACCAGGATATTCTTCTCTCCTCATCAGGCAGAACTTGTCCAAGTCTTCTTTACAGAAAACCAGTTGCAAAGACTTGTCGCATGATCATTCTATTATTTGGTCAAGAAGTTGTGGGCTTAGATCGGATACGTTAATGGCCTCTTCAATGAAGGAGTTTAACATCCATCTTGAACCAGCACCTTCGTCGTTGGGAATATAGATATTACAGTTACTGTATCCACTGTCAGTGCCGGGCGCCGAAAAGAGGGGCCACACATTTCGGAGGAAGTGTGTTACTGAAGTTAGGAAAGTGCATGTGCACATGTGTAAAATAGAAGGAAAAACGTAATAAAATGTGCTCAAAATTAAGGAAAGGTAGGGTTTATTTTGAAAATGTTATTGAGCTTCGTGCCAACCATGGTGGCGCTTCGTAGCTAGTCTGTCGACGTCACTCATATATACGGTGACATCGTACTATACTCTCGCCCCGGGCAATGATTTTCCATGGCACTGTTCACTATAAACAAAAAAAAATGGATTCTACTATTATAGAAATAGGTATGTTAAAAATCCCACACAAGCTTATTATAAAACAAATTATAAAAGGGTCGCTGGCAAGAGCGTGTGATAAAAGGGGATTGTGATAGGAATTAGATTGAGAACCACTGGCCTAGAGTAATTTTAACCACATTTCTTATAGTTTCAAAAAGAGTGCTGTCGGGTTACCTATGGTGAATGGGAGGGGGATACATATAAAAGATTGCTAGAAAATGATCGATATTAGATTCATAGTTTTCGGGGTCGCTTAGATAAATAGTGAGACTTTCAATTTCGCTTAACTCCGATTAAGCTCTCATTAGTAGGGATGGGCACGAACGACTTTTCTTTGAAACTCGACTCGACTCGAAACAGACATCTTTGAGGTCTACTCTTGGACTCGGCGCGAAAAATATCTTCCAACTCGACTCGGATTAGAGTCAAGTCGAACCAAAACGAGCCAAATTCTGTGTGTAGTCCTACCTAGACAATACATAGACAATAATTATTCTATCATCAATTATACTACTGTTACTACAAATAATAATAATAATAATAATAATAATAATAATAATAATAATAATAATAATAATAATAATAATAATAATAATAATTATTATTATTATTATTATTATTATTATTATTATTATTATTATTATTATTATTATTATGACAACACAGTGTACAAACATGAACGATAGATGGTTAGTAAAGGAATACTAAAAGCTAGTTGACTGCCGACGTCGGTAGTCATGAAGTCTACAAGGCAAGGACATCGTTCATTACCCTAAGCTGTAAGCGTCGGTGGACTACAGATGGTCAACTATTAACCTCTCGCCAGAAATTGGTGGCCCCGCAGCGACGATCCGTGATGGCCCAAGTTACATTTTGAAAACTTTACTACCAGCGGCAGAGACGCGATGAAACGCCAACGAACCACAAAATTACTCTCCCAAAATATGTTAAAATGCCTATATGTGTGATTTGTTTATATTTAGGTGAAACAAAAAAACACAAAACAAATACTCCGGGTGTTAGATTAATACTTAATCGGAAATCTTTATATCTTATCTAGATCACTTGTTTGTATCTATTTTACTACAACAGTAATCTACACAAAATCAATACTCAGTAAATCTTCTTGAATCTTGTTTATTCTTTATATGTACCTTTATCCTAGTTTCATATAAATCTCTTAAATCTTCAAATCCTAAATCATATTTTACATAACATCCATAATCTATATCTTCGTTAAATCTTGTAACTTTTCTATTTGCACATACTCATGCCCAAATTACCTTAGGAACGGCTAGTGCACATTTTTTAAACACTTTTATCTATGTATTCCTATATTCTAACATTCTCCCCTCTTTACAAAATCAGAACCTCCACTTTCGATAATCTTTTTTCTCTTCTTTTCCCTTTTACTCATGTCAACCGTACGTTGAATATCATCGTATCTTCAACCATGTGAGCAGAGTCCCAATTCTATTCCTTGGCCGCAAGCAATTGCTATCTGAAGTTAACCGCTCCTGAACCTTGGTGCTCCTTGCCATTCCCAAATCACTGTCTCTATATGCATGAAACATTTTGCCGCTGTCCATGAAATTTTTCGTGCGTTCAACTGACGATTGCGATTTTCTGATCGTTCGCTGAAACGCTTCGAAATCATCAGAATTGTGCTTCTTTACTTCCACGTCTCTCATCACTTCCTTCTCCTCTTGTTGCACTTTGTTCACCACCTTCTTCATCTTCTTCAAAGCCGTTGCAGATAAACTTTGCTTTTTCGTATTATGTGGAAGAGATTGGCTCTTGACTTCATAAGACATGTTCTTGTTGAAGGATTGACATTCTTTCGCAACATCTGATGGCTTGTTGAAGGATTGACATTCTTTCGCAACATCTGATGGCAACTTATTTACGTTAGATGAAGTTTTCTTCTTAACTAGTTTTCCATCCAACATCATAGGAGTATTACATTCTTCTTGGGATATCCCAGTCGCAAACACATCAGCCTTATTATTTGTTTGTTTCAATTGAAACAAGGGATTTAACTTCTTTGAAAAACAAGCTCTTGCGTAATGTCCAATAAACAAACATCGGAAACACCTCCTAGTTTTTGCAGGGCAAACCATATCTATATGTGCTCTACGACATCTTTGACATGATCGGGGAAGTTCACCAATACTCGATTCGTTTGAAGCTTTGAAGTTATTATTTCGTCCTAGTGTCACAATTGGCTGATTAAACTGATTCCGGTGTTTTAGGAGAGAAATTTCTTCTTTCAACAACACAATTTGCTTATCTCGCTGTTCTAATTCCAATAAAATCCATTTTTTAATATCTGCACTCACCAAGTGCTGCAATTGTTCCCACCACGATGAGAGTGTAGATTTGCTTGAAATCGACTGCGCCATTGTTGAAACCCAAAGTTAAGTACACACAAAATATACACTTAAATTCTTCCTTACTATCAGACTCTTTCCGATGATCTCGTGACCTTTTCTTGTACCACCAATTGGCCCAAAAATGTTTAACTCTCTTGGGAGAATTCGTGTGCTTATCCTCTAAAACTCCTATATCTGGGTAGTTCGGTACCTCTACTTCATGCAGCTCTGACATATGCCCTTGTAATCCGTCGGTTGCCACTGTTGCCATCCCAATCCTGTCTTGCTGTTGATCCGTGCATTTGGTCCTGTCACGCTGTTCATCCTTGCACTGTGAATTCTCTTGGTTCCACTGATCATACCACAATATGTCCGTCATGCCATAGTGTGGATCACAATCGGAAAGTGTGCGTTCCTCTTCCGTATCACAAAATATGTGATCTAACTTCAGCTGATTTGCCATTTCAACTAGTTCGTCCTGTTCTGACTTCCTGATGGTATTTTCAGAGGCTTCAAAAGTGTCATATTGACAGGCTAATGCAAAATGATTCCTACGTCCACATTTTAAACATTGTTTTCCCCACGCAGGACAAGCTCCTCTCTTGTGTTGTAATCTACAGAAACTACACCGAGCAGGAAATTTCGGTGACGATCTTGGAGATGATGATGATTTTGGAGATGCTGAAGTGGAACTAGACCCATGCCGCTCGTTAACTTTTGCAAAACGATTTTTTGTCGGATGCACCATATTTATACCAGACTCTGGTTTAGGCTTATATAACCTCAACTGTTGTTCGGTGCTTTCCATAGTTAACGCAATGTCTATAGCTTGCTGGAAAGTCAAATCTTTTGTGTTTAACAGCTTACGCCGAATCGCTTCATCAGTGACTCCAAACACAAACTGGTCTCGAAGATTCTCATCCAAGCAACAAGTGTAGCCACAAAATGATGATTGATTTTTTAAATCTAGTACAAAGCTATTAATCGACTGATAAGGCTTCTGCTTCATGCTGTGGAATTGAAATCTCTCCGAAATAACGTTCACTTTTGCTACATAATATGTTTTCATAGCTGTCTTGATTTCTTCATATGACTTTTCTGATGGTGAATCTGGCCAACACATATTACAAATTTGCTCATACGCTTCGGAACCAATAATAGCAAACAAAGTTGAGACCTTTCTGTCATCTGGGATTTGTGTGGCTATACATAAATGTTCAAAACGATCCAGATATGCTTGCAGGTGATCGGTTTCACAGTTGAAAGGTGGAAAACTTGGCAATGAAGACATTGTGTATCCTAGCTCTCTCTTTTAATCCTTCAATACAATCTGTTAACTTTAATTCTTCTTGGATCAATACTGGTATCCTAGAGCTTGAATCCTATCCTACCGACTGCGCCAAAATTGTTAGATTAATACTTAATCGGAAATCTTTATATCTTATCTAGATCACTTGTTTGTATCTATTTTACTACAACAGTAATCTACACAAAATCAATACTTAGTAAATCTTCTTGAATCTTGTTTATTCTTTATATGTACCTTTATCCTAGTTTCATATAAATCTCTTAAATCTTCAAATCCTAAATCATATTTTACATAACATCCATAATCTATATCTTCGTTAAATCTTGTAACTTTTCTATTTGCACATACTCATGCCCAAATTACCTTAGGAATGGCTAGTGCACATTTTTTAAACACTTTTTATCTATGTATTCCTATATTCTAACACCGGGGTGGACGCGAACTATCAATATTACGATTACTACGCACGTGTTCTTCTGACTTCCCCACGGAAACGATCATAAAAAGCTTGGTTGTTGAAGGATAAATCATTGACGTCTTAATTTAGCCAATCAGACAAACCCCTACATCTCGAGTTCTAGGAGGTTATACCGTGAACCGTTTCAGATTTATTGCTTTCTGGTGGAGTACTATCCATGCGCAAAATTTGAGCATAATAGCCGACATGCATCTTCGGTGCCTCTTATCTTTAGTACAATTTTAACCAGAGATGGTGTGGGTCAATGAAAATTTGATCCACGACCCACCATGACCCACTATGACCCACCACCCAAATGACCCATTGGCCCACTCTGACCCATCAACCATCGTGATCCACTCTGACCCACCACCAACTATGAACCACTCTGAACCATTGCGACCAACTCCGACCCACCAAAATCCATCGACATCAACTCTGACCGATGACCCACGTCCTCCTCTCCATTGACTAAAGAGATTACACTTGTAATAAAACAAGACTGTGAAATTATCACTTATCGGAGTTTGAATTTCTACCGTCATTGGCTCAAGCACCTCTTTGTTACAATACTGGTGGGTCTGACCTTTACGATATATAATGGCAAAGTGTTTCTCATCTTCCGAATTAAAATGAATTTAAATTTATCATATGTAATTATTTCTTTGTTGCCTTACAGACACATTTCAGTAGAAAATAGGGTGAAATTTAAAAGTTTCGAATCAAGGAAAAGTAGACCAACGTAAAAAAAACTAATTTTCTATATAATTAAGCATGCCGTACTAATTGAAAATGCCCATGTAATTAAGTTTAGAATACAAATTTTATGGCCATTTTTCTCTAACTTTATGGCTTGATTGCCTTATGCTCGGAACGCTCCATATATTAAACACCAGCTTCAGCAATTATAAATAGAAAGCAGTGGGTATAAAATTCAAAAAGAACTTTAGTTTGCATTACTCAATTTTTTTCTCAACTAATATCAATCGTTCTCGATTATTTTTACAAATCAACCCACTACCAATTTCCAATATATAGAAAATGCACCCCCGTCCCCCCGCTCATAAAAGACAATTTAAAAAATGCCAGGGCATATTCTCTTTATTTTTAATAAAGAGTTATATGCTGAATTTCAGCTCTCAGTTGAACGGCTTGTGAGATACTAAATTTTTCGCAAAAATTCGGACTTCTACTCCCCCTAAGGATATGTATTATAATGAAAGTGACACGCGTATGATAACTTCCCAGTTGGGATTGGAGCCTGATTATATACCAAACGTCAATTCATTTGACTTTGCAATTTGACCGTGATGATTACGCAGACATAGTTACTTTCAATCTTTTATGATACATATCCTTATTTCATATGTTACAGATGATTCAAAAATATTTTTTCAAGCAGTTAGCTCCTCTAGAATCTCACAGGGTGCATCCCGAAATCCAACTCCTACTATCCTATGACAATCCAAAAGTGACTGAACTTTTTTTATTAGGAACAAATGACAAAAGAAAAATGGAGATCTTGAAAGTAAAATGTCGAAAAGCTCGGTGCCCCAATAACTCCATATTTCTCCACCCCTTCATTCCGAACTTAAAAATAAAACTTAATTCGAATATGGTTAATTAGTGAATTTATTACAGTTAAATTCCACTCACTACATGCTACAGCTACAACTATGTAAGAAAAAATAACAACTGTGAAACATGTTCTGAATTACTATTACATTTCTTACGCTATTATTAAACATATTAGAATAGTAAAAGAGGATTGTTCGTGAAATAGTATATTTGCTCATGATTTTTAACTTTTTCATACGGAAAAAATTAAAATATTATTCAAGTTTTAAAATTTGCACTCTGCAAATATGTTGCCCTCTAGGCAATGGGACTAATGTGGACTAATGGGAAATGCTGCACTGTTAGCGGCGCTGAAAACTTACGATTCGATTCTAATATCGGTTGATTTCGATATCTTTATGTCGCTACGTAACCACCCTGGGTGCTAATGGGAGCTTAATTGGACTTGAATTGAAAGTAGATCTATTCACCTAAGCGACCACGAAACTATGGATCCAATAATAATATCGACCCGTTTCTAGCATTTTTTATATGTATCCCGACAGTACTCTTTTTCCAGACTGTAAGAAATATAGTTAAAATTGCTCTAGATATATCAGAATTATGTTGAAACACACACATAAATCCACTTTTATATTCTGTATAAATAGAGAGAGAGTGAGCGAGCGAGCGAGCGAGAGAGGGCGACTCAAGGCATCACCACTTCCACATTGCAAAAACATATATCAGGAATTGAATTGAAAATCTATGTAAAGACTTTCTGCTGTGGCATGCTTCATAAGGACAATTCCAGTCTGCTCACGTGACCTTTGGGGTTCATGAATTTTTTTGCGAGCGTTCCGACTTTGGATTTTCTGTTTATGCATCGAATAACTTTTCAAGAACATAAATGACATTCTATATTATGAATGTTGAGAATTACTCTCTATATGACAAATAGCTGCAAATAAATTCACTACATGATTTATTTATTGCTATTGAACGAGTTTCCTAACTTGTATTTACATCCTCATATATAATACCGACCTACTGTGAAAATTATCTCAGATGTTATATTTTAAACATAATAATTACTATGTTCTGCAATTATTATGTTATATATAAACAACTTATGTATTTTAATGCAATTATTTTATATAATTTTTCATGCATTGCGGAAAATATAATTTTAAAGAAAGTATTGACCCAGATGGGATTCGAACTCACAACCTTATGATTTGAAATCCGACAGCTTACCAATGAGCTAACACAAGGACTTCTAAAACTAAGCTTCTAGCGATGTATAACGGATCTCAAGATAATTATGACATTCATATCCATTACAAACGCTGTTTCTGTTCTACTTTGACTTTTATTTTAGTACTCAGGCGATAATTATGTTCTATTTCTTAACTTTGAGCATTCTTTTACATATGGAAAGATTCTTTAACGTATTTAAATGTTCCATTACGTATAGAAAGCTAAATGACAAACAAGCATGTGCTCACATTAATAAAAGGTTTCGAAATATTGTATCATTAAGTATTTCAATCAATGTTGCTTTTTTAAACACTTGGTAACAAGTCTTATTATATTTAAAAGAAGAAAAACACATCTGCAAACTTTTTCCCGATTGCAAAGGCTGGCCTGGAGGTTCGAACCTGGCTTACTTTTTCCCGAAGATACCCGAAGCTGGACTTAGAAAATTTTTGCCTCAAAACACCAATAAAGAATGCGCTCAACCTTTTTGAGACAAGGTGTACATTCTGTTGTAAATCAGTAACCTTGGTAAATGATTTCTTCACATCACGTGTGTTTAGAAACTGCAGACAAGTAGCCATGATGACGTTATCATGAATACTAACTCGAACGATACTTATATATGATGCAAAACTAATGACGTTGCATTATCATGTTCTGGCGTGTTTATTGCATCATCATAAACAGTGTTGCCAGATGTTTTTGTTCTAAACAGTTCCGGTTCTTTGCTAATGAGTGCACAAACTTAAAAGTTTGAAACCAAAATTTTCCAAACAAAAAGTTCAACAACAAAAAATTTGAAACAAAAAATTTTGAAACATAATTTTGAAAAAAATTTGAAACGAAAAAAATTTGTAAACGAAAAAATTTGTAAACGAAAAATTTCAAACAAAAAATTTTCAGACAAAAATTTTACCACAGTTTTCAAACAAAATTTTAAAACGAAAAATTTTTAAACAAAATTTTGAAAAAATTTTTCAAACAAAAAAATTCAAACTAAAAATTTTGAAAAAAAATTTGGAAACGAAATAATTTCAAACAAATTTTGAAACAAAAAATTTCATTAAAACATTTCAAACAGAATTTTCGAACTAACACTTTTACGTTTCACGGTTAACCGTCAAACTTTATCCGGTTTTTAACTATTCGATTAACAGATAAACGGATTTGATCATATTTATCAATGAGTGCAAAATGTTGAGAGAAACCAAGACTTTTAAATGTTAAACAAAACTTAAAACTGAATGCAGCAAAGATTTGAAATTCATCAACCAATCAGATTGCACGAAAGATAGTGATCAGCCAATCATATTGCACGAAAGATAGGGATCATCCAATCAAATTACAACAACAACTTTGCCAGTGTCAGATTACATCACCTTGTGACTAAATTTCAGTGTTGTAGCATGTATTGCCTTTAGACTATGAATCATAAGGTGCAATAAGGTTAGCCATCAGATTTTTAAAGCTCAAGGTCAAACCAACCAACACCAATGATCTTAGACTATGAGCTGTGATTAAAGTTCAAAGTATTGTTTTAAATTCCGCGCCTTATGTTAAAATTCTGTTTATCACAATTCCCAAACTTAAAGAATACTTCTCTCGATACACCTGTCTTAAAATTAACCATATCATTATATGTTCAATAAGGTCAATAATGTCCGTCAATTGTTTACCTTAGTAGAACCAACTGTTTTCTAGAAGTGTGTACTGAAACTTACGAAGTACCACAACAAATAAAATGTATCCCTGTTCACTACCTCATCAAGGTCAATCACGTAGCACATCGTATTGCTTACGTTCATATTTGGCGGAAATAATCAAAACTAATGACGTAATTTTATTTTGACAATTCTCAAATTATCCTACAAAGTTTCAATGTACCAATGTCCTGGACTCCTAATCACATCATAGGTCAATAACTGACCACGTGATCATACTAATATTTTAACAATGATATACCCAAAGAATGAGATACCATCCAATTTTAAGAACAATTACCAATTATTGATTTAACAATAAGAAATATACCCCTCCCAAAATTTAAATGAAATGAAATGAATTCTTTGAGTTTTACATCCCACGGTTATGCCGGTTAGGCTAAAGGAGACGGTGATAATGAGAGATGAGTGAAAATGGTGGAATGAAGAAAGTGGGAGGAAACGGGAGTACCCCGAGAAAACCCACGAGCACGGTGTTTGTCCACCACAAAGTTCACTTGGCGGGGGCTGGGATCGAACCCGGGACCCCAAGCACCAGAGGTGAATGCTCTACCACTGAGCCACCGTGCCCCCTCCCAAAATTTAAGATTGGTACACAAATGCACCTGTGTCTTATGAAAAAAAGTAATAAATCATGTACTCATTCAATAACAAAGCCATATTGAGAAAGATAAAATAGGTCAATAACCTTTAAATTTGAATATTTGTCCTTAAGAGGGACACCTACTTGTTATTTGATAATTCTCAAATTTAAGAAATGATTCTATGTACCCCAACAAAATTTAAAAGGAAATATAAAAATATAAAAGTAATAAACCTCTGTACACATTCATCCTTATCAAAGGGCTCATTTACATTTTTGACAATATTTTACCCATGAAAGGAAACGAAATTTATAAGAACCTATACTATTATACCAAATTGGGCGATTTCCTAACTTTAACTGTAAGCCAAAGTACCTCTGCCAAATTTTAAAATGGAAGCATCAATGTTCTCATGCCTTATAAAAGAAAATAGACCACTGAACACATTCATACATTCATATAAGGTAATAAAACCACATCAAAGGGGGTCAATAACCTCCGAAATTTGAATTTTTAACATTTTTTAACCATAAAAGGGTACAAAAATGGACCACCCAAACTTATACTAATACATATTAGGGTCCTATAGTACTATATTAAATGTTTACATTAAACAATCTCCAAAATTTAAGGTGGCGGGCCAGTGTACTCCTTCAAATTTTTCAACGGTTGCACCAATGTATCTATATCTTAAGAAATAGAATAGATTCCTATACATGCCCATATAATCATATAAGGTAATAAGACCTCATCAAAGGGGGTCAATAACCTCCGAAATTCGAGTTTTGGTAGTTCTTTACCCATAAAAGGGAACGTGATGGATCACCCATATTTATAGTGATACATATTGATGTCCTATACTACAATACCAAATGCTTATATTAAACAATTTCCAAAATTTAAGGGGTGGGCCCTTACCAAATTTTAAAAAAGGATGCACTAATATACCTATGTCTTATGTAAGATATTAACCCTTATATAATCATAGGATCTCATTAAAGCGCATAGCTTAGGTCAAAACCAAACACGTGGTCGTACTAATTTTCGACAATCTTTTACCCATGAAAGGGAACGAGGTGGACCATCCAAATTTATCATGATACATATTGAGGTCATGTACTATAATATCGAATGCTTAAATCGGAAAATCTACAAAATTTAACGGGTGGGCCAAGGTACCCCTCCCAAAAATTTAAAGGGGTGCACCAATATACCCATGTCTTATTATAGGAAATGAACACCTATACATGACCATATGGACCATATAAGGTAATAGGACCTCATCTATGAGGATAAAATGGACGAAAAACCAAACAGGTGGTTGTACTAAAATTTGGCAATTTGTACCTATGAAAGGGAACGATTTGGACCATCCAAAATTATCATGATACATATTGAGGTCCTGTATTATGATACCAAATGGTTAAATTGGAGAATTTCCAAAATTGAAGGGGTGGGCCTAGGTACTCCTCCCATAAATTTAAAGGGGTGCACCAACGTACACATGTCTTATGATACGTAATGGACCCCTATACATGACATATAACCATATAAGGTAATGGGACCTCATCAAATGGGGATAAAATGAACCAAAAAACCAAACACGTGGTACAACGTATTGCTTACGTTTATATTTTGGCAATTTTGTACCCCTAAAAGGGAACGAGGTGGACCACCCCAATTTATCATAATACATATTAGGGTCCAGTACTATAATACCCAATGTATAAATTGGGCAATTTCCAAAACTAAAGGGGTGGGCCAAGGTACCCCTCCCAAATTTTTCAAGGGGTGCACCAATATACCCATATCTTATGAAAGGGAATGGGCCTCTATACATGACCATATAACCATATAAAGTAATAGGACCTCATCCAAGGAGATAAATTAGATCAAAAACCAAACACGTGGTACAACGTATTGCTTACGTTTATATTTTGGCAATTTTGTACCCCTAAAACGGAACGAGGTGGACCACCCCAATTTATCATAATACATATTAGGGTCCAGTACTATAATATCCAATGTATAAATTGGGCAATTTCCAAAACTAAAGGGGTGGGCAAGGTACCCCTCCCAAATTTTTCAAGCGGTGCACCAATATACCCATATCTTATGAAAGGGAATGGAATCCTGTATACGTCCATATAACTATATAAGGTAATAACACCTCATCAAAGGGGATAAATTAGGTTAAAAGCCTCCGAAATTTGAATTTTTGGCAATTTTGTACCCATGAAAGGGAACGACATAGACCTCCAATACTGATAGAGGTACATACTATGGTCCTAGGCTACCACACCAAATTTTTAGATTTGGCAATTTCCAAAATTTAAGAGGGGTGGTCCTTATGTACCCCTGCCAAAATTTAGGGGATGGGCCATGGTACCCCTGCCAAAATTTAGAGGGGGTGGCCCTAAGTACCCCTCGGTCATTGACTCCGGGCTAAGGTCATTGGCCTTTGACCTATGACGTCACAAAAAATTTTGCTGACGGCGAGATATACGCGGGTCCCTACTACTCACGACCCACTTAAAAATCTTAATCCAATTGACCTACTGACTCACTCCATCTCAGGACTGCATACACGGATAAAGCAGCCATATATTTATCTTAACCTTCCTAACTTTACTTAACCTCCACTAATTTAAGTTAATCTATTAAAATGCAAAAAAAAACAATAATTAAGAACATATAGAAATGTATTTTTTTTTAAAAAAAAAAGAAAATTCAAAGTGAACCAGAAGAAAATTTGAACCCGGGTTACACCACTCAACAAGCAGACATCTTAACGACTTATCCACTGCAGAACTTGTAACTTTTGGTTTTGAAGCTTTATTTATATTGCGTGTGTTACGTAACATCGATACGATATGTCATTACTGTAGCGACGACCTCCTTCAAGACCCGTTTCTTCAATTTACGAAATAAGTCTTAATCCTCAATCAATCGATATATATTGATCGATACATATATATCGATATATATATATATATATATATATATATATATATATATATATATATATATATATATATATGTGTGTGTGTGTGTGTGTGTGTGTGTGTTTGTGTTTATGCACTAGTAAGCTCCTAAGAGTATAGATTAATTCATCCTTGATTTTAATCTACATAACAAATGCTTTTAATAAAAACAAGGGGCCTGTTGCCGTAGATGGCTAAAGGCCGTAAATAAAATTCAGATTTCAAATGTAACTGGGGTAACTCCACAACATTGGCTGATTTATAGGGATGCGCACGATTCGAGTCGAGTCGAGATTTAAGCCTGTCTCGACTCGTCTCGAGAAAATGTTGTCTCGACTCGAAAATATGTTACTGTCTCGACTCGAGTCTCGACTCGACAGTCTCTGTCTCCACTCGACTCGAATTCGAGTCGAGACGTCTCGAAATTCGAGTCGAGACAAAATGTACGAGTTAAAATTACGCACACATCAGCCAGACCATTATGACTACCTACCTAATTATCAGTATGTCGACCTTTGGAACGGATAACAACGGCGACGTGTCTTGGCATGGACGCAATGATCCTTGGTAGGTCGCCGGAGAGAGTTGACACCACATATGCACACACAGGTCACCTAATTCCCGTAAATTCCGGGGAAGGGGCAATGCGCCGTGACGTCACGTTCAATCGCATTCCAGATGTGTTCGATTGTGTTGAGATCCGGCGAGTCGAGGGGCCAGCAAATCACTTGGATCTCGTTCCTGTGTTCCTAGAAACACTCCATCATATTCCTGGCATTGTGACATGGTGTATTATCTTGTCGAAAAATCCAACTACCGTTGGGAAACATGATCGTCAAGGGGTGTCCGTAGTCTGCAAACAGTGTGTAATACGCCTCGGCCGTCATGATGCCTTGCTCGAGCTCCACTAGACACATGGATGCTCACGTGAATGTTCCCCAGATAATTATGAAGCCGTAGCCCGCTTGCCTCCGTCTTGCAGTAAAAGTGTCAAGGAGCTGTTCCGGACAGATTGATACGACGGATTCGCACCCTCCCATCGTCATGATGAAGAAGTATCGGGATTCATCAGATAATGCAACGCTCTGCCACTGTGCCAAGGTCCAGTGGCGATGGTCACGTGTTCATTTCAGTCGTAGTTGTCGATGTCGTGGTGTTAACATTCGCACATGAGGGTCATCGACTGCGGAGGTACATCGTTAGGAGGGTTAGGTGCAATGTGTGTTCAGACTAGTGTTGTGAAAACCTGGGAAAAAACGGAAATTTTGGGTTTAAAAGAACAATTTTTTTACGGTTCTCCCGAGCTTGGCAAAAAACGGAAAATTTGGGTAAAATTGAAATTTTCGAATATATTATTATATTATGCTTTCAAAATTAAAAGTATTTTATATTTACTAGTTTAGAGTTAAGAAAATTGAGTACTTATGTTTCTTGTATTAGAATAGGGAAATTTTGTGCACAACTCAACCAAACACTTCAAAGTTCGCACCATGATAGAATGGAGTTTTGGCTACAAAAGAAACTAAAATATAATCCTATTTAGCTTAATTAGTATAGACGCATTAAAATTATCTTGAGCAATCTTATGAAGTTCCCACTTGATGGCAGGGAAGTGTTAAAATAACGGGGCCAGAATCATTTTAGTTAATATGTTAAATCAAACATATATTTTATAGAGATATCTTCCTTGTTCTTTGTAAAATTTCCTAAATTTTTGAACCCATTAGAAAAAAATAATTTGTTCGGAAATATTGGCAAAAACAGGAAAATATAGTTTAAAACTATTTTTTGGCCTGACGCTAGTAATCTTACTTGCTGTAATATGTCTGCAGCATATAAAGTAGGAAGTCGAAAATCCGAACTAATTGGGACCACAGGTAGTTCGGATTTTCTACAATGACAAAACAAATCCTTTTAGGCTTACATATACTGTACGGTATGTTCTTGAATCGATACAGTGGTTATTCAGTACATACATTAAATACAATACCAAACGTAGGGCTACTTACATTTAATGTTTCTGAAGAACCTGCTCGTACACTAAATTACACTGATCTTGTAAGTCACACTTAAATCTTATAGGCCTCAGAGAAAATAAAAATAAAAATATGTATGACAAACAATTACATATGAATGACCGGGTTCGGATTATCGACGTCCTACTGTATATATAATGTATTTCGCTAACGGAAAAATACTTAAAGCAACAGGTTTTAATTCTACTTTTCAGTTTTCTGATTTCTGGTAAAATTCCTCTTTATTCTTTCTATATTTTTCGAAAAACTCAGAAAGAGAGAGGATTTTATTTACACATACACACATATACCGCACAAGTGAGTGAATTTGAGCAGCGAGAAATATATTAAAGGGTTAAGTATGTGACACTTCCGTTCGTTATTATTACAGACTAGCAGAATACCCGTTCCTCGCACGGGGAGAATACGTTTATTTTGGACACAAAGGGCACAAAACTGTCACCAATGAACTTATGGAGCCCCAAAACTATGAATTCGACATTAATACCGGTAATTTTAAATTATCTTTACATGTCATCATCCCCCCTTAGAGCACTAATGGAACTGAATTTCGATTTAAACGGCTGGAAGTGTCACTGTGCATCTCAGCGACCCCGAAAACTTTGGATTCGACAGTAATATCGGTCATTTTCAATACTTTTTATATATCTTCTCACTCCTCCAAGTTGTAGGGCCGAATTTTGATTTAAGGGGCATCGGAAGTGTTATTGTTCATTTCAGCGACCCCGAAAATTATAGATTCGACACTAATGTCTGTCATTTTCCCTTCTCCCCTTCCCTCAAGTTTCACCTTTAAAATAAAATAATGAAAAGCATCCTGAACCTCATTTATGTTGAAAATTTTATCAAGGTCGGTAAAATATCCAAAAATTTTGAACCCATTAATAAAAAATAATTTGTTTGGAAATATTAGCAAAAATTGGAAAATATAATTTAAAAACTATTTCTTCGTCGATGCTGGTAATCTTACTTGCTCTAACATGTTTGCAGAATATATACAATGTATTGTGCTAACAGGAAAAATACTTAAAGCAACAGGTTTTAATTTTACTTTTTAGTTTCCTAATTTCTCGTAAAATCTTCCCTCTTTATTATTTGTATGTTTTTGGAATAACTAAAAAGAGAAATGATCTTATTTACACATATACACATATATAGAACAAGTGAGTAAATTTGAGCAGCGACAAATATTATAAAGGGTTGAATATGTGAAAGTTCCGTTCGTTATTTCAGACTAGCCGAATACCTTGCACGGGAAGAATACGTTTCATTTTGGACATAAAGGACACCAAAACTGTCACTAACGAAATTATAGAGCCCCAAAATTATGAATTCGACACTACTGTCGGTAATTTTCAGTTACCTTTACATGTTCCCGTCCCCCCTTAGGAATGCTAATGGGGCTGAATTTGTGCATTTAAACGGCATCTTCTGTTCATCTCAGGGACCCCGAAAAGTATGGATTCGACGGCCTTTTCGATCATGTCTCTCTCTCTCTCTCCCCCCTCTCTCTCTCTCTGTATATATATATATATATATATATATATATATATATATATATATATATATATATATATATATGAATTTGGATTTAAACGGCCGGAAGAGTCACTGTTCATCTCAGCGAACCCGAAAACTCTGGATTCGACAGTAATATCGGTCATTTTCAATAATTTTATATATGTTCTCCCTCCTCCAAGTTGTGGGGCCAAATTTTGATTTAAACTGCATCGGAAGTGTCATTGTTCATTTCAGCGACCCCGAAAATTATGGATTCGACACTAATATCTGTCGTTTTCCCCTCTCCCCTTCCCTAAAGTTGCACCTTCAAAGTGAAATGATAAAAATCATCCCGAACCTCATCTATGTTCAAAATTTTATCAAGGTCGGTCTGATGATTCAGGAGTTATTAAATTAGAAACATAGTCACTTTCATTTTGATTGTAATAGAAAATCTGTCTCACTAGAAAACATGTTTGTTTACATACAGGATTTTGTGCATAAAGTTTATATAAGTGTCTATATTAAATATTAAATAATAGTACTTATATGTTTTAGTGCACGAGTATTAGTGAAGTTTGCCTACTGCTCTTTCTCTTAAGAAGTGATTTGGTTAAAATTAACAAAACTTCACTAGATTAAAGAGCAAATTAAAAACTTAGTTTAGATCAAAGAGCAAATTAAAAACTTAGTTTCATTCAAGTATTGAAGAGACCTATTTGTTGCAACAGAAACACTTCATGTTAGTAGGCTTGTACGTAACTGTAAAAGTTCTTTAATTAATGCACATAGACGAATAAATGACATTATAGAAATAAGTGCAGACTATTAATTTTCAGCTAGCTGAACCTGCGCTCTCTACAAAGCGCATCATTCACATAAGAGCATGAATCTTCTTGTCATTCCTCATATCTAGAGGTCTGAGCGGATACAAAATATGGCATCCGCATCCGCAGCATCTCTATCCGCATCCGCACCCGCATCCGCAACATCTCTACCGCAGCCGCAGATAATGAGATAGCAAATATATACAACTTACATATTCTATAATACATGTAGTTTTCTGAATCAAACGAAACAATATATTATATAAGTTTCCTCGTGATCAAATACCAACTACGATAAATAAAATGCAATATAAACCGTGCAGATAGAAATTAGAAATTAATGAACGATTTATGTTCTTACCCAAGACCTTCAAATGAAGATACCCCAAAATAGTGCCACGTAGGTAATATCCCCTCAATCGATTAATTTTAGAGCACGTCATTAAGTTTTTAAACTTCATTATTACTCATTAAAAAAAGGGCATTTGTTCTAAACACAAAGGCGAAATAGAAATAATCGTTATTAAGAAATAAAAATTAATCACAGGACCGCAAACACATCCACATATCCCGAACTGACACTAGCACCAGTAATTGCACTAAATTTAAAAAATAATTGACGAAACTAACAACGCAATACAATGCATGCTTTCTCGACCAAGCTCCTTCGTGGCTAAGCAGTTAGCGTACGCGCCTTTGGCGTGGGAGACCCGGGTTCAATTCCCGGTGGGAGCTCATGTGGTTCGGATTCCACATCGATCAGAAGGTCCATGCCTCATATAGCCTGGCTGCTGAACGGGACGTTAAACTCAAAATCAACTCAAGCTTTTGCGACCACGCTTTTTCTGAAACTAGAAGTGAAAATAACTTCGAATACAAATAGGAAGTCTATACCGTTAATTTCGGGAAGACGCAATAGAGGAAGTTTAGAATTTACTGCTTTTCTTTGCAGCCTCCACTCATTGTTGGACACATTTAGGGTAGGAGAAACAACGCATTGGTTGTTCTTTCTTTCTTTCTTTGCCAGAGGCCCTATGTGGAACATACATATATATACACATACACACAAGAAGAAACAGAGAGAGATAAACAATTGCTGTTATAAAACTCCAATCCCTCGGAATGTTCATTGAGGTCCGTGGCACCTCTCCGAAGAGAGAAATCTGTGGGGTCGCAAATGTGCATTCAGTATCTGCTGTACTTCAAAGGAAACAGTGGAGAAGATTTTTTCTTTCTTTCTTTCTTTTCTTTTTTCTTTTTTTTAAAGAGGAAGATGAGCGTATGATGTTATTTGTTTACTATTTCGGTGACCTATACGCTTCTCCAGTTCGTCACAAAAGGCAAAGATAATTCTGCTGATCAGTTTTCAGTTTATGGAAGGGGATGTGGTATTTTAAATTAGGGTTTTGGTTCCTGACCTCTCAGGCTAGAAAGACTTTATTTGAAGACATTGCTTCCTCTTCAAGGCGAATGGTCTGAAAATTTTCAGCTTTATCAGAGGGGCTTTGGCGGCAATTATTTTTCTTTTTTACAGCAAATAGCGGTACTTGAGGAGTAGCGATGGGGTCTGTCGTTTCTTTCTGTTTAGGTCAGAGATGTTATTCACCTACAAAACGGTTGCTAAAAATATTGAAAACAGCAATAAAAGGACAACTCTCTCGTGTCATTTTTTTGTTCTTTTGCTGTCACTCAGTCACAAGCTTCAAACACACTTGTATTTTGATTTTAGTATTTTTCAACTGGTTTTAAAACTTTTAATTCAAAACGAACGGTTCTAGTGCTGTTTCCACCATTATCAGAAAATTCACAGCATTTTTTTAGGTAGAAAAAATGTAGGAAACATTATCCGCAACTTTATCCGCTATCCGCCCAGAAAAGAGATATATATCCGCAAATACCCATTTTGATGCGGATATCCGCATCCGCGCAGACCTCTACTCATATCTGTACATGTCCCTTTACAGATACAAGTGAAGGACGCCTTCATAAAAATCGGCAAGGGGTATCATAAACGGGATTTTTTTCTATTTTTTTTAATATTTCGCACCGCTTGCAAGATTTGAGCCCACTTATAGTTGGAATTTCGAATTCATATATGACCAGTGTTTTCTTTCTTTTTGCATGCATTATGTAATAAGTAAATAAATTACACACACAATTAATTATGTCATAGATATACTGAATTCATTGTGAAAAATAAAATAACTCCCCAAACAATGAAGATTCATCTTAGACTGGAGAAATGGTTATCCCTCCTTTTCTTATAATTTGGCCACGAAATAAACGTCTGAGGGATATACAACTATGCGATGTTAGAATATATAACTCATAGGGTATGATGCTTTACTTTTTCAAAAATTTCAGTACTTCCACTGTACCCTTAAAAATATAATAAAGAACTATTGGCCATGTTTTTTTAAACATTCAATTAGAACTGGACAATTTACACAAAATTTGGAATCGACCAATGAAAACGGCACGTTTCTAGCACTTGTGTGTTCGAGATCTCATTGTCGAAAGGACTGGAGACAAACATATAAACTTTTCTGTGAGGACAAACATATACGCGTAAATCTAGTATTTTAATATATAGATAATGACTGGAATAGTTTTATTTTCGAGTGCTATTTTTAATATTCGCAATATCGAAATTTTTGAACTTATATTTTTCACGCGTTTGAAAAAAAGGATATGATTACTAGTAAAATTAACCTAATACAAATATTTTTATTTTTTCAATTTTTCCAATTTTTCAAGAAAGAAATAAAAAAACGTTTTTTTTACCAATATGTTCAAAATTTCCGGAAATTTTACAACCCTAGTTCAGACACACTTGTACTTTGTCCAGCATTAAACTCTGGTGTTGGTTCCGACGCAGTTCGCTGCCAGTCCTGTTTTACCAGTCTGCCCAGCCTACGACGTCGGACAAATGTAATGAGGTGGGGGGCGCCCAACCCCTCGACGTTTGGACGTCGTTTCCCCTTAGTTTCGCCACTTGTTGAAGACACTCACCACAACACTCCTGGAACACCTGACAAGACCTGCAGTTTCCGAAATTCTCGTGAATGAGTATTTTCTTCAAAATAATATTTAAAGTTATAGAAAGATTTTCGAGACATTCGAGTCGAGTCGAGATTTTTAGGAGCTGTCTCGACTCGACTCGAAGTTTACAAAGTGTGTCTCGACTCGAATCTCGACTCAAAGTCGAGTCGAGTCGAGTCGAGATTCGAGACATGTCTCGACTCGTGCGCATCCCTACTGATTTAACACGTTTGATAACAGCGCGTGTAATGGATGATTTATAAACGCAGTTGATATAGCCTGTATAGATAAATGGGTAGCGTGTGTGACTGTTGTTCTAAGGATTCTGTGTTCGAGTCTCACCCTAGGCTGAGTTACATCCTTTACAATGAATTAAACACTATAAATGATGTTCGCGTTTGATACTGAAAGAGATTTATCCTATGAAGTGAGAAAAACCAAGACAGATGCAGGGGCAAGGGAAAGGCGCAGACTGTTTATCCTTAAGTGTAAAAATTTAATGTATTCCCATGTCTTTTGTTCTTTCCTTTCCCTCTTTCCTTCTTTTCTCGTTTTGTTTAGCTTTCCATACTTTTTCGGTCTCTGCATGATGCGTATTATTCTTTTCGTTTTCTTTGCATTAATTCCTATCTCTTAGAACTTAACGAGAATGGAATTTCTGCAGATTTATCTCGTGGTTGTTTCTCTAAGTGATGCTCTCAGATAGTAATACTTTTCCCTCCAAGTGGAGGAATATCCTGGCGTGTTATGTTTTCGGGCATGTATTTGTTGTCATGTTGGTTGTCAGACATACAGTGAAAATATCAGACATACAGTGAAACTATGCTGCTACTGGAAAAAGCTATCATTTCTTACATATCCAACCTCCAGGTTCTAAAGTTCATGGGTGTACAAAATTAGCAACCCTTCTGAATGGGTATGAGCGCTGCAGAAAAAGAAAAAAAAACTTTGATTCATTGAATGAACTGTTTGACGTGAACAATGTGAAAGGCGAATGGGTGTGCGAAGAGAAGAAGAGCCTCTACGAACTGCAAATTGAAAGTGAAGGTCAGGTTGGTTATTCCACTAGCAAACTTGCTGTTGCAAAGACCATCCATCCATCCAAGTCAAGGAAGCTACTGTGTCGACACTTACAAGCTCAGCAACACCTTATTGTTCCGCTAGTAGCTCGGACTCATCCAACACAGTGAAGAGAGTCCTTGGGAGGATGAGAATGAAGCATCAACGAGCAGAAAGAAGCGTAACTCAACAGGCATTGCAAGACGCCTTATTACAATCTCAAAGCTGTTGTCTGAAGGAACAGTAGAAATATGCCGCCAGCTTTCTGGTGAGGGCATTGAAATCCCAACCTCATGTCAGTCAGCAATTCACAAGACTATCTACATCAGAGCTGCTCAGGTGAAGAAACACGTGGTGAGCATGGTTCATCTGGAGAAGTGGAGTACACACTTTGACGGCAAACCTATTGGTGGTGGCTTTGAATATTTGACCATGGTCCTTAAGAATGAAGCAAAATAAATTAAGTTGACTGAGCTCAAACTGAAAGATGGAAAAGCTCAAACAATCGCATAAGGACTCTAGGATGTGTTAGAAGATTTCAACATGTGGAGATCAATTGTTATGATTGTTGCCGACACAACAAGTATGAATACCAGGAAGAAAAAATGCGTTGTTGTTCGGCTTGAGCAAATGTTTGAAGAGAAAGGTCATTCCAAACTCAAGTTCATCAGTTGCCAGCACCTTGTGCTGGATCACGTTCTTCGTGTTGTCATGGACGATGAGCTACATGGGTCGACTAAATCACCAAACATCGAGTACTTCTTTGTATATGATTTGATGAGCAAATATGATAAATTGAAAGCAACCTTCAGCAATGGTAAATCTGAGGCTAAGGAAACATGCAGCTGGAGAGACGACGAAGTTTTTCTACTACCTCACTCGTGTCTTCCGTCACTTCACTGAGAGGAGTGACATCCATTTCGTGAAGTTTCAACTGATTCCCAACACAGCAATGCACGCTGGAACTCTTGTGACATTCTAGCCCTTCTTGCGTTTATTCTGATGCCTGAAATCAGGAACAGGCTGCATAAAATCTATTAATTCATTTCCTATTTATGGACTGTTCATTTGTTCAGCATTCGACTGTTCCATGTTGAAGATGTTGATGAACTATCTGCAGCTCGGAGTGACTATCCAACATGTCTCAAATGCTCGAAAACCCACCAGAAAGATGAACCTCCAATTAACATTGCCCTAAGCAACCAGTGCTGTCAGCGTGCCATCAAAGTTTTGTAAGATTTGTATGACTCCTGTCGCAACAAGAGCAACCTCCCACTGAGATTCATCCTGTCTACTATACTGACATTATAGTGAATAATTGACTTCTTTGTATGTTTGGTTACTATATTATATTGTATATACGTGATTCTAAAGCTTATGATCAATTTTGTATCTATCTAAAGTGAGCTAAAAATTGGCCAAAAAAAAAAAAAAAAAAAAAAAAGCTGATAAATAACAGTTGTAAAATCATTTTGTGCATGAGGGTTCTTCATCATACAGTCTTGAAACTGAGATTTTCGCTAATCTTGAGTGAAAGCTCATCAAATTACGTTACAGGAAAACGAGGTTGCATAAAAGTCATCACCCTAATATATCTATATCTATATCTATCTATCTATCTATCTATCTATCTATCTATCTATATCTACAGGGTTTTCATAAAGTATGGACGGATTTAATTCGCTTATAATTTACATAAAAATGCTCATATTGAAATCAAATAAAGTGCAAACGGTAGCGGAAGGATTAAATTTTTACCTGTAATCTGCACCAGCTCAATTCATTCACCGCCACACCTCCAACTGGGCGCCATTTACGTCCATACATTCGCGTAGGCCGCGCAGGAATCCACTCACAGCGTTCCGCCGTGTTTGATCCGAAATGCCAGCCACAGACGCCCTGATTTTGTCCTTTAAGTTCTCCAAACCTCTTGGCTTCTTTGCATAAACTTCCGTTTTCAAATGACCCCAAAGCCAGAAGTCGCAGGGGGTAAGGTCGGATGATCGACTTCTGTGGGCTGTTGATGATGCTTTCCCTTACCCTGCTCACTGTTGCAGGCGATGTTGGCGGCCTCCCACTTCGAGGACGGTCCAGGACGCTTCCTATCTCTAAGAACTTAGCATGCCACTTTCGGATTGCACTCTCAGTCGGTGCCGGCTTTCTGAACTCTTTGGTGAACTTTCGACACACCAGAATTAGTGATTTTAGCTCTGCGTACCACAGAACCATTGCGCTTTCTCTTTCACCGACGCCATCTTTGATACGGTAAAAAAAATAGTCTTCTCAGAGGAGTTTTTCATTTATTTATTTCTTTAAAAGACACACACACCAATACAGCTTACAACTTACTTTTAACAGTCAACATTGAAACAACAATGAAAACAACAATGGATGGAATTTAGTAAGAAACTGACGCTTGCCCTCCCTCTCCCTCTCTCAACGTGTTCAGAGTTGCCGCTTATCTAACAGTGTTGCCAACTAAAAATTTAATCCTTCCGCTACCGTTTGCACTTTATTTGATTTCATTATGAGCATTTTTATGAAAATTATAAGCAAATTAAATTCGTCCAGACTTTATGAAAACCCTGTATATATATATATATATATATATATATATATATATATATATATATATATATATATATATATATATATATATATATATATATATATATATATATATATATATATATATATATATGTGTGTGTGTGTGTGTGTGTGTGTGTATTAGGGTGGTCCATAAATATCAATTTTCAGATCGGGCTGGTCTCACCCCCTAAAATGGTTCCATATGGGACTAAATTAAGCCAGGAGAAAAATTAGCCTCATTGAATAATACTAAATGGTGCCCCAAGCGACCTAAAATTTTGAATCCGATTACAGTACATAGTATATGGGAAAACTCTGGAATAAACTCGTGTAATTTAAAAACGGTTAAAAATAATGCAAATATACCCTGGATAATAGAAATAGAGGAAGAAACATATCTAATTTTGCATAGTACTGCCATTTCGGCCATCTGGAAATCCGCCATCTTGAATTCAGGTCAAAATTTTTAAATAGAAAGAGGGTCATGTGACATATCGTTTTGAGGTATCGTTTTACCAGAAGCATAAATCCGGCACTATTTTAAAGATAGCTTTAGTCATGTAAGAATTATTACCTGTGAAAAGATTTCTCCTTTACATGACTAAAAGTAAAAACATAAGTTTGGCGTGAAAAGAACGAAAGGGATATGCACGGCTTCAAACGAAAGAGGAACGCGAAAGAAAATGCACTTCTGAAAATGATTTGTTTGAATTTAATACACCAAAAGACATGGAGCAGTTCAAGTAATGCAGAGGAAAACCCAGGTGAGAATGTTAGAGAAAATGTAAATACGGATGCATGTGTTCCCGGACCGTCCAAGAGATGTAAAAGGGGGAAAACTAATTTTATTACTCAAAGACTGGTGTTGCTCTTAATCGATAAAAGATCACTCAAAGAGCAGCAATACATATTCTGACAGCGACGGCAGAGGCATTAGGCCATAATGTAGAGGAATTAGCAATAAATGGGTCTTCCATTCACCGATGCTGAGAGAAAACCTGTAGTGAAGTTGCACAGAACTACAAGAAACAATTTCAGAGTGCATCAAGTGCGTTAGTTGTGCATTGGAACGGAAAACTACTGCTGAATTTGACTGGCAGAGAGACTGCCGGCAGGTTGTCAATAATTATTACGAGAGGTGGTCATGAGAGGCTAATTGGTGTTCCCATTTTGTCGTCATCAAGAGAACATATTGATTCTACTACAGTACATTCGCTTGAAGAATGGAACTTGGTAAAGTTCGTGCAGGCAGTTTATTGTGACACTACTCCTTGCAATATGGATCTTGTCAACTGTGCTTGCATTCTGCTAGAGCAGTAGATCCAAAATAACCTTCTATATCTTCCTTGTAGACACCACATTTATGAATTAGTTTTAAAATGTGTATTTGATAACTGTTGTGTTTCGTTTGCATCTGGACCGGACGTTCTCCTATTGAAGTGTTTTCAGAACGAGTGGTGTAGAATAGATTGAACTAACTTTATTCCAGGAATTGATGAGGATGATGTAACAAACAATATTTCCGATGTAAGAAATGGAGTGTTGAATTTTGCTATCAAACTTGTAGAAGCAGGACACTGCAGAGAAGATTACAGAGAATTTTTAGAACTTACCATCATATTCTTGAGTGGCATACCTCCTTGAGGAGCTTTCTTTCGTTTGCCTGGAGCAATTCATCATGTAAGGTGGATGAGAAAAGCAAGCTACTATTTAAAATATTTCTCTTTCGCCAACAATTTCGTTTAACGAAGCAAATAGAAACGGGTCCTCGGAGAGTATGCACTTTCTGATCCAACTATATGTTCACAGTTGGCAAAAAGGTGATCAAACATCCCATTCACCATTACAAGATCTACAATTTTTGAAAGATCTGTACAGTTAAAGACAAATAGATGCTGAATTATCTGAAGTGGCTCTTTCTAAATTTTCACGCCGACTCTGGTACTTGACGGAGGAACACGTAGCATTAGGGTTTTTTGATGATGGAGTTACCATAATGGAAAAGCAAAAATGGTTGAAAGAATTAAAACTATAAGAGGAAACCATAGTGGCTTGACTCAAGAGATGATACAACAAAAATTCTTGTGAAAAGAGAAATCAGTGATTTTGTTACAACAAACAAATTTTCCTCGAGAGATTTAAAATACCCAAAGGGTTTCTTGAGTGTGATCCGACTTCATGGCCAAATAACAATGACTATCTTCAAGGAAAGACAATAGTTTCATTCATCCACGTAACAAACGTTGTGCAGAAAGGGGAGTGTAACTAATAGAAGATTACAACAACGCTCTTACGAAAAATGAGGTGCAGATAATAAAGGCCCACAAACAATCTTTTTATATATGCGACAAAGTGAACTATGTAGCAAATAAGATTCATAACTTACCAAAAAGATACTACATAAATAAGGGATATTTCGACTTCTTCCAAGTTATAATTTGTCTTTTTCCTCATAATGGTCTATGAATCATCTTGATAAAAAAAAAACTTATTTGTAGTTCAAAGCGAAACAAGCAGTTTGTTTCAGTTTATGTTAAAGACTTCCAAAATTCTTACATATCTGTGTTCCATAACTGCAATAAAATAACATTACATGAAGCACCTTGTTTTTCACATGTAATAACTCTTACATGAATATAGGTAACTTAAAAATAATACCAGATTTGTGCATCTGGTGAAATGCTGCCTCAAAAAGATATGTCACATGACCCTCTTCCTATTTAAAAATTTTAACCTGAATTCCAAATGGCGGACTTCAAGATGACCGCCATGATAACGTATACAAGACTAGGTTCGTCTCTTCCTCTAGTTCCATTATCCAAGGTATATTTTCATTCCCTTGAGCCGTTTATAAATTACGAGAGTTTATTCCAGCGTTTCCCCATACACTATGTATTGTAAACGCATTCAAAATTTTAGGTCGTTTGGGGCACCATTTAAAATTATTCAATGGATCTAATTTTTCTCCTGGCTTAATTTGGTTCCATATGGAACCATTTTAGGGGTGAGTCCAAAGAAATTCCTAAATTTATTTTTCTCCATATAAATTTGGACCACCCTAAATTATATATATATATATAAAAGGCTTTTTCACACGCAGCAATTTAATTATAGTATCAATAGATATTAACAGAGCTTACGGTTCTGTGATTTTAGATATCCTTTTAGAAAAAATGTATAAAATTAATATTACTGGTAAGATAATATGTATCGTTCATAACACTCTTGTTAATCGAACAGTATAAATAAAAATTAGAAATACATGGCAAGAAAAAGACAATTGGCTTATTACATGGTAGTAAACTAAGAAGAGTATATATATATCTTAGATTTATTGCATACTAATTGGAATAAGTGTAAAATTCAAGCTTTACGGATGATTTAGTAGTAAATATTCTTACTAATAAATTGGAACAAATACTATAAACGCTATCAGAAGTTATATTTTCTCAACCAAGTTTTTGCTGTAACTAGAAAAGTACTTGGGATCGAAGGGTGAATACGCACGAAAAGGAAAGCATGTGCAATGTTAGCATCCCGGAAGCAAACAATGCTGTCCATTTTTCTGCAAGATAATGTAAACGTCCGCAAGAGCAGAGCAAAATAGAACCTGTAGCATACAGACAGGACATCTATAATGTCTGGCCCCGGGCCATTTTTGGGGAAACAATTGGGTGGATGGAAATGTCGGCGCACACGTATCAAATTATTTTCTGAGGGAACACATGCTGAATGAAAATGTATTGCGCACGGTCCTCCGGAGGGTCCCAGGCAGGATCCACTTCAAAATTTTCAAATTTTAAGGGGGATCAAGAGTAGAATAGATCCCGGAATCCACTTCAAAATTTTCCCACTGGTTCACGAGCGTGGGAAAATTTTGGCGCAATTTTGGCCCTAAACCGGCCTAAACCAGTATGTTGCTATGCTAGAATAAGGAAGTATACTCTTGGACGCCTACCAGATGAAGAAAACAAGATGAACATACCTTTTTCTTCTTCTTCTCTTATATTGTTTAGTTATTTGACCCCCAGCCACCCCCTGTTCCTCCTGGAAAGCCGAATATGTCGGAGGCAAGTTTCAACAAGCCTTTAGTTGTTATGCTCATAGCCTTTTAGGGCTACCACCAGGAGCCCGTGGGAAAATGTTGTTTGTGAGAACCGGCTGTTGCTATGCTCATAGTCTTGGATGCTCATACTCTTGGACGGCTATCGGATCTTCATCAGAGTCCTATCAGTTATCACGATCGAAGCTTCCCAATTGATTGATTGATTTTCGTCTTTTCGTTATGTATTGAATAGCTATTTTGCATAGCATTGGTCTTCGTCTTTTCCCACCCCGTTCCTTCTGGGAAGTCGTATTCAGTGATCGAAACACTTCAATTTGATTGGTCTTCGTCTGAACTCCCGCTACTCCCTGCTCCTCCTGGAAAGCCAAAGAGCATAAGCGATTTAGCCCCTTGGTCCTATTCCCACGAAATGTCTCTAGGTTATGAACTGAAGGCATGATATCCAAATGATCGAAGCTTCTCAGCAGATTGTATGAAATTAGTCTTAGTTGCTAAGGTAAATATTATATTTCATGATTTTTTTAAAAAACGTGGGATTAGAAACAATATATGAGTCTCATAACGAAACACATACCCATACAAAATCGTGTTGCTTAGCCCCTTGGTCCTATTTCCCCGAAGTGCCTGTAGGTTATGAACTGAAGACGTGATATTCAAATGATCAAAGCTTATCAGCAGATTGTACGAAATTGGCCTTAGTTGCTAAGGTAAATATTGTATTTCACGACTTTTTTTAAAACGTGGGATAAGAAACAATATATGAGTCTCATAACGAAACACATACCCATACACTCCTCCCCCAGACCTCCTGCTGCAAAAAGCGTGAGGATTTAGCCCTGGTCTTATTCTCACGAAATGTCTGTAGCTTATGACCCTTGTGAGTGACCTTCTCAGAACGTATTGGATTCTATTGATTGAGCATGTTCTAATAGCGGAAGCTTCTCATACCATATCATATTGTTTTAAAAACGTAGGATGTTGTATTGCATGTGAAAAGTGTTATATGGATATTCACATGATGATGTCTGTTGTGACAAGTAATTAAAATCACTTATGTAGAGAAATCAAAGATCAGATTATGCCAAATGAATTTGCTGCTTATGTTAAAGCCGTGATGAGATATTGCAATATAACATATTCCCATAGCACAAAAAACTACGTCATCGAAAGTTAGAATTGAAATACAGTCCCATAGAGATACCTGTATAAACAAAATGAAACATGACTTTCCCAAGTCTTGATGTGAAAGATATTATCTTATGTATTGAAACCGTAACGAGATATGTTTTCGATTATGGTAGGCATGATCGAACTTCTTGTGACATGTTTCTCTAAGGCAAACCCATGTGTGTGTTTGTGTGTGTGTGTGTGTGTGTGTGTGTATACAGAGAACATTTGTGATTCAGAGTTAGAAGAGTAAACGTGTGTGTGTGTGGATCCTCTTCCCCGTAAAAACATTGGTATTCAATGCTAAAAACTTGAGTGTAAGCTGTGAACAAAGTGGGATACCGGACGTTCTTATTAAAATAGGTAAGTAAAATATATATATATATATATATATATATATATATATATATATATATATATATATATATATATATATATATTTGTTCTTTCTTCATTTAGTTATAAAGGCAGTTGAAAGAACAAGATATGAAGTGAGATATGAAGTGTATTTATTCATAGCTCAGTTCAGTTTCTAAAATTTAAAAAAACACACAGACACTACAACGACTTATCAAAAAGATAGTCGTAAACCTGGTTCGTTTGCTGAGGTAAAAATTTGAAGTGGTAGTATTTCTTTGACATTAAAAAATATTAGCTTCGATATTTAAATACCATTAATCTCACCTTTTTAATAAAACTGACAACGTCTATAAACGATGTTAAACTGGTTTATTATTTGATATAACTTATAATATCCTTTTCTTAAAACTGTTAAGTACACAAACTCACTGTCTAGGTAACCATAAAACATGTTCATATCAACAACTATCCCATAATAATCACTTACATATATTAAAAACATTCTTCTTTTGTTAATATGAAATGAACATTCTACTAAGTATAGTGCATATGTATGAGTACTTTCTGCCCAAGGTACAGGTAAATATTACTCAAGCCAAAGTATTTTGTTATATAAAAAATGTCGCTCGACAAAGGGACTGAATATAAAAGTCATGAGTTGGCTTGGCTTTTATCTTCAAGAACCACTGGTCCGTTTACATTAGTGTTCTTTACATTGCTTATGTCCATCATATTTTGATCGCACCTTGTATATCTATTCATTATATTTCACATATACATATATATAAATACATTCATAACAATTCTTTCATTTCATCAATATTTATCTTTAATTACATTAATTATATTTATTTCATTATTATCTACTATATTCTTATTACATTTTCTTATTAAAATATCGTCGCTTATTTAATTAGTCGTCGCAGGGTGCAATTTCAAAAAATGTAAAGGACAAACGTGGGTTACAAATAATATTAATCTTTACGGGCGCATTAAATAACAAACAAGTTAGATGTTGCATTTAAAGATATACATAGTAGCACTAAGATGTTATAATAAAGAAGAATTTCCTTCAAGGTAGTCGTTGAATAATTGATTTTATAGAATAGATCTTCTTTTTAACATAATCTTTGACAATTAAATTTTCAACACAAATCAATCTAATATAAATAATCTTTGCCTTTAATTAATTATAAATCGAATTATGATTCTTCATATTAACAAGAAAGAATAAAAATCATTTGAAAATCAATTTTCCAGTCTACTTAAAACTCTATTTAAGCATTTCAAGTATTTTTAGGAATCGTTTTCATTATTGATATTAACACATAAACTTTAAAATGAAAATTCACAAGAATCTATAACTAACATGAATTTAACCTAATTTCATTGACGTTAATCATGTTACATTCGTACTTGCATATGAATCTAATAAAGTGCATTGTACCGCACAATCATGATTAGGTTCTACATTATGTTGTACATGTCTTTCATCGTGATTTTGATTTGGATATGAAGTGCCATCTCTTGATCTCCAATTACGTCTATCCACATAGTTCGCTGTATTCCTGGAATTTCTCTCGGTACTTCGATTATTTTTATATCTACTGCTGTTGAGTGATCTGACATCATAATTACCATGATTAGTTAGGTTAGGCGGATTCCCTACATAACATTGCTTATTTTGTTCATTTGGATTGCTAGAGTATATTCGGCTTAGGTTAGGTTCTGTATTATTCACACTTCTGATATCTAAATTACGAACAGGCACCAAATGATCTGAATTATTCTTATTTTTACCCATTCCTGATTGTGGGTTCATGGCATGGTATTGAGTTTCGTAGCATTGGACAAGCATCAATAAATGGCTGAAACTCATACACTGTGTGGAAAATAAGATCTGTTGCAGTTTAAATGGAAGCAAATTTCGAATCGATGCTATTATTCTCGATTCCGATTGCAAAGGATTAACGACCTTTAATTCGTTGTAGACATTTACAACAAACTCTACAATAGATTTGTGCAATCGAGGATTGAAGTGTTGATTTCTAAGGGTGGCATCTCTATTTGCCAGCAAAAAGTCATTTTCTTTACACTTACCAATGAATTTGCTCATAGCTCGAATTTCACTCATCTTAACACTTGACTTTACCTTCTTTTTCTCATTCCTTGTTCTTGTTGAGTGATAGTTCCTATCCGTGATATGCTGTGTCGTCACACCATCTATGTTTCGCTCATCAGTACTCTTCGGACAACTTTCTTCATATTGCTTGTTAGCTTCGTCATACCTCAATTCTATCTTCTGTTCCATGGTCTTGTTAGATTTGTTGAACATCTGTTCCATGGTCGGGTTAGATTCGTTGAACTTCTGTTCCGTGGTCTGGTTAGATTCGTTGAACTTCTGTTCCACGGTCTTGTTAGCTTCGTCGAACTTCTGTTCCATTCGTCTAATTAATTCTTCCTTTTGCTTCTTTATCTCGGTAGTCATCTGCATTATTTGTCGCTGTATAGCTAACAAGATTCGATCCTCCCATGTCAAACCTGGTGTTACACTAGTTTCACCTTTGTCACTAGTATTTGATTCCTGCTGCATTGTTTCGTTGTCCATTTTTCTTATGATTACTTTACCACTTCGCAATATGGTTAAGTTCGTATTCATAATAGTAAATTCAACCTTACTCTTCTTCTTCGGGAACTGAATTTACAAAGTCCCGGGTGAGGTAAACCAAATTTTTACAACGACTTATCAAAAAGATTTGAAGTGGTAGTATTTCTTTGACATTAAAAAATATTAGCTTCGATATTTAAATACCATTAATCTCACCTTTTTAATAAAACTGATAACGTCTATAAACGATGTTAAACTGGTTTATTATTTGATATAACTTATCCTTTTCTTAAAACTGTTAAGTACACAAACTCACTGTCTAGGTAACCATAAAACATGTTCATATCAACAACTATCCCATAATAATCACTTACATATATTAAAAACATTCTTCTTTTGTTAATATGAAATGAACATTCTACTAAGTATAGTGCATATGTATGAGTACTTTCTGCCCAAGGTACAGGTAAATATTACTCAAGCCAAAGTATTTTGTTATAACACATACATACATATATATGAATGTCTGTTTGCTAGCACATTGAACTTTATCTTAAACAGTGTTTAGTTTCAGGAGCAACAGATAAGATAACATTTTCAAATGTTTTGATGATTCGTATTGCAACTAGGCAACAGACTGACCTACAGTCCTGATAAACGAATGATAAAAGGTAGAGTACATTTAATTGTATGTTAAATATACTTTGCGTTTCCGTGTTTGATAATGAGATGAAATTCTAACGTTAAAAATACATACATATAAGCGAGTCTGTATGATGTATGATGCTTCTGCTCCTGCATGTTGAATTCTGAGAAAATGATAAAATGGAATTCTTGAATGTTTTCTGACTCGCATTGGAAGTAGGTTACAGCTGACTGAATGTCTGGAGATTTGTATAAAGCAGCTAGTGAACGAAAAATCGTATCACTTATAATTTAACGTTAAAATATAAAAAGAAGAGGTATATTATGTGTTTTAATTTTGATAATATCATGCCTTCCTGTCTGTTTATCTGTCTGTAGTATGGGCTCGGGGCCACCAAACATTAAAGGCGCGAACAATGAAATCTTTGAGTTTTACGTCCCACGATTATGCCAGCTAGGCTAGATGTGAACAATGAAATGGAATCTTTGAGTTTTACGTCCCACAATTGTAGAAGACAATATAGAAGATACAATATGGAGGGCACAATGTTAAAATTCCGTCTATCCCCCGTGCGTGCAGGTGAAAATCCTTTTACTGCAATTGAAACAAGTCTACGGGCTTTAATAGATTATTTGCTACGTAATGTGGACCAGCATGATTACGTAGGAATAACATTTACAAACGATGGAGAAGGACATCGCCCATTTTGGTTATTGTTCAGAGAAGCAAGAAATCTCTCAGCATAAGTTCTATGGACAAGTTATGGAAAAGTACTGCAAAATAATGCGGCTTTTCTTATAAATGAAGATTGCATCGTGAATTTTCATCATGTACGCATGCCGAGAGGACAAGGTGGATTGAAACAACATACTATGAATACCGAGGAATATGTAAAGGCAAAACGTGGTATTGTTACAATTAAGAACAAAGGTACAAGGTGTTTAGCACATGCAATCGTCGTTGCCATTGGATTAAAAAAATACAAGGGAAGAAATCAAGCCAAATACAGCAGATATGTAAAACAATATAAATATATAATTGAAAAAGAAGCAGAAGACCTATGTGAATTTGCTGATGTAGATCTCAGTCATGGTGATGGAATTCCTGAAATTCGTAGATTTCAGGAATACTTAAAGGATTATAAAATTGCAGTGTATAGGGGATTTTTAGGAAGTAATGTTATGTTTGAAGCACCACCAAGCGATAATGAATGAACACCTTTAAACTTACTCTTCATAGATAACCATTATAACGTCATTGAAAGCTTGACAGCATGTTTTAGCTGTAGTTATTATTGCGAAAGTTGTCATAAGAAATATGAAAACAAGCATGCACATTTGAAACATTGTACAGCTGTATGTTACCGATTTCATCAAAAACCACCATGTGATTTTATAGAAGCTCATATTACTTGCAATGAATGTAATCGAGAATTTTATGGTCAGTCATGCTATGACTACCATAAGTCAGCTCCTTATCAACATGGAAAACCTTTATGTTCCATTGTGAAATGTGCCCAGTGTTTGAAAATTGTGAAATGTGCCCAGTGTAGTAAAAGAAAAAGGATCTCACGTATGTGGAGAAACGTATTGCAACATTTGCTATGCTATAGTACCACCCAATCATGAATGTTACATGAAAGTGAATGAAAGAAGAAAATCGAAAAAGGCCAATGAAAAAATTATCAGGAAGAAGAAAGCTATGATTGTGTTTTATGATATTGAATGTACACAAGATACGAAAATAGAAGAGGAGGATGCAAACATATATGAGCATATACCTAATGTCTTGGTTAGTCAACATGTATGTTACAGATGTTATGAAGACAACAACATCAAAAATAATTGTATCGTTTGTAGAAAACGAGAAAATATATTTGACGGAGAAAATGTAATAGGAGACATTCTAAAACACCTTCAACTGCGACTTCCAAACATTAAATCAGTAACATGTGTAGCCCATAATTCTAAGGGTTATGATGCACATTTCATCATTAAGACCATGGTTGAGAAGATGAATTGGACTCCAGAAGTAATCATGAATGGAGCGAAAATTCTATCTCTTAAAATAGGGAACGTAACATTCATTGATTCACTAAGCTTTCTTCCTATACCCTTAAGTAAATTAAGTGGTGCATTTGATCTTCAATCGTGCAAAGGATATTTCCCACACTTTTTCAATCGACGCGAAAACCAAACATATGAAGGTACACTTCCAGACATTAGATATTATGGAGCAGATACCATGAAAGTAGACGAAAGACGCAAGTTTCTCCAATGGTATACAGAACATGGAAACGATATCTTTAAAATGAAAGAAGAACTAACCAAATATTGTGTACAGGATGTTGAAGTATTACGCCAAGCATGTATTTCCTTTATGAATACATTTGAATCTGAAACAAATGTAAACCCCTTACTTGAATGCATTACAATCGCCAGTGCATGTAATTTGGTATATCGTAGAAATTTCTTAAAGGAAAATACGATTGGTATCATCCAAAGAACGGGTATCGATGGAGAAATGTCCAATCAGTTGAAGCACTACAATAGATTGCTTGGGAAGAAAAAACAAGAAACATACAAATTACCAATGCTGCACGTAGTAAGGAAAAACGAATTGCATCAATGAAAGTAGATGGTGTATGGACAGATCCCAACACAGGAAGAATACACGTGTGGGAATATGAGGGCGATTGGGTCCATGGATGTATCTTCTGCTACCCTAACGACAGAGATAAACCCATCTATAATAATGCTACAGATACCATGGAATTTCTATATGAAGCAACAAAGAAGAAAATTCAAAAATTAAAAGATTTTGGCTGTGAAGTGCATGAAATATGGGGGTGTGAATTTAAAAAACAATTGGCAGGAAATGAAGAGATGAAGAAGTATGTTAGTAATCATCCGTATACAAAGAAATCACTATTAAATCCTCGTGACGCTTTTTATGGAGGACGTGTGAACGCCATACGTTTATATCATAAAGTACAAGAATCTGAAGGAGAAAGAATTCAAAACAAAGATGTTATATCACTTTATCCGTATATCTCTAAGACTAAAAAGTTTCCAATTCGTCATCCTACTATCTATCTGCCTGGAGATTCAAATATTCCCACCATTGAAGATGTAGAAGGATTAGTTAAACTAAGTATTCTACCTCCAAAAAATCTCTTGCACGCAGTACTTCCTTACAAATCAAATGATAGATTGATGTTTCCACTTTGTCGTACATGTTGTGATGAATTAAACCAGTCATCTTGTAATCACAGCGATGAAGACCGAGTTCTACATGGTACATGGGTAGCAGATGAAGTAAGAAAAGCATTAGAAAAAGGATACAAAATAATAGATATTCATGAAATTTGGGCATATGATGTTGTTCAATATGATGAAGAAACAAAAAGTGGCGGCTTATTTGCAGAGTACATAAACACCTTCCTGAAAGCAAAAACGGAAGCTAGTGGATGGCCAACATGGTGTGAAACAGATGAGCTAAAAGAGAAATACATTCAGCAGTTTTATGAAAAGGAAGGAATACGTCTCGATGAAAATAAATTTCAACATAATCCAGCACTTAGGAGTTTAGCTAAATTAATGTTAAATTCATTTTGGGGAAAATTTGGACAACGTGAGAAAATGGGTCATGTAAGCATTATTAATGATCCAAAGGAATTATATGAGAAATTAACATCTCATGATATAAACGTTCATCAAATATTTCCAGTAAATCATGATATGATATATGTATATTGGCAATACACAGATGAAGTTCCTGTTTCACTACCAACAGTAAACGTCGTCATAGCCACATACACAACAGCACAAGCAAGATTAGAATTGTACAAGTATTTAGATCAACTGCAAGAAAGAGTATTGTATTTTGATACAGATTCAGTCATTTATACGCAAAAACCTGGTGAAACTACAATCCCAACTGATGACTTTTTAGGCGATTTAACAAATGAAGTACTCGAGTATGATAAAGAGGCCTATATTTCAGAATACGTCTCGGCTGGACCCAAGAATGGATTACGTGTTTTTGATCCCAGTACGAAGGAGTTTCAAGTATGCAAGACACGGGGCTTTTCATTAAACTATGAATCTTCAAAACACCTAAATTTTGATGTAATGAAGAAAATGAAAGTAGCTAATGAAGAGGAGGCGGAAGAAGAAGGAGAAGAATCTCGACCCACGGAAATCAAAATTACCAATGAGAAAAAAAATTGCCGCAGGAAAGACCATACTATTGTCAGCATGCCCGAAACAAAAATTTATAAGATAAATTATATTAAACGACGTAGAATACCAAATTCATATGATACTCTTCCATATGGCTACACTACTTCCAACAAAAGAAGAAAAGAAATGTAATAAGGCCCTTTATAAATATACGTATGAAGAAAGAATGATCATACTCTTTAACATGGACACAACGTGGAAACAACCCTTTTCATGTATTGTTGCCGGACCAAGTGGATGTGGAAATACTTCCTTTGTAATACGATTTCTGTTCAATTTATCACGTATGGTTAATACATCGTTTCGTCATATTTATTGGTACTATGCAGAATGGCAAAATGCATACAGAGAAATTTCGACAAAAGAATAATTTATTGAAGGATTACCTCGAACAAAAGACTTTTTACCTGAAACTGAACCACATTTTATTATTATTGACGATCAAATGTGTGAAGTGAACCGCAATATAGTTGATTTCTTTACAAAGGGTTCTCATCATACAAATCTTAGTGTACTATTTATTACACAAAACATATTTCATCATGGAAAAGGAAGCAGAGATATGAGCTTGAATTGTTCTTATCTCGTATTATTTAAAAATCCAAGAGATAAATCACAAATTAAACATTTGAGTTATCAACTAACTCCTGAGAATCCAAAATTTCTTCAAGAAAGTTTCAACGACGCAACGAAGTTACCACATGGATATTTGTTTATTGATTTAAAACAGGATACGCCAGATGAACTTCGTTTTCAAACAAATATCTTTCCTGATGATATTTATCATTATGTTTATGTTCCAACGAAATAGAAGATGTGTTTATAATGTTAGTTTTAAACTGTTTCTTCATTCTGACAATATGTCTCCAAGAGTAAAACACGGAGATCTTCGTACGCTGAGCAAAGCAAATCCAAAATTACGTAAAGCTATAATGGCCAATGCAGACTCTTCAGTGATTCGAAGTATTTGCGAATGTTGTTATAATGTATTAAAAGGGAATGTACCTCTTACAATGATACAGAAAGCAAGATTAAAGCGATACAAGAGGACGCTTCGATATCTTGTGAAGAAAGGAAACTCCATCCAAAAGATGAAGAAGCATTTATTAGTGCAGCAGCAGGGTGGATTCCTACCGGCATTATTAGCTCCTATTTTAACTGGTGCATTATCAAGTTTACTATTCCGTTAGTACAATGGAACACACAAAGATGATTTTAGTTCCACCTGAAGTTCTTAATCGTATACAAACAGCAGCATCATCATCATCAACAGCCCTGGAGAAACGTGAATCTAATTTGGATCAAGAAATGCAAGAGATTTTACAGTTATCATCGCTTAGTGACGAAGAAAAGTGGAATCAATATAATAATATTCTTCAAAAATATTTACATTTAATACGAAAACAAGAAGAACCTGTGACACTTTCGATTACGTCAACTAAATCAGAAAAGCCTGAAGTAGAAGAAATATTATCTATACCCAAAATATTTTGTAAAAGAGCTGAATTACTACTACATAGAATGAAACATGATGATAATATCACGTGGGATAATAAAGGAACTGTTTACATCAGAGGTGATAAACTAGAAGGATCTCACATTGTAGACTTAATTTCTTATGTGTCGCGACCCCGGAAACACACAAATCCACCGCGATGGGAGAAATTTTGTAATTATTTGTCTTCTAATAACACACCTCAAGAACTTATTGGAAATCCAAAATGTTTGTCATATATTTTACGACGAACTAAAGCATCACCAACAGCATCATCGTCAAGGGAAAGAATAACTCTGAAATCGTTTCCAGAAGACGACGAAGAAGCAGAAGAAGAAGAAGAAGAAGAAAAGGAAAAAGTAGTATCTCCCATAAGGAAAAGGAAACGTGCGTGTAAACGTCCAGTATGGTCAAGATGGAAACCATAAACAAACACTTAAGCAAGATTTACTACAACCCTTCACAACCTGCCTCGTTTTCAACTGTTAAAAAATTGTGGATAGCTACAAAGAAGAAAATTCCTATACATTGTATAAGAAAATGGTTACTGCAACAAACAACATATACGTTACACAAACCTGTACGTCGTCGCTTTAAAAGAGATTTCTATGTAGTGAATAACATTGATGATGAGTGGGAAAGTGATATTAATGATCTTCAATCTCTTCATAAATTTAATGATGGATATCGTTATATTCTTATGTGTTCAGTCGATATGCATGGGCTGTGCCATTAAAATCTAAAAGTACAAATGATGTTTTAAAAGCATTGAAACTTGTGCTCAAAGACAGAATACCAATTACATTCCGAACAGATAAAGGAAGTGAGTTTACTAATAAAACAATACAGAAGTACTTAGAGGACAACAAAATAAAACATATTACAATTAAAAATCCTGATATAAAAGCTAGTATTGTAGAACGTTTTGACAGAACTCTAAAAGAAAAAATGTGGAAGTATTTTACAAAGTATCAAACGTATAATTATTTAAATGTATTACCTCTTCTTGTGAAATCATACAATGAAGGTTATCATTCAAGCATAAAGATGTCACCTGCAAATGTTTCTCAAAATAACCTATTACAAGTATGGCATAATCAGTATGATAATAAAATAAAGAAGAAGAAGAAGAAGAATCCAAATTTCTCAAAACATCTTAAGATTGGTGATACAGTACGAATTAGTAAAACCAAACGTACATTTGATAAAGGATATATGCAAAACTGGACTTGGGAAATATTTAAAGTGAAGAAGATAATACCAAGAGATCCACCTGTTCCTGAAATTGAAGATTTAAACAAGGAACCACTGGATGGATTATTTTACAAAGAGGAATTATAACCTGTGACGTTATCAAAGACGTTTTACATAGATAAAATCATACGTACAAGAAGAAAAGGCAGCAGAAAAGAATATCTTGTTCATTGGAAAAGATATCCTTCTTCTTTCGATTCCTGGATACCTGCATCAGACGTAAAGAAGATCGAGAAGTACAATGGAACCTGATGGAGATTTTTACGTTACACTTCCCAGTAATAGTTCTATGGAATATTTTCCTGACAACACCTTAACATCATACACTACGAAGCTTCATCAAAGAATGGAATTCCGTGAAAAGTGGAAAGTGGCTATTGCTGAAATTCACTATCCTCATTCAATATTAAATATTAATGAAAAAAATAATAAAAATTTTTACAAATCTGCAAAAAGTGATGAATGGAAATTTATTACTATTCCTGTACGTTATTACACTGACATATCAGAATTGATAAAGATAATTAATACGTACAACAGATTCACAAATTTACATATTTCCTATACTCGTGAGAGTAATATCTGTTTTATACGACGTCTTCATAAAGACATAGATGTAGACGTTGCATTATCAACAAACTGCTAGTGCGATGTTGGGGTTTGATCCAAACGTTGATTTAAAGGATATGCAACAAAGCCTAAGCATTGCAAATTTACGTTTAGGACTTCCATCTACAATGTATGTGTATTGTGATATAATTCAATCTGTATTTGTTGGAGATACAGTAGCACCATTATTACGTATCATAAATATGAATCCTGTGAATCATACATTTGGAAGCAGTGTTATAGAAATTTTTAATCCGCCACATTATGTGCCTATAGAGAAGATGCATTTTGAACACATCAAAATAGATATAAGAGATAGTACAGGCTCTCCACTGGCATTCACTTTCGGAACTGTATGCGTTAAACTACTTTTTCGACCAATCCGTCAACATCAACAAATATGAATAATCCATATTTACAGTATTATCAAAAACAAGCTCTTTCTGGAACTGGAAACGTTTATGTTGGGTCCCCTTATCAAGTTGGACATGGAATTGGAAGTTTCCTTGGAGAATTATTTCGTTCTGTCATGCCATTAGTAAAACAAGAATCTAAAACTGTAGGAAAGGAATTATTAAAATCTGGAGCAAACGTTATTACTGATGTCATCGTCGATAAACTACCTATTAACGAATCCTTTCATCAACGAATGGGTGAAGCTAGATCCGTCTTGCAAGACAGAGCAAAAAATAAACTGAAATCTATGCTAGGATCTGGATATCAACGACGGAAAAGAAGAATTACACATCATTCCATCTTTAACCCTTCATCATTACACATCATCAAGCGCAAAAAGAAGGGCAAAAGGAAACGTACACAGAAAACAAAGAAAAATCAGTCTTATAAGAAGAGGAAGTTATCACACGATATCTTTGATTAAATCATCATCATCATGGCTTTCTTACATCATCAATCCTGCGAGTGTGTAAAAAGTGAACTAGATATTTTTTCTACAAAACCAACGCAAACCAGTATATTGGATAATCATGTTGTTACATACAAACCAATCAGTTCACTAGCTGATAATGCTCCTATAGAATTTGTCATCCCAGGAACAAGTGATGAATACATAGATCTACCACATACTTTTCCTTCCATCGAAGCTCAAATCGTTAAGCCTGATGGATCAGCATTTGTTGAAAGTGATAAAGCTGTGGCTCCTATTAATGACTTTTTAAATTCTATGTTCAGTGAAGTGGAAGTGTATTTAAATAAACTGATTTCATTTCCATCTCATAATCATCCATATCGATCATACATTGAAAAACTGTTAAATTATGATGATTCTGCTAAAAATACTCATCTTCAATGTGCACTCTGGTTTCAAGATACTGCTGGACATATGGATGCCACATCTAGTGGTAATAGAGGATTTCAACAACGTTATGAATTAACAAAAAAAGTGCAAAATTCGACATGCTTGGACATCTTCATTGTGATTTTTTAAATCAAGATAAATTTTTAATCCAAGGAGCAGAACTACGTCTCAAGTTAATTCCTGCAAAGCCAAACTTTTGTCTCATCGCTAGTGATTCTTCTGTTGAGGCTAAAGTGAATATTTTAGACGCTGCTTTACATATTAAAGAGATTAATGTTAGTCCTACAATAAAACTAGCACATAACAAGCTTCTACAATCAACAACAGCCAAATATCCTCTCACAAGAGTGCAAATGAAGTCATTCGTCATTCCAAAGGATCTTCAATCAAAAACAATTGATAATTTATTTATGGGAGTATTACCAACTCGAGTGATTGTGGCGTTTACACAAAATGATGCCTATACAGGAACAATAACTTCAAATCCATTTCATTTCAAACATTTTGACATCAATTTCTTCTCCCTATACATTGATGGAAAACCTGTACCTTCAAAACCATTAAAACCAAATTTCGAAAACAACCTCTATGTTTCCTCATATCATACCTTATTCTGTGGATCAGGTATTCACTTTTCCAATCATGGCAACAATATTCCTCGCCTTGCCTTTCCTCAAGGATACACTATCTTTGTTTTCGACATTACTCAAGATGGAGAAGCCAGCGCTGTGCAGCATTGGAATCTAATCAAACATGGATGTGTTAGTCTGGAAGTTCATTTTACGAAGCCTCTACCAGCATCTATCTCATGCATCACGTATGGCGAGTTCCAATCTCTCTTAGAAGTGGATCATCAGGGAACATCATCATGGATTTTTAAAGGTACGTTATTTAAATACGATACCATATATGTACGTGTCTGCATTTTTATACATGATGTCCTCTACACTAGATTTATTGAGTGCTTTGCAAACAAATTCTTTATTTCACAATCATTTCGTTGGCGTATTTGCAGCCAATCAATTACCAACACATGTTCCACTACCTGCAGCTATCATCATAAATACAGATACCTCCAACAAACTTGACACACACTGGATTTCCGTATATATTCATGCTGATGGATGTGCCCACTACTTTGATACATTTGGATTTCCTCCATATGTAATGCAACATATTCAATTTCTACGTAGAAATTCCACTTCTTATACATTTAATAATAAACAAATTCAAAGTGTGAAATCGTCCCTATGCGGGCATTATTCATATCTCTTCCTATGCTTCAAAGCTAAAGGAAAGTCCTTAAATGAATTTCATTACACTTTCTCATCAACTCCAGAAAAAAATGATCGTCGCTTGCTGTATTTACTTTTACAGGTAATCATTTCTCCTGTATACATATCATGTCTTCATTCTTCTTCTTTTTCTTCTTCGTTTGTTTTGATTACTTTTTTTCATTATAGATAAAATTCTAGCTATTATTGCAGGTAGTCATTTATTCTTCTTCTTTATTGTTATAATGTATATATTATCATTTGTTGTTTTATTTGTTCATGATTACAGATAAAATAAATTTTAAGTTATGTTTTTCATTTTTTTTTAAATTCAGAGAGTAAAAGATCGTCATCGTGTGTATGGACATCATCATTGTACAGTATGACTTCTATCTACGTTTCATCACCATCATCAACAGCAGTAGTATCATCTGTGAAGTTATCATTAATTGAACTGTGTAAAAATAAGACAACACAACTACGTACATGTGTATAGACAGCATCAGTGAACAGTATATGGCAACTGTGAAGTTATCATCACCTGAACAATGAAAAAAATCTAACGTTCTTTTAAAAATGTACTATACTTACGATCACATAACTACATAATAATACTAATAATAATAATAATGAATTCAAATGCTTAATCAGTTGTTCTTTCGTAAATTAAACCAAGTATGTGAATTCAATATTATTATGATAGGGCTTTTGTTTTTAAAATTTTAATATTAATTATTTTAGTTCCTTTTTTAAAAAAATAAAAAAGTCCTATCATACTTAAGACAAAGATGTATAATAATAATAATAATAATTTCAATACTAATTTTATTTTAACATTCATTTCAAGAATTTGAATCCATTATTATTATTATTATTATTATTATTATTATTATTATTATTATTATTATTATTATTATTATTATTATTATACATATCACTTATAGTATACGAGAAAAAATATGTTAGGGTTTTTTTATAAAAAATTAGCATACTAATTAAAAATCCTATCATATTGAGGTGTATGAAACGAGCACAAAACACACAAATAAAACAGTTCACTTTCACTATATATTTTATTACATTTGATATTACGATGTTTAGTATACATAAAAAAACAAATCAAATTTTCTTCTCCTTTATGAAGAGACGTTCACTTCATTGATACCCTCCGAAGGTTGAGTACCGGTTTCTTCCCACCATGGCTGTGTCGGTACACTATCAAATAAATCAGCCATAATTGAATCTATGAGTTTTTGTTTGCAAAATACTTAAATTTCCAATTTTAATCGTTCACCATCATTGTTCACATCACTGTTCTTATCAAGAGAGACACTTGGAAAATTGATGTTCATACCATTAATAATACTCTGTTTATCTACATAGGTATGGATTCCCGCAAGTCCTCTGCATGTAAGACACTGCGATTGTACATGATTACGAATAGTATCTGTACACAAGTCAAAATATTCACGTAGCACAACACTGCAAACTTTACTGTTTTTCACAGCATGTTCAATACACGGTAATATTTCAAAGAAATAAAGCCAATTACTTGAAGTTAAGTACACAGTGTTTCGAGGAGCATGAAGTGTTCCTTTCTTCTCTAACATCACTAATTTTTCACCCTTTAGTTTTCGCACCACCAGTTCGTTTTTTCGACCAAGAGATTTTATAAATGTAATTTCCACTTGAGAAAAATTTAAATAGTCTGTAACAAATGGGGTCAAATGTACAAGTTTCTCCCACTCAGCCAAATTTAACTCCACTCCAAACACAAGTCCTATGCCAACACGAATCACTGGCTCAAATGTATCACTATCCAGTCCAATACAAATTAATTTGGTTTTCATTGAATTACTGTGTTTTTCAGATGTAAAGCATCACGGGCAGTAGCCAATGCTGTGCGATATTCCGCGCGGTGTTGCCGGATTTCGGACTCCCCTTTCCCTTCTCGCTCTTCCTCTAGTTGAGATTATTACACATACATTGGCAACATTATTCACAATGTAAATATACTATTCCAGCAAACTCAAAGATTTTGGCTGTGTATCCTAGAAGTATATATAGCAACTGAATAAACTACCTATTAACTTATTCCAGTGGAACTGCTAAACGTTCGTCTATGTCAATTAATATTTCGCCATTGTCTGAATCTGACTCTTGTAAATTTTTTATTATGAGTTCCAAAAATTGTAAACACAAAAAATAATTCTTCGAGCTTCACTTCGTAGCACTTTTTTTTTTAAAGAAAATTCCGCACTTGTACTCGGTTTCCTTAAAGACATTGTGAACTATAATTTTGGAGAACAAATGAACTACCACGAAAGAAAGCAACCTAGACACTGATGAATTCTGTTTATGCTAGAAGAGAAGTTGCGTTCCTACACACACAATCAGCTCCTTTGCTTCCATGTTTGTTCCTATAATAACATACTCTTATACTTGATGTAGGTCTCACAACAACAATCCATCTGATTCGTAAGCAACACGACATGGTCGAGTTTGTTTTGGGTTACAATAATTTATGACACCACTCAGACGCCTGGTGCTTTTGCATCCCTGCTAGAGGAGTAAAGAAGGAGTACGTAATTGGCCACACATACGTAAGGTATTGAAACGAAGAAAAAAAATCATACTGCGTTTCTTCTGTCGAATAAGGAAGAATCGTGCATGAAGGCAATTTCAAAACAATATTACGAATGTCCCATACCTTCTGTTCTTCCACATGAGCTCCCGCCGGGAATCGAATATATATATATATATATATATATATATATATATATATATATATGAATCAAATTGCAGAGGCTTGTTATTTAATTCGATCGCTTACTATTCTCAATGGTGTAGAAACGGGGGAAAAGAGGGCCTTGACTTTCCAAACTATTTCCAGCCCCGAAATGAGGTTCATCTAGTATATGTTTAGTAAACTTATTTAATAGTTAATGCAAATTAGGAACGTTTATAATAAAATACGATTTTTAAAAAAAAGAAAAAAGAAAACATCATCACTACAGTTTCTGTACCTAATTACAAGGACGCTGATTTCTCTGTAAATTGGGGGGGTGCATTCAGATGCAGAAAGCATATATGATGATTTTAAGACAAATTGCATTCAAATTATGCCTAATATTGCACATTTACAAATAAAATGAGGGGCCCTGGCTCCCTCAGTCCCCCCAGGATCTCTCACTACTATATTATTGCATAATAATATCTGAGTTGATATTTTTTCGAGTTTTTTCCCTTTAGTATTTTAACCTACATAAACACAAAATCGGATAAACACACTGCTAGAAACAGCATTTGTTTTCTTATGAATAGCTTATTGATTTATCTCTTACAATCCGCTTTTCAACTTCAGTACTGTCAAGATCCGTCTTTTGTTAAGGTAGCATCGAGAAAACATAATATGTGTATAGTATACATGGTGAGTTAAAATGCTTTCATATTCTGAAATAGGTAATTTGTTCTGTTTTTAATGTGTGAAAAGCTTTCCTCCCCCCTGAAAGTAATGTTCTCCTAGAACAACCTGTTGGTTACACCCCTGATTATCCTTTAATAAAATTTGAGTTCCATTTCCAAATCGAATAAAAATCCACTGGAAATTAGACGGGACTCAACGCTCGTTTTACTAATTGTTTTATATGGAAACCTTTCAAAGCGTGTATCATGACAACCAGTTGTCATAAAAAGATGTAGTTTTCACGTATGTGTTCGTAATTCTTTCTTCTACTTCGTAAAGTGAGCAGTTAATGTGCTAATACAATATTTCTAATAAGCGCCTCTGCTATTGTCAAGATTCGCAGTAGCGCGAGAAGTCAGCGTGCAGAACTGCTTGTCGCGAATTGTCAACACCGCTCAAAGCCAATTGGACGCCGCGTAAAGCCAACTCAAGGCCATGCCGCTTCTCATCTGAAATCTGCTGTAAGTCCATATTCAACATTTAACAAGTACTCTTTCTAGGTGTCCATATTTGATGCACAAGCACTCAAAGACATGTTACTCCAGTCGCTGGCCAGCACAGAATAACGACACTATGCATACAGATGACTGCGCATGCATGAAGAGGAAGGGGGTAGAGGAAAATTCATGTTTCATCTTGTTTGCACATGCTACCATACACTTACGATGAGTATACCAGTTCAGTAAATTCAAGATCGTGCATGTTACGCCCAGATACATTAATCTTCATTCCTTTATATATTAAACAGACATTCCCACTTTGTAAATACGTCAATAATGCACCATTATCTGCTTCCAATTTTTCAGTACAACGTCCTGGTAAAATCACTTTTTCGCCTCCTTCAAATGTCACACATGCCTTCCTACCATATACTGTTGTAATTATCTCACAGTTTACAATACGAAATGGTACTCCAATCTCCAAATCTCACATTTTTGTAAAGGGTATCATTGATGGCTTATTAAGCTTATCTAATAAACTCATTGGCGATGACATCTTTAAATTTGACGTTTCTTCCTTTGCAAGAGCTGCTAACAGAATGATCTACACAAGCACATACGTTGTGCTTACGCTCTTCGCAGGAGGGGTGGGGGTTTGGGGATTCAAATTATTAGCCAATACACGACAAGAACACGAAAAAGGCATGTTTCATCTTGTTTCTATAACTGGTAGGCGTCCAAGAGTATATTTCCTTATTCTAGCATAGCAACTTACTGGTTTACACCGGTTTAAGCCCCGTGGGAACGTTCCCACGGCCAAAATTTTTTCCCGCTCATGAACTCCCTCTATTCTACTATCAAGTAGTATATAGTTTGAAAGGTATTATGAAGAGAAGCAAGCTGCAACAAGTCCCGAGGTCCTATGCGCATCCTATGGAAAACGGTGCACACTGACTCTTTCATGACAACTGTGTTAACATTTTGACTGCCTACCATTTTGTACAGGGTAAGCGTAGAGACTCGGCGCTTCCTCCATCTTGTTGTTGTTGTTTTTTTTTTTACAATAACTTTTTTACAATACTACTTGACCCCCTTAGTATTTGAAAATTTTGGTTGGGTCCTGTCTGGGATTCTCCGGGGACTCTAGGATAGAACTTTTTCATTCGAAATGTGTGCCTCTAAAACTAATTGGATACGTGTTCGCTGATCTTTCCACTCACCCAATTCTTTTCCGCAAAAATGGACCGGAATCACATTTTATAGACGCTCTGTACTTATGGCACCTGCTCTAGTTTGCCCTGTTTTTGCGGGCGTTTACAGAATCTTGCAGAAAGAATGGGCATCCCTGTTTGCTTTCGGGCTGCTAGCATTACACTTGCTTTCGTTTTTGTGCGTATTCGCCCGTTCGAGCTCAAGTATTTTCATTGTAAACGTTATTTGAAAAATCAGGATGTATTCCATGAAAATATTATTACTCAAATTAGCTTACGACTTTATTTTAATTCGGTTTGGCAGATATAAATCACCCCTCATTCTCTGGGACAAAGTTGGCTTCATGCTGATCTCTTAGTAACAGCGTGCCCATAGGTTTACTATTAGAGTATCGTTCGTTCTCCTCATGAGCGCTTCGGTGTGGTGTTGCCGCGACTATTTGCAGTTTTCATTCATAAGTGTTCAAAAAACTATTTGTAAAAAACATAATTATTTACTTCGGGTTCGGGCTGGCTCACTAGGGAAATTTCTAAATCCGCGAGACTGCAACTCAGTCCAGTGTACAGAACGTGAAAAAGAAAAGTATCAAGATTTATGTAGTCATATACTATGTGATTAAGGAAAACAATGCTGATAATGCGAATATTGAATCTAATCGTCCGACTAGTATTAAGGGCCTCGTCCATTTGGTTATAAACAAAGTTATTAACTATAACAACCAGACAAGTTAAAGATATCTGAAAATTAAGAAATGCCCCTTTGTAAATGAAAACGGTAAATGAGAAGCAAACTGCGATGCTACTTAAATTTGGTAATTCCTTTATGAGCAGAACTTCACCGTCTACTGAATATCATTCAGCGAGTGATTTAGTTTTGGAATCTCAAGAAAGCTACTAAAGAGGAGATTACATTTGAACTGGCAGACCAATATGTTGTAGAAGCAGGTCAGATAAAGAGTAAGAAGTAAAGTGAAGATTAACTTTGGGAATTCTCAAAACATAAAATTTGGCAAATATTCTCTAGGACTCATTGCAAATTTCTGTGGTCCTTATTTTTTGTTGGTAAAAAAATCAAATATTAGTATTGTCACGTGATCGGTTATTTTGTGGTTTAAACATTTTTGTTTGAATACAGAAAATTTTAATTTAATATTTTTTAGATTGAAAATTTTGATTTGAGAATTTTTTGTTTCAAAATTTGTAGTTTGAAGATTCCTTTAATCATTGAAAAAGAATCGTGTTTTTAAGAAATCAGAACTGTTTAGAACAAAAAGATCTGGCAACAATGTTCACATGAATTGCTTCATCATGATGTATAGTACATGTGAGTGCAAATTTACGCAACGTCAGCATAATTTCATCACATCCGCTTATGACGTATTCATATATAAGTATCGTTTGAAATAATCTTCATCATGATATCATCATGGCTGCTTGTCTACAATTTTTTTTAAACGTGATGTGATGAAATAATTTACCAAGATCAATTTACAACAGAATGTGCCTTATAGAATCTTATCTAGCCAAACGATACCTATAACGTTTGGTTTAAGAATTTTCATGATTCTTGAAAATGATGATAATATTAATTTGCCTGTGGAGGCCACAAAACTAGAAAAAGTATTAAGGTTCTTACATTCTGAATCTCTATACTTATTCTACAAAGAATTCGTCGGAATTGGTCATAAATTCCAATTTAGTATACAATCCGATCTTTATGTTTAGAGAATTTGTTTGATGTTCTTTGAATCTTATAGCGTCAGTAAATTCCATTCCAATGAGTGTTAGCATGATATCATACCATGTGATATCATCACCCTCAACAATCCGATGGTTTGTGATGAAATCATTCGAGCAAGAGAATTCTGGTTGGAAAGATGTGTACAGCTAATGATAAAGAATTTCTGCTTGCCAGTAATTATCCCACAAATATATTTAAAACAAAACATGTGATGATCGGTATCAGTGCATCTTCGTTTGAATCTGTCAATAGATTGGGCAAAGCAGTACAGTTTGGTATGCAATTGGACTGCGAAGAATGTGAAACATTACATACACTAATCGATCGAATCAGTGATTATTTTAATAGTGTACTAAATGTGATAATTGTGAAATCCTAAAACACAAACCATGAAGTGGTGCTACGTACAGTCCTTAATGAGAAAATGGTACTGTTGCGTAAGAAAAATGCGTTGCATGTGCCTCGCAATGCAACGCTTATGCAATTAACACAAGCTGGATGGAATAAATTCATAATGCATTCAAGTGTGTGAATCATTCTGTTGAAGTGTGTCGCAAAACAAGTGTACTATTTTAAGAAATGTATTATGCATGTTGTATATAATTATATAGATTACCTGCAGCTTTCAACATCGTTCGTGGATACATATTGCTATGGACCTCAGAAGACTGCAATTCGAACTCAAATTATATGCTAAAAACAAACTGGTACAAGAATTACAAAATATACTATATGAATAATACTTAGATCGTTTATTTGGCTTGGACGTATGTGTGTAGTGTATATGTGTTTATAAATAAAATTATCATTTTAATTTACTTGTGTTTTTTTCATTTCAAGTACAATTCAAAGATATCAAAAACAAATATCAACGGATGATACATACATTTTATGACAGGTACTATTACATCAGAATGACACAAGTTTCTAACTAAAGTTTCTCAAACCGTGATCGAAAAATGTTAGGCATAATTGTTTTAAGAAAATATTTGAATGTAAGTGACCAAGAATAACTTTTTATTGATCACCCAATTAGATTTCACCAACAATAACGTCATATTTCACGGTTAACCGTCAAACTTTATCTGGCTTTCGACTAATGGATTAACAAATAAACAGTTTTCAATTCTTTAACCAGTGTTATAAGTGAGTGCAAAAATTTTCAAACTAAAAAAATTCCAACTAAAAAACATTCAAACCAAAATTTTCAAAATGAAAAAATCGAACAAAATTTTCAAATCAAATTTTGAAAAACTAAAAATACAGAAGTATTTTAAATCAATATTTTCAAACTAAAAAGTTTTCAACCCAAAATTTTCAAACTAAAGAAATTAGAACAAAAATTTTCAAACTAAAATTTCTTAAATTCTCAACAAAAAATGAAAAGCGTAATTATCTGAAACATTTTTAAGCAGATTTGAAACTTAGTAACCAATCAAATTGCATCAAGAATAATTTTACATTGATTAAACAATCAGATTGCATCAAGAATAATTTCATGTTTCACGGTTAATCGTCAAACTTTATCCAGCTTTTTACTATTTGGTTAACAAATGAACGGTAAATGTGACTTTGACCACATTTATTAGTGACTGCAAAAAAATGGAACGAAAATGTTCAAGCAAAAATTTCTAATACCAAAAGTTTCAGGTTAAAACTTTACAAACCTAAATTTTTAAACAAAAAATTTCAAAACAAATATTTTCTAACTAAAGGACACCGTACAAAAATCATTGCATTTTCTCGTCTGTCCGATTTGGATGATTTTTGGATACGTCGTAACTGAGGACCCCCTGGTCAATTGTTTATATGGGGCCACTTTCCTATGGCCAAGCCTGTGACCTTCCGAGGTCACGAAAAGTCACACCGTTACGTGGACTATTCTCATTTGCCGTACCCCAGTATAACACACAACCATTATTTGAGTGCCAAGTTTGAACAGTTCTACCAAAACCCGTTGTGTGACCTTTAGAGACCTCTGGAGGGCACAAGGCTGGTCGTAGGGAGTTGACCCCTTATATACAATTGGCCGGAGAGTCCTCAGCTACAACATATCCTAAAATCACCCAAATCGGACTGACGAGGAAATGCAATTCTTTTGGTACTGTGTGACCTTTGATGACCTCTGGAGGTCACAGGGTTGATCATAGGGAGTTGGCCCAATATAAACAATTGACCGGGGTGTCCTCAGCTACAACATATCCTAAAATCACCCAAATCGGACAAACGAGGAAATGCAATGCTTTTTGTACGGTTTTCTTTTCAAATAAATAAAATAAAATAAAATAAACCAAAATTTTCAAACTAAAACTTTCCAAGCCAAGATATTTTCAAATTACACATTTTCAAAATGAAAATTTAAATGAAACAGTGATCGAAAAATCTTAATCAAACTTTTAAAAAATACAGCGAGTCCATAAAAATATTATCATACTTTAAAGTGATATTATATCCCTTTGGATAATCGTATTTAAATTAAATTAGTCACATTTGAAAAAACTGAAATATTTTCGTTCATGGCAACAATGGACAACAATGTCAATAATGGACAGGATCAGACACAGGAAAAGTAAATTCACTCATGTTTACTTTGTGATTAGTCGATACGGATTCATTGTTGGATATTTAGAAGGCAGTAGCTGTTTCTGCTGGAGGTCATTTAAGAAGCTTTTATGTTTCTGTACTGTTATGCCTTAATGTGCTAACGTAAATTTATTTCCTTTCGTAGTGTTGTGTTATTATTAAGGAATAAGTTTTAAGGAGTTATGGCGACTCCACAAGAACGAAATTGATGTGTTTTGAAATATCAAAGCACACAGACTTTGGTGCAGGTTCAGTGTGCTTTTAGGCGAAGATTTCAACATCAGGCTCCTACACACATGTCAATTTTGAAGTGGTACTGTGATTTTGTGGATAGTGGCTGCATATGTCATCAAAAGAAAGCTCACTCACGGAGACCATCGGTCAATGCAGGAATTGTGGAACAAGTGAGGGAGGCATTTGTACGTAGTCCTAAGAAGTCTGCCCGTAGAGCTAGTCAGCAGTAGAACATCCCTAAATCCACCTTATCTAAGATCCTGCGTACGCGACTAAAGTTTTGCCTCTACAAACTACAATTAGTGTGTAAGTTGAAACCTAAAGACACTGTAAGACGATTAGATTTCTATGAAGATTTGAAGCTACTAATAAAGGATAACAAAGAACTGCCAGGAAAAATAATTTTCTATGATGAGGCAATATTCCACGTTAGTGGAAAAGTGAACGGGCATAATGTTCGGATTTGGGGGAGCGAGAATGCACATGCCATTTTGGAAGTTGAAAGAGATTCCGCTAAAGTGAGTGTCTTTTGTGTTTTAACGAAATGTCAAGTCTATGGTCTTCAAGTCTGTATCGCCAATCATGTTGCCCACATTCAATATCTATGAGGTATAGTGAAAGAAATTTGAGTTTTTCTTTGAAATGTGACCAATTTCATTTAAATGATTATCAAAATCGACGTAATACCACTTTAAAATATGATAATATCTTTACAGACAAGTTGTATATGTAGCAAAGATTTAAAAGTTAGCAGCCAAACCGCCTGCATCAAGAATAAATTACCACTGACCAACTATTCTGATTGCACCAAGAATAGTGACTTTAAACTGTGAATTGTGACTAAACTTCTTAGTGTTGTTGCTTATCAATCTATTTTAATATCAGGTATCATGTTTCTAAATTTTAACGTTATACTATAGGGCTTCTCAGTGTTCAACCTGTGAAATTATATACATTAATAGGTTACCCATTAGGTTCACATGTCCAAAAACATGAAATTTGTAGTAGAGATTAACAAATCAGACTTCACTAAAGCTAACTTTCCACCAATGAGCTTAGACCATGAGTTGTGACTAAAGTTCGAAGTGTGAAATTGAGATTAAAAATCTTCGAAGTTTGATTTTTAGCAATTTTATACCCTTGAAAAGACACAATTAGATCATCCAAATTTACCAGTCCTAAAGAACAATTATAAATTATTTATTTATTTTTGACTATTCGAATTTTTAAGGATGAGTTAGATGTGCTTCTCACAGTAAAAGACAATGGAACCTTGTTAAAATATATCTTAGTGATGGTAAGCACAAAATTCAATCTTCGCAACTCATATTAGAACATTTACCAAATTTTGTTTTATCACAATTCCCAAACTTCAGAATGCATCCTTCCAAAATTTAAGGAGTACATCAATATACCAAAGTCTTATGAAAGGAGAAATTCATCCTATACTTAGCATATGTTGCAGTAAAGCCTCATGTAAGAAGATAAATTAGGTCAAAAGCCTCTAAATTTTGAATTTTTGGTAATTGTTTACAGTAGAAGGGGAGAAGTGGCACCTTCAAATATACATGAATCCTATAGAACGTTTATGAAATTTTGTTTTTTGAAAATCCCAAATTTAAGAAGTGGTTCTACTTACAGCTTAGAATGAAGCGTGTCCTATGAAAAAGAGAATGAATACCTGTATTAAATCATAAATGTTCATCAAAGAACATAAATTAAGTCAATAACCGATCATGTGACAATACTAATATTTGATTTTTATACTCACAAATAAAATAAGCAGGACCACATAAATTTGCAATGAGTACAACAGAACATTTACCAAACTTTATTTCGACAATTCCTGAATTTAAGAATTGGTCCTATGAACGCTTCCAAATTCTAAGAAAGGGGCATCAATGTATATCCAACCATATACCAGCATACTGTCGTAAAACTTTATCAAAGATGATAAATTAAATCAATAGCATACCACGCAGTACGATATATTCCTTACATGTATATTTTGGTATTTTTTTTTGTATCCATAGCAGGAGGTAATCAGAGCCAATGAGATTTACATAAATGTATATTAGATCCTAGAGAACATTTACCAACTTTCATTTTATTTACCAGTTTCCGAATTTAAAGTGTGATTCTATGTAGCCTTCCCAAATTTAAAAGGACAGCATCAATGTGTAATGTACCACTACAGTCGTGGAATGAGATTTTTGTTTGGAGGGATCCAATATTTTTTTCAACGTACTGTACTATACGATTTTTGCAAAATATATTTTCGGTCTATGTAGTAAATTCATTAGTTCTTTATTTAGGTCAAAATTAACGTGGAAGCTTTGAATAACCTAGTTCAAATTATAATTCGGGGAATAATATCTTTATTTGTACATTATTTTAATGTAAATCTTGTATGCGAGAATTTCAAATCGATGAGTATTGAAATTATACACTTTAATACTATATGAAAACATAGGCCCGCAATTGGACAGAAATTCTTGAAATTATCCACCAATCTGATATTTGGCAGAATAATTTAGACCCCCTTCGTCCCTCTGAGATGCCCATATCCTCCCTAAATCCGGTTTCACCCTCTTTTGTACCACTTTCTATTCGTTTTATATTTTTTCCACCGCCAAAACCCTTTGTTATGATTGGAACTATTTCTGAAACGCTAGTATTAATGCGCGATTATTCTCATTCTCAACTGGGATGAGTTTGAAGCCACAGCACGTAACTTCGTCTCTCAGAAAATTTGGAATTTCAGTAGATAAAAGCAATAAAAAACAGGTAAAATTGCCTTTATTAAGAAATGAACCATCGAGGATGCAGAAGGGAGCCCTGAACAGTAACATTTAGCCGTTAGCCGTGAGATCAGTCGAAAATCTGTGAAATATAGAAGTCAGCTTGACAGACGCCAGGTTTGTGCATCTACAGGTAGCTATAGACAGGATTCAGAGTGATGTGCATCGATTTTCCGGTTCTTTTTAAGTGATATTTAAAACTAAGTTTTGGAGATTGTTTTCCCCCTAAGAATTCCCTTCATCCTCCAAAAGTTTAATTTAGAGTTACGGTAGCCTACCATCTATCTATCTATATATATATATATATATATATATATATATATATCTATCCTATCTCTCTCTCTCTCTCTCTCTCTCTCTCTCTATATATATATATATATATATATATATATATATATATTGTGTACGTAGTAACTGTGACTTTTTTTATCATAACTAACATGGCGTTACGTGTAGGTTTCGTTTAGATAAGTTGAATTTTATTATGTCAGAGTAAACGTAAACAGGGGCTCTCACTTATTCCTAAATTGGTCAAGCTTCCAACAGGGATGGGTTGAACGATTTTTCGTTAGGGTTCTTTTACCTTCAGGAAAGGGACCCTTACCATTAGCAGTTTTAATATGTGCTTCCTCGGGCATTAAAAGTTTTTGAAAAACTATGATTTAAATCAGTAGTAGGGCCATTGGGCTCTGATCATCAACATGCACGGCAGTGCATGGCAGCCAAGTTCCGCGAAGAAAATGAAAACTGGCCTGCACTGCCTTAAGCATATTATACACGAACAAGAGTTTTGGGTAAAATCGCCGATTTCGAGGCTTTGTAAAAACGATTCTATTAAGGGTAGAAACATGAAATTTAGAATGTAAGGAGATATCCCAGACATTTACTCATATGCCAAATCTCACATTCCTACATTCAACCATATTCGAGTACTGGACCCCCAAAATATGCAGTTTTCAGGCTCACTGACTCACTCATCAAATTGATTAGGTACTTCCCAATGAGTTAGAAACGTGAAACTTTGCATAAAGGTACCCTACAATAACTCGAGTATGGAAAAAGTTCGAAATCTGAGGAATGTGCTACGGGAAATCTTTTATGGGTAAAAAACTGTCCTTAGCCAAGTAAAAAATCGTTTCACTCACTCACTCATCAAATTGATTAGGTACTTTCCAATGAGACAGAGACGTGAAGCTTTCCATAAAGGTACCCAATAATGACCTGAGTATGCAAAAAGTCCAAAATCTGAGGAATGTGCTATAGGGAATCTTTTATGGGCAAAAAACTGTCCTTAGCCAGGAAAAAAACCTTTCACTCACTCACTAATCAAATTGATTAGGTACTTCCCAATGAGATAGAAACATGAAACTTTCCATAAAGGTACCCTATAACGACCTGAGTATGGAAAAAGTCCGAAATCTGAGGAATGTGCAATGGGAAATCTTTTATGGGCAAAAAACTGTCCTTAGCCAGGAAAAAAATCGTTTCACTCACTCACTCATCAAATTGATTGGGTACTTCCCAATGAGATAGAAACGTGAAACTTTCCATAAAGGTACCCTATAACGACCTGAGTATGGAAAAGGTCCGAAATCTGAGGAATGTGCAATGGGAAATCTTTTGTGGGCGAAAAACTGTCCTTAGCCAGGAAAAAAACCTTTCACTCACTCACTAATCAAATTGATTAGGTACTTCCCAATGAGATAGAAACATGAAACTTTCCATAAAGGTACCCTATAACGACCTGAGTATGGAAAAAGTCCGAAATCTGAGGAATGTGCAATGGGAAATCTTTTGTGGGCGAAAAACTGTCCTTAGCCAGGAAAAAAACCTTTCACTCACTCACTAATCAAATTGATTAGGTACTTCCCAATGAGATAGAAACATGAAACTTTCCATAAAGGTACCCTATAACGACCTGAGTATGGAAAAAGTCCGAAATCTGAGGAATGTGCAATGGGAAATCTTTTATGGGCAAAAAACTGTCCTTAGCCAGGAAAAAAATCGTTTCACTCACTCACTCATCAAATTGATTGGGTACTTCCCAATGAGATAGAAACGTGAAACTTTCCACAAAGGTACCCTGTAACGACCTGAGTATGGAAAACGTCCAAAATCTGAGTAATCTGCTATGGGAAACCTTTTATGGGCAAAAAAACTCTCCTTAGCCAGGAAAAAAATCGTTTCACTCACTCACTCATCAAATTGATTAGGTACTTCCCAATGAGATAGAAACTTGAAACTTTGCATAAGGGTACCCTACAATAGCTTAAGTATGGGAAAAGTACGAAATCTGACGAATGTACTATGGGAAATCTTTTATGGACAAAAAACTGTCCTTAGCAAGGAAAAAATCGTTTCACTCACTCACTCATCAAATTGATTAGGTACTTCCCAATGAGATAGAAACCTGAAACTTTCCATAAAGGTACCCTATAACGACCTGAGTATGGAAAATGTCCGAAATCTGAGGAATGTGCAATGGGAAATCTTTTATGGGCGAAAAACTGTCCTTAGCCAGGAAAAAAATCGTTTCACTCACTCACTCATCAAATTGATTAGGTTTTTCCCAATGAGATAGAAACTTGAAACTTTCCATAAAGGTACCCTATAATGACCCGAGTATGGAAAATGTCCGAAATCTGAGGAATGTGCTATGGGAAATCTTTTATGGGCCAAAAACTGTCCTTAGCCAGGAAAAAAATCGTTTCACTCACTCACTCATCAAATTGATTAGGTACTTCCCAATGAGATACAAACTTGAAACTTTCCATAAAAGTACCCTATAACGACCTGAGTTTGGAAAAAAAAGTCCGAAATCTGAGGAATGTGCAATGGGAAATCTTTTATGGGTAAAAAACTGTCCATAGCCAGGAAGAAAATCGTTTCACTCACTCACTCATAAATTGATTGGGTACTTCCCAATGAGATAGAAACGTGAAACTTTCCATAAAGGTACCCTATAACGACCTGAGTATGGAAAATGTCCGAAATCTGAGGAATGTGCTATGGGAAATCTTTTATGGGCAAAAAACTCTCCTTAGCCAGGAAAAAAATCGTTTCACTCACTCACTCATCAAATTGATTAGGTACTTCCCAATGACATAGAAACTTGAAGCTTTGCATAAAGGTACCCTACAATAGTTAGCGTACGAAAAAGGTCCGAAATCTGAGGAATGTGCTATGGGAAATTTTTTATGGGTAGAAAACTGTCCTTAATCAGGAAAAAATCGTTTCACTCACTCACTCATCAAATTGATTAGGTACTTTCCAATGAGGTAGAAACGTAAAACTTTGCATAAGGGTACCCTACAATAACTCGAGTATGAAAAAGTCCGAAATCTGAAGAATGTGCTATGGGAAATGTTTTATGGGTAAAAAACTGTCCTTAGCCAGGAGAAAAATCGTTTCACTCACTCACTCATCAAATTGATTAGGTACTTTCCAATGAGATAGAAACGTGAAACTTTCCATAAAGGTACCTTATAATGACCTGAGTATGGAAAAAGTCCGAAATCTGAGGAATGTGCTATGGAAATTTTTTTATGGACAAAAAACTGTCCTTAGCCAGGAAGAAAATCGTTTCACTCACTCACTCATCAAATTGATTATGTACTTCCGAATGAGATAGAAACGTGAAACTTTCCATAAAGGTACCTTTTAATGACCTGAGTATGGAAAAAGTCCGAAATCTGAGGAATGTGCTATGGAAAATTTTTTATGTGCAAAAAACTGTCCTTAATCAGGAAAGAAATCGTTTCACTCACTCACTCAAGTTGATTAGGTACTTCCCAATGAGATAGAAACTTGAAATTCTTCATAAAGGTACCTTATAATGGCTTAAGTGTGAAACAAATCCGAAATGTGAGGAATGTGCTATTGGAAATTTTTCATAGACAAAAAACTGTCCTCAGCAAAACACGGTTCATTCATTCATTCATCACATTGATTTGTTAGTTCCCAATGAGATAGAAACTTGAAATTCTTCATAAAGGTACCTTATAATGACTTGAGTGTGAAAAAGGACCGTAATTTTAGGAATGTGCTATGGCTAATTTTTCATGGATGTAAACTGTCCTTAGCAAGGTAGAAATCGGTTCATTCATTCAATCATCACATTGATTTGCTAGTTTCCAATGAGATAGAAACGTGAAACTCTGCATAAAGGTACCTTATAATGACTTGAGTGTGGAAAACGTCTTAAATGTGAGGAATGTGCAATGGGATTTTTTTAATGGGTGAAAAACTATTTTTAGCCAAGCAGATATCGGTTAATTCATTCACTCGTCACATTGATTAAGTACTTGTTTATGAAATACTGACGTAAAAGTCTGTATATTGGTACCTTATAATGACTAGTATGGAAAATATCTGAAATTTAAGTAATGTACTAAAGGAAATTTTTTATGGGTGAAAACGGTCCTTAGCCAAGCAGAAATCGGTTCACTCACTGATTGACTCATTCATAGCATTAATTAGGTACTTCCCAATGAATCTCTGCATGAAATTACCTTACAATGATTTGAGTATGGAAAATGTCCGAAATTTAAGGAAGTGCTATGGAAAGATTTTATGGGTGAAAACTGTCCTTAGTCAAGCAGAAATCGGTTCGCACACTCGCTCATCACATTGATTTTGTATTTCCAATGAGATAAGTCGTGAAACTCTGCATAAAGGTATCTTACAATGACCTGAGTATGGAAAAAGTCCGAAATGTGACGAATGTGCTATGGGAAATTTTTATAGACGAAAAATAGTCCGTAGCCATTAGGTACTTCCCAATGAGATGAAGATGTGAATGTCTACACGAAGTTAGCTTATAATGGCTTGAATATGAAAAATATCCGAAATTTAAGGAATGTGCTATGGAATTTTCTATGGGCGAAAAACTGTCCTTACTCAAACAGAGATCGGTTCATTTACTCGCTCACCATTGACTAGGTGCTTCCAAATGAGATAGAGAATTGAAACTCTGCATAATTATACCTACCTTATGTAATGACATGTGTAATTAAAGGTTCCAAATTTAAGGAATGTAGTATGGGATTTTATGGGCGAAAAACTCTTCATAGCCATTAAGTACTTCTTAATGAAATAAAGATGCGAAACTATAACGGCTTGAAAATGAAATTTGAGGAATTTGCTATAAAATTTTTTTCATTAGCAAAAAAAAAAAAAAAAAAAAAAAAAAAAAAACTGTCCTTACAATCAGAAATCGGGAACGATTCCGTTATTGAACACATCATGTGCATAGTGATAATGTTGTCAATCGTCCGAGTGATCGAGTTGGTCCCTTCTTCGCTGGTCTATTGGCTACCACGTGCGCCTTTGATATATTGAGTTCCGGGTTCGATTCCCGGTGGAAGAGCCTTTGGAATCTTAACTCTCCTCAATGTTTCTGTGTGCATGTCCCTGTCGTTCTAGGTTAATTAAAAAACGAGCTAAGGTCACTGAGAAAAATCCGCTATCTGGACAGCGGTATAGTGTACACGTATACGGGATCCTTATGTTTACTACAGAAATCAATACTTAACATACGTTGTTCATATGCTACACACGTACTGCCCTCTTTCCCGCTTAGATGTTACACAATGTCGTTGTAGGATGCCTGACATCTAACAGTCTTCCGTACATTACGTACGTCAGCTATAAGTTACATACGGCCATCTGTATGTGAGATCCTGACCGCCTACATACAGTCTTTTCGTTCGTGTGGAAAGTACGTTTATTCGGAACACTTATACGGAAAGTACGCTCAAGTATACTTTTTCAGTTATACATTTAGTGTACGTTAAGTCCAAGAACTACAGGATTTATACATGTAGTCAACGTTTTTACGTACGCCACATACAGATTTTCTCAGTGTGCGAGTAAAATAATTGAAAGCTAGTAATAAGTAGTTAAGCAAGTTAATGAGGCACGTTCTGTGAATCAGTTAACTTTTAAAAACGTGGGCTAAGACACGAACATACTGCCGTAAATTTCGTGGTTGGAAACCCAGACAAGGAAAGCCAATATTTTGTCTTTTTTCAGCGAATATTTTTTTCTTTATTGCAGTCATTGGTATTAAATAGATATTGAAATTAATTTGATAAGTAAGATAATGTAGAGGTGAGAATGTTTAAAATTAATGAAGTTTTCGAAGAAATGAGAAATCCAATTGTTCGAATTTATGTGAGACTAGCAACAAAATGTAACCGAATTCGTAAATATATTGGTACAACGAGTTATATTATAGTTACCACAGTCGTTATGTAAAAATGTTCTTGATACTTCGTGTCTCTATTTGTGAACAGTGTGAGAATCTCTTACGTATCAGCCTTTTCATCAACAGTGAATTTCGTGCCTTTCCTCTTCATATTTCCTGAATTTGCCCTCCGGGGGTTCGCCCCCACTCCCTCGCCTTTGCTCGGCCTACTTCCTCACACCTCTTAAGCTTACAATTCCCGAATTTCAAGTTTCTTTTCCTATTTCAACTATCTAAAAGATAAGTTTTTGTATTCCAGGAAAACGCCTATTTAAATAACATGGTGATTTTTCATCTCCCTTTAGACTCCTTAAAAATTAAAAATATTCAATTTTAGCAATTTTCCTGTTGGTTAGTCGCGGAAGGCTACAATCGTGCCCAATTTCATCATTCTAATCCTGCCGGAAGTGCCTAAACATTTTGGGGAGTAGAAGACGTCCAATATACGTAAATAACATTCCCCAAAATCCATTTCTGTTTTTTCTGTACCCCATAAAACCACTCTAAATTTGGAAATTTTCATTTTTACTGACTTACTTAGGAAATACTAACGAAAACGTTGAAGCATACCGAATTTCACGTTTATATTCCAATTTCAAATACCTAAAATATTAGATTATAAATCCAAAAAAAGGCCTATTTAAATAGCATGGGGAATTTCATCTCCCCTTTAGACTCCCTAAAAATTAAAAATATTCACTTTGGCAATTTTTCTGTCGGTTGGTTCCGAAAAACTACAATCATGTCAAATTTAATCACTGTAGTCCTACAGGAAGTGCCGTATAATTTTGGGGTGTAAAAGGTGTCCCATATAAATACGTACCATGGGAAAGATTTTTCAGTTCCCCATAAAACCACTCTAAATTTGGAATGTTTTATTTTTACTGATTTACTTAGGTAATACTAATGAAAACGTACACGCATACCAATTTCAATTTTTTATTCCAATTCCAAGTTCCTAAAACATGAGATTATATGGTAAAAAAAAAAAAAGACAAATTTAAATAGCATGGGAAAATTCTTCATCCCCCTTCATCATTTCAACTTTCCACGTCAACCGGAATCACCCCTTTAATTTATGTCAGTTCATGTAGTTTTATATACAGTTAGGATATGTTGGTGGCAAATATTATTAAGTTTACAAGCTATTTGAAAGGTGTATACCATTGGAAGGAAAACCCGAGGCAGTATGAAACTGCGCAACATGCGCGTCATGTAATGAACTCCGTAATTTCGCAATGGGAACAACTAAGTATATTGAAACACCAGCTATGTCTAGTGATGTAGCAGCGAGGATTCAGCATCAAGGGTTTTGGGCCCTGTTGATACTCTTTGTATTTAGGTAATGAAAAATGAGATGTTAGCGATCGTGATTTTGTAGTTCGGGTAAATGAATTGGAATCTCGTTTGGACATAACTCTCTGACAGATATTTAATAGATTAAATCCTCCCCGCCGTTCTAGTGGCTAGCATGTGCGCCTTTCTTGTACAGGGTCTTGGGTTCGATTCCCGGTGGGAGAGCCCTTAGGAACTAATGTTGTATGTAACACATTATGACTTCTTTAAAGATGTACAATTTTGAATTTAAATCCAGCAATAAGCCACAATTGAGAATCCCAATATACGATATTCACATAGTGAACTACAAAAAGAAGTGAAATATGAACAAAAACACCAGAGGTGCAAAAAGTGCAGCCAAGTTTGTCAGTCTCAAAAAGTGTTGAGATGAGGATGGATGAGCCAAGTTCCTTGGCCACTGCATCTGAAAGGAACACTGGAACTTGGCGCGAGGTGTCAAGGAAAATGGGAATAGTGGTGGTGATAGTATTCCTTAAGATACCAACCTTAGGAATAGTGGTGGGTTTGGGACCACCATCAACCTTAGGAATATCAACTTTGATAAGGCGCTAACGCACATATACAGTATACTGAAGTAAGATTGGTGGTTCGAAACGCAGACAAGGAAAACTTATATTCCTCCACGAAGTGTCAAAGTAAATGATGTTAACGAGCCTTAGGGATGGTGTTTGTGAGCGTGGTGGATTTGGGGGTCACCACTAGCCTTAGGGCTGAAATGTCCCGGCCGTGAAACTAGGAACAGACATCTCAATGTATTCGAATATGTTAGACACCTCGCGCCAAGTTCCGGTGTTCCTTTCAGATGCAGTGGCCAAGGAACTTGGCTCATCCATCCTCATCTCAACACTTTTTGAGACTGACGAACTTGGCTGCACTTTTTGCACCTCTGGTGTTTTTGTTCATATTCAGTTTATTTTTCCCCAGTTTATAGAACCGATTTAGAATATTGAAAACAATGATTCATTCAGTGTGCATGTAGTGAATTCGTGTGATAACATGATTTAACGTACGTAATGATATGTATTGATATGTTACTTAATTTATGTAGTATGTAGCATGCATGTGTGTGAGTATAATTTGGTAGTTTGATCGTAGTAACATGTCAGTGAGTGTATGATTTAGTTATGTACGGACAGTGTATTGTTGATTATTGATTATTCATCTCCGTTAGTCCCCTTTAGTGAGTGCATTGATCCATAATTAAAATTTATAGTTAATTTTGTACCGTATACTACTTATAGACTATATCAGCGTGCAAAGAGCATTTAATCGCGCACAGGTTGTTTTCGTACTACTAACGCCATCTCATCCGCGTTAAAAATTATTCGCTGCTAGTGTTCTGTTACTCAAATACTTAGTGATCTGGTTAACACGAAAATGACCCCTTTTTTGCTATAAAAAATACATTTTTGTCCTGGCCCATAAGAATAAATATTTAGATAATTCACGTCTTAAATTACCCTTCTGCAAAAGCACGATCATTTATATAACCTAGTAATCGAATTATTAGTAATATTGAACTTCGCGTTTCCACTTAACTCAAAGATCGTTTATATGACATTATTTTTGTTGCCAGGCTACATTTACGAATCCTATCTATCCGTTGCTTGCTGTGAGCAATTGCATTGTTGACATTTTCCCATATATAGTTGCATCCTATTCAGAACATTGAATTCTCATTCCATACAAAATAAATTCGAAACCGTGAAGTGAGATATACAGTAGTTTGCTATGAAAGAATTTCGTATTTGCTGATTTTAATATAGATAGTAAGACTGCTTTGTACAGTCTTGGGCGTAATGATAAATTATAAGGTGTCTGAAAATAAATCGACGTCATAGAGGAAAAATAAACATATAAAAGAATAAGTGAGTAATGATAATATTATTGATATATATATATATATATATATATATATATATATATATATATATATATATATATATATATATATATATGTGTGTGTGTGTGTGTGTGTGTGTATAGTAGAGGGTATGAATAAATAGTAGGACGCCCATGTGTATATGTGCCCAGTGGTAAGGTTTGCTAGAGATATTGATTGCATATATATAATGATAAATATCTTAGTGCATTAATTATCACTTTAAATTTTGTATGAGAGCAGTGTGTTACTTAAAAAGATGGATAGTATTTTCACTTCGTGGATCGACATTCAATAGTAAACATACCAGTTAACTGATCCATTGGCCTGACAATAGTCATATGACAAATGATTCCGGAGAGTTTCTAGTCAATCAAACAATAGAATAATCGTCGGCAGAATGGATACAATTTAAAAATACTCATTCAGTCTATATTTACGATATTACTCTGCAAATTTGAATTTTTTGCCACGTCACCTGTCTAAGCTAAGTTCACTATTGTCCGCAGAGGTGGCGAAGTGGATAGGATTGAATAATATAGAAAATGTGTTACTGTAGACTCTAGTATTACCGTACCAGGGCGTCTAAATCCCCAATAAGCATGAATTTTCACTTCTTTTATTTCTAGTATATAGTGTTTGAAATTAGTTGACTCCCAAGGTTAGCGCCCTTGCGTACTGGGAGCGACTAGAAAGATTTGGCAGACAACTTACTAGTACAAAATTTATTTTATTTTATTTTATTTTAAATTTGGCAAATTCTTGTTAGGATTTCTTTCGTTTTATTTACTTTAGTCTAGTTTTCCATACTTTACTCGGAACTCTTCTCAGTTTCTGAGGGGTCGGATAATTTTTTTAGAAATCCTAAATTAATATACCACACTGACTTCCTGGTAGTGCCGGAGTCTCCAAGGTCTCAGCCGGATACAGCGCGAAGTGAAATTTCCATAAAGCCATTGTCTTTGTGCAAATCTCGCTCTGGACACGGACTAGCTGTGAGTTTGGAGATTTATTTTAGGCTACGCGTTTTAGTAGGCCACTCTTTTTTCGGCATATGAAAGTATATTTGGCTGTGGATTGCTGTATGTTAAAATTCGGCCACTTATCTTTGTTGTCTTAGTATACTAGCTTATTCCTTTGGCGCCGCTTTTTCTTTCTCTTCTCTATCTATCCCTCTTTTTCTTCTTTTTTTTAACCTCCCCCCCCCGAGTTTCGAACTTGACATATATCAATCATTCGACATGTATCATTTGGACTTAACTTACCAGCTGAGATGTCGCGAAATAGGACTCGTAGAGGTATTCGTTAATGTGGAAGGTCAAGGGAATGTTTTCCATCATATTTTCAACCCACTGCTGTAGTGAGCAGTGGTTCAGTTCCGATACAATTTTACTTTCTTTTTACTATCCGTTCAGAATTCTCCGTCAGATTATCAGTCACTTTCTACTTTTGATCCATTGATAATCACATATGTATATGTTGTTGTAGTTATATTGGGTCCAAAAATAGTGTTAACATTGTAGAATCATATATGTATACATATTGTGTGCTTACGTGCCTCCCATGCTAGTTAAATGTTTTCCCAGTTTAAATAAACCATTTGAAAATTCTAATTTTATCATTATGCGCGGATAATTAGTTTAATTTGTATATGTGCGATAGGTCGGATCTTTTATGCAAAGTGTTGCCACCTTAAAACTCAATTTGTCGGGGTTAATAATTTGAAAGATTGAATAATTATATATATATATATATATATATTCTAGCATAATTGATGTCCGGTCGTTTAGAGGGGCTGATTGTGACACTGACCACTACCTGGTAGCAGCGATAATGCGAGGGAGGTTATCGTTGAATAAAGGTAATATTCAATGTCCGAAAACGGAGAGATTCAATTTTAAAAAATTAGAAGAGAGCCTGGTAAGAGAAAAATACCAGATTGAAGTTTCGAATAGATTCTCGGCTTTAGAAGAATCGGAATGCACTAGTGTTGAGGATACCTGGATTGAAATTAAACATAGCATTAAAATTTCAGCAAAAGAAAAATTGGGACACGCGGAAGTACGTAGGAACAAACCATGGTTCGACCAGGAATGCGTTAAACTAGCAGAGAAGAGAAAACAGGCAAAATTACGCTGGCTACAAAATCCGAATGAAATAACTACACAAAATTTTGCAGATATCAGGGGGAAACTTCCAAAACTTTTAGAACAAAGAAACGCGATTTTCTGAAAGCTAAAATTAAGGAACTTGAAGATAATAGTAAAAATAAAAACATCCGGGACATGTATAAGGGAATCAACGAATTTAAGAAAGGCTATCAACCTCATGCTTATATATTAAAGAAATCTGACGGTACAGTTCTCACTGACACGGATAGCATCTTAAATAGATGGTAAGATTTATTTGACGAATTGCTTAACACGCAACCAAAAACTGGTGTGCGTGGAGAAAAGGAGATATACACTGCAGAACCGTATATTCCAGAACCCGACCGAATAGAAGTAGAAACCGCTATAAAGAAATTAAAGAAACACAAATCTCCGGGTGTAGATGAAATTCCGGCTGAGTTAATTTTAGCTGGTGGCGAAAAATTGTGGAACAAGATACACAAACTCATTCTCCTTAACTGAAACAAGGAAGAATTGCCACAAGAGTGGAAAGAATCAATCATTGTTCCAATTTACAAGAAAGGCGACCAAACTGATTGTAATAATTATCGAGGCATTTCTCTTCCGTCAACATCCTATAAAATCCTTATTATATTCTATTAGCAAGATTGACCCCATACGCAGATGAAATTATTGGAGATTATCAGTGGGATTTAGACGAAATCGATATTATTCGCCAAATACTCGAAAAAAATGGGAATACAATACCCCGGTACATCAACTATTTATTGATTTTAGAAAGGCTTACGACTCGGTTAGGAGAGAAACATTATACAACGTTCTTACAGAACTTGGAATACCGAAAAAGCTAATTAGATTAATTAAGATATGTTTAAATGAATCCCAAAGTAAAGTCCGGGTAGGAAAATTTTTGTCCCCGAACTTTCACGTTGAAAATGGGCTGAAACAAGGAGATGCGTTGTCGCCATTATTATTTAACTTCGTTCTGGAATACGCTATAAGGAAAATCATAATAGCAACCAGGGCCTACAGTTGAACGGTATTCACCAGATCATGGCATATGCTGATGATGTAAATTTAATAGGGGATGATAGGAGGATAATAGAAAGAAATGCAGAGATCTTATTAAACGCTTGCAGGGACATGGGTTTAGAAGTAAATGCAGAGAAAACTAAATGCATGGAAGTGCGTCGGGACCGGAATCCAGCAAATTATGCATGCGTTAAAATATTAAATAATACTTTTGATAAAGTGGATAGTTTCAAATATCTAGAATCAGTATTAGCAGAGGAAAATCATATTCACGGAGAAATTAAATGTAGACTAAAAGCAGGGAATTCGTGTTACTATTCGGTTCAAAATCTCTTGTCGTCGCGAATTCTGTCGAGGAATTTGAAGCTTAAAATATACAAAACGATAATCATGCCTGTTGTTTTGTATGGCTGCGAAACATGGTCACTTACTCTGAGGGAAGAACATAGACAGAAAGTATTTGAGAACAAGATCCTGAGACGAATATTCGGACCCAAGAGGAACGGAAATGGGGAATGGCGGAAACTTCATAACGAGAAACTCCATAATTTATATGATTTACACAACATTGTTAGGGTCGTCAAGTCTAGGAGGCTTAGGTGGGCGGGTCATGTAGCTAGAATGGAAGAAAGTAGAAACGCTTTCAAAGTCTTGACTGGAAGACCAATCGGAAAACGACCATTAGGAAGACCTAGGCGCAGATGGGAGGACAATATTAAGATGGATCTCCCAGAGATTGGAATACAAAGTAGAAACTGGATGCATTTAGCTAAGGATAGAAGTCAGTGGAGAGCTTTTGTGAACGCGGCATTGAACCTCCGGGTTCCATAGGCCATAGAGTTAGTTAGTTATATATGTGAGTAAGATAAATATGTGTAAAGGGTCTTAGTACTTACCCTGAACTGTTCTTGGTCGCCATAGTTACGAAATATCCGACAAATATCAAATGGAAAAGTTGTAAAATATCGCCGCATGTTAGATATTCTCGTCAAACTTTGTAATGTAATTAAGTAATCTATATAACAACTAACATCGTATGTAATATACTAACTGCATGTAGCATGTTATTTAGGCAGGTCATCGTAACCCTAATGTGTCCTTGAATCAACCATCAAATTAGTAAACTAAAATCCTACTCTAGAACTACACTTAAACTTCCGCCCCTCCCTTACGAATCCTCAAATTTCACCAGTGTTTCCATCTTAATAGTTGTGTTTACCAAAGCAGCAAAAATCCTTCTGAACTCGGAAAATTCTCTTGCAGGCATATATATATATATATATATATATATATATATATATATATATATATATATATATATATATATATATATAGTGCAAGTATATCGATAAATGTATGTAATTGGTAGTACGAAGCGACATTAATTGAAAGATAGTGAGTGTGATGGTGAGCCAATGACAGAAAACGTAACATGGTCATCGTCATACGATTGACGAGATATTGATCTTTCAAACCCCCGAAATCGGAGAAGTGTTGATGAACACTTTTACAAACTGAAGATGTGTTTAATTCCTCATAAAACCGAATAAAATATGATTAACGTAATACATCCTTATGTGCAAAGATAAGAAATGCAAAAAGTGAAAAGTGTGGACACCAGAAAGGGTGCTTCGACGATATACAGAATATTATAGTTAACCTGAAGTACGAGAAAGGACTCGTTTAAAATCACTTTCAAAATACTCACACATGAGAGAGACTCATTACAAATCCCCATTTTAAGATTTTTTCTTTTCTTTTCTTTCCATTCGTCAAATTTGTATATTAAACTTATTAACAAATTTATTTTATTTTTTACCGAAAGCTAAATAAAAATGTAATTTCCTTTTTTTCTTTTGAGCATGTCTATTAATAAAATATATAATTATAGGTGTATATACTACTACATTACTATTATGAAATTTCGTATCTGTATTGACCCATGTAAATGTATACTTATTGCATGTTTATGAAATTCTCTGTCTTAATTTCTTAGTAAATGTAATAAATGTTCACCAAATTGTAGTTAGATGGTTTCTTTTAAAACTATTATTACCCATGTTAATAGGCTGTCCTGTATGTATGTGAGTGTGTGTGAATGAATGGTAAATTTAGTCTTAAGTAGTAACATTTAATATTGATTTACTGTGATAGTATTCATAACAAGTGTGTAATAGCATCTCATACGTGTTAGTGTATGACGAAGGTTATGAAAGATAACAGATTCTTAAATAGTTTAAATCGGCTCTAGGAGAAAAGCCAAAATAACAGGATGAGCCAGAATAACGACAGTCTATTCAGAAATCTCAAAACATCTATTTGTGGAAAATATATACTTTGGCTTTTTTTTTCCTTGGCTGATTCAAATGCGTGTTCGATCCCCATTTTAGAAGTTCAGATACTGGATACAGATCGTTCAGCATTTCGAAATAATAGTCAAACCATAAATTAAAACTTCTCGTCACCTGGGCTGGATTAGGGCAACTCCCACTTGTGCAGTTGCCTGGATCCAGGTCGGGGTTGTATGAGGGAAGATGTATCTTTTCGGGATCACTTCATAATTGATCCTCAAGTAATAACTTTCCAATATAATTCACCTTATAATAACTATTCAAGTTCCTTTACCATGTCTCCATAATTATCCAGTAATCCTTTATCCCTAGTTCATTATTCTTTCTTCCTTTATCTCTTTCTCTTTTCCTCCTTTCTCCTACCTTCTTTTCTTCCTCCCTCTTCCTTTTCCCCTTTCTAATAAAACTGAAGATAGGTCGTGACTGGGAGTTGTCGCTATTGATACGGTCATAAAATTGTTTCGATGTTTCTTTTCGGAAGTCCGACTTAAAGCATACATAGGAATTTCAAGTATTTTCAAAATTCATTTATTTAGTTTTAATTCTGTATTTGATTAAGTTGCAAGAAATTACAAGATTACAATTCAAGAGATAGCGACTTCCCCATTCACGATTATGTTTTTTTCTCTTCAAGTGAACCTGTGACTTATAAGAGTGAGACCCTTATACTCACTCATTTAATCATATAAGGTAATAAGGCCTCATCAAAAAAAAAAAAAAAAAAAGAAGAAAGAAAAGAAAGAAAGAAAGAAAGAAAAGAAAAGTCAATAACTGACAACTTGGCGAAGACATGACATTACTAATATTTGGCAATTATTTGCCCAGAAAAGGAAATAAGATGAACCACCTAAATTTACAGTGGGATCTACGGAATACTTTCCAAATTTCGCTTTCTCACAAGAAGGGTCCAGGGGAAGAAACTGATAAGTCCAAAAATCGATATTTTTGGTTTTTGATACAGTGTTGTTGTATGAAAACGGACGTTTCTGTTGATTTAATGACAAGGGAAACACTATGATAAGTCCGAAAATATTTACGAGTAAAGAAAACCCATCCTGGGGAAGAATATGTTAAGTCCACGACCTTCTGGGGAAAACACTGTTAAGTCCAGGTTATTGTTGTGTTGTACAACTGGCAGCACTGATATCGGCCATTTAAGAAATTACTTGTTTACAGTCTCCGTTCAGAAACGTGCTCTAGTTAACGTAAAGTTTACAATAAAACGTGGGATTTTTTTAGTTGTGGTCAGTGGTAATGATCAACAAAGCATGGATGATTCCCTGAGTGAAGAAGAATTTGCTCCACCTTCAACATCTAAGAAAAAACCTTCATATGGAAGAATTTGAGATGTAATAGCAAAACTCAGACGACAGACCCATGAGACCGGCCCAGAGTGCACCTGCAAACGACGTTTTGAGAAGGTTAATGATGTAGGAAACAATAAATCATTAGACGAATGAACGAAATGGTGTCAAATGATGAAATTAACATATACCTGTCAGGCCTAATTGTAATAGTACCTGTGCAGAGACGTAGGCCTAGGAAAAACGAGAGTGAAGCGTCTTATTGTGATGCATCATATTCATACCGAGCGCGGGTGGTACAGCGGGGGACACTTCTAAATGGTACACCTTAGCCGTAAATCTCCATATGGCTGTACCATTTAGAAGTGTCCCCCGCTGTACAAGGATAGACAGAGGAGGTCACTGTTTGTAAAGCTGCATTCGCTTCACTTCATGGTATTGGTCGCGGGAAAGTTTATGATCTTACGTAACATTAGAAAAATACTGGTAATCCTCCAAGAGACAATCGAGGGAAACACAACAACCGTCCTCACGCAGTAAGAGAGGAAATTAAGAACAACATGCGAAATCATATAGCTAGCCTTAAGGTAAGAAAAAGTCATTACAGCCTTACAGCAGAATCTATTTACCACCTCAATTGAATATACGTAAACTTTTTTACCTATTTCGTTCTAAATATCCAAATACTAGTCCTACGTTGAACGAAATGTACAGAACTATTTTTAATACGGAATATAACATTAGTTTTGGTTATCCCAGAGCCGATACGTGTTCTACGTGTGCTGCGAGTCAGGCAAAGAAAAGAAACTTTGAAGCTGAATTGGCTTATGCTAAAACTGATTCAGAGAAACTGGTTTTGGAGAACGAAATCAAGGGAGTTGAATGTGACCGGCAAATGCACTTACTGCAAGCGGAGCAATGGTACAAATTAAAGCGCGCAGCAAAGCGAAACAGCAAAGTAGATAAGAAAAGAGAGGCAATTGTTTATGACCACGCTAAGAACTTTCAGCTTCCTAACATTTCGACTACCGATATATACTACAAGAGACAATTGTCAGTCTATCTCTTCAACATACACATCCTTTCAACTGGACATAGTGTTTTTTTATCTTTATCCAGAAACTGTTGGCCGTAAAGGAAGTGATGAAATTTTGCTCTTTCTTGCATCACTCTTTTATAACGTGTTAGACATTGCAGTTGAAGAACTAGAAGTATTTAGTGATTCTTGCTCAGGACAGAACAAGAATAATTTTATATTCAAATTCTACCACCATTTGGTTCACAAGGAGCGTAAACTAAAGACTGTTACAGTGTTTTTTCCAGTGAGGGCCACTTGTATAATGAGTGTGACAAGAACTCCGGCCTAATTAAGGCGAAAAGTTGTGCAGAGTTGCCTGAAGATTTGTAAGAAAGTATACAAAGTTCTCGACTTTAGCCATCTCCGTTTGATGTAATTGTAGCTGATCAAGGTATGATTCGCCACTGGACATCTCGTCTAAACACAATATACAGGAAACAGCTTGGATGTGCAACTCGGCCTATCAAGGTATTCAAAGTACAAGAAGATAATCCTGCTGTAATGTTCTACCGCAAGTTTTACAGGGGTTCTTGGCTCCAAAACCCAATGATGCCCAAAAAGAAAAAGGGGACCATGGAACGAGGCGATCAACCATTGAATAAAGGAGAGTTTCGTCTTCCAGAACCGGCCTATGATGGTAAGCTTTAACGTATTGCACGTTACAGAATAACTAACGTAACCTACCCTAACGTAAACTAGCCTACAAATGTTTAACTTAGCTTGTAAACAGTGCTCTCAATCGGGTCGATTCCGACTCGAGCCGGGCCAGCTATTTTCGGGCCACTGGTTGGGGCAGCTCGGGTCAGGTTACGTCAAACATTTTTGTTTTGGGGCGGTTCAAGTTGACCTAAAATCCGACCGGAACCTTACCCGAAACAAAAATGTTCGAACCAACCTGACACGTGACCCGATCCGAGCTGACTCGACTGACCCGTAACACGGCCCTAACTGACTATCCATGACCCTAGCTGACCAACAAGTGACTTGAAAAGTGCTGACCCGATTCGGGTCAGAATCGACCCGATTGACAGCACTACTTCTATATACTGTCTCTAACCTATCTTGTTTTCACCTCAACTAATTTTAAAAGCATAACTCATCTAGGCATATCATTTTTTTTTTTTTTTTTTTTTTGAGTTCCTGGAAATATCTCAAGAAAAATATGCAGATTTGCAGTCACTGAAAAACTATCGCTCTTTAAAGGCAGTGGAGTACTACACAAACCTCCCAAAGGCACAGTAAATCAAGAAACCACCATTGAAAAGACTTCATAATATGTACAAGTGTTACAAAGATGTGTTTTTATTATATTTCTTACAGCTATCTTGTAAATAAAATAATCATCAGTATCAAGACAGTACTGATTGTTTGGGGATAACTCTGATACGTCCGGTAAACAGAGCACAGTACTTTTTTATTGTTAAAAAGTATTACTACTATATTATTTTTCATACTTTATAATATCCAATCACAATAAGATATAACTAAAATGAATGTTAACAACAATAAATATTGCATTGTAATGGCATTTTGAAAAAATATATAACTTCAAACTTTAAATTTGTTGTACTGTAAAATTTTGCAAAATGTGACTTATCATATTGTTCCCCTGGACCCTTCATGAGGAGTGTTTTTCCAAAACATGCAAAATCCAAAAATGTCCGGTTTTGAATCGAATTTGGAAGAGTATACTATGGAACCTTTTGCGTTAAATTTTGCAATAATTTTTGTCATAATACATTATTTTCTGTGGAAAATTCTGTTTGAAATGTCACTTGCCGTAGTGTTTCTATGTAGAAAGATATAGTTTTATGCCCTTTCTGAAGAATTCTACCAAATGGATTTATACGGATGCGCACGAGACAAGATTTGTGGCTGTCTCGTCTCGAAAATGTGCTGTAAAAGTGATGTCTCGACTCGAAAAATGTATATTTTTCTATTGGAAGAGCCGTGTCTCGACTCAAATTTTGTAAGGAAAATCCTGTCTCGACTCGTCTCGTGCGCATACCTATGGATCGTTTGGAAATACACTCCTTAATTCCGAAATTAAAGGGATCTGCGAATATACTTTCACAAAATTTAAGAAGGGTGCATCAACATACCCATGTTATATAAAAGAAAATGTACTACTCCCCTGTATACATCCATAGAATCATATAAGGTAATAAAGCTCTCATAAAAGGAGATAAATTAGGTTAATAAGCGTCCGCGTGGCAAATACGTGGCCGTATTGTGGACCAACCAAATTTACAATACATATTACGATCCTAGAGAATAATTACCAATTATTGTTTTTTTTTTTGACAATTCACAAATTTAAAGGGCGAGCCAATGCACCCCTCCTAAATTTTAAGAGGGATGTATCATATACCTATGCCTTATGAAAGAGAATAGACCCTTGTACATACTCATATAACCATATAAGTTAATAAGATCTCATCAAAGAGGATAAATTAGATCAAATTCCTCAGAAATTAGATTTTTTTTTCAATTTTTTACCCATGAAAGGGAACGAGAGGGACCACCCAAACTTATAGATATACATACCCTAGTCCTATGCTACCATATCATTTTTTTTTTCAATTTAGCCATTTTCAAAATTTGACAGAGATGGTCATAGGTATCTCCAAAATTTAGGGAGTGAGCCAAGATACCCCTCCAAAGTTTAGACGAGGTGGTCCTCTGCACCTCTGTGAAGGGACCACGACCCCTGGACCAGGGAGCCAGGAGCACAAAATTTGGATGAGGTGTCCCGCTTACTACTATACACGACCGATATGCAGCACGACACGGACTACACACCCATGTTATGTTTGTGCTTACGAAAATCTCATCGCTCAAAAAATTGAGTGGCGTCTCTTTGCGTGCTACGTATTTGTGTTCTCTCACCATGATTGTTTGCTCTGCTCAGCCTTGACTTCCGGTTGGTGTTCATAGTAAACAGCACATAAATAATCAAAAACTTCAGCAGGAGTTCGGAGCGTTACTAAAACAGTATTCCGATTTTAATGTGATGAATACCGACGGTTCCAAAGGCGATAATTCTGTTTTGTATGCCTTCGTGATGGACGACGGCATCTCAGAATTTAGTCTGCATCGCCTAAGTTCAATATTTACTGATGACCTAACAGCAATTAAGCTTGTTCTCGACCGTGCACGGAGTTTTCTGTATATCGTGTATTTACTGTACTGGCTCACGAAGTTTTGTTATAGGTCTGCAAAATGTCTTTGTTATACATGACCTATATCAAGACATTCTTATGGGATGCCATCCGCTTCAATAACAGGACTGTGTCGTAGTTGTCTGCTGGGTACCAATACATGTCGCCAATCGGGTAAACGAGCGTGCTGAGATAGCAACTAAGAACACTGCATTAATAGATATTGCAGTGGACCATTAACTCCCATGCTCTGATCTTAGTAGCTGCTTTCTCCACTCTCACTGACAACCATAATGGAAACAGGCCAACACAAATTAGCTCCGCTCAGTTATAGCTCTTTTGAGCAATATGTCAGGTGTCGTTGAACACTAGTCGCCGAGATGGAGTGGTCCTGACACACTTCCGTATTGGATATTCACATCTCACATATTCATATTTAGAGCGTACTGGTAATCGTCCGTATTTCGAAGACACGAACCGTCCGTCCGTGTTGTTACACTGAGTATTCTTGTAGAATGTCCAGCATACTCAGACCTCAGAGAATGTTTAGTATTACCTATATCTCTTAATCAGGTTTTGAGGACTAGCAATCTTTAGTGACCGTACTATCGCCTTTATTCATGCTATTGGAATTGTTTATGTCCTCTGAGTAATTTTCTTTTTTAGATTTTTATTGTTATGAGTTTTTTAATGCCCCTTTTTTAGTTATCACCCTGTCATATATATTTTATACTTGGTTACTTTTTTCTTTATCTTCTCACGACCTCTGTGTCACTTGTTTTGTTTACGGAGGATATTCTCTTACTTTGTAGACATTATAGGTAATTTACATTTTTAAAGAAGATTTAATGTGCAGATTGTGTCGGTCATTGGTTTTATCGTGATGGAAGTGAATAGTCTCAATGCTGACATCCTTACTAAATCTTAACTAATCAATCGAAAGCGACACACAAATATAATCTTATTGAGATTATACTCGATTACGAATGTAACTCATTCAGTAAGTGAGCACGTCTACGGTAAATCTAAGTTTACCCTTAATTTTCCTTGATATACTTAATCTTAGAAACGCTTTCTCTGTTTAGCTTTGTCAAATGTAAATTTTAAATCAGGTGTGTCAATTTAAAGGCATTTTAAAACTAGTCTTATATTACGTACTAGTGGCAAGTCTGAAGCAAGCTTGCAATCGAAGAATTAGTAAGTTTGCTATAGCGTTGGCTAGGTCTGTAGCCGTGTAAATGCAAGCTTGTGCAAGCCTACAGATTTTAGCGCACTTATGAGTTTGCAGTTTTTTCTGAACTGCCAAGTGTAACAAGGATTACTTACAACCAAATCCTCTCTGATGCCAATAAGTAGCGGAGGAACTGAGCTGGTATGTAATTCATTTTACTATTTTTTCCTTTGTCTATAGATAATTATTTTCCACTTTTCGAAATTTCATGATCAATTCGTTAATTACTAATGTCCTTTTCGTCACTCAAGGTGTATAATACGAAGCTTCCTGCGTAAAATTCAATACAAAGTAATAATATAAAATATATTTAGATGTACATTGCAGAGTTCAGAGCATTGCATTTAGTTCAGAGCATATCATTTCTAATCTCGTAATGAAATCCTACTTATCTTCTGGGAAAGCATTTTGACACTCAAGTGAAAGTACTTCTCAATTGATAACATCTGACGTTTGGCAGGGTCACTTTGGCACAAATGAGACGCTTTTATTTTTTTATTTTTATTTTATTTTATTTTTTTATTTATTTATTTTTTTTTAGTGAGGGTTGTTAGTGGCACCAAAATAAGACAATGACTTTATCTGATAGATGATTATGTGCGTTCTACTAACTCTTTACGCTTTATTTGTACGTAATCTTAATTTGTCTCACAAGTAGATCCAAATATTACTGTTTATTATTCCGTATTTTTGTAAGCATATATGAATAATTCCCAATCCATCAAGTTCAGACAATGTGTTACTGTTTTTTTTTTATTATTATTATTCATTAGCTTTATAACCGGTCTTTTCTCCTTTTCGAAATTTACGTAGATTTAAAAAAAAAAATTGTTTTCACTTTACATGAAGCAGAAACAATACACATTTCGATTAGTTGTTTTATGCTACAAGCATTGTACCGAAACATTTTTTTTTTTCACAAAATATATTTAAAACACAAAGAAAATAATTCAATGTTGCTTTTTTTTAAATATTGAAAAAAGTTAAAATTAAAAAGGTGGATGATCATCATTTTGAAATGCGATCCCTCCCTTTACGCTACTTGTAAAAACAATAACTGGCCATGACGACTCTGGATGACAAATCAAAGCGAGTGAGGTTTCACGAAAACAAATAGTCACATTTACTGCTGTTTGAGGCAATTTTCTGGCTTTGTGAGTATAACAGGGCTATTCATTGATTGCATTCGTTTGTGCACAAAGAATCCGAATATCCAATTTTTATCTGTTTTGTACTTTCGCTATATATATATATATATATATATATATATATATATATATATATATATATATATATGTGTGTGTGTGTGTGTGTGTGTGTATGTGTGTGTGTGTGTGATTATATTTTTCAGCCGGGGAAAAAATCAAAGCGATTTGTAACTAGCGAACAGGAAACATGTAATAAGTGGAAAAATTGATTGTGGATACAAGTTTTGTATTTCATACGAATATGCATGCATTTATAGTTGAGAGTGTATATTATATACACTCAGAGAACAATAAAAGAGGCAACAACAGAAGAAGGTGTGAGACAAGTGTACAAGACATGATTTAACTATATGCTTCGAACGTAATCTGCTGATTTTATTGTTATATACATATACATACACACACACACACACACACATATATATATATATATATATATATATATATATATATATATATATATATAGAAACACACACACACACACACACATACATATATATATATATATATATATATATATATATATATCAAGGGCAATGTGGTACACAAAATCCTTAAAATGTGATGCAAATAAAAAAAAATTGTATTGCAAAATACAATGCTCCTATGATCATAGTTTATTATCAGTGTCTATACGTAACAGAGGACAGTCAATCATTGTCTTCCCTTTACGGCAAAACGGTTCTCTTTCGATCTTCCGTACAGGTAAGGACCAGTAACGAATCTCTCCCAAAATTCAACGTTTCTCTTTGTGTTCGTTAGTTTCTCACGAACACATTCTACATATTACTGACTACGTACAAAATTACACGAAGCTGTTTTTGGAACTGACTACAGAGATAGTATCAGCTTCGACATTTTACTCTATCTATAGACAAAACGGCTGACTGGGTTCTCAAAATCCAAGATCCAAGCTTACTTTTAGGAAAGTAGGTTAGTAGCTAGAGCATGGAACTCTCTCCTGCCCTGGTTGTTTCATAGCTTTGGACCAGAAAGATAACTTGCTTTACCACGCTCTCCTCTTGGCGTTGAAATGACGAAAGAAATTATTGTTCGGAATTAGTTTAAATTTTTTAAAATAACAATATGAAACTGGATTCTAGCAGTATTGGATGCAAAGTGAGTTGGGTAATGAGCATTTGTGTGAAATTAAGATAGAGTATTTGGGTATCGTAGAAATGAAGGTTAATTCCATGGGCTGCGTACCTTCAATCACTGGTTTATGGAAATCATCACGGATTCCAAATTTAATAAGCAAACGTCACATTGACAAACTCGAAACCAGCTACCAGTTATCAATTTAAGTAATTTGTAGAATGATGAAGTTGTAGAATGAATGTAGAATGTAGATTTGTAGAATGAAGTAGTAGTAGTAAATTTGTGATGCAAATTCAAATTTGTTTCGCTGCTTCCTAATCAAAATTAAATAAAAGAAAAACCTAATATATACAGGGCGTCTCAAAAATCCCCTGACATACGGTAACTCTGTTATTAGAAAAAAATGTAAGTGGGGAAACCTTCTCCTAATAAAATGTTTTGAATCTAAGGAGAAGTATTTTTTTTAAAATCAGACGAACCGCTTGGGCTGTACTCTTTATGCGCCCAATGTTAAATGAAAATGCAACGTTGCCATTTAATTGGACCTACAAATAAGTGAGTGAAGTGAATGAAGCGACTGTCCACTCTATCTGTTAGAACACCTACTGCCCTGATGGCTGTCAACTGTTCAACTTCTAGTTTCTACTGTGATAAGTACAACCTGACAGTTTTGTTATGTTGTACCTGTAAATGTGGCTTATGCAGTTTATTTGTGAATCAAAACAATTGACAGCATAATTTTAAAATGGGGTCCGAGGAGTAATTTTAAGAAATTAACGTCATGAAATTAATACAGGGACTGGGGGAGAGCAGCGCGGGGTGGGAGAAGGATAAATTTTGTAAGAGTATGGTGAATGAGAACATGTTTGAAATGGGCTGGCCATCGACATGTTAGCGTAAAAGACATTCACTTCATTCACTTATATTGCGGGTCCAGGTAAATGGCAATGTTGCATTTTCATTTAACATCAGGAGCATAAAGAGTGTACAGCTCAAACGGCTGGTCCGATTCAAAAAAATTCTTTCACTTTAGATTGAAAACATCATATTTGGAGACTGTTTCCCCCTTTTACATTTTTGTAACTCTGATAATAACAGAGTTACCGTATGTCAGAAGACTTTGGAGACACAATATATATATATATATATATATATATATATTCCATCTAGTCAATCAGATGTTCATAAAGAATTGTCAGTCTAAGTTATCATATGGCTCAAATATCTTTACAAAATGGTTCTCTATGCTCAAATAGTTGTAACTTACGTTAGTCCATCAGATAGTAGTTAATAGAAGTATAGTAGGCTAATAACAGTTTCACAGTTTTATTCACTTGATTTTCTGGCGTGGACAGCGGATAGTTGATTTGCAATAATTAAAGAAAAAACTTATTAATTCAATAAAACAAATATTTTCTTAGTAATACTCTGGAAATTGAGCAAGTAAGATGGAACTAGGATGGAAGTAACTATACATATATAGGAGAAAATGCTGTTAGGTCTTTTAAAATGCTTGTTCAGAAATGAAGAAAAATATATATATCTTAACTTGACTCCTACTAAAACGGAACATACAAGTGCTCAAAATGAACAAAATTTATTTAATTATTGTGTGTTTGAAAAGGTTTTCTTCAGATGCATCTCTGCAATATAGTCACAAAGTCACCTGCCTCCTCATTGAATACTAATAATAATAATTTTGGACATTTATTCCTGTATAGGAATGAGGAACGACCAAACAAGAATTTTAGTTATTTTAATACGGAGTCTGAACCCCTGATTGGTGTCCATTGATGCATGATTTGGCAACATGCTCTAAGCTACGATGCTTGATAATACCTCTGTTCACGTATTCTGCCTTTGCTATTGCTTGCGTTAGTTTGTCTCACAGAGCAGACCTCTTACGTACCATATAATCACATTTTTAATATGATTTAAAATAAAACGCTTTCTATCTAACTTCTTGCAGGCGGCGGAAGCGGGTGGGTTGGTAGACCTTTCTGCCTTGTTCGCACTGTACGCGATGAAGGTGGAAGGAAGCCTTATGTGTCGCAGAAAAAGAATGATTGATATTCTTTCAAAGGTGAAACGACTCTGGAGTACATTTTCGATGCATTTTTTGCGACGCTTATGCACAAATTATGAATAAAGAAATTAAATACTTTTTATGAAGTAAAAATTATAAGTAAAATGTTATCAAGTAAAATTTAATTCATTTACAAATTTGGAATTTTATAACATCTTGTGTATGTTAACACAAATAATTCTTTTCTTTCTTTCGTAAGCATTTAGGAAACGAATGAATATTCTTGAACTTCATTGTAAATTTACCTCTGAAAGCAACTTTTCGATACCACAGACAAAGATGTAAGTGGTATACTTATAATTCAAATAGATTATTATAAAATACCAGTAAATAAGGAATTGTCAATTGGCAAGTCATGTAGAGTAGGATTAAGGTGAAGAATGATCACTGATGGTTCAGTAAATTCGGTCCCCGCTAGATTTATGGGCTTTCATTCATATTTCGGAGCTTTCTCGTGGATATACGATTAGCAAACAAGGCTTCCGTGCGGTATGTCAGAATTCAATTCCCAGTAGAAACAGGTGTGATTCAGATTCTAAGTTAAACAGTAAGTCTACGTCTTGATGCTGGAAGTGAATGATCGAATGATACTCTATTTGCTTTAGAAACGATAAATCTAACGAATAAGTGGATTTCAATGCATCATGAAAATAATAGTGTGTCCATATTTTACAAGTTAATAAATCATAGATGTTCATTTTATTCCGACCTCACTCACCCTCTCCCTCGCAGTAGCAATTGGCCCTCGCCTTCGTTCACCGTCGTCCTCGTGCACCCTCGCCCTGGCAGTGGCAGTTGTTCCTTGTCCTAGCGAAGGAAGTTGTCCATCGCCCTCGCTCGCCCTCGTTCTCATTCATTGAGGACCAGGTTATATAAGAGTGAGGAAACCCTCGTGAGGACCTCCCTCGCGAGGATCAGATCCTCAATTTTCCAGCCTATTTGCTGATTTATTTCCTTAACATACGTCCTAAACAAACAAAACTAAACATACCATCGTATAACTTACTCTGGATCACCTAAAATGGAACAAATCATTGACTACTCCACGCTTAACATTACCATGAATATGTTCAGATGAAATTTGAATAGTTTCCTTTACATCTTTCGGTGCAAACTAGTGTTGCCCATGAGCCGAGACGAGACGAGAAATAAGGTTTATCATCTCGTCTCGTAAATATTATAAAAGTCTCGTCTCGTCTCAATTCTCGGAAACTTCTTTATTATCTCGATTCTCGACGACTCAGTTCTTGTCTCGTTTTGTAAATTTACATACAAAATGTATTCCCTTATCTAGAAGTTCTCACAGTCCTTCTGCGTCACGAAAGGTGTAAGAAGGATGCATCTGACAACATTTAAACCATATTTATTGCTGGAATATATTGTGATTTGGGTGTCTTTTAAAGTTCATAAATGCTCTTCATTGTAAATGTACAATCACTTTTATCAATTTCTAGGTTTTACGTACGGATCATTTAGCACTAAAATAGTGTTTGAGATCTAAGACTTGAGTGAACTAGTGTTAACCGAGAGGCAGAATCTGGAAAAGTCTCCAAAATAAGAAGTTGGATCAACCCGAGAGAGTAAAAGCAATCGGTTGTCCTAAATCATCAAGTGCACTATCCTGATCATTTCTAGACCGCCTGTCGCTTGATGTGAGCGGGAGGTCCCCGCCCCGTACACTCCCCTCTACTTAAGCTAAAAAAATGAGCGTTTCAAGTAAAAGGCCATATCTCCGAAACTAATCAAGATATTCATTAATTTCTTTTTCGGGTTTTATCTCTAAGTTGTGCTTTACGATCAACATGCACGGCAGTTCATGGCAGCCAAGTTCCACGAAGAAAATGAAAACTGGCCTGCACTGCCGTAAGCATATTATACACGAACAAGAGTTTTGGGTAAAATCGCCGATTTCGAGGCTTTGTAAAAACGATTCTATTAAGGGTAGAAACATGAAATTTAGAATGTAAGGAGATATCCCAGACATTTACTCATATGCCAAATCTCACATTCCTACATTCAACCATATTCGAGTACTGGACCCCCAAAATATGCAGTTTTCAGGCTCACTGACTCACTGACTCACTCATCAAATTGATTAGGTACTTCCCAATGAGTTAGAAACGTGAAACTTTGCATAAAGGTACCCTACAATAACTCGAGTATGGAAAAAGTTCGAAATCTGAGGAATGTGCTACGGGAAATCTTTTATGGGTAAAAAACTGTCCTTAGCCAAGTAAAAAATCGTTTCACTCACTCACTCATCAAATTGATTAGGTACTTTCCAATGAGACAGAGACGTGAAGCTTTCCATAAAGGTACCCAATAATGACCTGAGTATGCAAAAAGTCCAAAATCTGAGGAATGTGCTATAGGGAATCTTTTATGGGCAAAAAACTGTCCTTAGCCAAAACCAAAATCATTTCACTCACTCACTCATCAAATTGATTAGGTACTTCCCAATGAGATAGAAACGTGAAACTTTCCATAAACGTACCCTATAATGTCCTGAGTATGGAAAAAGTCCGAAATCTGAGGAATGTGCAATGGAAAATCTTTTATGGGCAAAAAACTGTCCTTAGCCAGGAAAAAAATCGTTTCACTCACTCACTCATCAAATTGATTAGGTACTTCCAAATGAGATAGAAACTTGAAACTTTCCATAAAGGTACCCTACAATAGCTTAAGTATGGAAAAAGTCCGAAATCAGAGGAATATACTATGGGAAATCTTTTATGGACAAAAAACTGTCCTTAGCCAGGAAAAAAATCGTTTCACTCACTCACTCATCAAATTGATTGGGTACTTCCCAATGAGATAGAAACGTGAAACTTTCCATAAAGGTACCCTATAACGACCTGAGTATGGAAAAGGTCCGAAATCTGAGGAATGTGCAATGGGAAATCTTTTGTGGGCAAAAAACTGTACTTAGCCAGGAAAAAAACCTTTCACTCACTCACTAATCAAATTGATTAGGTACTTCCCAATGAGATAGAAACATGAAACTTTCCATAAAGGTACCCTATAACGACCTGAGTATGGAAAAAGTCCGAAATCTGAGGAATGTGCAATGGGAAATCTTTTATGGGCCAAAAACTGTCCTTAGCCAGGAAAAAAATCGTTTCATTCACTCACTCATCAAATTGATTGGGTACTTCCCAATGAGATAGAAACGTGAAACTTTCCACAAAGGTACCCTGTAACGACCTGAGTATGGAAAACGTCCAAAATCTGAGTAATCTGCTATGGGAAATCTTTTATGGGCAAAAAAACTCTCCTTAGCCAGGAAAAAAATCGTTTCACTCACTCACTCATCAAATTGATTAGGTACTTCCCAATGAGATAGAAACTTGAAACTTTGCATAAGGGTACCCTACAATAGCTTAAGTATGGGAAAAGTACGAAATCTGACGAATGTACTATGGGAAATCTTTTATGGACAAAAAACTGTCCTTAGCCAGGAAAATAATCGTTTCACTCACTCACTCATCAAATTGATTAGGTACTTCCCAATGAGATAGAAACCTGAAACTTTCCATAAAGGTACCCTATAACGACCTGAGTATGGAAAATGTCCGAAATCTGAGGAATGTGCAATGGGAAATCTTTTATGGGCGAGAAACTGTCCTTAGCCAGGAAAAAAATCGTTTCACTCACTCACTCATCAAATTGATTAGGTTTTTCCCAATGAGATAGAAACTTGAAACTTTCCATAAAGGTACCCTATAATGACCCGAGTATGGAAAACGTCCGAAATCTGAGGAATGTGCTATGGGAAATCTTTTATGGGCCAAAAACTGTCCTTAGCCAGGAAAAAAATCGTTTCACTCACTCACTCATCAAATTGATTAGGTACTTCCCAATGAGATAGAAACTTGAAACTTTCCATAAAAGTACCCTATAACGACCTGAGTTTGGAAAAAAAAAGTCCGAAATCTGAGGAATGTGCAATGGGAAATCTTTTATGGGTAAAAAACTGTCCATAGCCAGGAAGAAAATCGTTTCACTCACTCACTCATAAATTGATTGGGTACTTCCCAATGAGATAGAAACGTGAAACTTTCCATAAAGGTACCCTATAACGACCTGAGTATGGAAAATTTCCGAAATCTGATAAATGTGCAATGGGAAATCTTTTATGGGCGAAAAACTGTCCTTAGCCAGGAAAAAAATCGTTTCACTCACTCACTCATCAAATTGATTAGGTTTTTCCCAATGAGATAGAAACTTGAAACTTTCCATAAAGGTACCCTATAATGACCCGAGTATGGAAGACGTCCGAAATCTGAGGAATGTGCTATGGGAAATCTTTTATAGGCCAAAAACTGTCCTTAGCCAGGAAAAAAATCGTTTCACTCACTCACTCATCAAATTGATTAGGTACTTCCCAATGAGATACAAACTTGAAACTTTCCATAAAAGTACCCTATAACGACCTGAGTTTGGAAAAAAAAGTCCGAAATCTGAGGAATGTGCAATGGGAAATCTTTTATGGGTAAAAAACTGTCCATAGCCAGGAAGAAAATCGTTTCACTCACTCACTCATAAATTGATTGGGTACTTCCCAATGAGATAGAAACGTGAAATTTTCCATAAAGGTACCCTGTAACGACCTGAGTATGGAAAAGGTCCGAAATCTGAGGAATGTGCTATGGGAAATTTTTTATGGGTAGAAAACTGTCCTTAATCAGGAAAAAATCGTTTCACTCACTCACTCATCAAATTGATTAGGTACTTTCCAATGAGGTAGAAACGTAAAACTTTGCATAAGGGTACCCTACAATAACTCGAGTATGAAAAAGTCCGAAATCTGAAGAATGTGCTATGGGAAATGTTTTATGGGTAAAAAACTGTCCTTAGCCAGGAGAAAAATCGTTTCACTCACTCACTCATCAAATTGATTAGGTACTTTCCAATGAGACAGAGACGTGAAACTTTCCACAAAGGTACCCTGTAACGACCTGAGTATGGAAAACGTCCAAAATCTGAGTAATCTGCTATGGGAAACCTTTTATGGGCAAAAAAAACTCTCCTTAGCCAGGAAAAAAATCGTTTCACTCACTCACTCATCAAATTGATTAGGTACTTCCCAATGAGATAGAAACTTGAAACTTTGCATAAGGGTACCCTACAATAGCTTAAGTATGGGAAAAGTACGAAATCTGACGAATGCACTATGGGAAATCTTTTATGGACAAAAAACTGTCCTTAGCAAGGAAAAAAATCGTTTCACTCACTCACTCATCAAATTGATTAGGTACTTCCCAATGAGATAGAAACCTGAAACTTTCCATAAAGGTACCCTATAACGACCTGAGTATGGAAAATGTCCGAAATCTGAGGAATGTGCAATGGGAAATCTTATATGGGCGAAAAACTGTCCTTAGCCAGGAAAAAAATCGTTTCACTCACTCACTCATCAAATTGATTAGGTTTTTCCCAATGAGATAGAAACTTGAAACTTTCCATAAAGGTACCCTATAATGACCCGAGTATGGAAAATGTCCGAAATCTGAGGAATGTGCTATGGGAAATCTTTTATGGGCCAAAAACTGTCCTTAGCCAGGAAAAAAATCGTTTCACTCACTCACTCATCAAATTGATTAGGTACTTCCCAATGAGATACAAACTTGAAACTTTCCATAAAAGTACCCTATAACGACCTGAGTTTGGAAAAAAAAGTCCGAAATCTGAGGAATGTGCTATGGAAATTTTTTTATGGACAAAAAACTGTCCTTAGCCAGGAAGAAAATCGTTTCACTCACTCACTCATCAAATTGATTATGTACTTCCGAATGAGATAGAAACGTGAAACTTTCCATAAAGGTACCTTTTAATGACCTGAGTATGGAAAAAGTCCGAAATCTGAGGAATGTGCTATGGAAAATTTTTTATGTGCAAAAAACTGTCCTTAATCAGGAAAGAAATCGTTTCACTCACTCACTCAAGTTGATTAGGTACTTCCCAATGAGATAGAAACTTGAAATTCTTCATAAAGGTACCTTATAATGGCTTAAGTGTGAAACAAATCCGAAATGTGAGGAATGTGCTATTGGAAATTTTTCATAGACAAAAAACTGTCCTCAGCAAAACACGGTTCATTCATTCATTCATCACATTGATTTGTTAGTTCCCAATGAGATAGAAACTTGAAATTCTTCATAAAGGTACCTTATAATGACTTGAGTGTGAAAAAGGACCGTAATTTTAGGAATGTGCTATGGCTAATTTTTCATGGATGTAAACTGTCCTTAGCAAGGTAGAAATCGGTTCATTCATTCAATCATCACATTGATTTGCTAGTTTCCAATGAGATAGAAACGTGAAACTCTGCATAAAGGTACCTTATAATGACTTGAGTGTGGAAAACGTCTTAAATGTGAGGAATGTGCAATGGGATTTTTTTAATGGATGAAAAACTATTTTTAGCCAAGCAGATATCGGTTAATTCATTCACTCGTCACATTGATTAAGTACTTGTTTATGAAATACTGACGTAAAAGTCTGTATATTGGTAATGACTAGTATGGAAAATATCTGAAATTTAAGTAATGTACTAAAGGAAATTTTTTATGGGTGAAAACTGTCCTTAGCCAAGCAGAAATCGGTTCACTCACTGATTGACTCATTCATAGCATTAATTAGGTACTTCCCAATGAATCTCTGCATGAAATTACCTTACAATGATTTGAGTATGGAAAATGTCCGAAATTTAAGGAAGTGCTATGGAAAGATTTTATGGGTGAAAACTGTCCTTAGTCAAGCAGAAATCGGTTCACACACTCGCTCATCACATTGATTTTGTATTTCCAATGAGATAAGTCGTGAAACTCTGCATAAAGGTATCTTACAATGACCTGAGTATGGAAAAAGTCCGAAATGTGACGAATGTGCTATGGGAAATTTCTATAGACGAAAAATAGTCCGTAGCCATTAGGTACTTCCCAATGAGATGAAGATGTGAATGTCTACACGAAGTTAGCTTATAATGGCTTGAATATGAAAAATATCCGAAATTTAAGGAATGTGCTATGGAATTTTCTATGGGCGAAAAACTGTCCTTACTCAAACAGAGATCGGTTCATTTACTCGCTCACCATTGACTAGGTGCTTCCAAATGAGATAGAGAATTGAAACTCTGCATAATTATACCTACCTTATGTAATGACGTGTAATTAAAGGTTCCAAATTTAAGGAATGTAGTATGGGATTTTATGGGCGAAAAACTCTTCATAGCCATTAAGTACTTCTTAATGAAATAAAGATGCGAAACTATAACGGCTTGAAAATGAAATTTGAGGAATTTGCTATGGAATTTTTTTCATTAGCAAAAAAAAAAAAAAAAAAAAAAAAAAAAAAAAACTGTCCTTACAATCAGAAATCGGGAACGATTCCGTTATTGAACACATCATGTGCATAGTGATAATGTTGTCAATCGTCCGAGTGATCGAGTTGGTCCCTTCTTCGCTGGTCTATTGGCTACCACGTGCGCCTTTGATATATTGAGTTCCGGGTTCGATTCCCGGTGGAAGAGCCTTTGGAATCTTAACTCTCCTCAATGTTTCTGTGTGCATGTCCCTGTCGTTCTAGGTTAATAAAAAAACGAGCTAAGGTCACTGAGAAAAATCCGCTATCTGGACAGCGGTATAGTGTACACGTATACGGGATCCTTATGTTTACTACAGAAATCAATACTTAACATACGTTGTTCATATGCTACACACGTACTGCCCTCTTTCCCGCTTAGATGTTACACAATGTCGTTGTAGGATGCCTGACATCTAACAGTCTTCCGTACATTACGTACGTCAGCTATAAGTTACATACGGCCATCTGTATGTGAGATCCTGACCGCCTACATACAGTCTTTTCGTTCGTGTGGAAAGTACGTTTATTCGGAACACTTATACGGAAAGTACGCTCAAGTATACTTTTTCAGTTATACATTTAGAGTACGTTAAGTCCAAGAACTACAGGATTTATACATGTAGTCAACGTTTTTACGTACGCCACATACAGATTTTCTCAGTGTGCGAGTAAAATAATTGAAAGCTAGTAATAAGTAGTTAAGCAAGTTAATGAGGCACGTTCTGTGAATCAGTTAACTTTTAAAAACGTGGGCTAAGACACGAACATACTGCCGTAAATTTCGTGGTTGGAAACCCAGACAAGGAAAGCCAATATTTTGTCTTTTTTCAGCGAATATTTTTTTCTTTATTGCAGTCATTGGTATTAAATAGATATTGAAATTAATTTGATAAGTAAGATAATGTAGAGGTGAGAATGTTTAAAATTAATGAAGTTTTCGAAGAAATGAGAAATCCAATTGTTCGAATTTATGTGAGACTAGCAACAAAATGTAACCGAATTCGTAAATATATTGGTACAACGAGTTATATTATAGTTACCACAGTCGTTATGTAAAAATGTTCTTGATACTTCGTGTCTCTATTTGTGAACAGTGTGAGAATCTCTTACGTATCAGCCTTTTCATCAACAGTGATTTTCGTGCCTTTCCTCTTCATATTTCCTGAATTTGCCCTCCGGGGATTCGCCCCCACTCCCTCGCCTTTGCTCGGCCTACTTCCTCACACCTCTTAAGCTTACAATTCCCGAATTTCAAGTTTCTTTTCCTATTTCAACTATCTAAAAGATAAGTTTTTGTATTCCAGGAAAACGCCTATTTAAATAACATGGTGATTTTTCATCTCCCTTTAGACTCCTTAAAAATTAAAAATATTCAATTTTAGCAATTTTCCTGTTGGTTAGTCGCGGAAGGCTACAATCGTGCCCAATTTCATCATTCTAATCCTGCCGGAAGTGCCTAAACATTTTGGGGAGTAGAAGACGTCCAATATACGTAAATAACATTCCCCAAAATCCATTTCTGTTTTTTCTGTACCCCATAAAACCACTCTAAATTTGGAAATTTTCATTTTTACTGACTTACTTAGGAAATACTAACGAAAACGTTGAAGCATACCGAATTTCACGTTTATATTCCAATTTCAAATACCTAAAATATTAGATTATAAATCCAAAAAAAGGCCTATTTAAATAGCATGGGGAATTTCATCTCCCCTTTAGACTCCCTAAAAATTAAAAATATTCACTTTGGCAATTTTTCTGTCGGTTGGTTCCGAAAAACTACAATCATGTCAAATTTAATCACTGTAGTCCTACAGGAAGTGCCGTATAATTTTGGGGTGTAAAAGGTGTCCCATATAAATACGTACCATGGGAAAGATTTTTCAGTTCCCCATAAAACCACTCTAAATTTGGAATGTTTTATTTTTACTGATTTACTTAGGTAATACCAATGAAAACGTACACGCATACCAATTTCAATTTTTTATTCCAATTCCAAGTTCCTAAAACATGAGATTATATGGTAAAAAAAAAAAAAAAGACAAATTTAAATAGCATGGGAAAATTCTTCATCCCCCTTCATCATTTCAACTTTCCACGTCAACCGGAATCACCCCTTTAATTTATGTCAGTTCATGTAGTTTTATATACAGTTAGGATATGTTGGTGGCAAATATTATTAAGTTTACAAGCTATTTGAAAGGTGTATACCATTGGAAGGAAAACCCGAGGCAGTATGAAACTGCGCAACATGCGCGTCATGTAATGAACTCCGTAATTTCGCAATGGGAACAACTAAGTATATTGAAACACCAGCTATGTCTAGTGATGTAGCAGCGAGGATTCAGCATCAAGGGTTTTGGGCCCTGTTGATACTCTTTGTATTTAGGTAATGAAAAATGAGATGTTAGCGATCGTGATTTTGTAGTTCGGGTAAATGAATTGGAATCTCGTTTGCACATAACTCTCTGACAGATATTTAATAGATTAAATCCTCCCCGCCGTTCTAGTGGCTAGCATGTGCGCCTTTCTTGTACAGGGTCTTGGGTTCGATTCCCGGTGGGAGAGCCCTTAGGAACTAATGTTGTATGTAACACATTATGACTCCTTTAAAGATGTACAATTTTGAATTTAAATCCAGCAATAAGCCACAATTGAGAATCCCAATATACGATATTCACATGGTGAACTACAAAAAGAAGTGAAATATGAACAAAAACACCAGAGGTGCAAAAAGTGCAGCCAAGTTCGTCAGTCTCAAAAAGTGTTGAGATGAGGATGGATGAGCCAAGTTCCTTAGCCACTGCATCTGAAAGGAACACTGGAACTTGGCGCGAGGTGTCAAGGAAAATGGGAATAGTGGTGGTGATAGTATTCCTTAAGATACCAACCTTAGGAATAGTGGTGGGTTTGGGACCACCATCAACCTTAGGAATATCAACTTTGATAAGGCGCTAACGCACATATACAGTATACTGAAGTAAGATTGGTGGTTCGAAACGCAGACAAGGAAAACTTATATTCCTCCACGAAGTGTCAAAGTAAATGATGTTAACGAGCCTTAGGGATGGTGTTTGTGAGCGTGGTGGATTTGGGGGTCACCACTAGCCTTAGGGCTGAAATGTCCCGGCCGTGAAACTAGGAACAGACATCTTAATGCATTCGAATATGTTAGACACCTCGCGCCAAGTTCCGGTGTTCCTTTCAGATGCAGTGGCCAAGGAACTTGGCTCATCCATCCTCATCTCAACACTTTTTGAGACTGACGAACTTGGCTGCACTTTTTGCACCTCTGGTGTTTTTGTTCATATTTTGTCTATTCATGCTTTGGATAAACCCAACGAATTTTCGGAAAATTTATGTTAAATATTAAAAACTGACATATTTTGTCTTTAATATTTTCTTTCTTGCTCTGTATCTCCCCAATGAGTTGAGATATGGAAAGAACATTCCTAATTAAATTTATAGAATATTATCTTTCCAACGGTATTTACTTCCAAAAATAGCCGTACAGAAAGGTAAGATTGAAGGAAAGTGCACTTTGATTCGAATGATGATGCTCCGAATGGCACCACTGAATTTCAGCTCACGTCAGTGAATAAAGGTTTTGTTTCCGAGATAAAAGCGATTTTTTTCCAATATTTGAAGAACAGTTCTCATCCTTCTCCCTTGAGCTCTCCTGCACTGTCATGATCATTTCTAGATCTCCGGTCACTTGATACGACCGTGCATTTAGGATCACAAAATTTTGAGATAATTAGAGATGTCTTTTATATTGTTAAAATCCATTTATAGTTGATATTCAGGTTGATTCAGATTTTTCAACTCTATTTGTTTCCAGTATTTCCACCAGTCGTTGAAAATAATTCTTTGTTTCTTTAACAAAAATGATTATATTACCATAATGAAAAAGCAGAAAATATAAATAAGGTAAGAACATATGTAAAGATGTCTTAAGTGGAAGCAAACACCATTTACAGGTGATATATAGGGTGATTGATAACATCATTGTACACCTGAGGGTATTTCTAAAATCAAGAATGGTCTGTATATTCTCAATGGTCAATTTAAAAAAACGTTTATGCACAAACCTCAATAACTCTATTTGTAAGTAATTTATGAGAATATTACATCGAACTTCATTAAATACTAATTACTGGAAACAAGCAAAACTATAATAATATTCTACATTATCATATCAAATCTGCGTAAAATTACATATTTCTTTAGTCTTTTGAATCAGATGAATCATTTTCTGGTTCATAAATGTTTATAACTAAGTTATGATATTTGTTACCATTATAGCTACAGGTTTTCATGCACTCCAATGGAGCCCGCACACACTTGCAATTGTTTGTGTCCCAGTTTAACATGTTCAAGGCTTTAACTCTGGGCAACTGTTAGTCATAAACTCCTGAGCGGTTCATTTGGGCACCAATTTTCCATTCGTTTTTGTTAAAGAAACAAGGAATTATTTTCAACGACCGGTGGAAATACTGGAAACAAATAGAGTTGAAAAATCTGAATCAACCTGAATATCAACTATAAATGAATTTTAACAATATAAAAGACATCCCTACTTACCTCAAAATTTTGTGATCCTAAAGGCACGGTCGTATCAAGTGACGGGAGATCTAGAAATGATCATGAAAGTGCAAGAGAGCTCAAGGGAGAAGGATGAGAACTGTTCTTCAAATATTGGGAAAAAATCGCTTTTATCTCGGAAACAAAACCTTTATTCACTGACGTGAGCTGAAATTCAGTGATGCCATTCGGAGCATCACCATTCGAATCAAAATGCACTTTCCTTCAATCTTAGCTCGCTGTACGGCTATTTTTGGAAGTAAACCTAACAATATTGGTACCGTTGGAAAGATAATTTAATGCTCTATAAATTTCATTAGGAATATTCTTTCCATATCTCAACTCATTGGGGAGATAAAGAGCAAGAAAGAAAATATTAAGGGCAAAATACGTCAGGTTTTAAAGTTTAAGTTAAATTTTCCCAAAACCCGTTGGGTCTATCCAAAGCATGAATAAAGCACAACTTAGAGATAAAACCGGAAAAAGAAGTTAATTAATATCTTGATTAGTTTCGGATATATGGCCTTTATTTGAAACGCTCTTCTCTTAGCTTCAGCAGAGGGGGCGGGGTGTACGGGGGGACCTTCCGCTCGCATCAAGCGACCGGCGGTCTAGAAATAATCAGGATAGTAGATTTGATGATTTAGGATCACCGGTTGTTTTTACTCTCTCGGGTTGAACGATACTTAATAACCACGTGTTCTGCCTCCCGACTATGTTGCTCACGAGATTCGAAAAAATTCCCGTCTTGTCTCATAGTGCAGTGTAAGGAGATATATAAGATTTACGTAAAAGATTGAGTTAGTTATTTGCACGAAATTAGTTTGGTGAATTTCGGTAATAATTCCAGTAATAGGACGTTACACCCTTTGTAATATGTGTTAAAATTTTTTTTATGTGCAGAAATCATTGACCCATTTTTTAATGTTACTTTTGTGTGTAGAAGTTAGTTTCTATTTTTACTAAGGTGATGAGGGAGACACCTCTAATAAATTCAAAGGAATCTCAGCGTCAGCACAAGATGAAGCGTCGTTTGCCACCTCCCCTAGCGACACCATATTGCGGCAGCTTCAGACCATCGCAGAAATCTTTCATTGCCCTCCCCACCCCCCCAGGAACCCGTCGTGAATCCATCCCTGGATTCTAGTCCTGGATTAACTATAGGCGTTATAGCTGCAGGTAGAAACTTTTCTTCGGGTACCGTAAATTGCACGTTCGTTCTGACGACTTTTCCAAGAAATTCATATTGGTTGGTGAGTAGGTAACATTGTCTATTGTCTAATAATAATAATAAAGAAGATAGGTTTGGGTACAAAACCTCGCGGCCAGAACCTCGCGGCGACAACCTCGCGGACCAAAACCTCGCCTGGCCAAAACCTCGCCTCCCAAAACCTCGCGGCCCAAAATCTCGCCAGGCCGAAACCTCGCCTGGCCAAAACCTCGCCGCCCAAAACCTCGCGGGCCAAAATCTCGCCGGGCCAAAACCCCGCCTGGCCAAAACCTCGCCTCCCAAAATGTCGCGGGCCAAAATCTCGCGGGGCCAAAACCTCGCCACCCGAAACCTCGCGGGCCAAAATCTCGCCGGGCCAAAACCTCGCGCCCCAAAATATCGCCATACCCAAAATCTCGCCTGACCAAAATGTAAATGTTCCAACAGATGATAAGGATGACGGTATAAAAGACGTTGTTTCAGAAGAAGTATCACGGGTATTTGACCAAGTCCCGCGATACCATATGAAAATTCTATTTCTGTATTAGAGGATTTCAATGTGAAGGTAGGGCGACAGGATGTTTTTAAACTGGTTATAGGGAAAGAAAGTCTGCATAAGGAAAGTAATGACAACTAACGAGGTTAGTTTCGTGAACTTTGGAACATCCAAAAACTTAAAATTTTAACAAAAATCTAATAATATTTATGAAAATATGAAACAATATATGAGTTTTTACGACGTCCCTTGATTATGTCCTATAGGTTAAAGGAGACGTAGATGACCAGGATGAAGGAAATGATCGAATAAAGAAAGTGGGAGGAAACGGGAATAACCCGAGAAAGCCCACGTACACGATGTTTTGTATATTATTATTATTATTATTATTATTATTATTATTATTATTATTATTATTTGTAATGTGGAATTGCATATTAGGAAACACATTGGGTAAATTTTAAAGAAAAGTTTCATTCGCGGCGAGGTTTTGGCACGGCGAGATTTTGGGCGGCGAGGTTTTGGCACGGCGAGATTTTGTCCCGCGAGGTTTTGGGCGGCGAGGTTTTGGCCACGCGAGATTTTGGGCGGCGAGGTTTTGGCCACGCGAGGTTTTGGCCCGGCGAGATTTTGTCCCGCGAGGTTTTGGGCGGCGAGGTTTTGGCCACGCGAGGTTTTGGCCCGGCGAGATTTTGTCCCGCGAGGTTTTGGGCGGCGAGGTTTTGGCCACGCGAGGTTTTGGCCCGGCGAGATTTTGTCCCGCGAGGTTTTGGCCGGCGAGATTTTGGGCGGCGATGTTTCGGCCGCGAGATTTTGTCCGTATACCAAGAAGATAAGAACAATTGCCCGACCGAACTTTATTACTACTGCGTAAGAACTAATCAAGAAATTATCATATTTAATGTATTTTAGCAGGACAATATGCCTTCAAACACATAATTAAAAGTAGAGGCTGATCCTGAGGGAAGTCATATAGTTAAAAGTTTTAAGCTTTGTTGCTTCAAAGTAAGGGGGGGGAAAAGGTAATCTAATGAACTTAGAAGGTACAGGGCCAGATTGGGAACACTATTGGGGGACACCAGGTTTCCAAGTAACTTGCATATATATTGCATATATTAGATTGACCCAACACAGACACACACACACATACATACATACATACATATATATATATATATATATATATATATATATATATATATATATATATATATATATATATATATATATATATATATATATATATATATATATAAAGTGTTTAAAAAACTATTGTTAGCTAAAAGTAAGAATTATAAAAATCATATGTTACGATAAGAAAATGAATAAAACACGAGAATCAGACTCACACACAAGCATATATATACACTCTTATTAGTGAAAATAAAGTAAAATACTTTGGTATATTTGATAAGCATCTACAATGGTCTTCTCACATTACACATATCGCCACAATACTAAGAAAATTATTATATATTTTTTTTCAATTACGAAACATTCTAAGCATAAAAATATATTAATTTGGGGTGCTGCTTACCCTACTGATTTAAAACCTCTGATTGTTCAGCAAAATAATATTGTAAGAATATGTTTAAAAAAGGGACTTGAAAGTAGACTAGATAGACTGTATGACCAATTTGGATATTACCCCTTTCAAAATTATATTTGCAGAAGGTATTAATATATGTTAAAAAGAATAGAAACAAATGGGACGTAATAAAACATACATATATAACCAGAAATGTGACAAACAAAAATTTAGAAATTAGAGCAACGAGTAAATCTATAACTCAATACCAAACATATTACAGAGCTCCGAAGATCTATAATGAACTCCCACTCCGAATCAAAGTGGAAAGTAATTACAAAGTATATAAAAGGTTAATTTTACAGTGGTTAAAAGATTTAAAAAGTGTTTAAAAAACTATTGTTAGCTAAAAGTAAGAATTATAAAAATCATATGTTACGATAAGAAAATGAATAAAACACGAGAATCAGGCTCACTCACAAGCATTTGCTTATGTGAGCCATTTTCTATCTTTTTTATTATTTACATAAGAAATACAAAAATTCGCAATATAGAAATAAGTGCATTGAATTAAGTTACCCGACACCGGAAAATAGACATGACTTCTGGTAGTCCGATGTCACTGTTCAACAACGAAAATGTAAATTGAACAAAATCAGCTAATTCTTATTGATTTTGTGGTGCGGATCACGAATTTGAAAGTTATTTTCGAATATTAGCTCTACTTTTCATTTTACAGGCATGTCTAATAATAACGCTTTAAAAATAAATATATTCGCTTCGTTTGGGGTAAAATGTTACACTGATCTGGCAGCACTGGAGAAACTATATGAACGCGTCTTCCTTATCTCAGTAGTGTTCTGCTATTGTTAGAAAAGACAGGTTTAGTGCAGTTATTAGCGTTTTGGGTGTGACGTTTGTGTAGTGCAGGACATAAAAATACAATTACAAGTACGCAAAAATACTGGTATTTCGAATGTATATTTTTAAATAGTTGTCGGAACTATTTCAAGTGACATTTTGAGGATTTCAATAAACAAAAATGCCGCGAAATTGTGTAAACAGTGCGGATAGCTTCTGCTACGTGTGTGGGGAAGTGACATTTTCCTCACAAAAGCAGACTATAACACCACTAATAAGAAAAGCCTATCAATATTACTTTGGTTGTAAAATTGGAGACCAAGATAAATCTTGGGCACCCCACATTGTGTGTAACACTTGTGCCAGCAATCTAAGAAATTGGATTAATGGGAAGGGGCGCTCAATGCCTTTTGCAGTGCCCATGATTTGGAGGGAGCCAAGCGACCACATCAGAGACTGTTATTTTTGTATGGTTCCTTCCGTCAAGAAGGGAATTTCCACGAAGAAGAAGCGGGCCTTGATCTATCCTAACATTCCTTCTGCAATGCGCCCTGTTCAACATGGAGAAGGACTACCTGTTCCTGACCCACCTAAAGAATACGATCTTTTTTCTGATGATGGTCAAGAAGTTGAAGCTCCTGAATCAAGTACTTCGAAGGACCCTACGTTTGTTGTAGAAGAACCTCCATGTGAACCACATAGACTTACTCAAGAGGAACTAAGTGATCTAATCAGAGACTTGGACCTCTCGAAAAGCAAAGCCGAAATTTTAGCGTCACGCTTAAAGCAATGGAATTTATTGCAGGAAAAAGTAAATATTTCAGTGTATCGGAATAGGGAGATGTTCACTTCATTTTTTACTATGGAAGACACACTTGTGGCATGTACAGATGTAAATGGTCTCATGAGGGCACGTAAAATTAATTACGAACCTACGGAGTGGAGGCTCTTTATAGATTCGTCCAAGGTGAGTTTAAAGGCAGTGCTTTTACATATTGGAAATGAACTTCCTTCAATTCCTGTAGGTTACGCAGTTCATATGAAGGAATCTTATGAAAACTTGAAACGTTTACATCAAGCCATTAAATATTACGATTTTCAGTGGCTCATTTGTGGTGACCTTAAAGTAATAGCACTGTTGCTAGGTATGCAGTTAGGGTATACAAAGTATTGTTGCTTTATATGTGAATGGGACAGTAGAGATCGTGGATCTCATTATCGCAAAAGTGATTGGAGTACCAGAGAAACTCTTCAGCCGGGAGTGAAAAATGTGCAGCATGAACCACTGGTAGATCGTAACCGAATTTTGCTTCCCCCTCTACATATTAAATTAGGTCTTATGAAAAGTTTTGTTAAGAGCATGAACCAAGAGGATGAGGCCTATAAGTACCTAAGAGGACAATTCCCTCGATTAAGTGATGCCAAAGTTAAAGAGGGTGTTTTCATAGGGCCACAGATTAGACAACTATTCAAAGATCACAAGTTCGACGAAATTCTCCAAGGTGAGGAGAAAGCTGCGTGGGAAAGCTTGAAGAGTGTTTGTTCACAGTTCTTGGGAAGACATCGAGCAACAAATTACAAACAACTGGTAGCAAAGTTGTTATTGTGCTACAAAAATCTTGGTTGCAATATGTCTCTGAAACTCCACTTTCTTTATTCACATCTAGACTTCTTTCTCGAAGATTGTGGAGCAGTAAGTGACGAACATGGTGAGCGTTTCCATCAAGATATTGCAGCCATGGAGAAGAGATATGAGGGAAAGTGGAGTTCTAACATATTGGCCGACTACTGTTGGACTATTGCAAGGGATGCTCCAGATGTAACCTACAAAAGGCAAGCCAAGCGAAGAGTCTCAAAATAAAATAAACATAATCCTGTACAACGGATCACTTGAAACCTTCGTCTACATTGCAGTGTAGTTCTTGCACAAAAAGGTGTTTGTACATATTTTTCATGTTTTGATGTTAATACTGATTTTTATTACGGAATTGTTAATGTTTAACTTGACCACGGTTACTTTATTTTCTGTATCGCTGTGAAACTGGTATTTGCGCAATTTTGAAAAAGGAAGTACAAGGGTATAGAAAGTTATAGGTTAGGGTACTTCTTAGCTTCCCAGCTTATCACATCACAGTGAAATAGATAAAAAAAAAGTGAAATGTAGGTTTTTACAAGGATTTTGCTTAAATGTTCTATAAATATTAATACATTTGTGTATATATACAGCTACTATTGTATAAGGCGTTTTTTTTCACAACCTGAGCTAAGAAAATTTTTCTATTATCATTTCCTTTCATATTATGCTTAAATGAATGTAAAAATCGCAATTTCAAAGAATTTACATACTTTCGATCAAAATTTGTTGAACAGTGTGTCCTGTCATCTCTGAACACCGGGTACATTAAACTCTATTAATAAAGGGAATCTAGGAAGGCCGATTTCCTTTAGAGAAGTAATAGCACTTACACGTAGAAAATTTACTTGTTAATTTCTGTAGCAGTTAATTTTATTATTCTTTTATTTTATTCCATTAATATTTAGTATAGCTTATTTTATAATTTGTTTATGTATTTTTACGTATATTCTTTAATATATTGGATACACCCAATATATTAATTTTCTTTTCTTTAAATAAAAAAATAAAAAATATATATAACTATATATAACTATATATATATATATATATATATATATATATATATATATATATATATATATATATATATATATATATACTGTATATATACAAGGGAGAATCAAATGAAAACCATAAAAGTGCAATAAATGTTAGAATCTAGCAATGAAAAGGAATCTTACCTCTTATTTTCCAACGTAGTCTTCTTGATGTTCAATGCAACTATTCCACCGTTTCGAAGGTGCATTGATACCTCGGTGGAAGAATTTTTTTGATCAAGAATCTCAAAATTTCTCCACTGGAGATTATTTAGCAGCATCCAACTGGAGCTCAGCCTTGTAAATGTAACATTTTAAAAAGTGTAAAGGTCGAGGGGGAGAATCGAACCCATACCGCAAGATTAGGAAAGCACAAACCTAACCACTCATCTGAAGGATTACTTATTCTGGCTTCCATAAATAAAGAGTCTTTTCTGCTTGCTCAAAACAGTACCTTGTTAATAGACAAATTGATTGACAAAGACAGGAATATGTAATTGAGGACTCGGAGGGCATTATATCATTATATTCACTAAATTATCAACATTACAGATTTTTTAGAAACAAAATACGAGACTCCTTTATTTTGAATCAAATACGGCGCATATGTTATACTCGTAAACAAACTGAAGACGAATCAATTACCACATACTGGTGGCATCTAAGAAGGTTGCAAAGCTACAGAATTCGGCCTTAGCGACCCTTCATGCTGAGTTTCTCTACCTACTCCCTGCTGTGAAGATTTTTACAGACTTGCCAGTCTTACATCTAAATTTCTTCCTAGAAATCACAATTCAAGGAAACAAAAAGGATGAAAGTGATGGAATAAATATTAAATGATTTGAATGTAATGACGTGATTAGATAATTTAATAAAGGTAAAAAGTACTTTCAATTACACTAGAAACTGAATCAATTATATCAACTAGCTAATCCTTAATAGCCTATAGTTTTTAACCTCGATAAGCTAATGTCGTTAAAATATAGTAAAGTTCTTTTTATGTAAAGCTGGAGATAACCCCCTTCAAAATTATCTATGTCGTTAGCTGAATTTACTTTCTTAAGGAAAGTTCGTTGACGTAATTAATCCTTATTACGAATAAAACGCAAACGTCTCAGCCTGTGACTAACGTCAATTCTTAATAGTTCATAGTCATGCTTAACACGAATAGATATCGCTAACGTGCAGTCAACTTGCATATAAAACTATTGTGACGATTTAATTTGAACTTAAAAGCTGTATTGTTTCAATTTAATCATTTGAGAATAGGACAAGGTCTGTGATCAGACTTAGATTTTAGCATTAATACTCGTATTTGTGAATTGCTACAGCAACATATTTTGAGGATGTAATTGCAACTCATAACTCTATTCTCTCAATTTAAGTATTGAAATTGTATAATAATGATGAACTGTATGCTCTGCTGTTTATTATTAAGATAAGGGCTGTAGCTATATTTAGATTTGAACATTAAATTTCGTGTAACCGCAAGTTAGTGGACAAATTTCAAAGTTAAATGTAAGCAATTGCAACGTACAGTTAAGCAATTTTAACCTATAGAGCACAGTTATCCCAAGGCTTCGGAGGAGGGACAACTAGTAATAAAAAATTCTTTTAGCCTTCCCCGTTGGTCTAATAACTAGCACAGACCTGTGGTAAGCGTGGTCTTGGGTTCAATTTCCGGAGGGAGGGCATTGAAATTTAAACGCACTTCACCTGTTTGTATTCCAGTTTAAACTGCTGGTTCATGCCTTAAATGGTCCCGGTACTGAAAAGAAAATATTTCAGTTTATCGTCCCACGTTATGCCCATTATGCTAAGGGAGACAGATGATTAAGGCAAATGAATGATTAAATAAATGATGGAATGAGAATGTGGGAGAAAACGGGAGTAGCCCGTGAAAACCCACGGACTCGATATTGTCCACCATAAGCTTACTTGTTCGGGGATCGATCCAGGGGCTCCAGGCGCCAGATGTAAGCGCTCTGCCGCTGAGCCACCGTGCCCCCTTCTGCAACTTAGAATGAATACTAAAAACCAATAAACAAACAAAATGTTATTATACCCGGCTGCACTGTACGACCCTTCTGAATCGTGTTTCCCGCTCATCCAGCGATACAGTGCAACGTTGCCACATGGTCATTCATGGCAGTCTCCCTCCCTATTTTTTTCTCGTAGCGTAACCACAACTAGCCACTGATGAAATAATAATAATAATAATAATAATAATAATTATTATTATTATTATTATTATTATTATTATTATTATTATTATTATTATTATTATTATTATTATTATTATTCTCTCAGGGTACCACAGGGTCCGATCTCAGTCTACTTTTATTTTTAATATTGGTGTTATTGGTGACAAAGAGCAATTTAGTAGACCTAACTTCAAAATTAAGTATAACGCAAGCAAGTAAAATTAGTGTACTCACCAGTTCAGGCATCTCGCAAAACACCCATTTCAAATTCAGTCGTTTCATCTGCAGTGTCCGTGTCGCTGTTACTTTCCTGATTGGCCCTGGGATTTTGCAAAGTACCTATTTCTAATTCACCAGTTTAATCTGCAGTGTCCGTTTCACTACTACTTTTCGAATTAGCAGAATAATATACTACATCGTCATTTCCATCTACCATTTCAATCTCACTGTCACTGTGAGAATCTTCCAACACACCCACACCTAGATCGCCACTTTCATCGGTGTCACTATCGCTTTCCAAATTGATGATAACGGGATCATGATCATGATCAATTAATCCTTCAATCTCCCACATGCAATTTTCTAACCTTTTCACATGTTGAACATAGTTTTTCCATTGCTCCCTCCCTATTTTATTAATGCCTTCTTCCATGAGATGCAGCACCTCATTCGCTCCAAAATTTTTGTTTCCACTGGCAATGTGTTCTTTCACTGCACTCCAAACCATTTCTATGGGGTTCAGCTCACAGTGAAAAGGTGGTAAACGTACAACTTCATGTCCAGCAGCTTTAGCCATCTCATCTAATACAAATTTTTCACAATATTTTGCTTTGTGTTTTTCTAAAATTTGTTGAAGCTCTACTTTGATCATTGAAGGGTCCCAAGAGATGGATTTGTTTGTCAACCAAATCTGGATTTCCTTTTTGGTGCTTCTTTTACTATGAACTTTTTCAGCTTTGCGTGAATGATAACTTGCATTATCAAATACCAAAACTGAATTTGGGGGCACGTTCGGTAAAAGCTGCTCTCTAAAATATTTTTCATAAACTTCAGCGTTCATTTCCCCATGGTAATCCCCACTCTTTTTCTTTCCCCTAAACAACAGCTGCGCCCCAGGCACAAATCCATCTTCGGATCCTGCATGGACCAGAATAATTCTTTCCACCTTCCCCCGTGGTTCTTTTAGACCTGTAGTAAGTCCTTCGCGCTGCGCTTGAGAGGCTGATTTGATTGTCGTGTCAACCCATCTTTTGGATTTTGTGTGTCCCAAATTCGCCCATGTTTCGTCAGTATAAATTATGGGCCTTCCGTCTTCTCTCGCTTTTTTGATTGCCCTCAAATATCGGTGTCTCCAAGATACAATATCGTCTCTGTTATCAATCAACAAGGAGTTCTTCTTTTGTCTCATGAATTTAAACCCCATCTCCTTCAGAAGCTTGCGCAAAGTCCATGGTTCGATTTTGGGAAGTCCACCAACTTGATTTAATCGTTCACAAATTTTTACAATAGTGGGTAGTTCGTTTTCTCTGAAAAAACTATGAACGTGTCTTCTGATAGCTCTTCTGGTAAAGTCGTCATAAAGTCGTCGTAAAGTCGTCATAATACTAAATAAGGAAATAGTAGCCGGGTTCTTCGTGTGTCATTTGGACGCTTTTTCCTCGGCGTTTGTAGTTTACCACCCCCTTTAATAAATTCCTGTCTTATGTCATAAATAGTCGACATTGCAATACCAGTCGCATCGTGTGTACGTCTTACTGCCTCGGAAACTGAAATGCGGTTGTTGGGTCCATCCCGAAAATACGAATATAGCTACGTTAAGAACGAGTTGTCTTTCGCCACTTGTCAAAATATGTTTAGACTGTTTCTTATAACACTGGGGAGAAACAAGTCTGTTGTGATTTTCCATTTTGATATTATATCAAGTTAGCCCAGAACTAAAAGCAGCGTTTAAATATAAATGTGGTAATAACCTTGTAAATATACCACTTAGAAAATAGTACTATTAATTCTATAACTAAAATTCTGTTTAGCTATTTACACAACACTCACACGCACACGCACACGCATCACTAAAAAGAATACATAACGCACAGATTTTCATCTACGTAGGTATATGACGTCAATTATATACGAATTATCTTTTAAAGAACATGAAGATATAAACACTACAAAACTCAAGAGTAAAAAATGAAAGAAAAAAGGAGGAATATGGTTGAGACGAGAGCAGCACCTCAAACAAAATGTCACCACACTTCAAAATAATAACAAAAAGAAAAATATAGAAAGCCAAGGGTTTGTTTGTATAAAATTGGCAACACAACACCCCTCACGAGTTTCACTGCAAGTGTTGCTACCTCCTAAAAGCAAAACAGTTTGCTGTCAGGTGAATAACCTCCTTCTGTTTGTTAAATAGTGTGTGTGGGGGTGGGGTGGCTACCCAAAAAGGAAAGCCAAATCGCATTCCACAAGAAATACGCATAAATGTCATTTTTTCGACAAGATCTAAGAGAACATTGTGACATAAATGTCAAACATGAAGGTAGTTTGATCATTGAAGAAGGTATCATGGCCTTATGGTATGATGGATGTGTTGAGAAAATATCATAGGGGAAGTTAAGAAGAAATTTCAGAACTGATGAAAGATTACAATTGTATAGGTTTAATAGAAAGTTAATTACTGAGCTTGTGCTTAATAACAAACTTTATTTATCCGAACCTGATATTTTAAGAAGGCCCGATTTCTGCACCAAAGCGAGGGGGCACGGTAGCTCAGTGGTACTCACCTCTGGTTCAAGAGGTCCCGCGTTCACTTCCCGGCCTCGCCATGTGAGTTTGTGGTGGACAACACTGTGCTCCTGTCTCTTATATGGCCTGAGCTGCTAAAAAGGGACGTTACACCCACACCAATTAAATTTTTTGCACCAAAGCGAAATGTTTCGGTACCTTTTCGCCAAAGATACGAAGCCTACGTGAAGGAAATAGTAGCGAAGTTCGCTCACATAAACCCAGTGTGCGAATTAACGGGGTGGATCAGGAGGATTTCTCCCCTTGTTGTGCTGCATGATAAATTTTGGACCTCCCCATGTTATCTTCTTTGAAGTACAGTTGTAATATGCCATTAAAGTCTAATATGATGATGTTTTTAATAGGAGGGTGCCCGAAATTTTTTGCACCGACTGTACTTGACGTTTAACAAAAAATTTCTGGCTGTTCATATAATTCGTAATTTTGTTTGTTATTCTATTTCAAATTAACATGGAAAACTGTAAAAATTCATTAGGAATTATAGTTTTGGGAATCAATATCTTTATTTATATATTAAATTAGTTATAAGTCTTGTATATGGATATGTAAATGGATTATTACAATTCTTACGTCGTCAGTGCTATCTGAAAATATAGGTCCACCATTGGACGGAAATTTTCGAATATATAACCAATCTAAAATTCGGCAGAATTTTCTGGACCACCCTTCACCTCTCTTTTAGATATCTATGTCCTTCTGATATCTAGTTTAATCCAGATTTTACCAAAATTTATTCGTTTCAAAGCCCCACCGCCAAAAATGCTTTGTTTTGATTGGAGGATTCACCCACGCTATGATGTTAGAGCTCGATTATTCCCATTCCCTGCCTAGAATTTTGCTGAAGACAGCAGACCCAGATTTTCCCAGCTCTGGAAAGGGTAGAAATTAGCTAGAAAAGCTGCATTAACAAGGTAAATCTAGTTTGATAGTTGAATAAATACCATCCAGGAAGCTACGGAGCCATAATTTACTAAATTTCATAGTAAAAACCCGGACTGAAGAGCTGAAATAGGAAGTGTAATTCAGTGACGCCATGTTTTGCAGATATAATTAGTGATGGACAGGTTCTACCAAGTGAAGTGCATCAGTTTGTTAGTTGTTCTTAAAGATCCATAAACAGTTTCGGAAGAGTAGTGTTGTCTCCCTTAAAATATTTTTATCCTGAAAATTATTCCTTTTAGAGTTACGTAAGGCCTGCCCCAATGCCGTTTGTGTTCGTGTATGTAGTGAATGTGATTTCTTTTTTGTACTTATCTAGTAGTAACATGGCGGTATTTAATTTCGTTGTAGTTAGGATAGTGATCATAATGCACGTGTAAAGTTTCAAGAGGGCTCCTGTTTACTCCCAATTTGGGGGTACGGCTTCCAGCAGGGATGGGTTGAACGTATAGTTGTCATAAGGTTCTTTTCCCTTCAGGAAAGGGGCCTATATATTTTTCAATAAATAGTTTGGATATTAAATAAACAGGTTGAATTAAGAATGTGATTTAGTGAATACAAGGGCCAATTGGCCCTGTTCCTTTCTTTCCCTTTCCTTTCGTAAACCGATAGAGCCGATTTTAAAGAAAATGGTAAAATCTGAATGTTGTTTATGTGAGTAAGTAGTAATGATTGATATGTATTATAACATGAATTAATGTAGTTTGTAGTTATGGATGTGGCATGTATGTGTTTGTAATGTAGTATCAGTAGTAGCAATTGTAGTTAAGTGATGGAAGAGTGTGTGAAATAATGAAGTATGGACAGTGTATCATTCGTATTCGATCAATAGCTAAACGCAACATATCGATCTATAGTAATATCGGAAAATGAGAGTGTCATAGTATCAAAATTCCGTGTACAAGGTCACATTCAGTGGTTCAAGGGTTGATCATATCGTCGCTAGCCCCCTAGTGTCAAAAGTCAGTACTAACCGTCATTCTTATGTCGATGCTCTTAGTGATTTAGTTTCCATGGAATTGACCTTTCTTTTCGAAATAAAACCTAGTAAATATAATTCCCAGCCCAAATGCATATACAGTTAGGTTAAGTGATCCAAAATTAATATTTTCTGAAAATTACAACATTCTACGTAGTCTAGAAATCGAAATATTTAAGTAAATAAACAATACGTAAATTCTTAACAGAAGTCGGGCGATATGATGCTAGTTTTTCGCTATGAAATTATATTAAATGTTCATTTTTTTCTTTGTGGCTGCAGAATAATTTCATTGTTGTCAGAATTTTATAAAATTGAATAATATCGCGGAGAACTCTACTCTCTGTGAACATACATATATATATTTTTTTTACATGAAGCTACGAAGTATAACATAGTATTGTTTGCGTGGTAAGGGAGTCTTGAGTTCGAGGGATGTTTTGTGTGGTGGCCGGTACATGAAATGTTGGCAATGATTTATAGATTTAGAAGTATATGACGAAGTGTGCATATAGTCTGGGTGTAGTTAAAGAAATAGGGTGTTTATGAAATACGACGTCGTAATAAAAGAATAAAATGATAGTACGAATATATTGTGAAACGAAATAAATGAGAGGACACCCATACACCCATATATATATATATATATATATATATATATATATATATATATATATATATATATATATATAGATAGATAGATAGGTAGATAGATAGATAGATAGATAGATAGATAGATAGATAGATAGATAGATAGATATAGATATATATATATATATATAAGCCCAGTTTATGATTAGTCGCGTTTCGGTAAAAAGAATATATATATATATATATTTAAGGATTATGTGTAGCTATCCACATCTCGGGTTCTGGCCCCTACACCGGAGCATCCTGCGAACATGTGGGTGAGATATTGCCGGACTATGTTAGTGCTTAATAGCTTAATTTGTTATTGCAGTCGTATTCGTTCATAATAATCTCGTTTAATAATATTTGTAGCATCATATAATCGCTGACTGGACATATTTAATAATCAATTATGTAAACACAATAGTTGTTACATAACGGGGCTGTAGTGAATTATATTTTTCGGTCGGTTTTAAAATAGAATATCCTGCTCCGTGAGATTTTTTTTTCTTTCTTCACGTTACCTACTAGGGCTAGCTTACAATATTCATGGAGGCAACAGCTCTGACAGGGTTACAGAATCAAAACAATTAGTTATTGAAATTTATTTTCGCGTACCCGGATGTCGACCCCTAGTCTCCTTAAGTATTTTCATTTCTTTTCTTAGTTTAATTAGATGAGGGAAATTAACGACATCCCAGACTGTGGCATGTCTGCGCAGGGTAGCCATCGGTGATGTTTGGTCATTGAAATCACCGATCCAAAATTCAGTTTATTTAATTTTTTTTATTGTTTTGGCAAATCACTAATTAGGGATATCTTAGATATTATTTTACTCTAGTTTCATTACTATTCTGGACTCTCCTAGTTTCTTAGAGGTCGGATGATTATTTTTTTTCTTTTGAAATTCCAAATTAAGACTCTACTCCAATCTTCCGGGAGATTACAGGATCTCCAAGGACTCAACCGGATACAGCGAGGAGGGGAATTTCCTTAAAGGTTTCGTCTTTCTGAAAATTCCCCTGCGGGCACAGACTAGTTGTGTGTTTGGAGATAACTTTTGAGTTTACGTATTTAAGTAAACCAACCCTTTTTTGGCATAAAAGAGAATATTTGGTTATAGTATGTTGTATACGTAAATTCGACCACTTATCTTTCGTAGTTGTAGTGTTCTGTCTCCTCTCTCTTTACCTATACTTCTTCTACTTCTTCTCTAGACTTTTTTTTAAATTTTCAACCTTCCCCCCCCCCCCCCCGATTTTGAACTTGTCGCTTACAATTTATTTAACGTACAACTCTGATCTGAAATTACCAGCTGAGACGTTGCAAGACACAATTCATGGATAGAGTAGATAATGATTGGGTCCTCCATCACATTTTGACCTATTGCCAAAATGAATAATGACTTCATATTTGACGACACTTCAATTACGTTCTTTCACCGTCGTCCCTCTAAGTTTTTTTTTAAATCCATTGGTCACTTTCCTTCCGTTTTGGTTTTCGTTTATCTTGTAGTTAACCTGGGCCCAGAAATTGTATTTTGGTTTATCTATTTATATCTTGAGGAATGTTCTGTGTTACGTGCCTGCCGCACAAAGTTTTTTTTTTTTTTACTATTTATGCACAAATTGACTATATGAAAGTTGAAATTTATAGACGCGCGGTATCAGGTAAAAAAAATCAATTCTTTTTTCATATGTAATGTCGGAAGTCATTTGTTTTCCTTGTACAATGTTTGCAACCTTTTCTGAAATTATTGTTGGGGTTATTACTTTAAATGTGTGCGCATTTATTAAATATAAATATATATATATAGAGAGAGAGAGAGATAAATGAATACGTCGAAATGTACATGTGCTTAGTATGTGAATATGATGTTAAAGTAAAAGTATGATATTAAATGTATTATATGGATATATGTAAGAGCGCACGTGTCTGTCCCCCCAAACGTGTATTGGTTGCTATAGTTTACAAGTAAGTTTCCGACGAATATAATAATATAGATTTTTGTCAAGAATACCGCCGTGCACTCAAATAATTTTCCTTTCTTCTGAATAGATGTAAATCATAACCTATGTAATCATTATTTAATGGCATGTATTAAGAAGTAAAGGCAGGTCTAAATGTAACCCACATCATAATGAATATTATCCCTGAGCTACCAACCTAAAACCATTGTGGAAAGTGTACCTTTAATCCCTCTCACCTGCATATGTATCCTATGACTTGACCAGTGTTTTTCCTTAATTTAAATCAATTATACTCCTTACACCTGTGGAAGATCATCTCAAATCCGAACTATATATATATATATATATATATATATATATATATATATATATATATACAAAAGTGATCCTGGATAAATGAAAGGTTCCAGTGATGAACAAGTAACTCAAAATTATCTGATTAATAAATTTGTGAATGGACTGACTAAGAGGAGAAACATCCTCTGGCGGAAGGTGATTTTCAAAATCCCTAGATGGGTATAAACGTCGCAGTATGCGAGTGCAGATATAAACTGCTAATAGTCACAAACTAAATATAGTTGATGAATGTTTTTTTATAAACCAATAGTTATATATATATATATATATAGATAGATAGATATATAAACACAAACCAAGTTAAATGGAGCGGAATATTTTGGACGCTACGAGTAGTGCGCGATCTGTGATTTGAACGCTCGGAATTATTAATATTTTATTGCTCAATGTGAAGTAGAGACTCGTAAGTTCTATTACACCTAAAATTTTTATTCTTTTCCTTTTCTTTGTCCATTTTTTTAAGTAAAATAAGTGTCTTCTTTGCGTATGTAGCAAATCATAATTTTGCTTTAGCATGCCTAAGATATAATATATGTAATTATTTTTTTTCTTTCCATTTGTCAATATGATCAAATGTATAAAGACTTACTAAAGTATAACCCTATGTATTCTATTGATATATAACCAAGAACTTGTGCTTTTAATATTTTTTTATAATTATTTTTTTTTTCACTATGAATGTAATAAACTATTTGTACCTTTGTAGCTAGTTGGTTTCCTTTAAACATATATACACTGTCCTGAGTGAGTGAGCGAGTGAATGCATGATAGATTTAATTTAAGTAATTTTAGTGATATCATTTGTCATATTAACATCTATAATATATGTGTCATGTTTTAATATATGTGTTAAGGTAAATAACCTAGGTCATGAAGGACCGCTACTAACGGTTTAAATCGGCTCTAGGAGTGAAACGAAAATAGCAGGATGAGCCTAAATACGACATCTTTCTTCCAGGAAGTTGAAACCCTTATTGATACGATACATAAATTTATAATGAGTTTATAACTTTGATTTTTTTCTTGGCTAATTCATATGTGTGGTCGATCCTAGAGATACTGGATGGTTATCAATCATCGTTTGGAATAACTTTACAAAGAATAATTTCGATTTTCTCCTTTCCTGGTCTAGGTCTGGGCAACCCCACGAACGTGGTGCCTGGAGCTAGGTCGGGGTGGTATGGAGGAACATGTGTCTATTCCGAAGCATTGTAAAATTGATTAATCGTTAATAACACTTAAAATGATTCATCTTTCAACAGCTTTCTCGACTTCTTACTATATTCCCGGAATTATCCAGTAATCTATTTCTTATTAAAATACTCTATTTGTTTTCTTTCTTTTCCTCCCTTTTCCTACCTCCTTCTTTTACCCTTCTACTTTCTTCTCTTTCTTTTCTATTTCTGAATGAAAGAAAACGGAGTCGTGACTGAGAGTAGTCGCTATTGGCACGGTCAATAAGTTGTTTCGACGAGTTTCTTCGGAAGTTCGATATGGGATAATTAACCATGAGATGAGTATGCATTGAGGGACGAACAATAATAAGAAAGTTTATTTAAATTTACTTTATTGAAAAATAATCATGATTTCAATTAGTAGGCGATGGTTCGTAATCGCCCTCGTTAAAAAGAAAATTAATTTTAACGACTCCTCTACACTACATGCAGTCCTTCTTCGTTTACTATCTATTTATTTTTTTCCGTTTTCTTTCAATTGGCGACCGTTGACTTAGGACAGTTACCATGGAAACAATTGTTTTCCCTGGTAACGGATCTGAAATTATTTATTAAACACTGTTTAGGATCGAGCACATATTGACTTGGCCTGAAAAAGGTGAATAATTAAAAAGGTCACAGTGAGATTAAATAATTATAGTCATTGGCTGTTCTGCTATCTTTGTCTCTCTCTATAGAAAGGGGGAAATGAAGGAATTTGTCAAAGTGAATTCTAAAATTTGAAAATGCTGGAAGTTGACCCAAGGAGGGAATCAGATAGGAGTCCTTTAATCTATGAATAGTATCTGGATAGTAAGTTTTGTTAGTCTGTAAGTATATAGTTGCATGTGTGTTTATATTGTGTCCTTTTTGTACGGAAGCTATGGCAACCAATCGTGAAGTTGTCGTATCACACGAGAACGCAGAAGTCTCCTGTACACAATGTACGTTAGACAGTAATGCGAAAAGAGCTCGCGTCTCCCGTAGGCTAGTGAGGTGTCACGATTGCGGGCTAAAATGGATTCATTCCAGTTGTACAAATTTAGAGGATACTGCTGAAAATGCAGAAAAGGTCCGGGCTGGTGAGATAATCAAATACTGTAAAGAATGTGAGGGGAAGCTCCACCAGTCGCGTGAACCCATGAGTCTATCCTCTGAGAAAGAAGTTGAACATCCCGATTCAGACGGGGAGCGAGGGTAGAGTACCCCGAAGAACCGAGGCCAAATATCTCCAGTGGAGATATCTGACCTCGAGGATGCTGAAAGAAATGGGGATTCAATTGGTGATTTATCGGAAAACCTGAATGGTGATAAAACCAAAGAAGAGCAAAGGAAGACTGTGTCATCTAATAATGACACTCTCCTCCTTTCATTACAACAGATATTACAAAAAATAGATCGGGATAATCAACAGATGAGGTATGAAATAAATGAAAAAATAGATAAGAATAGCCTGGAATTGAGACGCGAAATAAATGAGAAATTTGACACCTCGAACCGAGAAACCGAATCTCGATTCGAGGTACTAACCCAGAAAATAGATAACATATGTTCGGACTTTGCTTCCTCAATAACCACATTGAGGGAGCAAATGTTTACTGAAATTGACTTGGTCAGATGCGAGGCTCAGCAATCTATAAAGAAACTTCAACAGGAGACTGAGGGTAAATTTGATCATGTAAATTTCGAATTTGAACAAATAGATACCAAATTACATAAGGTCAACAAAAAACTAGAAACACAGCAGGCCGAAATTGATAATTTAAAGTCAACTTTGTCAAATTTATCACTGGAAACCAAACGGGAAGTAACTGACCAAAAAAATTTGAAAATTCAGGACGAAATAGTGAACATTCAAAAGGAAATAACGAAACCAAGTCGCGAAAAATCAGAGGTAGCCTATCCTTTCCCCGGTAGCGATTCCCCGGAAATATTACCTGCTATAACAACTACCTGTAGCGCAGGAAAAGAAAATTCAATGTCAGTTGATGCACGGGATATTGCGACGCACTACCCCATGCATCGGTCAGAACTAAAGTCGTGGTTTAATTGCAATAGTGTGCCGAATCAGTCGAGTGTTGTGACGACTACGGTCACTAGCGTGAGTGCTCCCTCCTTACATGGAGGTATACAATCATATAGCGTGTTGCCGGGAAGAGGAGATGGGTACCATCCTGAGTCGTTGTTCACGGGTGCGGTTGGTCCGGGGATGGAGCCCAACATAGTCAGTACGACCAACAGAATCCCTTTTAATTACATGGGTAATTATAACACCGCTACGACGTCGTCGGTGGTAAATCCGGTGACTACTCCGATTGTGCAGGATAATATGTTAATTCCCACTAACTATTCCCCTGCTTATGTTAGTATGGGTTCCAAGGTTTCGCTGAGGGACATCGAACACTTTCCCACGTTTGATGGGAATATCACCAATGGACAACCTCGTGTTTTCCTGCGTAGATTGCAGCAGTGCTTGGAAATGTATTGGCTGACTGATAGAGAACGCTTGCAAATAGTAGAGAAACTTTTAATTGCAGCATCAGGCGCATGGTTTGCCTCTATTAAATACAGAATCCATACATTTGGCGATTTTCTGATCCTTTTCAAGGAAGAATACTGTAATGAGCATATAGAAAGGCTTCAAAAACGCAACCTCCAATCTTTAAGGTATGATCGAGCCAAATATGGGTCCCTTTTGGACTATGCTTGGAAGATTATAGAATTGTACTACCAGATCGCTGAAAATCCATCGCAAGCCGAACTAGTAGACATTATAGTGAACGCTCTTCCACCAGATGAGTCGCGGGCCATTGCTTCCCATTTGTGCCAAACGGTGCGAGAAGTTACGTCACGCCTAGCTGCCCTGTGTGGGAAAGAAACTGGAGGCCCACCAAAGAGGTATTTCGCCCGGCAAGCAAAAATTGTGAAACCCGTGAAAAGCAAGGCAACGGCTAGTTGCCAAACGGACTTTCTGAGTTACACCCAAGCTGGATCTCGTTATCCGAGTGGGTGTGGCTCGGAAAGCAATCAATATAATGGTCGACGTCTGTACCGTAACCGACCGATGTTTAACAATCGCCGGGGTTATCGCCCCTATGACCGCACAATGGGGGAATCGAACCCGAATAGGGACGATAATAGTAGGAACTTTAACGGGGCGTACCGGAGAAGAGAAAACGGTAATGGTCAAGGCAGTCATGTTAATAATAATAGTGCAAATAGATCTCAGAATTCTGCCCCTTCGCAAATACAAACTAATGGCGGAAATGGAATTCTAGCGAATCGAGGGATTGATAGTCGCGAGACCGCTGTCAAATCGACAAACTAATTTCGCAACTACCTGGTGAAATGGGGGAGGATAATTGCGGGAAAATATACCACATTATTTTGAAAAATCAAAATTTCCACGAATATAAATCTAATTTGTGGACACAAAATTCATCATTTCGGGACTCGTTAAAATTCATTATAAAATTTGTCATAGATGAGGAACCCTTTGCTTCAAGTGAAGAACGCTATTTTTCTGCCTCTCCCAGCCTAAGAGGAAGTATCGGCGGCGTTGAACTTGTCGCTACAATAGACAGTGGCTCGGAGCTCTGTCTAATGGACTGGGAGGTGTGGAGAAAATTAAAGCAACGGTTTCCATCCGCTAAGTTGAGACCATACACGGGCCTTACACTTGGCGCTTTCGCTGGGAAAGAGAGTTTTTCGGTTCAGGGCGTTCAAAATTTTAACTTAAACATACAGAATCATATATTCGAAATAGCCATTTTCGTCATAAAGTATTTGCGAACGGACCTAATACTGGGATGTCCGTTTCTAGACAAATTTCATTGCATCATTGACCGGGAAAAGAAAGAGATTAGAATGAAAGATAGTTTAGGAAATACTGTTATCGTTCCTACAGATCGACCGAATATAATGCTAGTAAAATTACCAGTAGAAGAGATTGCAATCGGTGAATCAGGATGGCCGGTGGTGGATCAACCTATGCTTGACCCCAGTTTAAATTGTAAAGCTGCCTGTGCTGTGACACCTCTCCACAAGGGAGGGGTTAACAGGGGAGATCAGCTGGATCCACTCCTGAGCACCGAATGCAATGTCTCGGAACAAGATATTGATTCGTATATTGCTACTCGGGATGACTTACCATCACCGATTAAATCAGGTCTTCGGAAATTAATAAATTACCGTTCGCTTTTCTCCGAGTACCCACGCCGCGTTAACGCGCCTCCCTATAAAATACAATTGAAGGATGAAGAACCAGTTGCTGGACCATGTTATTCCGTTCCTCAGGCTATACAGCCTGAGTTTGAAGCAGAGTTGAATAAATAGTTACGGTTGGGAATAGCAATAGAACAAATGTCTCCATATCGAAACCCTATTCATGTCGTCCGGAAGGCCTCTGGCGGTGTACGTCCAGTTTTGGATCTGAGGGCTACTAACTCAAAAATTATTTCCCCACAGGTGTAGGTAGATCCTATCAATGAGTTACTACACCGTGTTTCGCAGGCAATGTAGTTTTCGTCCTTTGACGCGTCAAGTGCATATTACGGGATCAGTTTACACAAAGACTCTTACCAATGCACCAGTTTTGTGTACAAGGGAAGACAATATTGCCTTACTGTTCTGCCACAGGGGCTGAAAAGTAGTCCTGCTGTATTCCCATCAGTAATGACAAAATTTTTTAATGATTCAACCCGTTCTTTTGTTGTTTTGTACTTAGATGATGTTCTAGTAAAATCAACTACTGAAGAAGAGCATTTGGTTCATTTAGAGAGAACTTTCGAAATCTTTAAACAAGCGAATTTTTCGTTAAATTTCAAAAAGTGTAAGTTTTTCGCACGGGAAATCAAATTCTTAGGACATATAATTAGTGGCAGAACAATAAGGGTTGTCCCCCGACTCAATGAGCCAATTCGTTGTTTTCCAGTACCGAAATCCAAGAAAGCTTTACAGAAGTTTTTAGGACTCATAGGATGGAGGCGAAAATTCATTCCGAACTTTTCTGGTCTTACTGCTAACCTATATCAACTCCTGAAAAAGGATCAGAAATTCGTACTGGATAACAAAGCCTTGGAAACTTTCAATAAACTGAGAACTCTTCTTAGTGATCCACCTGCATTAAGTCAGCCAGATTTCTCCTTGCCTTTTCACATCCATAGTGATGCGTGCATGGAGAATTTGGCTTTCCTACTCGCACAATATCCTTCAGATAAAGACAATCCTAACGTCATTGGATATGCCAGTCGACGGGTGAAACCCTATGAGTTGTCTCTTTCAATATCTCAGCTGGAACTCCTGTCCGTCCTGTTCCTTTGTGAACATTTTGAGCAGTATATCATGGGTCGTACCACTTATGTCCATACGGATAACGCGGCAGTCACACATGCATTCACCCAAAAGAACCTTGAGCCACGAACCACCCGCATTCTATTGAAATTGCAGAAATTCGATTTAATTTTCCAACACTGCCCGAGAAGAGAAAATTTTGTAGCCGACGCACTTAGCAGATACCCACCTGAGGTATTGCTTGAGCCCGAAACACATTATGTTCATTTTTTAACTAAAACGCAGGATGCTGATATTAATCTAGATTTTATTCGAGAAAATCTAATAACAGATGAGTTATGTAAGAACCTGTTAAAGCAATATGAAAACAATCGTAATCTGGATAGAGTAACAATGTACTGTGGGTTAATTTACATTAAACCTTTGGGTATTCAGAAGTGGCTCCTAGTGATACCGCAGAGTTGTATAAACCAAATTATCAGTATTGTCCATTCTACCGGTCACTTTGGAGTTCAGAAGTGTTATCGTTTTTGTCGAGCTATATTTTATTGGAAAAATCAAAAAACTACGATTAAAAATTTTATTCGAAATTGCATAGAATGTGCCGAAACAAAGTTTACAAACCGTGCTATAGCTAAGCAGGAATATCATATCCAAGTGACCGTACCCCATGAGACTCTGGGGGTGGACCTCATTGGAAAATTGCCACCTAGTCAGGGATATTATTATATTTTATCGTTAACAGATATCTATTCTCGTTTAGTTACTTTCCTCCCACTGAAAAAGGCTCATACCAAGGAAATAATCACAGTATTAGAGAGACGATACTTTCACCTATTGCCGTATCCACAGGAATTCTTATCCGATAAAGGGCCACAGTTCCAATCCAAGTTATGGCAGGACTTTTGTAACAAATATAAAATCAAACATAAAAGAACGGCTAGTTATTCACCTCAGGCTAACGGCATTACAGAACGTAGCCATAAAGAACTTAATAGATTAGTCAGATTATGGTGTCATGAGGATCAAACCACTTGGCACAAATACTTAGTTAAAATTCAGGACCTTCTGAATAATTCATATTGTTCCAGTATTGGCTGTACGCCTGCGGAACGCTTTCTTAGTTACTCTGCCGTTGATAACTATAGGAAAGTGTTCCCATGGCCCAAAGAGTTAGATTCTGTAGATAACCGTTTCCGATACGCTGAAGCAGAGGTAAAATTAAAATGTCATACTAAACAGTCGTCAAACTCTATAAATCTGCAAGAAGGGCAATTAGTGATGTTGAAACTGTATAACTTATCGTCACATATAAAGCATGAGTCAGCAAAATGGATGAAAGACTATACCGGCCCGTTTTTAGCAGTAAAATTATTGAAAAATTGCGCTGTATTACACAATCTAAAAGGTGAAAGTATCGGAACTCACAATTTCCAGAATCTTAAGCTTTTCAACTGTACCGAGGACAAAAAACGGGAACTTCTATCTCAATACCCAAAGTGAATGTTACACTGTCTCATTTGAGTGTATGAGAGTATGAGTGAGTAGTTAGTTTATTAGTATTAATACATGTTAATTTTATTCAACAAAATTTTGTTATTCAAACAAAATTTTCTTTAACGACGCCGGGGAACTGTAATATGCCATTACAGTCTAATATGATGATGTTTTTAATAGAAGAGTGCCCGAAATTTTTTGCACCGACTGTACTTGACGTTTAACAAAAAATTTCTGGCTGTTCATGTAATTCGTAATTTTGTTTGTTATTCTATTTCAAATTAACATGGAAAACTGTAAAAATTCATTAGGAATTATAGTTTTGGGAATCAATATCTTTATTTATATATTAAATTAGTTATAAGTCTTGTATATGGATATGTAAATGGATTATTACAATTCTTACGGTGTCAGTGCTATCTGAAAGTATAGGTCCACCATTGGACGGAAATTTTCGAATAAATAACCAATCTAAAATTCGGCAGAATTTTCTGGACCACCCTTCACCTCTCTTTTAGATATCTATGTCCTTCTGATATCTAGTTTAATCCAGATTTTACCAAAATTTATTCGTTTCAAAGCCCCACCACCAAAAATGCTTTGTTTTGATTGGAGGATTCACCCACGCTATGATGTTAGAGCGCGATTATTCCCATTCCCTGCCTAGAATTTTGCTGAAGACAGCAGACCCAGATTTTCCCAGCTCTGGAAAGGGTAGAAATTAGCTAGAAAAGCTGCATTAACAAGGTAAATCTAGTTTGATAGTTGAATAAATACCATCCAGGAAGCTACGGAGCCATAATTTACTAAATTTCATAGTAAAAACCCGGACTGAAGAGCTGAAATAGGAAGTGTAATTCAGTGACGCCATGTTTTGCAGATATAATTAGTGATGGACAGGTTCTACCAAGTGAAGTGCATCAGTTTGTTAGTTGTTCTTAAAGATCCATAAACAGTTTCGGAAGAGTAGTGTTGTCTCCCTTAAAATATTTTTATCCTGAAAATTATTCCTTTTAGAGTTACGTAAGGCCTGCCCCACTGCCGTTTGTGTTCGTGTATGTAGTGAATGTGATTTCTTTTTTGTACTTATCTAGTAGTAACATGGCGGTATTTAATTTCGTTGTAGTTAGGATAGTGATCATAATGCACGTGTAAAATTTCAAGAGGGCTCCTGTTTACTCCCAATTTGGGGGTACGGCTTCCAGCAGGGATGGGTTGAACGTATAGTTGTCATAAGGTTCTTTTCCCTTCAGGAAAGGGGCCTATATATTTTTCAATAAATAGTTTGGGTATTAAATAAACAGGTTGAATTAAGAATGTGATTTAGTGAATACAAGGGCCAATTGGCCCTGTTCCTTTCTTTCCCTTTCCTTTCGTAAACCGATAGAGCCGATTTTAAAGAAAATGGTAAAATCTGAATGTTGTTTATGTGAGTAAGTAGTAATGATTAATATGTATTATAACATGAATTAATGTAGTTTGTAGTTATGGATGTGGCATGCATGTGTTTGTAATGTAGTATCAGTAGTAGCAATTGTAGTTAAGTGATGGAAGAGTGTGTGAAATAATGAAGTATGGACAGTGTATCATTCGTATTCGATCAATAGCTAAACGCAACATATCGATCTATAGTAATATCGGAAAATGAGAGTGTCATAGTATCAAAATTCCGTGTACAAGGTCACATTCAGTGGTTCAAGGGTTGATCATATCGTCGCTAGCCCCCTAGTGTCAAAAGTCAGTACTAACCGTCATTCTTATGTCGATGCTCTTAGTGATTTAGTTTCCATGGAATTGACCTTTCTTTTCGAAATAAAACCTAGTAAATATAATTCCCAGCCCAAATGCATATACAGTTAGGTTAAGTGATCCAAAATTAATATTTTTTGAAAATTACAACATTCTACGTAGTCTAGAAATCGAAATATTTAAGTAAATAAACAATACGTAAATTCTTAACAGAAGTCGGGCGATATGATGCTAGTTTTTCGCTTTGAAATTATATTAAATGTTCATTTTTTTCTTTGTGGCTGCAGAATAATTTCATTGTTGTCAGAATTTTATAAAATTGAATAATATCGCGGAGAACTCTACTCTCTGTGAACATACATATATATATTTTTTTTTACATGAAGCTACGAAGTATAACATAGTATTGTTTGCGTGGTAAGGGAGTCTTGAGTTCGAGGGATGTTTTGTGTGGTGGCCGGGACATGAAATGTTGGCAATGATTTATAGATTTAGAAGTATATGACGAAGTGTGCATATAGTCTGGGTGTAGTTAAAGAAATAGGGTGTTTATGAAATACGACGTCGTAATAAAAGAATAAAATGATAGTACGAATATATTGTGAAACGAAATAAATGAGAGGACACCCATACACCCATATATATACCAGTTTACGATTAGTCGCGTTTCGGCAAAAAGAATAGATATATATATATATATTTAAGGATTATGTGTAGCTATCCACATCTCGGGTTCTGGCCCCTACACCGGAGCATCCTGCGAACATGTGGGTGAGATATTGCCGGACTATGTTAGTGCTTAATAGCTTAATTTGTTATTGCAGTCGTATTCGTTCATAATAATCTCGTTTAATAATATTTGTAGCATCATATAATCGCTGACTGGACATATTTAATAATCAATTTTGTAAACACAATAGTTGTTACATAACGGGGCTGTAGTGAATTATATTTTTCGGTCGGTTTTAAAATAGAATATCCTGCTCCGTGAGATTTTTTTCTTTCTTCACGTTACCTACTCGGGCTAGCTTACAATATTCATGGAGGCGACAGCTCTGACAGGGTTACAGAATCAAAACAATTAGTTATTGAAATTTATTTTCGCGTACCCGGATGTCGACCCCTAGTCCCCTTAAGTATTTTCATTTCTTTTCTTAGTTTAATTAGATGAGGAAAATTAACGACATCCCAGACTGTGGCATGTCTGCGCAGGGTAGCCATCGGTGATGTTTGGTCATTGAAATCACCGATCCAAAATTCAGTTTATTTTATTTTTTTTATTATCTTGGTAAATCACTAATTAGGGATATCTTAGATATTATTTTACTCTAGTTTCATTACTATTCTGGACTCTCCTAGTTTCTTAGAGGTTGGATGATTATTTTTTTTTTCTTTTGAAATTCCAAAATAAGACTCTACTCCAACCTTCCGGGAGATTTCGGGATCTCCAAGGACTCAACCGGATATAGCGAGAAGGGGAATTTCCTTAAAGCTTTCGTCTTTCTGAAAATTCCCCTGCGGGCACAGACTAGTTGTGTGTTTGGAGATAACTTTTGAGTTTACGTATTTAAGTAAACCAACCCTTTTTTGGCATAAAAGAGAATATTTGGTTATAGTATGTTGTATACGTAAATTCGACCACTTATCTTTCGTAGTTGTAGTGTTCTGTCTCCTCTCTCTTTACCTATACTTCTTCTACTTCTTCTCTAGACTTTTTTTTAAATTTTCAACCTTCCCCCCCCCCCGATTTTGAACTTGTCGCTTACAATTTATTTAACGTACAACTCTGATCTGAAATTACCAGCTGAGACGTTGCAAGACACAATTCATGGATAGAGTAGATAATGATTGGGTCCTCCATCACATTTTGACCTATTGCCAAAATGAATAATGACTTCATATTTGACGACACTTCAATTACGTTCTTTCACCGTCGTCCCTCTAAGTTTTTTTTTAAATCCATTGGTCACTTTCCTTCCGTTTTGGTTTTCGTTTATCTTGTAGTTAACCTGGGCCCAGAAATTGTATTTTGGTTTATCTATTTATATCTTTAGGAATGTTCTGTGTTACGTGCCTGCCGCACAAAGTTTTTTTTTTTTACTATTTATGCACAAATTGACTATATGAAAGTTGAAATTTATAGACGCGCGGTATCAGGTAAAAAAAATCAATTCTTTTTTCATATGTAATGTCGGAAGTCATTTGTTTTTCTTGTACAATGTTTGCAACCTTTTCTGAAATTATTGTTGGGGTTATTACTTTAAATGTGTGCGCATTTATTAAATATAAATATGTATAGAGAGAGATAAATGAATACGTCGAAATGTACATGTGCTTAGTATGTGAATATGATGTTAAAGTAAAAGTATGATATTAAATGTATTATATGGATATATGTAAGAGCGCTCGTGTCTGTCCCCCCAAACGTGTATTGGTTGCTATAGTTTACAAGTAAGTTTCCGACGAATATAATAATATAGATTTTTGTCAAGAATACCGCCGTGCACTCAAATAATTTTCCTTTCTTCTGAATAGATGTAAATCATAACCTATGTAATCTTTATTTAATGGCATGTATTAAGAAGTAACGGCAGGTCTAAATGTAACCCACATCTTAATGAATATTATCCCTGAGCTACCAACCTAAAACCATTGTGGAAAGTGTACCTTTAATCCCTCTCACCTGCATATGTATCCTATGACTTGACCAGTGTTTTTCCTTAATTTAAATCAATTATACTCCTTACACCTGTGGAAGATCATCTCAAATCCGAACTATATATATATATATATATACACAAAAGTGATCCTGGATAAATGAAAGGTCTCATGACGTGTCCCAGTGATGAACAAGTATCTCAAAATTATCTGATTAATAAATTTGTGAATGGACTGACTAAGAGGAGAAACATCCTCTGGCGGAAGGTGATTTTCAAAATCCCTAGATGGGTATAAACGTCGCAGTATGCGAGTGCAGATATAAACTGCTAATAGTCAGAAACTAAATATAGTTGATGAATGTTGTTTTATAAACCAATAGTTATATATATATATATAGATAGATAGATAGATAGATAAACACAAACTAAGTGAAATGGAGCGGAATATTTTGGACGCTACGAGTAGTGCGCGATCTGTGATTTGAACGCTCGGAATTATTAATATTTTATTGCTCAATGTGAAGTAGAGACTCGTAAGTTCTATTACACCTAAAAGTTTTATTCTTTTCCTTTTCTTTGTCCATTTTTTTTAAGTAAAATAAGTGTCTTCTTTGCGTATGTAGCAAATCATAATTTTGCTTTAGCATGCCTAAGATATAATATATGTAATTATTTTTTTTTCTTTCCATTTGTCAATATGATCAAATGTATAAAGACTTACTAAAGTATAACCCTATGTATTCTATTGATATATAACCAAGAACTTGTGCTTTTAATATTTTTTTATAATTATTTTTTTTTCACTATGAATGTAATAAACTATTTGTACCTTTGTAGCTAGTTGCTTTCCTTTAAACATATATACACTGTCCTGAGTGAGTGAGCGAGTGAATGCATGATAGATTTAATTTAAGTAATTTTAGTGATATCATTTGTCATATTAACATCTATAATATATGTGTCATGTTTTAATATATGTGTTAAGGTAAATAACCTAGGTCATGAAGGACCGCTACTAACGGTTTAAATCGGCTCTAGGAGTGAAACGAAAATAGCAGGATGAGCCTAAATACGACATCTTTCTTCCAGGAAGTTGAAACCCTTATTGATACGATACATAAATTTATATTGAGTTTATAACTTTGATTTTTTTTCTTGGCTAATTCATATGTGTGGTCGATCCTAGAGATACTGGATGGTTATCAATCATCGTTTGGAATAACTTTACAAAGAATAATTTCGATTTTCTCCTTTCCTGGTCTAGGTCTGGGCAACCCCACGAACGTGGTGCCTGGAGCTAGGTCGGGGTGGTATGGAGGAACATGTGTCTATTCCGAAGCATTGTAAAATTGATTAATCGTTAATAACACTTAAAATGATTCATCTTTCAACAACTTTCTCGACTTCTTACTATATTCCCGGAATTATCCAGTAATCTATTTCTTATTAAAATACTCTATTTGTTTTCTTTCTTTTCCTCCCTTTTCCTACCTCCTTCTTTTACCCTTCTACTTTCTTCTCTTTCTTTTCTATTTCTGAATGAAAGAAAACGGAGTCGTGACTGAGAGTAGTCGCTATTGGCACGGTCAATAAGTTGTTTCGACGAGTTTCTTCGGAAGTCCGATATGGGATAATTAACCATGAGATGAGTATGCATTGAGGAACGAACAATAATAAGAAAGTTTATTTAAATTTACTTTATTGGAAAATAATCATGATTTCAATTAGTAGGCGATGTTTCGTAATCGCCCTCGTTAAAAAGAAAATTAATTTTAGCGACTCCTCTACACTACATGCAGTCCTTCTTCGTTTACTATCTATTTATTTTTTTTTTTTCGTTTTCTTTCACAGTGTATCTCCCTCAGTACAATGCCCCTTAGTTCGCACACTGCATAAACCAGATTTAGAGAGTGAAGCGAGTTGAGTTGAGTTGATTTTGAGTTTATCGTCCCGTTCAGCAGCGAGGCTATATGAGACATGGACCTACTGATTAACGTGGAATCCGAACCACATGAGCTCCCGCCGGGAATCGAACCCGGGTCTCCCACGCCAAAGGCGAGAGTGAAGCGAGTTAATTGTGAGACCATCAGAAGCTACCTAAAAACCAGAAGCTCTCAAGTCACATAATAATAATAATAATAATAATAATAATAATAATAATAATAATAATAATAATAATAATAATAATAATAATAACTTTATTTTAAGTGCTATGAACAGCTCATAAGCAAAAATACAGCACTATGTTAAAATCATTATATAATCATTTTAAACAGACCAGAAATTATATAACATAAAATTACTATTAGAGCAGGATAAAGCCTTTGTCAGAAGAGTAATATATTAAAATTATAAAGTTCAAACTGATATATAAAACAAAAAAATAAAAGAAAGCTGTCAGTCTCAAAATATACGATTAAAAGAACTATGCAAATTATAGTCTCATTTAACTACCATTTAAAATAATGAAAAGACCTTACTTAAAATTTGACCTTGACATGCAGAAATCTCTTTCACTTATTGTCATATTTTAACGTAAAAGACTGGTTCTTTGAGTAAAAGATTATAACATAAAAATACACTGAATATACACAATAACAATAAAATAAAGATAAGCAGCTAGAACCCTTGTCATAAAGTTAAAACTGTTTAATTTTGTAAGAAATGCTCTGATATTTCTCCTAACATTTGTTCATTTTAAATTGTAGGACATTGTCATCCTTCTTAGTATTTCACGTTTTAAGTTTAATGCAACCAATGTCGATTGATTCCTAACACTATAAGTCGGCACTCTTACTCCTATATTTTCTAAGGAATATTCGCTACTATATTTATTTTCCAACACCATTTGAATAAATAATTTATCAGTAACTTTCCTCCTTTCCGATAGTTCTTGAAGCCCCCAAAATGTTAACCAATATCCATATTCATGTGCATAGTAATCTTTTTTCATTTTATAACACAGTAGCCTTACGAAACATTTCTGTACAGCTTCGATTTTGTTAACAAGTGTGTTGGATAGACTATTCCAGACAACTGAACCAAATTCCAATTTAGATCTAACAAGTGTCTTATATAAGTATACATACGAACTACCATTTATAAAATCAGGCCATTGATAAAATATAAAACCTATTTTTTTCCTTGCTGATTGCACAACGTCATTTATGTGATTAGCAAATTTTAATTGTCTGTCATACAAAATACCGAGATCTTTAATTTGCTGAACTTTGTCTATTGTTACTCCATTGATTTTATACTTGCTAACAAAATATTGAGTTTTATTAGTGAATGTCATATGTTTAGTTTTCTCAGAGTTGATCATTAATAAATTATTTTCACACCAATGATTTACTGTATCTAAATCTTTCTGCAGCAGATAATTATCATACTCGTTATTAACTACTCTAAAAAGCTTTATGTCATCTGCGTATAAAAGTATTTTTGAGTATTCGACTTTTGCTGGTAAATCATTGATAAATAGAGAAAAAAGAAGTGGCCCCAGGGGAGATCCCTGAGGTATCCCCTTCCCTATTTGACCTTGACTAGATTTTACATTCCCTATCTTTACTTTAAGAGTTCTATTTGATAAGTAACTTTCAAACCAATTAATATATGACAATGATAGGCCAATGTTTGATAACTTACTTAGAAGTAATTTGTGATCAATGGAATCAAAAGCCTTTGACATATCGATATATATAACATCTACCTGTAGATTACTTTTCAGTGCAAAGTATGTATAATCAGTAAAATGGATAAGATTTGTTGCAATTGATCTACCTTTATAGAAACCATGTTGCATATCACTTAATATATTCTTTACATTAAAATATAAATGTTTGTGCACAATTATTTCAAAAATCTTAGAGAAAACACTTACTAAACTTATAGGCCTATAATTTTTAACGTCATTTTGATCACCATGTTTGTATATTGGCACTACGTATGACTGCTTCCATTTTGAAGGAAATATTCCAGTCTTTAACGACGCGTTATATATGTTTACTAAATTTGACGCTACTTCATTGCTATAGCCTTTAATTACATAATATGGAACGTTATCAGGTCCAGGTGTAGTACTCCCTTTAATTTTACTAATTGTTTCAATTACATTTTTTTGCGTAATGGATGGAATACAAATCGACATATAATTATCATTATTTTCTGTCAGTTTCGTAACCTTACATCTTTTACTTTGGTTGGAGTCAAAATTAAAAGAATTATAAAATACGACTTTAAAACATTCTGCTATGTCAGTAATTTCTAACAATGATGTATCATTATACTTCATCTGTTTTGGTATTTGTTTATTGTGTGATTTTTTGAAAGATCTCCAGAAGTACACACTGTCTTTACAAATACTGTTCTCCAATGATAAGAAGTAAACTTTTCTAGCCTCAAGATATTTCTTTCTGACCACCTTTCTTAAGTCGGAGTACCTCTGATACCAAATTTTATTATTTGATTGTCTAGCCTTTACAAAATATTTTGTTTTCTTATTTATCAATGATTTAAGATCTCTAGTCATCCACGGGTCTCTATATGTTGTATTATTATTATACAGCTTCTTCGGTACGTAAGAATCAAAAACTTCGTATATATTGTCATACAAGGTTTCAGACATTTTATCGACATTGTTGGTAGGATCATTAATTTCTTTTATATTCTTTATTCCGTAATAAACCTGTAAGAAATCCGCTTTCTTAAAGTCATAATTGCTGGTATGTTTTGTATTCTTTTGAAAGTTATTATTTCTTATAATATTCCATGAGTACACAAATGGTGGGTGAAAACGATCAATTTTTGTAATTGGTTCAACATTAAAATTTAAAATGTTTAATAATAATAATAATAATAATAATAATAATAATAATAATAATAATAATAATAATAATAATATAATGGGTTGCCAGGTAGCTCGGTAGAGTGACCGACTGTCAATCTTCATCTTTTAGTTTCATTTTCAGGGGCTACGAGCTATGAAGACACGGGACCCATAGTTTAAATTGGGTTCCGAACCACTTCGGTTTTTGAATGAATCCCAACTATTGAGCTGACAGCGGGAAACGAATCCGCGACCACGCGCGTCCAAGGCGAGCGCTCTAGCGATGAGGCTACAGGGAAGCAATTAATGTGTCGAATAAGGGGTACAAGAAAGTGAAGGGAGTCGTGACACCGCAGGTCACCACGTGATATATCAGTTCAATGGTAGGCAAATGCCCCTAAGACTACCCTGTCGCGACAAAACTCTGTAACTTTGGCGGAGCAGTTTTGAGAAAAAGAGCCGTAAAGTCGCTACAGACCGGCTAATTTCCTACTTACATCGAAATTCTCTTTGGTATATTTTCAAAAGTATTTGACTCAGCTCAATGCTGGGACTGGTGAACATAAATGCCGGTAGGGGAAATTCAAAAATGCTTATTCAAAAATGCTTATAGCGACAAAACAATGTAACTCAAGTTACAGCATTTTGTCACGACACGGCAGAAGGGCTGCTGAACCACCAATGTATTTATTATTATTATTATTATTATTATTATTATTATTATTATTATTATTATTATTATTATTATTATTATTATTATTATGTCAAGGTAATCAAGTGAATGTATAAGTGTCATTTCCCAATAAATCAATCCTATAACGCGGGTATGTTGATAAGTGCATTTGGATTAGAACATTTCATATATATTTGTACAATTGCACTTCCTTATTGCAAGATTACATTAAAAAATATATATATACTGCCCTTCAATTCGGTACATGTCGGCATTGTCAATACATAATAATTAAATTTCACAGACGGCGAATCGACGCGTAATAGCTTGTCAGCCGTTGCCTACACCGACAAATGTTTTGACAAAATTCGAAGATTCATGGTGACCGATGAAAAAGCAAAGATGAAAGTGTGAAACTCCCTCAGCAATTCGACTACACAACCATTTCCGTACATATAAGAGTATTTGGATACACTGGCTGAAAGAAGCATGCTTCCTCGGCTCATTTCGTTGTTGTTTTCCGAGAACAGCCGATCCACTATGATCAGGAACACCAAAACGGTATAAGAAGTTTCATCTGTCAAAACACTTAAACAATATGAGCTCGAACTTCTCGCCCAGGTTCGATTCAGTAGACCCTACAACACTCAACTACTAAACAAGTAGTTCACTGATGATGATAATTTTCAAGAATAAATATTTTAATCTTTTGCAGATACATTGACATATTTACTTCCTATTTACTAATAAAGCTTCAGATAGAGCTGTGATGTTATTTACACTGTAAGAAATTAACAAAACACGAGAAGCTGTTTTAGAAGGGAGCATGTTAAGACTTATATTAAGGCGTTAATTTCAGTATTCATCTAATTTTTTAGTCAAAACCAAAATATAATAATAATAAAAATAATAATAAAATCATAGACATATCTTTATCAGAATTTCAGGTTTAGTCAATAAACGAATTCAACTTGGTGTTTATTCGAAGTTCAATTTAATCGAATCCGATAGAAATACAAAGAGAAATTTCTAGAAAAGATAAAAGTAAAATGTTACTTTGTGGGGCTGGAACTAACGTTTAACAGTTCTTTACAATCCACAGGCAACAGTCTTAGACATTTTTCCTTTTCTTGAAGTTAACTGATTCACCGAGTAACTTGTCTGACTAACTTGTCTCTATTTTCTACTCAGTCATACTCGTTTTACAGTCATTTTCAGCACACTTGGACGACATGAAGACGAACACAGTTACATGTAGGACAGTTGAAATTTCAAACTTTTCTCCACGGGGGGTCGCACCCGTGACCCCGTACACGTAAGGCACACGTGCTAGTCAGTAGACGATCGGGAAGAGCGAGTGAAATGTATTCTATAGTGTGTGAAGTTTACATCTATTTTACCCTAATGTAATATATCTATTAATTTTTTAATGTTTACCGTATTCGTTATTTTGTGGAATAATATTTGTTATTGATATAGGTTCTTTTACGTATTCGTCCATAAATGTTTTATAAATTATCAGAATTATTTATGATCTTCAATAGAAATTCACTGGTGCATGCACAGTAGACATACAGTGAAGTTGGAATGGGACTTCAACAGAGATTATGTATTTCGCATACACTATTTAATATCTATGTAGAAGAGATGGTGAAAACGAGTCTATATAATGAAGATGGAATTTCGTAAGAGAGAAGGATTAGGTGTATAAGGTTCGAGGATGTAGTTTTTGTTGCAGAATCTAAAAAGAAAATTAATAAGATGTAGAAAACTTAAGAAAGGCTTGTGAAGAATATAGGATAAAAAAAATGTTATAAAGACAAAATCCATGGTGATTGAAACGAAGCGATCGGTTTCAAATATAGAAGTAGTAGCGGTAAAAAATACATCAGGTGACTAGTTTTCGATATGTGAGTAGTATTATTAGTGATGATATGAGATTAGTAGTGTTGCCACGAGACGAGACGAGACGAGACTTCAGGCTGTCTCGTCTCGTCTCGTGCAAAGCATGTCTCGTCTCGTGTCCCGTCTCGAAAAAATGTGCTCGTCCCGTCTCGTGTCTCGTCTCGAGAGGTTCTGTCCCGTCTCGTCTCGTCTCGTCTCGTTTGTCTCGTTTTGTCTCGTCTTGTCTCGTAAAAAATATAGCAGCATACCATGGGAACGAAAGTTAAATGTAGCAGGCTGCACCATGCTAATCAAGATCCAACTAAGTTACAAGTATTAACCAGAACACAAAGACAAGAAATGTCACGGTAACTACACCGTGAAGCCTTCACCTCTGGTGTATGTGGTAGTCGGTTCGATCTCGGTTAGTGCCATGTGAGCTTTGTGGTGGACAAACATCGAATGTGTGTGGGGGCCGCGGTAGCTCAGTGGTAGAGCGTTCATCTCTGGCGCTTGGGGTCTCGGGTTCGATCCCAGCCCCTGCCAAGTGAACTTTGTGGTGGACAAACACCGTGTGCGTGGGTTTTCTCGGGGTTCTCCCGTTTCATCCCACTTTCTTCATTCCACCATTTCATTCATTACTCATCATCACCGTCTCCTTTAGCCTAACCGGCATTACCGTGGGACCTAAAACTCAAATATTTCATTTCATTTCATTTCGTTTTTCGAATGTGTGTGTTTTCTCGAAGTTGTCTAGTATCCTACCACTTTCTTCATTCCACTAATTTTCCCATCATCATCCATTCGGGGTGAGCCAAAGTTGCCTAAAGGTCTTAAAAATAAATTCAAATAAGCTCACAAGGCAGGGACAAATAATTTACAAGATAATATATCTCTGCTGTTACTTGTCTGAGGCTTCTCGTCCCTGGCTTTTTTTTTTTTTTAACATTCTGAAACATTGAAATTTGTTTCACCAGTTTCAATACACGAATATACAGTAAATTGCTCATAGGTACGTTGAAGATGAAGACACTAATGTCAAATAATGTTTACACGACAAGCAAAGTTCGATGTAAAGGTGTCACCATCCACGACACTATCGTATACTATCAGCCCACTTGCTTTATAGTGTCTGTAAAGATACATATATATATATATATATATATATATATATATATATATATATATATATATATATAGAGAGAGAGAGAGAGAGAGAGAGAGAGAGAGAGAGAGAGAGAGAGAGAGAGATGGAAAGATATATAGATAAATAGAGAGATAGAGAGATAGATATGTGTGTACACTTTGATTTCATATATTCCAGCCTTTAGGTTTCCATACCAATCCAAAAACTACTTTTCATTTTAGCATGTTTAGATTTGTTGCAATTATTTTTTTTTAAAAAAAGCTCGGAACCAAATAATTTTATTGAGTAATGGAAAGTATTTGATTGAAATTTTATATGTTACTGCACAGTAAGCTCTACTTAAAGTGCCATAGTAATGGGAGCTGAACGACACATCGGACCAAAGAATACTTGGGGCCAGTCTTCACCTCCATGGTACAAATCTGTTCCCATAACCGCGAGGTGTGTGCCACTATATGGTGGTTGCCCCGTTTGTGTAACAAACTCATGACAGTACACCTAGATTAGCTAGTGGTCTAAAGAAAGTTGATTTTTGGGTGGCCATTTTGGATTAAAGTTTCTTATATTGTCGTGATCTATTCGCAATCATACAACGTCGAAATGTTGACACATTGGGTACGGGGATTCGAACTTGTAACCGCAGATGATTGTATAATTTATCAATGAGGCATGTTGTGTTAATGCACGAATGATATCTTAATCAATCCATCTTAGTTTTTTCTTGCCATTCATTAGCATATTTACTTGGCCCTGTATAAAACTTTTTCATAATATATCCACCACCGGTTATTAACCACTTTATTGAAACGATCACAATATTATATTTTAGAACTGGCCTTTGAAATTAATTCTTTATTATATTTGCTTTCCAATTCTTTTAACTTCGTTTGTAAACATATTTATTTGGCTTTGTACATACTGTTAGACTTCAGTTTTTCGTTCTCTTTACGCAAAAAGGAGAGCTCTTCCTTTGGTTTATGCCCCTCACTCTCCATAAAACAAACGAAAAATAACATAAACAAAGAGTTTTTTTTATTTTTTTATTTCAGTCACAATAGTTATTTCATCTGGCTGCACCCCAATGTCTGATTTGTTTTTTTCTTTAAACACCTAACTTCCGTACATTTATTTCTTTCATTATTTACATCAACACGGTTCCGTATAGTAAAGGTAAGTTTAGTGAAGGCACGTCTTATTTAAACTTTTTCTTGGGTAGAATATTTAGAAGCTCACATTTTAAATTATGTCCATAAGCTTCGGGAATAAAATGATCGGAATAGACGCTGGCGTTTTCAACTTTAAAGATATCTTTCCGACAGCATTTCTTTCGCCAAACTTTCCGCAAAGGAACCGAGGGAAATACATGATAAATAACTTTGGAACCCGTAGTATTTCTACTATAATTGCGACAAATACTTAGTGTAGAATTCGACATGCTTATAGGCTAACACGAGCACTACAGTAATTAATGTTTTCTTAATACAGGAAAGCAAGAATCACTCACTTTCCTGCAAAAATCAAAGAAACAAACAAGGGTGAATGACAAGAACCTTGGGCGAAAGCTGTTTCTGCTCCCGCCGTGACGTCACAATTTTACTGCATCTTCGGTTTTCAAAGAAGGGTAGTTATGCCGCGACCTTAAAAGAGGAAAGAAACAGTAGGGTCGGCGAACCTTGGAAGCAGAGGGCAATTTCGCACACTGGTCAGATCAAACATTTCCGCGTAACAAAACGAAGGTCCCCCTGTAAAACCACTTCATTTAAAGTGTTATTGTTAGTATCATAAATTTGCTGAAAGCAAACAATTTGAAGGGTTCGTCGATAATATCTGCTTCTTTTTGTCCTGCGCCCGCCTTCCAAACGAAGAGGTGAATTTTACAACATGACTCCTGTATAATAAGCGAGCGATTGGTAAAATGGTAAAAGTGTATTTTTATGTGTATGTGTGTGTGTGTGTGTGTGTGAGAGAGAGAGAGAGAGAGAGAGAGAACGAGAGAGAAGACAAAATTTTATTTACAAGATGACATACTTCAATCGCCGTTTTCGGTTAATTTCGGTTCATATAGCAAAAAGAATACCGCCACCAGAGAATCCGCCATCTCAACCAGAACTTTCAACTACAGCCTGTAATGAGTGTAGACCTTATCCAGTTTTCAAATTGAATAGATGGGATGGTAGTTCGGTTTCTTGACCTTGTAAAAATCTTCCCTGTCTTTGATTTTGTTTGTCATCATTCCAGCCAGAAATGAAAAAAAAATGAGAATTCCTCAGTTTACAGCAAGGGGAATTGGGGACAAGACATTAAGGATGATATTCCTGGAAGCTCATCTCGATTGATTCATTCAATAGACAGAGGACACTTTTCTATGAAGGCTTTTCAACATGTTTTCTCATAAAGGGGATTTTCCTTTTGCAATCTATATGACCACTGGCAATTTCAATCTTGGCCATTCCCGCCAGCGTTTGCATTTTCGAGACACGAGACGGGACGAGACATTTCAGAAGGCGTCCCGTCTCGTCTCCTGTCTCGTCTCGTTTTCGAGACGGGACAAGCAGTCTGTCTCGTTTCGTGTCTCGTCTAAAAGGGTTCCGTCTCGTCTCGTGTCTCGTCTCGTTTACGAGACGAGACGGGACGGGACACGAGAAATGTCTCGTCTCGTGGCAACACTAGAGATTAGAACGTGAAATATAAGCAAGGATAGAAATGGCGAAAGAAGACTTTAGGATTAAGAAAATACTATTTTGTAAGACCTTGAATAGGTTTTAAAAAGACTCATAAAATTCGTGGTGTACTATATTTTACTGTATTTATAGGGCATAAACATGGGCATTACGCAAAAATTATGAGAAATAATTAAAGGCTTTCCAAATATGGGTGTGGAGAAGAATGGATAGAAATAGCTGGGTTGAGTGGAAAACGAATAAGTAAGTGTTAGAAATGGTAGGAGAAAAATATTATCAAGAAGTGGAAGAAATACTGGTTGGCATATTGGTTAAGAAGTAACTGTATCATGAGGGATGTGCTGGAGGGTATGGTGGCAGAAAAGCGAAGGAGGGGACGAATTAGACTATAGCGAAACACAATTAGGTGATTGGCGGTATCAAAATAGAAAAATCGTATGTGAAGATGGAGAGGTTAACAGAAGATCGTGCAGCATGGCAGCTTCTCAGCAGCAGCAAGTGACCCGCTGGTAATGGCGGAATACTTCTGATATAATGATGCTGATAATGCACAGTAGAAACAGAAAGATCCAATTTACTCTCATTGCTAATACGAATCACAAAGAAAATTTCTACAGGCTGTCAAAATGCCTCACTCTAAAGGCTGTAGAAAACTATCTGTTACTATGCGAGAGAAAATCATAGGTCAAGTAACAATGGAACAAACTGCCGTTCAGTTAGCTAGGGATATGGGCTGTGACGAAGAAAAAGTAAAGAAATTGATTTGCGGTATGAAGAAGGTGGCGAATATTTCACATCTCAGCCGAGATGTGGGTGATAATTAATAATAATAATAATCTCAGGAATTTATATTTATTTTTAGCAATATTTTAACATGCCCACTTAGTGTAGTGTTATTTTTAAACGATCATTATAAAATTATCAAGCTAAATTATAAAGAGTCATTGAAAGTGGTGCTTTATTTATTTATTTCGCAATTCATTTCTGCCAGTAGCTATCGTCCCCTTACCCTCGCTTCATGACTACCCAGGAGGAAGCTGCGCGTTCCTAGGTTAAGAACCACTGCTTTCCATTGAGGCACTTAGACAGCCTGTTAAAAATTTGCATTCTCACTAATATCAGTAAACTGCATTCTTCTGTTTCTACTGCGCATGCACCAGTGAATTTCCATGGAAGATTATGAATGATTCTGATAATTTATATAATATTCGTGTACGAATATGTGATAGAACGCATATCAATAACATATACCATTCCTCAAAGTAACGAATACGGTAAACATTAAAAAATCAATAGACAATTACATCTAGGTGAAATAGGTATAAACTTCAGACACTACAAAATACGTTTCATTCGCTCTTTCCGCTAGTCTAGTGGCTTGAACGTAGGCCTTTGATGTACGGGTCCCGGGGTCGATTCCCCGTGGCAAAGTCTTGAACTTTAACTGTCCTAGATGTTTTTGTGTTGGTGTTCCTGTCACAAGGTTACTGGTTCAAGGTTCAAGATTACTGGAAATGACTGTAAAACGTGTATGACCGAGTAGAAAATAGAGACAAGTTACTCAGATACCTTCGGTGAATCAGTTAATTTAAAGAAAAGAAAAAAATATCTAAGGCGTTTCTCTGTGGATTGTAAAGATCTTTTAAACATTAGTTCCAGCCCCACAAAAGTAACATTTTTTTTACCTATTCTCAAAGTTTCTCTTTGTGTTTCTATTAGATTCGATTAAATAGAACTTCGAATAAACACCACGTTGAATTAATTTATTCATTAGCCCTAAAATTCTGATAAAGATATGGCTATGATTTTAGAATTATTATTATTATTATTATTATTATTATTATATTTTGGTTTTGACAGGTTTTAACTAAAAAATCGTTGGATACTGAAATTAGCGCCTTGATATAAAGTCCTAACATGCTTCCTTCTAAAACAACTTCTCGTGCTTTATTAATTTCTTATAGTGTAAATAATATCACAGCTCTATCTGAAGCATTATTAGTAAATAGGAAGTAAATATGTCAATGTATCTGCAAAAGATTAAAAATATTTATTCTTGAAAATTATCATCATCAGTAAATTACTTATTTAGCAGTTGAGTGTTGTAGAGTCTACTGAATCATACCTGGGCAAGAAGTTCGAACTCATATTGTTTAAGTGTTTTGACAGATCGCGTAGCACTAATGAAACTTCTTAATAGTATCTTGTTTTTTTTATGGTTTTTCGTGTTCATTCTTAGTTGCAGGAGGCACGGTGGCTCAGTGGCAGAGCGCTTACATCTGGTGCATGGAGTCCCTGGAAAGATCCCCGAACAAGTAAGCTTATGGTGGACAATATCGAGTCCGTAAGTTTTCACGGGCTACTCCCGTTTTCTCCCACATTCTCATTCCACTATTTATTTATCATTCATTTGTCTTAATCATCTGTCTCACTTAGCATAATGGGCATAACGTTGGACGTTAAACTGAAATGTTTTCTTTTCAGTACCGGGACCTTTTGAGGCAAAAACCAGCAGTAAACTGGAATACAAACAGGTGAAGTGCGTTTAAATTTCAATGCCCTCCCTCCGGAAATCGAACCCAGGACCACGCTTACCACAGGACCTTGCTAGTTATTAGACCTACGGGGAAGGCTAAAAGAATTTTTATTACTAGTTGTTCCCCCTCCGAAGGCTTGGGATTTCTGTGCTCTATAGGTTAAAATTGCTTAACTGTACGTTGCAATTGCTTACATTTAACTTTGAAATTTGTCCACTAACTTGCGGTTACACGAAATTTAATGTTCAAATCTAAATATAGCTACAGCCCTTATCTTAATAATAAACAGCAGAGCATACAGTTCATCATTATTATACAATTTCTATACTTAAATTGAGAGAATAGAGTTATGAGTTGCAATTACATCCTCAAAATATGTTGCTGTAGCAATTCACAAATACGAGTATTAATGCTAAAATCTAAGTCTGATCACAGACCTTGTCCTATTCTCAAATGATTAAATTGAAACAATACAGCTTTTAAGTTCAAATTAAATCGTCACAATAGTTTTATATGCAAGTTGACTGCACGTTAGCGATATCTATTCGTGTTAAGCATGACTATGAACTATTAAGAATTGACGTTAGTCACAGGCTGAGACGTTTGCGTTTTATTCGTAATAAGGATTAATTACGTCAACGAACTTTCCTTAAGAAAGTAAATTCAGCTAACGACATAGATAATTTTGAAGGGGGTTATCTCCAGCTTTAGATAAAAAGAACTTTACTATATTTTAACGACATTAGCTTATCGAGATTAAAAACTATAGGCTATTAAGGATTAGCTAGTTGATATAATTGATTCAGTTTCTAGTGTAATTGAAAGTACTTTTTACCTTTATTAAATTATCTAATCACGTCATTACATTCAAATCATTTAATATTTATTCCATCACTTTCATCCTTTTTGTTTCCTTGAATTGTGATTTCTAGGAAGAAATTTAGATATAAGACTGGCAGGCCTGTAAAAATCTTCACAGCAGGGAGTAGGTAGAGAAACTCAGCATGAAGGGTCGCTAAGGCCGAATTCTGTAGCTTTGCAACCTTCTTAGATGCCACCAGTATGTGATAATTGATTCGTCTTCAGTTTGTTTACGAGTATAACATATGCGCCGTATTTGATTCAAAATAAAGGAGTCTCGTATTTTGTTTCTAAAAAATCTGTAATGTTGATAATTTAGTGAATATAATGATATAATGCCCTCCGAGTCCTCAATTACATATTCCTGTCTTTGTCAATCAATTTGTCTATTAACAAGGTACTGTTTTGAGCAAGGAGAAAAGGGCTCTTTATTAAGCCAGAATAAGTAATGCTTCAGATGAGTGGTTCGGGTTGTGGTTTCCTAATCTTGCGGTATGGGTTCGATTCTCTCCCTCGACCTTTACACTTTTTAAAATGTTTCATTTACAAGGCTGAGCTCCGGTTGGATGCTGCTAAATAACCTCCAGTGGAGAAATTTGGTGATGATGTAAACTTGAAAATAAAGGAAGAAAAATGAATGGAGAAAACGAGTTACAGAATTAATTCTGTTAATGGTTCTATATTTGATATTATCTGTTAGTTTTGTGCATTTTTAAATTGTTTATTGACACTATATATTTTCCTTTTCTCCGTGTGTCTCAATGTGTAAATTTTCACAAATATACAAATCAGGAACCCTCAGTTGTATTTGCAAACAGGCCCGTGCTGGGATACTAACGAGCGCAGTGGACAAGTCTACCAAAAGGGTGCCCATACAAACATGGATACGTATATACATATGTATAAAGTGTAACTTAATTAATGTAGTAAACGTCGGGAGGTGATTCCAATCAAATCCCCGGTGTCCTCGAGATAAACCGACACACACAAATATACAAATATACAAACCAGGAACCCTCAGTTATATTTGCAACCTTACGCTTAATACGAATAAGTCTCCAACTCGTTTGAGGGTTATCAAATTTTGCATTTTTAATATTTGCAAATAATTCATGTATACCAATATTTAGCATTTTTAAAAGTCGTTTAACGAAAAATGAAATCGGAGAAGTTCTTTTTTCGAAGTAGTATTACGTATCAATCAGTGGCGCCGGAATGTAGGAGCTCAGGGACTGTTAGACTCCCAAAATTTTCATTGGGTGCTGCATTCTTCCCCCGAATGATCGATCCATACTTTAATTGATTTGCAGATAGAACTACTGCTAATAGTATCAAAACTCAGCGGAAGGCTTTGTGTTTACTTAAAAGGATAATCTACTACATATACGCATAATCTATCCGTATATTATTTGATACACATATATGTATATTCATTTGAAGTAAGTTAACTTGTTTATATAACCCCTCATTTAAGTTAATTATATTTATAAGATTATTTAAGTCTCCCGACTGTTATCTTTTCATAGGCGCCTCTGGTGTCCGTATATTTGTTTCTTGTACTGTGCGTGTACTGTGAGTACAAGTATTCAAAGACTCCCTTTTGTCATTTCATCAGCCGGTGTTTTGCCTCACTTCTGCACCAAAACAATTTACGGTTTGTTTTTTTAACAGGTGGGGGCAACTTCATGCTGCTGTTCTAGCTACTTTAGCGATTATTCTTGAAACCGGCGTTAGTTGGGTTGCCTAACTCACGGATTTTTTACCTCAAGAATTCATGTGGCTCACTGTACATTCTATTCGTTAGGATTAGGATTGGGATTTTAAATTTCTGGGCTCTCGGTATCTAAGCCATTTAGCCCGTGGCATATGAGGAATGTAATCCCTCGACGAGTACATTATCCAGGGAAAGGGAAGGAAGAAAGGATTGGGAAAGGAAGGAAGCGCCCTGGAACCTATAAGTTAGGTACCACCCCGCTAGAGACCTGCACGGGCCGGACTCTGTTATTTCTTTGGGCCGGGCAGGGCCGGGCTTGGGCGGGCCGACACAGATTTCTCTTCAGGTCGGGCCGGGCTGGGGCCGATTAATTGCTGTTCTTTAATAATTATTGGCTTTCGTTAGACGATAATTGGAATAAAGCCAAACGTTGAAGAAGTGTGCCTGTGAAAAATGTTACAAAGAATGCAATAGCTATTTACAGTTTGTGCTGCTGAGCGGCTCCACTTTCACTATAGATGATTGCAGACATTGCGCGGTAAATTGCGCTCTGACCTTGACCTTCACTGAATCCAAAATATGACCAGAAGGGGTGGTAAAGTTTTGCGTGTCGCTAAATAATATTGCCATCTTCCCTTTATGCTAAATATCAATTAAGTTAGATTTGTGTTACAGAAATTGAGTTTTTGTTCTCTCGATGATAGACAAAGTTCTAGGAAGCAATGGTACCATTCGGGATGCAAGCGTTATCTTGCAAACCAGAGTTTAGAAAAAATTCTGAGGGTTAGGTCAAGTTTAATATTAAATTTTTAGAAAGATTGGGGCTCGAGCTAATTTTTTTTTAAAAAATTATCGGGCTGGGTCGGGCCAAAATCTTTGAAAATTTATCGGGCCCGAGCCGAGCTTGGGCCAAGAATTTTTAAAAAAACTTATCGGGCCGGGCCGGGCTCGGGCCGAAAATATCCAAAACTTTTAGAGCCCGGGCTGGGCCGGGCCTAGGTACATTCGGGCTAGATTGGGCTCGGGCCGAAAAATTTGGCCCGTGGAGGTCTCTACACCCCGCCATTTGCCTGTTACGAATGAGGAAAACCTCATTCAGGGTGGTTTGCTTGAGAAAGCTTTTTACACTTTTTCGACCGAGTGCCCCCAGCGGGACTAGGAACCGGAACCGCTCGTACCGAAGGCGAGAGCATTAGCGACTACGCTACGCTGTGCCACGATATTCTATCCGTGAAGCTAGTGTACAAAAAAGGCGATGTGCATGAAAAGTTACCGAGAAGGAGTATTGGAAAGTACAAATTATAAGAATATAATTAATTCAGGGGGCAAAATCTTATTCCAAAAAGTCTTTACATTTTTAAGTCACAAGTTACAAAAAACGAAACTTCAAGTGAATCCCAAAAAGTTGAAAGTCAGTGCGTCGTTATAAACCACGCTCTCATGTTTGCTGTAAGACCTAAATCGTTTCTGTCACCCATATAGACAAGCCTTGCTTTAAACATACATCGATTATGCGGTTCAAAACCTTCATAAACTTACGCGTATTTCGTCAATGGGAGTGTGAGCATCTTACCATAAAGTCACAATCTACATAACATTGATCATTAACGCAGGCCCTCCAGCTATTCATTCAGATGAATTTCTCCAACATGATTTTGATAATGTTAACGTAAATGTATGTCGTGATAGCAAAGGAACTTTTCGTATTTGGTCTAGGAATTAATTCGTGCGGTTGGTACGCACACATTGAAGCTGTAGTACAAACACAAAATACATAAATACCTTAAGAAAAATATTGTCCATCGCTAGCCACCACTTTCGCCCATCTGTCAGGCAATGTACGGATTCCGTGGCGAAAGAAGTCCTCATCCTTGGAAGCGATCCAGTCAGAGACCTATGTTTCGATATCTTCTGAAGAAGTAAACCGCTGTCCAATCAAATCGTTGTTCATGCAATCGAACAAGTAGTAGTCTGAAGGAGCAACGTCTGGTGAATACGGCGGGTGGGGTAATACTTCCCATCCGACATTTTCTAAATAGGTTTTGACCGGTTTTGCGACATGTGGGCGAGCGTTATCATGTTGAACAATAAGTTTATCATGTCTGTTCTCCCATTCTGGTCGTGTTCTGGCCAGAGCTTGCTTCAAACGCATTAATTGTCGTCGATAACGTTCTCCATTCATAGTTTCACCCGGTTGCAGCAGCTCATAGTACTCCACACCTTTCATATCCCACCATATGCACAGCATAACCTTTGCACAGTGAATATCTCGTTTTGGTTGTGATGGACCTGGTTCACCTGGTTTCACCCAGGCCTTTTTTCGTTTAGGGTTCTCGTAATGGATCCACTTCTCATCACCCGTAATAATTCGATGCAGAAACCCCTTTCTGCTCTGTCGTTGAAGCAGCAATTCGCAAATGGTTTTTCGTCTTTCAACGTCTCTGTCTTTCAATTCATGTGGAACCCAATGTGTCATCTTTTGAATCATTCCCATGGCTTTCAAGCGTTTGGAGACTGTTGTTTGATCAACGCTTAATGCTGCTGCAAGTTGTTCCTGCGTTTGACACGAATCCTGCTCGAGCAATGCTGTCAATTCTTCGTCTTGAAATTTTTTTGGCTGTCCAGCTCGCTCTTGGTCTGCCAAGCCGAAATCACCACTTCTAAACCGTGCAAACCACTTCTGACACGTTCGCTCAGCTAGAGCATGGTCACCATACACTTCCACCAAAATACGATGGCTTTCAGTCGCACTCTTCTGCATGTTAAAGTAATGCAGCAGGACACCCCGCAAAAACACTTTATCAGGCACAAATTGCGCCATGTTCACTTAACTACAAACTGGTGTTGTTGACGCTTTAATCCACTGCCCTATACTACGAACGATACGCGATGACAGGGGTTTGCAACACATGTGTGGATACACGGAACTGTGGGACGCTCCGTTCGTTGCGCCATCTCTTGTCCACCCGCACGAATTAATTCCTAGACCAAATATTATAGAAGACATTCATTGTGCTACGCCAGGTACCTGCGTCGAAACTCATATAACAGTTAAGAGAATTCCAATTGAGTCTTTTATTAACACCGCGACTATCCGAGAGTACTTGCATCCAATGAAAAAGAGAAATACAGGCCTTTCCTCAATGCTCATAGAAGACAAGTAAACTTCAACAACTAAGGTCTCTTACGGCCCAATCTTCACAATACCTGTTTCCTCTCAACCTTATGTGGCTTGTTGGATTACAGTCGCAGCCAGGATGAAGTGGATTTATGACTGCCGTAATGAGAAATTCGAAAAAGTGTCCAACCACATATACTATGTCTGTATTGCGGTTGATCAAATCAGAAAATGAAACCAGTTGTAGTGATTGATGAAGGATGTTTCTTGTACTTACGGAAACGTTATTCAAAACTGTAGCAATTACACTAAGTCTTCATTAAGTTGCGACCACCTATCTAATATTTTCTTGGTCCACTTTTCTCAGAGGGCGGCCTGAATATGACGTACCATGGATGCTGTTAGTTGATGATATGTTTCCACGGGGATCTGACAGCATATATTCCTGGTGGCATCCCACAATGAGCTCACAGATGTCAATGCAGGAGTCATTGTGCGAAGAGCTTGTTCCGCAACATCCCATAAATATTCTGTAGGATTAAGATCCGGTGAGCTAGGGGGCTAATTCATATCCTACTTCCACGTGAAATGTTCCTTCAGCCAAGTAAGTGCTGTCCTGGCTTGGTGGCACCATGCATTGTCGTCCTCGAAAATGCTGTCTTCGTTTGGCTAGAAGTGTTGCATTATACTGTGTACAGTGGGCCACAGAAATTCTCAGCTACAAAATCCGCGAGATAGACAACCCAACTAACGCACGTTCCAAGATTAATTACACCTGGTAGTAGCTAGCACAGCAGCGTGAAGTTGCCCCCAACTGTTAAAAGAACAAATCGTGAAGTGTGTTTTTGTGCAGATTTTGTCTGTCTTACAGCGCCTGAGATCCTTGGTTCCTGCGCCACTGATTGATACGTAGTACTACTTCGAAAAAAGAATTTGTCCAATTTCATTATTCGTTAAATGACTTTTGAAAATGCTAAATATTGGTATGCAGTAATTTATTTGAAAATATTAAAAATGCAAAATTCGATAACACTCATATGAGCTGGAGAACTTATCGGTACTAAGCGTATTTTCCCTTGGGTTGCAAATATAACTAAAGGTTCCTGATTTTACACATTGAGACTCAAGGAGGAAAGGTGAGAATATAGTGTCAATTAACAACAATTTAAAAATGCACGAAATTAACGGATAATATCGAAAATAGAACCATTAACAGAATTAACTCTGTAATTCGTTTTCTCCATTCATTTTCTTCCTTTATTTTCAGGATTACATCATCACTGAATTTCTCCTCTGGAGATTATCTTCCTTTAAAAGTATCTAACTGGAGCTCAGCCTTGTAAACGAAACATTTTAAAAATTGTAAAAGATGAGGAATAGGATCGAACGCGGGCCGTGAATTTAGAAAACTACAACACTAACCATTCACCTAAAGCGTTGCTTACTCTACTTCGCCTACATAAGGAGCCTTTCCTGTTCTTTGAAAACAGTAGCTTATTTATAGTCAAATTGATTAGCAAAATGTAGGAATATTTAATTGAGGATCGCAGGGCATTATATCATTGTATTCACTAAATTATCTACATTACAGTTTTTTTAAAAAACAAAATACAAAACTCCTTTATTTTGCATCAAATACGGTGCGTATATTATCCCTTTAGGTGGCAAAACATGAACGATTTGTGTTAAAAATTCAAATTTGGGTGATTTGCATATTTTAGGTACTAAATTCAAAATTTAGGGTGAAAATGAATTTACTGTTTACAATAAAAGAAATATGATATTTTGCCCACGAGCAACCATTCCAATTTCAAGTATCTTTTTCGCCGTGTAATATCTGTCACACTTTGTATATATATATATATATATATATATATATATATATATATATATATATATATATATATATATATATATATATATATATTGGCTATGATACTATAAAATATCAAGCAATTATATTCTGATTACGTTCTTCTACAAAGATATATTTCGAATATACAAATTTAAATACTGTATACACAGGGTGTAACATAAATGCATGGCCAAAAGTGACGAGGTCATTTAGGACATCCAAATATGTAAAAATGTTCCTATAAACATGAATATGATGTCGCTTCGTTTCGGAGATACAGTGACTCACTATGGGAAAGTAAATGGAAATGTTCCATATTACAGGAATAATAAAATCAAGTGGAATTATCTCCACGCCGTAGGCGTCCGACGACCACCGATGGGCAACTAGAGATATCTCGCCAAAAATTGGCAGACCCGCAGCGACGATCCGCGATGGCCCCACTTCCATTTTGAAAATTATACCACCAGCTGCAGAGATGCAACGAAACGCCAATGAACAACAAAATTACTCCCCTAAAATATGTTAAATCGCCTATACAGGGTTTGTATGATAAGTAATGAGACCAGGTCTGGAAACATTGTTTTATTGATCTGATCTGTACAGGGACTTAAAAGCTTTCGAAGTACTCTCCTCTTGCGTCGATGCACTTCTGCAATCGATGTTTCCACGCTGCAAACGCCCCCTGGAAGTCAGCAGCCGGCATGTCCTTTAGAAATGTGGTCACGGCTGCTTGGATGGCTGTGACGTCTGCAAAACGGGTTCCTTTCAAGCGTGGCTTCAGCTTCGGGAAGAGGAAGAAGTCGGCCGGGCTCACATCTGGGCTGTAGGGTGGTTGTGGAAGGACTTCCACCCCAATCCGGGTCAAAAAGGAGGTCACTAAGAAGGCGGTGTGGGCAGGGGCATTGTCGTGATGCAACTTCCACCGGCTAGCGATCGCCGGTCTTTTCCGCTTGACGCTCCTGTGCAGTCTCTCAAGGACTTGTTTGTAGAAGGCGGCGTTGACGGCTTGTCCTTGGGGTACAAACTCCTTGTGGACCACCCCCACATTGTCAAAAAAAACAATCAACATTGTTTTCACCTTTGACTTCGACATTCTGGCCTTCTTGGGGCGCGGGGTCGCAGGAGTGTGCCACTCCGCGCTTTGACGTTTCGTTTCAGGGTCGTACTGGAACACCCACGACTCGTCACCTGTTATGACGTCATCTTCAAAGTTAGGGTCACTGTTCATGAGGTTCAACAGTTCCTGACAACAATCAACACGTCGTTGCTTTTGTTCGTCAGTCAACACTCGCGGCACCAGTTTCGCACAGATTTTTCTCATTCCCAATTGTTCCGTCACAATCTTGTGCACTGTTGTGTGGTTCATATCGAGTTCATCAGCAATCAATCTCAACGATAATCGACGGTCTGAGTTCAGGAGATCCCTCACTTTTGCCACAGTTTCGTCCGTAGTCACTGTTGTCGGGCGTCCAGCCCTCTCCAGATCCTCAACGCTTTCCCGGCCGTTCCGGAACGCACTGTGCCAACGAAACACCTGGGCTTTGGATAGGGCTTCCTCTTTGTAGGCCTCCGTGATGAGAGAAAGCGTCTGAGTAGCCGTTTTCCCCAGGCGAACGCAAAATTTGATCGCATAACGCTGTTCGATGGAACCCTCCATGTTTGTTGATTTTCCGCCGTGACAAGAATGTTCACAAGGGCTTTGTCCAAGGCTTGTCCGCGCTCCACTAAGGCTCGGAGCCAACTGACGCGCGGTGCGTTGCTTTGCTCGGACCCCCCCCTACATCCTCCATCACCGACAAACCCGCTCCAGCGACACGCGCGCCGCGGCGCGGCGAGTCTCATTACTTATCATACAGACCTTGTATATGTAATTTGTTACATTAAGGAGAGTATAAAAACACTTTAAAAAATAAAAAAATACGTTCCGCGGGGTTAGCGCGAACCACTACCCTTTGGATTACTAAGCGAGTGCTCTTCCAACTTGGCCACGGAGGCGATGAAGAAAACGTCGCTTATAGGGGCATATATCGTTGAGGTATTTCTAATTTAGATAATCAGAGTGTTTCTCTAACCGTGTATATTCGACGATAACCGTTTGAGATTAGACAAAAATCCGTTCGCCATGTAATTTTACAACAAAATGACGCACGTCTATTTACTTTATTTCATGGTTCTCCCATATTCACTTTCAAATGATCAGTTACAGTTGTCATCTAAATTCATACAATTATACGCACTTATCTCCAGATTTTTCACTTCATGATGTAGAGGCAGGGGTATTCTTGACCCCCGTAGTTCACTTTAGGAACAATTCGTCAGGAAAAATAATATATAACAATTACCGCAAGCACATGACTGGCGATTGCGCGTGTTGGACCCCTTCGCGATTCTTCGCGACGAATCGAGGAAGCGCGGTCCAAAATGAAGTCCTCGCTGCTACGCGGTGGTAACTTCAATACTCCGACTCTAGATATCTCTTTCGGGTCGACGAAACCCTGCCGGCAGTGGTACACTAGCGGCAGTCCTTCGACGCGTCGCTATAGCGACGATTGACATTTACCGACAAGTGGGCCACTAGGTGTTGGCGACGTTTACGGCATGGAGATGCCTGTGCAAATACATTGACACTACATAGAGAATGAAACTAATCAGCATTTGAACTTATTGGGTTGACAACGTTGCCAACTGGTACAAAGTGTTATGTTTTCAAAAGCAGTAGACGTCTACTCTTAAGCATATGATTGCTGTCATCAAAACGCTCCTAAATATGGAGCATTGTCTACCGAGATTTATGTGTGGCATAAATGAACCCTGCGTCCTCCTTCGAATAACTTTCTCAATTATTTATCTTTGGAAACATGCAGTAGTTGTAATCTATGAATCGTTGTAAGCCGTTAATTGACTTCACACGTGGATGCCTTGTCTTTCGAAAATGAAGCGGAATCTGCCCCGTATTTAGGAACGTTTTGATGTCAGCCCTCACATGCTAACGTGTGGACGTCTAGCGTTGTTTGAAAACATAACACTTTGTACCAGGTTGTCACCACTGACAACCGAATGACGCAAATGCTAATTAGTTTCATTTTCTACGTTAGTGTAAATGTATTTGGACAGGCATAATTCCATTAGATAGTATTGTTCCTGTAATATTAAACATTTCCATTTACTTTCCCATAGTAAGACGTAGTAGGGATTCGACATTTGAATACCTTGTATCTCGGAGAGGAAGCGGCATCAGACCCTTGTTTATAGGAACATTTTTACTTGTTTGGATGTCAGCAATCACCTCGTCACTTCTGGCCATGCATATATATATATCATGATAAAATATCATGAAAAAATCCTTACAATTTTGTAAATAATTATATATATATAGGGTGTTTGAAAAAGAACTCCCTAGTTTTAAGTATAAATTTAATTGGGAAATGAATGAAAATTTACATCAATGAGTACATATCATGAAAGAGAATTCCTTCAAGTTTTCTTTACTGCTAGTAGACTTCAACCTGGGATCCACTTGCGGCCCTGCACACGTCGATACGATATTCCACTTCTCGCCACGTATTCACCAACATTTCAGGTGTAACTGTCCCAACCGCCGCGACGATTCTTTCCCGTAAATAATTCATGTCTGATCTTTTCACTGTACGCAACATTTTTTGCGTGTCCCCAAAAGAAAAAGTCCAGTGGGGTTAAGGTTATTTTTTACGTCCAAATAGTTTGTCTAAAACGGTAGATGGCACCACCGTCATCAATGTTAACATATACAACTAATAAAATTAAAACCAATCAAAATTAAAATGAATAATTCAAAAATTAAGCAAAAACGGATATAATCTGGTTAATGGAGGTCGTTACAAAATCTAGGGAATGGTACGTGCCGATTTCAAATTGTTAAATAAATAATCAACTTTATCTTTCCACAAACTAACCAAATTTTGCACACCCATTTAAGATTGAAATATATAGGGAAAAATATGTGTCGATTTCTCATATTGTTGTTAGTTTCACTGTTGAAGGCCACCATTGTTAAATAAACAATCGTTGGATTTCTCCATTATTAAATAAACGATCAACTTTATCTGCCATACTTTCTACCACGAACTGACCAAATTTTGCACACTCATTTACGATTGAGATATCTATTGAATGGTATGTGTACATTTGACATATTTTTGTTAGTTTCATTGTTAGGGGTTACCATTGTTAAATAAACAATCAACTTTATCTGCCACACTTTCTACCAAAAACTGACCAAACTTTGCACACCCATTTAAGGTTTAAATATCTAGGGAACTGTACGTGTTGATTTCACATATTGTTGTTAATTTCATTTTTGAGGGCCACCATTTTTAAATAAACAATCAACTTTATCTGTCACACTTCCTACCACAAATTAACCAAACTTTGCACACTCATTTACGATTGAGATATCTATGAACTGGTATGTATCGATTTCGCATATTGTTGTTAGTTTCATTGTTAGAGGCCACCATTGTTAAATAAACAATCAACTTTATCTGCCATACGCTCTACCAGAAACTGACCAAACTTTGCACACCCATTTAAGGTTTAAATATCTAGGGAATGCTACGTGTCGATTTCTCATATTGTTGTTAGTTTCATTGTTGAAGACCACCATTGTTAAATACACAATCGTTGGATTTCTCCATTGTTAAATAAACAATCAACTTTATCTGCTATACTTTCTACCACAAATTAACCAAACTTAGCACACTCATTTACGATTAAGATATATATGGAATGGTACGTGTCGATTTCACATATTTTTGTTAGTTTCATTGTTAAAGGCCACCATTATTAAATAAACAATCAACTTTATCTGCCATACGCTCTACCAGAAACTGACCAAACTTTGCACACCCATTTAAGGTTTAAATATCTAGGGAATGCTACGTGTCGATTTCACATATTGTTGTTAGTTTCATTTTTGAAGACCACCATTGTTAAATACACAATCGTTGGATTTCTCCATTGTTAAATAAACAATCAACTTTATCTGCCACACTTTCTACCACAAACTAAGCAAACTTGGCACACTCATTTGCGATTGAGATGTCTATGGAATGGTACGTGTCAATTTCACTTATTGTTGTTAGTTTCATTGTTAGAGGCCACCATTGTTAAATAAACAATCAACTTTATCTGATATACTTTCTACCAGAAACTGACCAAATTTTTCATACCTGTGTAACATTGAAATATCTATCCTATGGTTTATGTTGATTTCACATATTGTTGTTAGTTTCGTTGTTGGAGACTACCATTGTTAAATAAACAATTAACTTTATTTTCGATACTTTTTAGCAGAAGCTAACTAAGCTTGACATATTTATTTACGATTTAGATATCTAGAGAATGGTATATGTCGATTTCACATATTGTTGTTAGTTTCATTGTTGGAGGCCTCCATTTTTAAATAAACAATCAACTTTATGTTCCATACTTACTATCAGAAACTGACCAAGCGTGGCACACCTGTATGGAATTGAAATATCTATGGAATGGTACATGTCGATTTTACATATTGTTGTTAGTTTCATTGTTGGAGGCCACCATTGTTAAATAAAAAATGAACTTTATCCTCCATACTTGGTACCAGAAACTGAGAACGCTTGGCGTAACTATTTACGTTTGAAATATCTACTGGATGGTACATATCGATTTCACATATTATTGTTAGTTTCATTGCTAGAGGCTACCAATTTTAAATAAACAGTAAACTTTATTTTCCATACTTGCTACCAGAAACTAACCAAACTTTGCTTACCTATTTACGATTGAAATATCTATGGAATGGTACATGTCAATTATCAAGATCTAACAAGCCCCTAGCTAAATCATGTGTAATACGTCAGTATGCGTTGGGATCAAATGATAATTATTCGTGATCAAATGATCTGGCCAAATTGTGATTGAATTTGCTTTCATGATGGGGGTGATGGAGGGGCTAACAGGTCATCGGTAAATGTTATTGTTCGGAAAATGGAATAGTGAAAAAAAATCTTTCATTCAGAACTTTGTTGCGCCTGCTTTGTAACCAGTGTGAATTAGTTGTGTGTCGCCAGATTTTCTTTTGTCTCAGGCGAAGCGGGATGGGTCCCTACAGCGTTCCTAGAATTGCACTCTAAAAGCCCCTCCCGTATAAATGACCTGTGTTTCAAAGCAGACACAGCACATTTGAACTCTGTTGAGATTCTGTGTAAGTTTGTCGGCTGTTAGGTTAGCTTACACACGTACAAATTGAGAGAATAAACATTTATTAGGAAATGAGAAATTCTCGAATATAGCAAGCTGAATATTTTTTCGTGACATAAGTGAAGAGTTATTGTATACTCTTGAAGAGTGCCCTTAAGAGTAAGAAAGCTCTAAGCAAAATAATCATTGAATAAATAGCAATGTAATCATAGTGATGTATATATGTCATATTGTATTTCTACCAGATTGTCAAAGCACTAATTCTCTCATTGTTTGATGTCAACGATCTCGCTATCGAATCTCCAGAAGAACATTTAAAAAAACGAAGTTGTGTTTAGGTCTATTCCATTTTAAACAAACGAAGTACGTTGCGTAAAAGAACTTTCCATGTTAAAATATTTTATGGGTAGAGTAGTTGGTGTGGGATTTGATTGTTATTGCACGTATCTATTGCATGCTGAATGGGTAGCTGGGAAAACAGCCAGGATATTCATTCTGACGGTTGCAAGCCCGTGAAAATGCAGAGCAACAGTGACTCCAAGGGAGTAGATAATAAATAAAAATTCTTAAAACTACCGTGGGGGAGAGGGCCGAAAGAGGGTATAGTGTGAAATTTTGGGCCACAACTATGTTTCAGGGGTGCGCTTCCAACCCACCTCCCAGAGGCGTGTTTTTTTTGGGGGGGGCGGGCGAACCGGACCTTGTCTGTAGGTCCACACATTAATTAAAGTATATGTAACACACATGTACAGGTCTGTATATATATATATATATATATATATATATATATATATATATATATATATATATATATATATGTGTGTGTGTGTGTGTGTGTGTGTGTGTATATATGTATGTATGTATGCTAAATGTAAAACATTTTTGAGCCAATGTTTCCAATCCAAATAGTAGAGCCCCACGGCTCCAACTCGCCAAGGGCTCCATAAGAACAAATTCCGCCTGAGTCACCTCCTACACATCAGTGGCTATGCCCATAGTATATTCTACGATAACAATTGACTGAATGTGCTTTTCAAGTTTCTAGCTCATTTTCTTGGAAAGAGAATGCCTAAGACTCTCTTAGTGTTGCAACGAGACGAGACAGGACTCTTTGAGGCGATGCACGATACAATACGAAACGTTTCGTGAAATGTCTCGTCTCGTGTCTCGAAAAATACAAACACAGTTTCTGAATTTGCTTAAAAATTTATTAACTCGGAATAAATTATTTGCCTTCGAAATGTATACCATCTTTTATTATTTCAAATGATCCAAATGATTCAATGTTTCAAATCCTACAAAGAACAGGGAATACCTAAAGCATTTTTTAAAAATGATTCCTACAAACAGCTTTCATTTCCATTTTTCAATCGATTTAAGTTTAATTATTTTGTGATAGTGCTCCAGATTCAAATAAAATGTAAAGCATTCATTGAGATCAGTGTTTCAGAAGATTTTATTCCGGGGGCTGGTGAAGGTATCTACATATAAAAATCCTGTTATAGAAGTACAAGTAGAAATGGCAATTTTATCAGTAACTAACTATTGTTTCATGGTCTTTCTCGTTCCGAACCAAGACAGAAACGTGTCAGCCTTTCTCGATACTGTGTTTTGAAAAGATGCTGATTTGACAATAAAATTTATTTATTTTTTGTTTTATGATATTATTCAATGCTAAATCATTTTTAAATGGGACAGTTACATAGGCCTCCTTATTTGTTGAAATGGCGCCAGGGATTCTGAAAAAAGGATACCAGAATAAATTAAAAAATCTTACCTTTCGACTGTACTGACGGTATTGACAAATGCGTCCTATCGAAGTAATTACTGGTTGAGTCGAAACTAAGCAGTCGTTGCTGGAAGATTGCAGTCGTGTTGTGTGTTGTGCTCTGTTAATCAAACCAAACTTGGTTAAAAGTTGTAATTTTAACTACTTGGTATAACAGCTCTTTTTTGGGCCTCAGCCCATGCGGTGTTGCCACGAGACGAGACGGGCACATCTTTTCTAGACGAGACGACACAGCCAGAAGTCTCGTCTTGTCTCGTGGCAACACTAGACTCTCTAGATATACCAGTGAAAGGAATGACAACGTTCCTCACGGAGCACGTGTTAGCTCTCAGCCTCTTTCTTTTACTGATCTTTGTTTACATAGTAATTGAATATATAAATAGTAACAAAAGGATGAGATATGCAGATTCTCCTGAAACCACATTAAAATTGTAGCAGTATTTGGAGCTTGTTATAAATGGATTTACCGGAGAACTAAAATAATTCTGGGAACTGATCATACAGTATTGATATAAAAAATAAGGAAAAACTTATCAAGACAAAGAACTGCAATCGTGAATTTATTTTCAAAATACAGAAATCTCGAAGGAATATCTGTTTAGCTGACTTTAATTGTAAAGGAATTTTGAATAAATTTGCATTCCCTGAATTCTTATACGTAGAAAATAGAAATCCTTCTTTTAGCGTACGAATGAGAGGCTTTAGGAAATTAGGCCAAGATAATTAAAATGATACTGTCCTTTACAAAATTTAAGGGAAAGACCATGATCGAAAAAGCATCCGTCAAACTATAAAGGTCAATGGTAGCTTTTGTGATTTCTTACGACCACTATATGCACGTTATTGCGAAAAATTTATTCGTATTATAAAACCGATGTCATCCAATAAATGTCAAATTTAACAGATCTTGAGAGATGAAATGACAAAAATTATCATTGCCTCTATCGCATAATATATTCTAGCTTTGGGATCCATGTCATTATATGACTTTCACGATAAGTGACAAGTAGAATATAAATCCCAAGTTCAAAAAGTAAGGAAAGAAACCGGCTGTTCGTGCCTTAAGTTATGAAAAATGTACCAAAATGGTTGAAATTATGATTGACTCTCACTTTCCAGGAAGGTGGATAGGCAGGGCTGGCCCAATACCTTGGCCACCACGAAGGCCAGACTTAAGGTTACTGTTCCCTCCCCCTTCTCCGAGTACTTCGCCTTTTCGCCACCAGATGCTCACTTTTTCATTTAGCAATCATTGCTGGCACCTCTACTGGTAAGATCTTAGCGATCAGTTTGAATATGTCCAGGATATCTACACTTGAAGTGGGCGGGGAGAGGAATCCATTTTTTTTTTTTTTTTTTTTTTGTGCACCTGCAGTCAGTCAGAGTCTATTTTTACAAGCCGTGTTGTTCAGCCGTAGGGCAAAACCTCAGTCATTGATGAGTAACATTAATCGTTTCTTTTTGCAGGTAGAAATAGTTTTTGTACGAAAAACGGGAATTAGGTTGCAGAGAACGTCATTCGCATCGCGTTTACAAATTTTCTTTCGTCCGTTTATCACATGAAGCTCTTTTTTTTCGATTATTACCAGAATGTGATATAAAAAAAACCTAAATGGTTCTTTGTATACAGAAAACAAATGAAATGAAATGAAATCTTTGAGATTTACGTCCCACAGGTATGCCGGTTAGGTTAAAGGAGACGTTGATGATGAGTAATGAATGAAATGGTGGAATGAAGAAAGTGGGAGGAAACGGGAGAACCCCGCGAAAACCCACGCACACGGTGTTTGTCCACCACAAAGTTCACTTGGTGGGGGCTATACAGAAAACAAACGAACAATACTAATATTTTCTTACATATCAGTATCATATGATTTTTTTTTTCTGAAGTATATGATGCATGAAAAATGGACAGAATGAATTTTGACTTTTCTATTAGTCGCTATCCTTCTGAGTAGAGAGAATGCTGTAGCGCAACTAAAGGGATTGCAGGGCCCGCAACACTGAGAGGCCCAGAACAGAAAGAGGCCTATTTCAATTTCGAAGTTAAACTTTATAATATTAGGATGTTAAAAATTATGTGATGTTCCAACTATATCTCATTTTTACCTGTAAAAACTGTAACACGTGAGTGATTATTTACACTAGAAGCACCGGAAATTTTCACCCCCGAGAAGTACCAAGCGGTTTTTTAAACCGCTCATGAAAATTTCCAGTTATCAGTAATGATTGACGTTGCATTTCATATCAAGTTATCATTGCATATAATAATGGTTAAAATTTGTCAATACAATAGTGTACGAACGGGCAATATGTTTATCTGGAAGCGGTTTAAAAAACAGCTTGATCGTTCTAGTGTTAAAAGCCAAAAAAACTTATACTGACCAGCGAAAACATTATGACCACTCGCTGCTTTTTGAACGAAATGATTGGGCTGAGATAAGAGCTACGAGGCACAAGGGCACCGATTTCTCTGTAAATTTGGGGAGGGCTTCAGATGCAGTATATATGAGGATTTTAAGACAAATTGCATTCAAATTATGCCAAATATTGTATATTCATAAATACAATAGGGGCCCACATGAGCATTTGGGGGGCCTGGGCCCCCGGCCCCCAGGATCGGCGCCCTTGACGAGGCATAACACAACCGCGCGCCAAACGTGACAAGAATCTCACTCGATTAGTCAGTGTGGTGCTTGTGCCTTGAATGGGGAAGGACGACGATATATCAGAGTGATTAAATGGCTGGGAGCTTCATTTCGGAAACAGCGCGACTTGTCGAGTTTTCGCGATCTGCCGTGCCTTTAGTGTATTTCAAAGGTGGGAAAAGGACAGTGAAACCAGCATCGAAGCAAACAACAAAAAATGGGGCGACCACACATCATTAAAAATGTCGAATGTCGTAGACTCGGTACAGCAGAATAGGCGAAAACTATAGCACAATATAATAATAATAATAATAATAATAATAATAATAATAATAATAATAATAATAATAATAATAATAATAATAATAATAATAATAATAAAGTAGTATAGACCGTCATTCTCATCAACTCAGTCCGGAAATCTCACCAAAATGGGCCTAAAATCCGCCATTTTGTACAAAAATGCACCCACAGACCGAAAATCTCACCAAAATCGCTGCAAATTCCCCTCATTTTTCACGAGAATTAGTGTACAGGCCGAAAATCTCACCAAAATGGATGCAAATTTCCTTCATTCTCACGAGAATTGGTCAACAGTGCAAATTTCTCACCAAAATAGATGCAAATTTCCTCTGATATGTTTTATCATATATTTTAATACAATTTATGTTGATTTATTCAATTTATGCTGATTACTTACCGTTTTCCCCAATCCTTTAAGAAACTTGTTTCGTCCTTTCTTATTCCTACCTCAAGTGGTGAAAAATAACTGAAGGAACTTCAGAAGATGTCCACAGAGGTCTTTTTTGTTAATCTTGAACACAGTTGGTCTTGGTATTCAAGAAACTATTTCTAAGGAAGAAGACACATATAATGAAAGAATGGAAGGTCGTAAGATGATGTAACTAAAGGGGGAAGAGCACAGGACGAGGGTAAATACAGTAGGGATAGGGCTATATGTGCTCAAAACGGGGAGAGGTAAAGACAATGGGTAGAGAGTGTTCGAAAAAGAGAAGCTCCTTGTGTAACAGTGACATAATTTGAACCTTCTGTCATTAAAAGAAAAGAAGATACTGTCACTTGAAAGTGACATATAGGTGTCGGACAATACTTTAACTGTTGGAAGTCAGAAAGACATGTCACATAACTTAGTTTCATGTATTTAGAAACAGCGGAAATGTCGATAATACATTATTGTTAAAAGGACAGCTAAATGATAGCTAAGAGACTCAAAAGAGGTAGAGAATTCTTTGTTGGCAAGTAAAGAAAGGATCATAGACATCCAGATGTTTTTATGTGTGTGTGTTCCAGGTGGTTGGGGTGAAATGTGAACTTCTTTTAATTGGGCTTGTGACTTGTACGCTATGGAGAAATAGCACTCATTATTGTGAAGGACAGAGATTTTAAGAAATACCTTGGAAATGTTACATGTCACTTTGTGAAATTACTGCATTGGAAAGCGAAACATATTTTTAGGTGGTCCAGATGGTTGGGGGCGAACTGTAATGTCCTTTTTGGAGTAAAGGACCACTTTTAATTGGCGTGCGACTTGTTAGGCATTTGTTAAGGACCTTGCCACATAGAGGGAGAAAAATAGTGACCCTTCTTACCTGAGCTTGAAAGGGGAAAAAGAATGAATGAAATGTGTACGTAAGGCAACTTTCCCTTTTAGCTTTTGGAAGAAGTCTTGAAAGAAGATTTCTTTAAGATATTTTTTGCATAAATGAATTTATCCTTTTAAAAACTAGATTATTGAATTAATTATTTATGAATATTAATGAGATGCTAATGAATATTAATGAGGTGATAAAGAAAGGGTTAGAAAGAATGACTTTTTGTGTTTTTCGTATATTTAGAGGTATATTGGGATATATGTAATATAGAGTAGTAAATATTGTACATAAATGTATCAGAAATTGGGGAGGAAATGGGCGCAACTCTAAGAAACGTATTTTATGTATTGATATGGTATTTTCAGTAGCTGATATGGGATTTTAGCATAGAATATTGTCTTTTGGATACTGTATGGGTCTAATGATGTACGAAGCTTAGACGAATGACAAATTTCATGTATATATGAATATATGATTAGTTTGTAAGTGGGTACATGTATGTATGTATAATGGTTTTGATTTTGGGACAGGAATATATGTATCATATCGTAGACATATTATCTTTTGTTTCCATGTAAGTGTTTTAAGCATGTGTTGTTGGGTTGCGTAGGTTTAGGGGCTATGACAGTATGGATAGCTTGTATCTCTTGGTTTGTATTGTAGGCTTATATATTGTGACTTTTTATGCATGTAGACTTATTTTAACGTAACGTAGGGTTCCATATCTTGTTTTGGTGATATGCTAAGTGAATGAAAATGCCTGAAGTGTTTGTATTGTATTAATATTGGTTTGTATTGTAGGGTTATATATTATAACTTTTTTATTCAGGTAGCCTTATTTTAACGTAATGTAGAGCTGTATATGTTGTTTTGGTGATATGCTAGGTGAATGCAAACGCTTGAAGTGTTATGTATTGTAGGCTTATATATATTGTGACTCCTTATGTATATAAGTGTTTTAGATTACCTTGAATAGCATGTTAGGATGTATATATTGTGATTTTTACGTAAATAGATGCTTGTTAGACATGTCCTAGTGGTATTTTAAGCACAAAGGATATCACTGTGTTATAAGCCATTTACTTATAGATATCTTTTAACTACAGTATTCTAATGACATATATTGGTACTTTTACTTACTTCTAAGATGCTTGTTTACCTTGTAGAAGACATTATGGCGTCAGCATGGTTCCAACGTGGAATGATTTATTGTACGAACATAAAATATGATAAATACGAATAAATAACCTTATATGAAGCATACATATTCTTCCTTTATCTTATATAGAATACATATACTTCGTAATATATCAATATTTGTTTGGATATAACCATAGGAATAAAACATAATATCGTAAATTGTAACGCTTTATTGTATTTATATAGTCTACAATATTCTAGTGACAATATTGGTATATTTAGATGCATATATAGATATATTTAAATAAGATATTTACTATACTTAGAATATTCTTCATAACTTATTCCCATATTTACATTATATATACGTAGAAGTACCAACAGATAGGTCTTGTGAGAATTTATGGACATATTTGATGATATTATGACTATGTTATGACATTATGGTACCTTTAGACAGTCTACTATTTACATATTTACTTACATATATACAGAATACCAATCATTTAACACACTTAATACTTTGATAACCATATGGCAATGTCCTATAGTCAGTAATACTGTTATGATTTAATCGTCGTCTTTTATTTTGAACTTTCTGATGTGTTTTAGTTTCAGATTTGGATACAATGACAAACCCTGGCTTACGAACAATTCTTCCTGGATTGTGAAACTGTTTTTTCTCAGCTTTATCCCGAACTAGTTAATAAAAATGTTCAAAGTTAATTTCTTGTCGTGTACGATGATTTAAAGTTATTCCTCTAATTTTAAATACATAATCTACTTTCCCTGTTTGAACTTCTTTCATTCTATAGGCATAATTTTTTGGCCCTAAGCCTATAAATGCATCAATTTCCCAGCCATCAGGAACTTCATTAGTTAACTGACCCAAATAGGAACCCAAAGAAAGTGGAGGCTTTTCATTACGTCGTTGTACAAACATAATACTATCAGTGTCGCAGTACAATACACGATCAGGATGTACGGCTGTTAGTAACTAGTAAAGTTTTAGACGCGCCCACGAGGTGATGAAGGCTGCAAGGACAACATTGGAAAATTTCCATGGTTTCTTTCTTTCTCAATGTTTTTATCTGATACCAAAAGATGTTGCTCTCCAATAGGCAATACAGTTTGTACCTCATATTGTGGTGCCCATAGATAACTTAAAAATTTTTCTGGAGTATCTACAATTACAGATTGAGATAAATCTGTTCGCTGTCCCCATTTTCCGTATAATGAATTGAGAAATATTTTGGAAATATACCTTAGACCAGGATTTGATTCAATGTTATTTCCCGTTAACTGAATGCATTCATGGACATAATAGTCTGCAATATATTTCTCTTGATTTTGTTTAGTTTTACACCAGCTAGGAAATCCTGAAGACTCCTGTTTCATTTTTAAGAAGGAATTGACGTAATCTTTAAACAGATTATTTTCTGATCCGGATAATTTGAATTCACAAATTTCTATAATTTTTGCAATTTTGTATCCGAGATCTAAAGCCACATGAAGTTCAGGAGTACAGTATGTACCAGTAAGGACACGCTCAGTATCATTGTGCATGCAATTGTTGGCACTTTGTTCCATATACATACAAAAATGGAACAGCATACAAAAACAAACAACTATAATTGTTTAAAGTGTTACAAACTTTAATACAACAATTACAAATTGTTTGAGTAAATTACATCAAATTTTGTAATATTACTGTTACTAAATTTAAAATACGTTAAAGCACCTGCGTACGAGACCACAAACTAAATGCCTTTGGGTACGAGATTACAAAACTAAGTGCGTTTGGGTACGAAATTACAAACTAAATGCCTTTGGGTACGAGATTAAATTTTGAAAGTATAAATCCAGCGCAGCAAGCCGCGCGGCGCACTATAGAATTAATAGTGTTAAAGTAAAGCTATTTATTGTTATACTCTGTTCATATTACAATTAATTTTGTTACAAAGTTACATCTAATAATAAACTTTGAAGTATATCTTTAAAGTTATAAGTCTTTTGGAAGTTACATTTACTAAACGTGTACAGGAATTGTTGGTACATTCTTATGTCCATCTTCGGTTAAATTCGGCAATTTTCGGAACCATTCGTGTGGTACATTTACCAACATGTACGCAAATAGTGGATAAACTCTCATGTTCATCTACGGTCAGGTTCGGCAATGTTCGGAAAACTTCGATAAACTTCGGAAGTCTTCGCAAATCTTCGTGTGGAGTTCTTGCAATTTCCAATTATCAGTGTTGATAATGAACAATCAATAAAAAGTAAACACATTTTTAGTTTAGACAGTGGTACAATTAGTCTAAAACAATTTCATTGCGGTAATTTGTAAATTACAATTATCGGAAAATACTAAAGGATTAACCGATAAACTTAGAAGTATATCTTCGGTAAACTAAAAAATATAGTTAGTGTGTGACAAGTGGTAGTGCATCCATACTAAACTGAAAAAGTTACGGGAAGTTTTATAATTGTAGTTAACGGAAAGTGTTAGTGCAATTGCAGACAAGCTTTCAAGTGTACTGTCGGTAAACTTACAACTAAATCTGTTGTGAACTGAAACAAGTTCGGGAAAGTTTTATAATTATACTTACTGGACGCTGTAAAAATTCTTAAAAGTGTATCTTTGGTCAACACATTATAAATCATATCATAAAAGTCTACTTCAGAAACCTTGTAATTTGAAAACTGTGAAAACAATTATCAAAGTTCTGTGTACAGTAAATAACACTATTAATTTATTTATAATACATCATTGTATAAAATATTTACTGTATAAGAAACAATAATTCAAATTGCAATTACATATTTAGTGTATCAATAATACAATGGAAGGACAGTCTGTCATCTGTACCATGTTTTCAGCACAAGAAGCACGTGGATACGAAAATCCACACGAAGTTTTATTTACATGGGAAGTGATAACACAATGTCATGCTACGTGTGCAAGGGTAAGCAATGAAGCTTATTCCAAGCTATTGCGGGAGTTGTTTATGCATTTTGCTTGTGATCCTCATGTTGTTTTGAAAAAATGTAAGTCTGCAAAAGATATTATTGATTTATATCATGTAGGCTTCTTTCGTCAAGATAATATAAAGAATTTAGCTCGTGAGAAGTTTATGGAACTTGTGTCTGAAGGGGAAGCTGATAGTTTAACTACAGATGACTTTAGCGTGTTCATGGAAAATTTTATAAACTTTCCAAGTCCTAATACTAATACTGTATCACAACCTAACATATATGGGAGTGGTAAAACAAATGAATATTTTCGTATTGTTAATAGTACTACCAAACATTATACTTATTTTGCACTTACGGAAAAAGAAGTTACAATTGAACGTATGGAAACTGGCGGAATAGATGATCCTGAAAAATATATTCAGTTGTTATTTGAATTTGTAAAGGATCATGTGTTAAATGATGCCGATGATGATATGTATGTTGGTATAACAATAGAAAGTTCTGCTTCCACAATTAATAAACCGATATACATTTCGTGGCGTCAAAAGTCAAATTTAAGCTCCGGCATTCTATTTCGTAATATTGAAAATGTTTTAAATAGTAATGAAAATTATTTATTAGGTGATAAAGTAAATTTCAAAATTCATATTGTTGATTCACGTAAAGGTAGGGGACGAACTATGGGTTCAGCAAAATATGTTGATCTTGTAACACACATGCATCAATGTACTATTCCTGTACAAAAGGGTGTGTATTGTCTTCCTAAAAGTATTGTCCTTGGAATGGGTAGGGCTGATCATCGTTATAACTATGTATATCAATTGAAAAATCATCCTGAACGACTGATAAAACAAGCAATGGATTTGTGTGTCAGTGCTAAAGTTGACATTGAAATCGATTATGGATGTACTATTGATGATGTGAAAAAGTTTCAAAATAAACTAGCGCCTCATTATCAAATTGTTGCTTACGAAAAAAATCGTTTGACTCGAAACTACAATGCAATTTATCCTGGAATCCATGCATCAAAGAAAATTTTAATTTTGTATACTGAAGGACACTACGAATTAATTACTAATATTACGACACTATTAAACAAAAAAGTTATTGTCAATATTGCTTGGAAGGTTATCACCATACAGAAAATCATAAGTGTAACTTCAAATGTCCAATGTGTGAAAAGTATCACAATGTTTGTAATAATGATAATAATATTAAACTCGAGTGCATTGATTGTCATAGACTGTTTTCTAAGGATGAATGTTTTAACAATCATAAAACGATAAATGTTTGCGGAAAAAGTTTATGCGAAACAAAATTTGTGTCCATTGTGGTGATATGGTTGACATGCGTTCACGCAAGTCTGAACATGAATGTGGTGAACGTTACTGTAAAACATGTTATACATATGTAAGCGCTGACCATATTTGTTTTGTTCAAATGGCTACAATGCAACATGTAGATACCTTTTTGTACATTATCTTTGATGTAGAAACAATGATACTTCCTAAAAATGAACAGGGAGAACAAGAACATCACGTAAATTTCATAAATTGTATTCATGCTTGTTACAAGTATAAGGACATGAAACTTGATGATACATGCTTTGTATGTGGAGATAAAAATGGATTCCGTTCATTTGATTTTAATAACATTGACGGATTTGTTAATCATGTATTAATAACACGACCGATGTTTAAAAAAATCATTGTACTTTCCCATAATGGCAGTAATTATGATATGCAATTCTGTGCTAAAACTTTGATAATAAACCATCATTTTACACCTGAAGTAATAATGTCAGAGCAAAAAATTATTGAAATGTGTTTAGGACAAAAGATTTACTTCCGTGACAACATATTTGTATATGGGAGTTAAATTATCAAAATTACCTAAGACGTTAGGCCTTTCAGAAAATTTAAAGAAGAGAGAATTCCCATATTTGTTTAATACAGTAGAGAACCAAAATTATATAGGCAAAATTCCTGAGCTAAAATATTTTGATCCTGATTCAAGGAGCACTGAAGATCGAAACCAACTTATCATATAGCACGAACAACGTGCTGCAAGTAATGAGGAGTATAATCTTCAAAAGGAAATGATTGAATATTGTAGAAATGATGTTAAAATTTTAGCAGAGGCTGTCATTAAATTTTCAAACTTAATTGAAAACAAAACAAATGGTATCCAATGTTTTATCGTCGCGTCAACTATTGCTAGTTTGGCAATACTAACATATCGTAACTTATATTTACCCAAAGAAATTATTCCAATTATTCCACCCCATGGGTTTGACCATCGTGATCATCAAAGTCTGAAGGCAATGTACTGGCTACGATACTTAGAACGTACTACTGGAAATAAAATTCTTCATTCTGGAAATGGGTTGGAAAAACAATTTGGAAGGTATAAGGTCGATGGATTTGAAAGTAAAACAAATACAGTTTACGAATTTCATGGATGTTACTATCACGGGTGTTTAAACTGTTATCCTACACTACGACACGTGTCCCTGAATTCTTCCTCTAAGCATGGTACATTGCTACAAGATCGGTATGAAAAAACCACCACAAAAATAGCATTTTTCAAGAAATTAAATCTCAATGTCATTGAAATGTGGGAATGTGAATGGGATCATATGGTAAAAAATGATAAAAAATTACAACAGTTTATTCAGACACAGTGTCATGATCTTGTTGACCATCTAATACCTAAAGATAGTTTTCATGGTGGACGTACCGAATGCTTTAATGCCTTGTATGAGTGTACTGATGAGGAGTATATTCACTATTTAGATGTTACTAGTCTTTACCCCTGGGTAATGGCACGTAAGCCATTGCCTATAGGTAAACCTATAATATACAAGGGGCCTGACTTTCCACAAGTGCAAAGTATTCATGGATTAGTCAAATGTAGTATCTTACCTTCCAAAGACTTATATTTTCCAATTTTACCATATACATGAAATGAACGCCTTTTGTTTGGGTTATGTCGCACGTGTATGGAACAAAGTGCCAACAATTGCATGCATAATGATACTGAGCGTGTTCTTACTGGTACATACTGTACTCCTGAACTTCATGTGGCTTTAGATCTTGGATACAAAATTGTACAAATTATAGAAATTTGGGAATTCAAATTATCCGGATCAGAAAATAATCTGTTTAAAGATTATGTCAATTCCTTCTTAAAAATGAAACAGGAGTCTTCAGGATTTCCTAGCTGGTGTAAAACTAAACAAGATCAAGAGAAATATAATGCAGATTATTATGTCCATGAATGCATTCAGTTAACGGAAAATAACATTGAATCAAATCCTGATCTAAGATATATTTCCAAAATATTTCTCAATTCATTATACGGAAAATGGGGACAGCGAACAGATTTATCTCAATCTGTAATTGTAGATACTCCAGAAAAATTTTTAAGTTATCTATGGGCACCAGAATATGAGGTACAAACTGTATTGCCTATTGGAGAGCAACATCTTTTGGTATCATATAAAAACATTGAGAACAAAAACAAACCATGGAAATTTTCCAATGTTGTCCTTGTAGTCTTCATCACCTCGTGGGCACGTCTAAAACTTTACGAGTTACTAACAGCCGTACATCCTGATCGTGCATTGTACTGCGACACTGATAGTATTATGTTTGTACAACGACGTAATGAAAAGCCTCCACTTTCTTTGGGTTCCTATTTGGGTCAGTTAACTAATGAAGTTCCTGATGGCTGGGAAATTGATGCATTTATAGGCTTAGAGCCAAAAAATTATGCCTATAGAATGAAAGAAGTTCAAACAGGGAAAGTAGATTATGTATTTAAAATTAGAGGAATAACTTTAAATCATCGTACACGACAAGAAATTAACTTTGAACATTTTTATTAACTAGTTCGGGATAAAGCTGAGAAAAAACAGTTTCACAATCCAGGAAGAATTGTTCGTAAGCCAGGGTTTGTCATCGTATCCAAATTTGAAACTAAAACACATCAGAAAGTTCAAAATAACAGACGACGATTAAATCATGACAGTATTACTGACTATAGGACATTGCCATATGGTTATCAAAGTATTAAGTGTGTTAAATGATTGGTATTCTGTATATATGTAAGTAAATATGTAAATAGTAGACTGTCTAAAGGTACCATAATGTCATAACATAGCCATAATATCATCAAATATGTCCATAAGTTTTCACAAGACCTATCTGTTGGTAATTCTACGTATATGTAATGTAAATATGGGAATAAGTTATGAAGAATATTCTAAGTATAGTAAATATCTTATTTAAATATATCTATATATGTATATAAATATACCAATATTGTCACTAGAATATTGTAGACTATATAAATACAATAAAGCGTTACAATTTACGATATTATGTTTTATTCCTATGGTTATATCCAAACAAATATTGATATATTACGAAGTATATGTATTCTATATAAGATAAAGGAAGAATACGTATGCTTCATATAAGGTTATTTATTCGTATTTATCATATTTTATGTTCGTACAATAAATCATGCCACGTTGGAAACCATGCTGACGCCATAATGTCTTCTACAAGGTAAACAAGCATCTTAGAAGTAAGTAAAAGTACCAATATATGTCATTAGAATACTGTAGTTAAAAGATATCTATAAGTAAATGGCTTATACCACAGTGATATCCTTTGTGCTTAAAATACCACTAGGACATGTCTAACAAGCATCTATTTACGTAAAAATCACAATATATACATCCTAACATGCTATTCAAGGTAACCTAAGACACTTATATACAAAAGGAGTCACAATATATATAAGCCTACAATACATAACACTTCAAGCGTTTGCATTCACCTAGCATATCACCAAAACAACATATACAGCTCTACATTACGTTAAAATAAGGCTACCTGAATAAAAAAGTCATAATATATAACCCTACAATACAAACCAATATTAATACAATACAAACACTTCAGGCATTTCCATTCACCTAGCATATCACCAAAACAAGATATGGAACCCTACATTACGTTAAAATAAGTCTACATGCATAAAAAGTCACAATATATAAGCCTACAATACAAACCAAGAGATACAAGCTATCCATATTGTCATAGCCCCTAAACCTACGCAACCCAACAACACATGCTTAAAACACTTACATGGAAACAAAAGATAATATGTCTACGATATGATACATATATTCCTGTCCCAAAATCAAAACCATTATACATACATACATGTACCCACTTACAAACTAATCATATATTCATATATACATGAAATTTGTCATTCGTCTAAGCTTCGTACATCATTAGACCCATACAGTATCCAAAAGACAATATTCTATGCTAAAATCCCATATCAGCTACTGAAAATACCATATCAATACATAAAATACGTTTCTTAGAGTTGCGCCCATTTCCTCCCCAATTTCTGATACATTTATGTACAATATTTACTACTCTATATTACATATATCCCAATATACCTCTAAATATACGAAAAACACAAAAAAATCATTCTTTCTAACCCTTTCTTTATCACCTCATTAATATTCATTAGCATCTCATTAATATTCATAAATAATTAATTCAATAATCTAGTTTTTAAAAGGATAAAATCATTTATGCAAAAAATATCTTAAAGAAATCTTCTTTCAAGACTTCTTCCAAAAGCTAAAAGGGAAAGTTGCCTTACGTACACATTTCATTCATTCTTTTTCCCCTTTCAAACTCAGGTAAGAAGGGTCACTATTTCTCTCCCTCTATGTGGCAAGGTCCTTAACAAATGCCTAACAAGTCGCACGCCAATTAAAAGTGGTCCTTTACTCCAAAAAGGACATTACAGTTCGCCCCCAACCATCTGGACCACCCAAAAATATGTTTCGCTTTCCAATGCAGTAATTTCACAAAGTGACATGTAACATTTCCAAGGTATTTCTTAAAATCTCTGTCCTTCACAATAATGAGTGCTATTTCTCCATAGCGTACAAGTCACAAGCCCAATTAAAAGAAGTTCACATTTCACCCCAACCACCTGGAACACACACACATAAAAACATCTGGATGTCTATGATCCTTTCTTTACTTGCCAACAAAGAATTCTCTACCTCTTTTGAGTCTCTTAGCTATCATTTAGCTGTCCTTTTAACAATAATGTATTATCGACATTTCCGCTGTTTCTAAATACATGAAACTAAGTTATGTGACATGTCTTTCTGACTTCCAACAGTTAAAGTATTGTCCGACACCTATATGTCACTTTCAAGTGACAGTATCTTCTTTTCTTTTAATGACAGAAGGTTCAAATTATGTCAGTGTTACACAAGGAGCTTCTCTTTTTCGAATACTCTCTACCCATTGTCTTTACCTCTCCCCGTTTTGAGCACATATAGCCCTATCCCTACTGTATTTTCCCTCCTCCTGTGCTCTTCCCCCTTTAGTTACATCATCTTACGACCTTCCATTCTTTCATTATATGTGTCTTCTTCCTTAGAAATAGTTTCTTGAATACCAAGACCAACTGTGTTCAAGATTAACAAAAAAGACCTCTGTGGACATCTTCTGAAGTTCCTTCAGTTATTTTTCACCACTTGAGGTAGGAATAAGAAAGGACGAAACAAGTTTCTTAAAGGATTGGGGAAAACGGTAAGTAATCAGCATAAATTGAATAAATCAACATAAATTGTATTAAAATATATGATAAAACATATCAGAGGAAATTTGCATCCATTTTGGTGAGAAATTTGCACTGTTGACCAATTCTTGTGAGAATGAAGGAAATTTGCATCCATTTTGGTGAGATTTTCGGCCTGTACACTAATTTTCGTGAAAAATGAGGGGAATTTGCAGCGATTTTGGTGAGATTTTCGGTCTGTGGGTGCATTTTTGTACAAAATGGCGGATTTTAGGCCCATTTTGGTGAGATTTCCGGACTGAGTTGATGAGAATGACGGTCCATACTACTTTATTATTATTATTATTATTATTATTATTATTATTATTGTTATTATTATTATTATTATTATTATTATTATTATTATTATTATTATTATTATTATTATTATTATTATTATTATTATATTGTGCTATAGTTTTCGCCGATTCTGCTGTACTGAGTCTACGACATTCGACATTTTTAATGATGTGTGGTCGCCCCATTTTTTGTTGTTTGCTTCGATGCTGGTTTCACTGTCCTTTTCCCACCTTTGAAATACACTAAAGGCACGGCAGATCGCGAAAACTCGACAAGTCGCGCTGTTTCCGAAATGAAGCTCCCAGCCATTTAATCACCCTGATATATCGTCGTACTTCCCCATTCAAGGCACAAGCACCACACTAACTAATCGAGTGAGATTCTTGTCACGTTTGGCGCGCGGTTGTGTTATGCCTCGTCAAGGGCGCCGATCCTGGGGGCCGGGGGCCCAGGCCCCCCAAATGCTCATGTGGGCCCCTATTGTATTTATGAATATACAATATTTGGCATAATTTGAATGCAATTTGTCTTAAAATCCTCATATATACTGCATCTGAAGCCCCCCCCTTAAATTTACAGAGAAATCGGTGCCCTTGTGCCTCGTAGCTCTTATCTCAGCCCAATCATTTCGTTCAAAAAGCAGCGAGTGGTCATAATGTTTTCGCTGGTCAGTATAAGTTTTTTTGGCTTTTAACACTAGAACGATCAAGCTGTTTTTTAAACCGCTTCCAGATAAACATATTGCCCGTTCGTACACTATTGTATTGACAAATTTTAACCATTATTATATGCAATGATAACTTGATATGAAATGCAACGTCAATCATTACTGATAACTGGAAATTTTCATGAGCGGTTTAAAAAACCGCTTGGTACTTCTCGGGGGTGAAAATTTCCGGTGCTTCTAGCGTAAATAATCACTCACGTGTTACCGTTTTTACAGGTAAAAATGAGATATAGTTGGAACATCACATAATTTTTAACATCCTAATATTATAAAGTTTAACTTCGAAATTGAAATAGGCCTCTTTCTGTTCTGGGCCTCTCAGTGTTGCGGGCCCTGCAATCCCTTTAGTTGCGCTACAGCATTCTCTCTACTCAGAAGGATAGCGACAAATAGAAAAGTCAAAATTCATTCTGTCCATTTTTCATGCATCATATACTCCAGAAAAAAAATCATATGATACTGATATGTAAGAAAATATTAGTATTGTTCGTTTGTTTTCTGTATAGCCCCCACCAAGTGAACTTTGTGGTGGACAAACACCGTGTGCGTGGGTTTTCGCGGGGTTCTCCCGTTTCCTCCCACTTTCTTCATTCCACCATTTCATTCATTACTCATCATCAACGTCTCCTTTAACCTAACCGGCATACCTGTGGGACGTAAATCTCAAAGATTTCATTTCATTTCATTTGTTTTCTGTATACAAAGAACCATTTAGGTTTTTTTTATATCACATTCTGGTAATAATCGAAAAAAAAGAGCTTCATGTGATAAACGGACGAAAGAAAATTTGTAAACGCGATGCGAATGACGTTCTCTGCAACCTAATTCCCGTTTTTCGTACAAAAACTATTTCTACCTGCAAAAAGAAACGATTAATGTTACTCATCAATGACTGAGGTTTTGCCCTACGGCTGAACAACACGGCTTGTAAAAATAGACTCTGACTGACTGCAGGTGCACAAAAAAAAAAAAAAAAAAAAAATGGATTCCTCTCCCCGCCCACTTCAAGTGTAGATATCCTGGACATATTCAAACTGATCGCTAAGATCTTACCAGTAGAGGTGCCAGCAATGATTGCTAAATGAAAAAGTGAGCATCTGGTGGCGAAAAGGCGAAGTACTCGGAGAAGGGGGAGGGAACAGTAACCTTAAGTCTGGGCTTCGTGGTGGCCAAGGTATTGGGCCAGCCCTGCCTATCCACCTTCCTGGAAAGTGAGAGTCAAGAGCCGTACGCACATGGTTACTGTAATGAGGTGGGACGCCATCTTGTTGGAAAAACACAAGCCCCTTTTCCGCCTCAATATCGTCCATTTGAGAAAAGACGTACTCTGTCAGCATATCATAGTAAACGTCCCCGTTTATGGTTTTTTTCTACAAAAATGAAAGGACCAATCACACGATGTTCCATCAAACCGCACCAGATATTAGTGTGGGAGAGTCATGTTGATGCTGAATAACTTCATGTGGCTGCTCTGTCCCCCAAATTCTGCAGTTATGACGATTAACTGTTCCACTGATATGAAATGTAACCTCATCAGAAAAGAGAATCTTTTCTAAAAAATTGACATCATCATCAATTCTGTGTAGAAAGTCAGCAGCAAACTCATACTTTCGATTTTATCAGTAGGTTTAATTTCATGTAGCAGTTGCAATTTGTAGGCACGCAACTCAAGTCTTTTACACACAACTTCATACACAGTACCTTTAGGCACTCCTAATTGAAGACTACGTATAGCAAATGACTTCTTCGGGCTCCGAACACAAGAAACACGGATCTGTTCAACATCTTCAGAAGTTCCCGGTCTACCTGGGGATTTTGTTTTAAAATACTACCGGTTTCCTTGAAAGACTTTAGCCAATGACGGATAGTTTTTGCTGTAGGTGGTTCACCACCATACTGACGTCTAAAATTACGTAGCACTGTTATAACTGACACAGTTTTCAGAAGCCAAATAACACACTGAGCTTTCTGTTGCGGAGTACACATTGTTGTTGAGTTACTCTGCACTGCACTCCTGCCTGGACTGAACTCAGGAAACAGAGGGGGAAGAGCAGCACTGATGCCGTCTCAAGTTTAACCAGACCTGCCAACTGCAGGGGAGCCAAACTTGGAGAGTTTATGAATCAAACACCACAAACTAGAATAATGTATGTCACTTTATACAGATTCTAGGACACATTAAAACTAGGGAGTTCTTTTCAAACACAGTATATATTTGTTTCCTGTTATATATCTGATAATACCAAAAAACCAACTACACACTGTGATTACATTCTTACCTATACAGAGGCATGTGGTTGTGATTATATTTCTGATGGTACCACACAATTACACACTGATTGCGTTCATACTTACAGAAAGATATACTGTATGTGGAATACACACACCATATGAAATACTGTATTTATATAGTTCTTGCTATAGGGTTCTATATCTGATACTACGAAACAACTGTATACTGATTACTGTCTCACATGCACAGGAACATATATTTCTTGTTACATATACAGAAACAAATAACGAGACGTATCATAAATGTGATGTATTGCAAAGAAAGTTACAATTGACTGTTATCCGCTTCAATATACTTCCCTCCCCTATCTATACATCGCTGTATACGTGCCTTCCATTGTTCAAAGCAATGCTGTAGGACATCAGATGTCACCCTGTTCAATAACTCTGAAGTTTTTCGTTTCACCTCTTCCACAGACTGAAAATGTGTTCCCTTCAATGCACTTTTGACTTTTGGGAATAGATAAAAGTCACAGGGATCCAGGTCTGGGGAATACTGAGGATGGTCGAGTACAGGAATGCGCTTGGCTGCTAAAAACTGCTTTACAGAAAGAGCATTATGAGCAGGCACATTGTCTTGCTGGAGGAATCATGCATTGTTCTTCCAGAAATCCGTTCTTTTCTTCCTTATTCTTTCCCTCAGCTTTATTAGAACCTCTTTGTAGTAGGTCTGATTCATCGTTTGACCCTGAAGCACCCATTCAGTCATGATGATACTCCTAATATTGAAAAAAAAGATGACTTTGGAATTTCTCATTCGTGCTTTCTTCATTCTTGGCGATGTGGGAGTCTTCCAGTGCATGGATTGACGCTTAGTCTCGTTGACATACTGGAAAATCCACGTTTCATCACATGTGTTAACACGTGTTAGGAAGTGTGGTTCTGCTTTGAGTCGTTCCATGACGTCACAACAAATGGTCATTCGAATGTCTTTTTGTTCCTGAGAGAGAGGTTTCTCGGAACAATTTTTGCACAAACTTTTGCTATGTTTAAATTGTAATGCAAAATTTGCCTTACTGTCTCTTTCTTAATCTTCGTCATGTCTGCGATCATCCGAATGCTCAGACGTCTGTCTTTCCGGACAAGTTCATCAATTTTTTGAACATTTTCGTCCGTTCTTGAACTTAAAGGGCGTCCGGGTCGTTCATCATCTTCAACCTCCTCCCTACATTCTCAGAATCAATTGTGCTATTCGAAAACTCGCGCATGTGAAATAGCATTATCACCATACACCTCTTTTAACATTGCACAACATTCCGTCGGTGTTTTGCTTAATTTCACCAGAAATTTGATGTTAATGCGTTATTCAACTTTACTGTTCACCATGATTCCGGCACTACTACAGAACACTGTCCTCTTCATGCAAGCCTGCAAAGAAAAGAAAAGCTTTTAGAATCATGAAACAAACAGTGGCTGCTCATGAAGGTTCAAGATCAACAACACATCATTAGCTACCTCCCCACCACCATCCTGCGCGACAGGAGGTGAGCAGTCTCGTTATTTAATTGACACACCTCATATTTTGGAGCTCAGTAAATTTATTATTACATGTGTCGGTATTTTTGTAGCAAAGCTTTTGTAATTACTTCTGCATATCCTAAAAGTTACTTTATTATATGCCTTACTATTCACTGATATTCAGTTATTTTTATTACAGTTATTTTTCTTAAAACGTACAGTGGCAAAGCGTAATCCCACAAGTAGGATAGGCCCGATGAACTAATAACACAACATTTAATGTATCATAAAATGTTTAAAATTATGGTCAAAATTCTATTTTCCTTACTGAGTTAAACAAAAGAAACTACTAAATCTCTTTACTTTAAAGAACTTTCTAGCTGTATTTCTAACACTGTTTACAGTTAAATTTATGTGCATGTATACATAGTAGTTTTTTTGCTGTTCTTTAACATGATAGAATGAATATTTTATAAGTAAAAGTAGACGGAAAGTAGTGTATTATTATTATTATTAGACCCTATTATTATTATTATTATTATTATTATTATTATTATTATTATTATTATTATTATTATTATTATTATTATTATTATTATTATTATTATTATTTTCAGGAAAATTCGAATCACGTATTCCCTCATCTTACGTCTACAATATCTGTACACAATTTCATTCACTTTGGGCCCTCTTGCTTTTCGGGCGTCAACTATCAAACTTTTGAGTGGGTACTTTTGTTCATAAAACCGTTTCTCCGCAGAAAATAAAATAAAACGTATTCGTTTATTTATTACGTATTGTCCCTATAAAAAGTTTCGTTGCAATTCTTCATGTCCTTTAGGTACTTCTGACAAACTGTTATTAGCACTTTTGATATTTCGTGATCAAAGGTTTTGTGGTGGACAAACACCGTGCCCGTGGGTTTTCTCGGGGTTCTCCCGTTTCCTTCCACTTTCTTTATTCCACCATTTCATTCATCTCTCATCATCACCGTCTCCTTTAGCCTAACCGGCATAACCGTGGGACGTAAAACTTTGATCAAAGGTTCGGATCATTTTTGATCAAAGGTTTGGATGAGTCCGTGCCCGACCCAACCGTTTTTTCCAGGAAAATGCGAAACACGTGTACCCAGATTCTACGTCTACAATATCTATGCACACTTTCATTCACTTCGGTCCACTTCATTTTGCCTTTCTGACGTCAACTTTCAAAATTTTGGGTGAGGGCTTTTGTCCTCTAAAACCGTTTTTCCGCAGAAAGTAAAAAAAAAAAAAAAAAAGTATTCGTTTATGTGTAGTATCTACTTCCTGAATTTTATCAAAATCGTAGTGTTACACTTGGGAAGTGTTACATGTTAGACTTGTAGAGTTTAAACAAGGCCGCAGTGGCTCAGTGATAGAGCGTTTACCTCTGGTGCACTCGATTTCAGCTTGCGCCAAGTGAACTTTTTTTTTTTTTTTTTTGTAGTTGACAAAGACCGTGAGCGTGGGTTTTCTCGGGATTCTCCTAGTTTCTTCATTCCACCCTTTCATTCATTTCTCATTATCACCGTCTCGTTTAGCCTAACCGACATAACCGTGGGACGTAAAACTTAAAGATTTAATTTCATTGTAGTTTTACGTCCCGTTCACCAGCGAGGCTATATGAGACACAATCTACTGATTAACGTGGAATCCGAACCACATGAACTCCCGCCGGGAATAAAAGACCAACTGAGTACGTAACAAGTAGTGATTATTTTCATGAATACATGTATCACAAAAATTTGTTCAAGTATAATACTAAAATATTATTATTATTATTATTATTATTATTATTATTATTATTATTATTATTATTATTATTATTATTATTATTATTATTATTATTATTATTATTATTATTATTATTATGTTACATATTACTTGAGATGCAAACTATAGTAGGAATATTGCCTAACTTATAATGCTTATGAGAATTGTTAGGTTTCTACGAGGGTGGATCTACTCTTCCCACCCTGGGAAAGCAGTTTTTACGTAAATTCCTCTTCCACTCTATAAATAAAGCACTGATTAGCACATATAGCACTGGAAGAGGATTAAATTTTAAACGGGAAACTATAACTTTACATATTGTTTTCTCTGTAAAACAGAAGATTGTTTAGCTTTACTGAAAAAGTTGTTTTTTTCAAGAACGCTGAATGTTGAATAAAAACAGTAAAGGAACGAATTAATTTACCTGTGTGAAGTTGGCCCGCATAATCGAGATAAAATTTAAAACTCTATATACAACGATTGCCCATCGTTTGCCCATATTTGCCCACCCAAAATTTTTGTTTGCCCACAAACCGAACCTAAGTTATACGTAAAAACAATTTTAGGGCCAACTTCACACTGCCACAACAAAGTGAGAAAATAAAATATTGCAACATGCAAATCGATTGCCCATCGTTTGCCCATGTTTGCCCAACAAAAATTTTTGTTTGCCCACAAATACAACCTAAGTTATACGTGAAAAACAATTTTAGGGACAACTTCACACTGGCACAACAAAGTGAGAAAATAAAATATTACAACATCCAAATCGATTGCCCATCGTTTGCCCATGTTAGAACAACAAAAATTTTTGTTTCCTCACAAACAAACAAAAAGTTATAAACAAAAATAGTTTTAAGTCTAATAAACTTTACAAGCAAAATAAAAGATTTGTAAATATTTATATTCTTTCTACACTTGGGTACTTTACAATATTAATTGCTCATATTTATCTATCAAAACCAACCATTTTGCGCTACATAAACGGAAAATTATAGAACGGACTATGCATCCAATAGTAACAATGACACAATCACATTACTGCATTTGTAGTATGCAAATTGTAATATTGCGGAATCTAACTTTCTTCTATATGTGTAAATACAAAAACTATGATTAAACAAACAAAAACATATGCTGGGTAAACAAAATCATTTGCTGGACAAACTAAGGCAATCGCTAGGCAAGTCAAACAAGGGAGGGCAATCAATATTTGTGATTAGAAACAGCCCACTTAAGTCACAAGAAGGTACGAAATTAGGTTTCAGCTCCTTTTCTGTAGTTGGGCAAACAAAAACTAATGCTGGGCAAACAAAATTAAGTGCTTGGCAAACAAGGTTAAACATAGCGCATTCAATATTTGTGATTAGAAACATAGCATGCTTAAGTCTCAAAAACGTACGAAATTAGGATCCAGCTTCTTTTCTATCGCTGGGCAAACGAAAACTAATGCTGGGCAGACGAAATCAAGTACTGGGCAAACAAGTATAAACATAGGGCAATCAATATTTGTGATTAGAAACATAGTCCGCTTAAGTCTCAAAAACGTAGTCTCGAAAACGTACGATTTAAGGCATTTCAATCGCTGGGAAATAAAAAAAACTAATGTTAGGCAAACGAAATCAAGTGCTGAGCAAACAAGGGCGAACATAGGACAATCAATATTTGTGATTAGAAACATAGCCCGCTTAAGTCTCAAAAACGTACGAAATTAGTTTCCAGCTTCCTTTCTTTCGTTGGGCAAACAAAAACTATTGCTGGTCAAACGAAATCAGGTGCTGGGCAAACAAGGGCAAATATAGGGCAATCAATATTTGTGACTAGAAACGTAGCACGCTTAAATTTTCACATGTAGTCTCGAGAACGTACAATTTAAGGCTTTTCTCTTGCTGGGCAAACAAAAACTAATGGTGGGCAAACGAAATCAAGTACTGGGCAAACAAGGGCAAACATAGGGCAATCAATATTTGTGACTAGAAACGTAGCACGCTTAAATTTTCACATGTAGTCTCGAGAACGTACAATTTAAGGCTTTTCTCTTGCTGGGCAAACAAAAACTAATGGTGGGCAAACGAAATCAAGTACTGGGCAAACAAGGGCAAACATAGGGCAATAAATATTTGTGATTAGAACACAGCCAGCTGAAATTTTCATTTGTAGTCACGAAAACGTACGATTTAAGGATTTTCTATCGCTGGGCAAACAAAAACTAATGCTGGGCAAACGAAATCAAGTGCTGGGCAAACAAGGGCAAACATAGTGTAATCAATATTTGTGATTAGAAACATAGCCCGCTTTAATTTTCACATGTAGTCTGGTCTCGAAAACGTGCAATATAAGTCTTTTCTATCGCTGGGCAAACAAAAAATTAAAGCTGGGCAAAGGAAATCAAGAGCTGGGCAAACAAGGGTAAACATACTCTAATCAATATTTGTGAGTAGAAAAATAGCCCGCTTAAATTTTCACATGTAGTCTAGTTTCGAAAACTTACAGATTTAAGGCTTTTCTATCGCTGGGCAAAGGGAAACTAATAGTGTGCAAACCAATTCAAGTGCGGGGCAAACAAGGGCAATCATAGGACAATCAATATTTGTGATTAGAAACATATCTCGCTTAAGTCTCAAAAACGTACGAAATTAGGTTCCAGCTTCTTTTCTTTCGTTGGGCAAACAAATACTAATGCTGGGCATACAAAATCAAGTGCTAGGCAAACAAGGAGAAATATAGGGCAATCAATATTTGTGATTAGAAACGTAGCCCGCTTTAATTTTCACATGTAGTCTAGCCTCAAGAACGTACAATTTAAGGCCTTTCTATTGCTGGGCAAACAAAAACTAATGGTGGGCAAACGAAATCAAGTGCTGGGCAGACAAGGACAAACATAGGGCAATCAATATTTGTGATTAGAAACATAGCTCGCTAAAATTTTCAAATCTAATTCAGTCTCGAAAACCTACGATTTGAGGCTTTTCAATCGCTGCGCAAACAAAAACTAATGCTGCGCAAACAAAATCAAGTGCTGGGCAAACAAGGGCAAACATAGTGTAAACAATATTTGTGATTAGAAACATAGCCCGCTTTAATTTTCACATGTAGTCTAGTCTCGAAAACGTGCAATATAAGTCTTTTCTAACGCTGGGCAAACAAAAAATTAAAGCTGGGCAAACAAAATCAAGAGCTGGGCAAACAAGGGTAAACATACTCTAATCAATATTTGTGAGTAGAAAAATAGCCCGCTTAAATTTTCACATGTAGTCTAGTTTCGAAAACTTACGATTTAAGACTTTTCTATCGCTGGGCAAAGGAAAACTAATGGTGTGCAAACGAATTCAAGTGCGGGTCAAACAAGGACAAACATAGGGCAATCAATATTTGTGATTGAAAACATATCTTGCTTAAGTTTCAAAAACGTACGAAATTAGGTTCCAGCCTCTTTTCTTTCGTTGGGCAAACAAAAACTAATGCTTGGCAAACGAAATCAAGTGCTGGAAAAACAAGGGCAAACATTTGGAAATCAATATTTGTGATTAGAAACATAGCCCGCTTAAATCTTCACATGTGGTCTAGTCTCGAAAACGTACTATTTCAGGATTTTCTATCGCTGGGCAAAGGGAATCTAATGGTGGGCAAACGAATTCAAGTGCTGGGCAAACATGAGCAAACATAGGGCAATCAATATTTGTGATTAGAAACTTAGCCCGCTTAAATTTTCACATGTAGTCTTGTCTCGAATTTAAGGCTTTTTTTATTGCTGATCAAACAAAAACTAATGGTGGGCAAACGAAATCAAGTGCTGGGCAAACATGAGCAAACATAGGGCAATCAATATTTGTGATTAGAAACATAGCCCGCTTAAATTTTCATATGTAGTCTCGTAAACGTACGATTCGTGGATTTTCTATTGCTGGGCAAACAAAAACTAATGCTGGGCAAACGAAATCAAGTGCTGGAAAAACAAAGGCAAACATAGAACAATCAATATTTGTGATTAGAAACATAGCCCGATCAAGACTCAAAAACGTACGAAGTTAGGTTCCAGCTTCTTTCCTTTCGTTGGGCAAACAAAAGCTAATGGTGGGCAAACGAAATCAAGTGCTGGAAAAACAAAGCAAACATACAACAATCAATATTTGTGATTAGAAACATAGCCCGTTTAAATTTTCATATGTAGTCTCGTAAACGTACGATTCAAGGATTTTCTATTGCTGGGCAAACAAAAACTAATGCTGGGCAAACGAAATCAAGTGCTGGAAAACCAAAGGCAAACATAGAACAATCAATATTTGTGATTAGAAACATAGCCCGATCAAGACTCAAAAACGTACGAAGTTAGGTTCCAGCTTCTTTCCTTTCGTTGGGCAAACAAAAACTAATGCTGGGCAAACGAAATCAAGTGCTGGGCAGACGACAAAAAAAACATAGGGCAATCAATATTTGTGATTAGAAACATAGACCGCTTGAATTTTCACATGTAGTATAGTGTCGAAAACGTACGATTTAAGGCTTTTCTATCGCTGGACAAACATAAACTAATGGTGGGCAAACGAATGCAAGTGCTGGGCAAACGGGGGCAAACATAGGGCAATCAATATTTGTAATTAGAAACATAGCCCGCTTAAATTTTCTCATGTACTCCATCTGTGTGGCTTGAAAACGAGCAATATCTACAGAAAACATGAACAACCAATTCCACAAACGACATACTGTAGCTAGCTGCTACAGGTGCATCAAAAACACACGATTTAAGGTTCCGGTTTCTTTTCTATCGCTGGGCAAACTAAAAGTATTGCTGGGTAAACCAAATCAAGTACTGGTTAAACAAGGGCAAACATAGGACAGTCAATATTTGTGATTAGAAACAGGGACACAGGTGGACTACATGAGAAAATTTAAGCGGGCTATGTTTCTAATCACAAATATTGATTACCTTATGTTTCCCCTTGGTTGCCCAGCACTTGATTTCGTTTGCCCAGCATTAATTTTTGTTTGCCCAGCAATAGAATAGCCTTAAATCGTACGTTTTCGAGACTAGACTACATGTGAAAACTTAAGCGGGCTACGTTTCTAATCACAAATATTGATTGCCCTATGTTTACTCTTGTTTGCCCAGCACTTGATTTCGTTTGCCCAGCATTAGTTTTTGTTTTCCCAGCGATAGAGAAGCCTGTAATCATACGTTTCTGAGACTAGACTAACTGTGAAAATTTAAGCGGACTATGTTTCTGATCACAAATATTGATTGCCCTTGTTTGCCCAGCATTTGACTTCTTTGCCCAGCATTATTTTTCTTTGCCCAGAGATAGAAAAGCCTTAAATCGAACGTTTTCGAGACTAGACTACATGTGAAAATTTAAACGAGCTATGTTACCAATCATAAATATTGATTGCCTTATGTTTGCCCTTTTTTGCCCAGCACTTGATTTCGTTTGCTCAGCATTAGTTTTTGTTTGCCCAGCGATAGAAAAGCCTGTAATCCTACGTTTTTGAGACTAGACTACATGTGAAAATTTAAACGGGCTATGGTTCTAATCACAAATATTGATTGCCCTATATTTGCCCCTGTTTCCCCATCACTTGATTTCGTTTGCCATACATTACTTTTTTGCCCAACGACAGAAAAGAAGCTGGAACTTAATTTCGTACGTTCTTGTGACTTAAGCGCGCTATGTTTCTAATCACAAATATTGATTGCCCTATGTTTGCCCTTGTTTGCCCAGCACTTGATTTTGTTTGCCGTGCATTAGTTTTTGTTTGCCCAGGGTATCGAAAAGCCATAACTCGTACGTTTTCGAGACTACATGTGAAAAGTTAAGCGGGCTATGTTTCTAATCACAAATATTGATTGTTGTATGTTTGCACTTGTTCCCCCACCACTTGATTTTGTTTGCCAAGCATTACTTTTTGTTTGCCCAGAGATAGAAAAGCCTTAAATCGTTCGTTGTCGAGACCAGACTACATGTGAAAATTTAAGCGGGCTATGTTCCTATTCACAAATATTAATTGACCTATGTTTGCCCTTGTTTCTCCAGTATTAGTTTTTGTTTGACCAACGATAGAAAAGAAGCTGGAACCTAATTACGTACGTTTTTGAGACTTAAGCGGGCTATGTTTCTAATCACAAATATTGATTGCTCTGTGTTTGCCCTTGTTTGAACAGCACTTCATTTCGTTTGCCCAGCATTAGTTTTTGTTTGCCCAACGACAGAAAAGAAGCTGAAACCTAATTTCGTACGTTCTTGTGACTTAAGCGGGCTGTTTCTAATCACAAATATTGATTACCCTATGTTTGTCCTTCTTTGCGCAGAACATGATTTTGTTTCCACAGCATTAGTCTTTGTTTGACCAGCGATAGAAAAGCCTTAAATCGTACGTTTTTGAGACTAGACTAACTGTGAAAATTTAAGCGGGCTATGTTTCTGATCAAAAGTATATATTGCCTTTTTTTTGCCCAGCATTTGATTTCGTTTGCCCACCATTAGTTTCTTTTTGCTCAGCAATAGAAAAGCCTTAAATAGTACGTTTTCGAGACTAGACTACATGTAAAAATTTAAACGGGTTATGTTTTTAATCACAAATATTGATTGCCCTATGTTTGCCCCTGTTTGTCCAGCACTTGATTTCGTTTGCTCAGCATTAGTTTTCGTTTGCCCAGCGATAGAAAAGCCTGTAATCGTACGTTCTTGAGACTAGTCTACATCTGAAAATTTAAACGGGCTATGGTTCTAATCACAAATATGGATTGCCCTATGTTTGCCCTTGTTTGCCCAGCACTTGATTTCGTTTGCCCTGAATTCGTTTCCGTTTGCCCAACGACAGAAAAGAAGCTGGAACCTAATTCCGTACGTTCTTGTGACTTTAGCGGGCTATGTTTCCAATCACAAATATTGATTGCTGTATGTTTCCCTTGTTTGCCCAGCACTTGATTTTGTTTGACCAACACTTGATTTTGTTTGCCCTGCATTAGTTTTTGTTTGACCAGCGATAGAAAAGCCTTAAATCGTACGTTTTTGAGACTATACTACATGTAAAAATTCAAGTGGGCTATGTTTCTAATCATAAATATTCATTGCACTATGTTTACCCTTGTTTGCCCAGCACTTGATTTCGTTTGCCCAGCATTAGTTTTTGTTTGCCCAACGATAGAAAAGAAGCTGGAGCCTAATTTCGTACGTTTTTGAGACTTAAGCATGCTATGTTTCTAATCATAAATATTGAATGCGCTATGTTTACCCTTGTTTCCCCAGCACTTGATTTCGTTTTCGCAGCATTTGTTTTTGTTTGCCGAATGATAGAAAAGAAGCTGGAACTTAATTTCGTAAGTTTTTGAATCTACATGTGATAATTCAAGCAGGCTATGTTTCTAATCAGAAATTTTGATTGCCCTCCCTTGTTTGACTTGCCCAGCGATTGCCTTAGTTTGTCCAGCAAATGATTTTGTTTACCCAGCATATGTTTTTGTTTGTTTAATCATAGTTCTTGTATTTACACATATAGAAGAAAGTTAGATTCCGCAATATTACAATTTGCATACTACAAATGTAGTAATGTGATTGTGTCATTGTTACTATTGGATGCATAATCCGTTTCATAATTTTCCGTTTATGTAGCGCAAAATGGTTGGTTTTGATAGATAAATATGAGCAGTTAATATTGTAAAGTACCCAAATGTAGAAAGAATATAAATATTTACAAATCTTTTATTTTGCTTGTGAAGTTTGTTAGACTATAAAATGTTTTTGTTTATAACTTTTTGTTTGTTTGTGAGCAAACAAAAATATTTGGTGGGCAAACATGGGCAAATGATGGGCACCGATTTGCATGTTGTAATATTTTATTTTCACACTTTGTTGTGCCAGTGTGAAGTTGTCCCTAAAATTGTTTTTTACGTATAACTTAGGTTCTATTTGTGGGCAAACAAAAATTTTTGTTGGGCAAACGATGGGCAATCGATTTGCATGTTGCAATATTTTATTTTCACTATTTGTTGTGCCAGTGTGCAGTTGGCCCTAAAATTGTTTTTTACGTATAACTTAGGTTCTGTTTGTGGGCAAACAAAAATTTTTGGTGGGCAAACATGGGCAAACGATGGGCAATCGTTGTATATAGAGTTTTAAATTTTATCCCAATTTGCGGGCCAACTTCCAACATCTAATTAATTTCTCTATACGGGCCAAAGAAAAGCTGTCGTTTCTAAAGAGAGCAGAAACATGGCAAGTAAATATAAATCGAAACCTCTGCTGAGCTAGTACTCACAGAACAGTATGTTATGTTAAAAACATTTTTTTTAATATTTTGATTTTGTCTTATGCCCAGAGGGACTTACAAGGTCAGTAGAATTTTATCTGTTAACGTGTAAAAATTGCATGAAGAAAAGTGGGACAGAATACTAAACAGTTGTGCAGTGCTCGCTTTAAGTCAAACAACATATATCGAAATAAGGAGTAGATACTAGCTGTTAACAAATAAAAACTACTATTTTATGAGCTGTTGGAGCAACCAACTTCCCATACTGATAGAAATAGAAGCTACTGCTAGAAATAGAAAAGATTCAAATGCTTCATCAAAAGTGAAAATATGCTTCGTATCCATTGAATCCCGACTGTGAAAACTTATGACCGCAGCGAGATTCGTACACGGACTCCTATGTTAGTAGTTCATGACTTTACCGTCTGAGCAGCGACTATTTGCTTGCTTTCGTCTGATATATCAATGCATTTCGGGCAGCACTTTGGAACAAGCGAAATAATTAGAATGGTGGGATTAACAGTGTGAACTGTCCACTATTGCAACCCTAGTTGGGCATTACAACATTGTATAAACTCTATTTTATATACAAACATTATTATACATTTCATTTTCATAAACTTGCTCTTATGATAACAATACCGATTTCCTAATTAAATTCAATGTATAGATAATTGTTCAGTTGAGTTGATTTTAAGTTTAGCGTCCTTCTCAGCAGCGAGGCTATATGAGACGGAACCTACTGATTAACATGGAATCCGAACCACATGAGTTCCCGCCGGAATCGAACCAGGGTCTCCCACGACAAAGGTATAGATAATTGTCTTATATAGCAGCTAATATTTTTGCTATAAAGTATAAAAAACTAAACATTTGATGTAAATAAATGAGAAACCTAAGATATTGTAGATTACTGAAATTGCGATTTAATTCAATTTGAAACATTATACATCTACATGCTTGTTCAAGTTTCTTTATAAGGATGCAGATTATGAATTATACCATTTTTTCCAATGAAATCAAATTAAATCTTTAAGTTTGACGTCCCATGCCTATGTCGGCTAGGTAAAGGAAACGGTGATGATGAGGAATGAATGAAAATTGTGGAACGAAGAAAGTGGGAGGAAACAGGGGAACCCTGAAAAAACCCACGCACACGGTGTTTCTCCACCACAAATCTCACTTTGTGCAATCTGGGATCGAACCAAGGACCTCATGCACCAGAGGTGAACGCTCTACCACTAATCCACCGTGGCCCTATTAAAAATACAACCAAATTTATTCTTATCTCTCTCTCTCTCTCTCTCTCTCTATATATATATATATATATATATATATATATATATATATATATGAATAATTTCCATTTTGGACGTATGGTTTCAAGTTCACATTTAATTCAGAACTCTGTTCTTAATGAGTTGAGTTGATTTAGAGTTTAACGTCCCTTTCAACAGCATGACTATATGAGACGTGGATCTACTGATTAACATGGAATCCGAACCGCATGAGCTCCCGCCAGGAATCGAACCGGTTGGGTGGACCGAAGCGTTGGGTGGTGGAAAGAGTGTACCGAAGCGAATGAAATTGTGTGTAGGTATTACATATGTAAAATAAGGGCTTTCGTGTTCAACAAGTGTCCTCATCCGATTTCTTCAAAATTGGCTCATCAACAGTAAGCACAAACAGTATAGCGTATTTTTGAGCTGAGCGAAGCGAAGCTCTTATACTCGGGTTAGCCGTTTGGTTGTCCGCGAACTCCCCCTAGACCGTTTGGGCGATCTCAACCAAACTTAGCACGCTGATAGAGTATGTCGTGCTGAGTGACAACATAGGTCGAAATCAAAAATCCGATATACCATCGAGGAATAATCACCGAAAAACGCTTACTCCTAGACCATTTGGCCGATCTCAACCAAACTTAGCACGCTGATAGAGTATGTCGTGCTGAGTGACAATATAGGTCGAAATCAAAAATCCGATGTACCATCGAGGAATAATCACCGAAAAACGCTTCCTGATTACGTAGTTTAAGCTCGCTCAGCTCATTTCATTGCAATCGGGTATATCCATTGCATTCCTAGTTGAGCTGAGCGAAGCGAAGCTCTTATACTCGGGTTAGCCGTTTGGTTGTCCGCGAACTCCTCCTAGACCGTTTGGGCGATCTCAACCAAACTTAGCACGCTGATAGAGTATGTCGTGCTGAGTGACAACATAGGTCGAAATCAAAAATCCGATGTACCATCGAGGAATAATCACCGAAAAACGCTTCCTGATTACGTAGTTTAAGCTCGCTCAGCTCATTTCATTGCAATCGGGTATATCCATTGCATTCCTAGTTGAGCTGAGCGAAGCGAAGCTCTTATACTCGGGTTAGCCGTTTGGTTGTCCGCGAACTCCTCCTAGACCGTTTGGGCGATCTCAACCAAACTTAGCACGCTGATAGAGTATGTCGTGCTGAGTGACAACATAGGTCGAAATCAAAAATCCGATGTACCGTCGAGGAATAATCACCGAAAAACGCTTCCTCCTAGACCGTTTGGCCGATCTCAACCAAACTTAGCACGCTGATAGAGTATGTCGTGCTGAGTGAGAACATAGGTCGAAATCAAAAATCCGATGTACCATCGAGGAATAATCACCGAAAAACGTTTCCATAGACTTAACATGGGGAAAAAGTCATGATTACGTAGTTTAAGCTCGCTCAGCTCATTTCATTGCAATCGGGTATATCCATTGCATTCCTAGTATAGTATTTCGGGAGAGGCCTCTAATCCTTAAAATGGTTTTCCACATAAACAGAAAGACGTGTCTATTTATTTCCTATTTACTGTTGATGTGCGAAATTTGAAGCAAATCGGATGCGGACACTTGGGAAACACGAGAAGCCTTATTTAACATACGCAATAACACCTACACACAATAGAATTGCTTCGGTCCACTCCTTCCTGCGCTACTACGGTAATATTTATTTTTTTCGGAGGGTAACTTTTTTTCGGAAAACAGTATTCGGGCCAAGGCCCCCTCCGAATTGCACTTTTGATATTTCGTAATCAACGGTTTAAAAGGTATGTTAACCGCCCAACTTTTTTAAAAAGGAAAGTACGAAACAGTATTCCCTCATTTTACGTTTACAATATCTGTGTACAGTTTCATTGACTTCCGCTTCTTCTTTTTGCCTTTCAGCCGTCAATTTTCAAAATTTTGGGTGGGGAATTTTGTCCCCCTTAAACCGTTTTTCGGCATAAAATTAAAAAACGCATATTCATTTATTTTTTGCGCGTTGTCACTACACAAAATTACTTTGCAATTCTTCATGTCCTTTAAGTACTTCTGACATACTGCTATTAGCACTTTTGATATTTCGTGATCAAAGGTTTGCAGGGGTCCATGCTCCACCCAAAAGTTTTTTCCACGAAAATACGAAGTACGTATTCCTTCATTTTACATCTACAATACCTGTGTATAATTTCATTCACTTCGGATCACTTCTTCTTGCCTTTCGGACGTCAAATTTCAAAATTTTGGGTGGGAGCTTTTGCCCCCTAAAACTGTTATTCCGTAGAAAGTAAAAAAAACACGTATTGGTTTATGTGTAGTATCTACCTGCTAAAATTTATCAAAATCGGAGTGTTACACTTGGGAAGTATTACATGTGAGTCAATTGGTCTTCCTCCTCTAGAAAATTCCGAGTGAAATATCTTCTGTAATAAACCATATGCGCTTTCACATTCAGAAACTGCATGTGCTTTCAGATTCAAACTCAGATGTTTCGCACCAAAGACAAGGATGCTAATAATTTTTTGAAAAATTCATTCGACATATTTTTTCCTTGGCCTTATATTTGCTTTGAAACTTCTACACCTGTATATCCTTTTATTACAACACATAAGAAAAACATACTTTTAAAGATCCACTCCCGAAGCCCGATTCGAACTAACAGCAGCCATAGCGTGTGTTCTTTATTCGAAATCTTGTATTGGTACGGTTATATCAGCGGTTATATGAGTTGAGTTGATTTTGAGTTTAACGTTTCTTCCAGCAGCGAGGCTATTCATAAGAAGTGAAAAAATTAGAAAACCTGACTATCACTGATTGTTAGTATTGCGATTTAAATCCATATTGGGAAGTAGGAATGTTGTATTTGGAAACATTTTGTAAATTGACAAAATTATGAATTACACTTGCACCTTTTTATGGAAAACACAAGCATTATATATATATATATATATATATATATATATATATATATATATATATATATATATATATATATATATGTGTGTGTGTGTCTTCGTAGTCCCGGAACGATCAATTATCTCGCGAAATGTACAGATCAGGAAAAAAAACACGTGTTAAATAGTTTTGGAAAGGCAACCCCTATCCCTACCTCCTTCGGGGTACGGTGAATAACTTTAAAATTTTAAATGTGAACTCACATTTCTTATTGCACATTTGGATTCTCCAGGAAAAAAAATGATCAATAATTTGACCCAGAATTGAAGACAGGCTCTTCACGGATGGCACTTGAATCGACACACAAAAAAGGAGCAAGAAATCGTTATGAAAATATTAATTATTATATCCGTAGTCTGTGGTCAGATAGTTAGCATACTGGAGTTCGATCTCAGAGGTCTTTAGTTCGGTTCCCGCGCTAGGCAACCTCTATATTCGTTTTCCCAGATAATAATTTTATACATTTTAGCTTCAATTAGTACTATATTCAAGTTACACACAATACAAATTTCGATAATTGTTTTGCAAACTAGCATTATGAAGTGGTACTTAGTAATATAGTTATTATGATTAGAGGTCATAGGGTTATTTACAACAAAAGCAAACCACTTTTGTTGCAATTTGTATCTTCTTGCAAATTAATAACTTACGGATAAATATATTATTTTTATCGAAGTTAAAATCTATGAACTTGAGTATAGCCACACAGCACAACCATATGACCACACAGCACGGGCCTGCCACCCCATATTTTAATAACGTTTTGGTTCCCCACCTTTGCTTATGAAAGTGCTTATTCACGTGTTGTGCATAGCCCCTCCTCAAAACAAAATCCTAATACGCCACGGTATATTGATATCACTAGATATATTATTTTTACCACAGTCATTGTGTAAAAAATGTTCTTGGCGTTTCGTGTCTTTATCACTGGTAATGGGATAACGGGGATAAAGGAAAATCTCTTTTGGTAATGCTGGATATATGCTATAACCAAGGGCGTCATTTCAGACGACATCTTCTTAGCATGGGAAACTATAACAGTTATAGCCAAGGGCGTCATTTAGGGGAGCAAGAGGGGACAATTACCCCCCAAGAGTTTGAGAAATACATATACTTTAATCAATTGTCTATTAATATTCTAGTACAAAACGTGCAAGTGTTATGTTGGTGGTCCTCTTTCCCCCTTCAAGCGGTAGTCTCAAATGGTGCATCTGGTTGTAGCATATATCTAACATTACCAAAGGGGATTTACCCATCATATCCCTTGTAATTCGCACTATCCACAGATATGGATATGGAGATTCAAGAACATTTTTGCACCTCGACTGTGATAACCATAATATATCTAGTGATATTAATATACAGTAACGTATTTAGGATTTTGTTTCGGAGAGGGGCCATGCATAACACGTGATTAAGCACTTACATTTTTCCTTTTGGGTGCCGACAAATTTTAATGAAATTGTGCATATACGAAATTTATTTCGGAGGGCTTGAGCCCGATAGCCACTCCCTAAATACACCACACCCTAAATACACCACGAATACAACTGATTTGAACATTTTTATTGATGTATGCATTATAGACATATGGTGAATTAATATTTTACTTGTAGTTAAAAATGGCTACTTTATTGGTTACAAGAAGAAAAATAACTCGAGCGTGACCTTTTGCACGTAAGGTGTAGCTACTTCTCACTCTGCCATTTGATAACACGTTTCATCTATGCGGAGAGTCAGAAACTTTAAGACGCGTTTTCTGGCTGTTGCAGTTTGTAATATTGACACTCTAAATGTGCACCTTTATCTCGCGAAAGGTACCCCCGAAGTTCATTTACCAAAGTCTGCTTTCCCCTTGTAAGCAACTTGTGTTCCTACTCGGTTATACACGTTTTACAATTATTTTCAGTAACTTTGAACGACAGGGACACGAACACAGATATATCGAGAACATTTAAAATTCCAAACGTTCTCCCACCGGGAATCGAACACCGGACCCTGGACCCCGTACACCACAGACGCACGTGCTAACCACTAAACCACACAGGCAAGTTTTAAGGACAGCGGGTTTTAATAGTTCTACTGGAAATGCTCGAGATATGCACTTGTAATATATTGAGTGAATTACTCGAGAGAGGCAAAGCATTTTACATTGAATTCTTTTCCTTGTTTCGTTTTTATTGTGTTCATTCTTTGTATTTTTTGTACAGCGCATGAAAAAGAAAATACACTTTTCGCTATGGTCTCCAGAAATACTATTTTAACTGACCATAAAACAGAAATCTGTCCGTGAAGTAATTTGGGGTAATGTGTGGGATTCTATTTTTATACCGAGTTCCTTCGTGGCTAAGCGGTTAGCGTACGCACCTTTGAAGTAAAAGATCCGGTTCGATTCCGGTGTGAGTTCATGTGGTTCGGATTCCACGCTAATCAGTAGGTAAACGTCTGATATAGCCTCGCTGCTGAAAGGAACTTTAAACTCAACATCAACTTAACGTTATTTTTATACCATCAATAGAAGAAAGGGAGAGACAATACTGTCTTGCTAAAAACATGCATTTATTTCTTTGGCTCATATTACAAAGCATCGGACAATTTGCGACATTAATTACAAAATCTTTTTAAAAAAGCTTTATGAACATTAAATTGCTTCGAGCGTTCAAATCGCTTTATAAAAATCCAGATTATGAATTACAATAACTTTTTACGTTATAAGTAAAAATACAAGCGAATCTCTCTCACATACTCTCTCTTTTCCCCCTAACAGCACTAGATGTACTAGGCATGTGCTATATAGGTGTCCAGCTACTTTTTATTTACCCGGCACTTGATACATACGGTATTCATGTGCTAAGTATGTACTTCTGCTACCTAAAATTTTAGGTGCTTGTTACACCTAATTGATATTTGCGAGTATGTACATACCACAAATGTAGCATTTATATACCTCGCTCAGTTTCGCACTGTGATAATCTTTTGTTTTTGGGTCGTCACTTGGGATATATATCTTCCATGTTCGAGGTACTTGCTTTAGGTGCATATTTTTTCAGATACTTATGACACATAATTGATATCTGCAGCAACAGTCAGCTGTTTGCATTTTCTCATGCGCAGTAACATGCAACAGTTTCTCGCGCTTTCTGCTACACTTTCTGCCCTTCTAGTACGCAATCGCTTAGAAAAAAGAAGCAACAAATGTATCAAATTTGGGAGATGAATTTAGAAAAGAAAATGACATAACTGATGAATAAAAATTAAGATGAATCTTTCATACATATGTGAACATTTAATTATTTACGTAGTTAGGGATAAAGAATTGTATTTTTAGACAACATTCGCCGATGTCGCCGATGCCAACTGTCGCCGATCATTTGAAAGTGAATATGGAAGAACCGTGAAATAAAGTAAAGTGACGCGCGTCATTATGTTATAATTACATGGCGAGCGGATTTTATCTGATCCCAAACGGTCATCGTCGAATATACAGGGTAAAAGAGCACTCTGATTAGCCAAATTAAATAGACCTCAAGGATTTATCCCTCTACAAGCAACATTTCCTTCATCGCCTTCGTTGCAAAGTCGGAAGAGCACGCGCCTAGTAATCAAAGGGTTGGTGATTCGCGCCCACTCCCGGTTGCTTCTTTTTTTAAAGTGTTTTTAGACTCTCCTTAATGTAAACAAATTACGCATAAAAGCGATTTAACCCTTTCCACTCGAAAGGGTCTGGAAAAATTCCTTCTAGCAGCTCGTGAACGTTTTGACCGATAACCTGGAAAAGAACCATGTCAGAAAATATAGCACATTATACATCAAATATCACAATTTATTGAACTTACCTATTTTCAATATATATAGTATTGTCCTCTGTTTACCTTTTCTTGTAATTTTCCTGTGTATGGTACAATTTGAAGCACCCTACAGGATGTAATGCAGGTTTATTTGTATAAGTTTCGCAGTGAAAATGTGTCTCTTTTCTACCTCCTTTCACACTTCTGTTCCTACACACTTCACAATCTCTTTTCTTGTTACCATCCCATTACGCATAAAAGCGATTTAACCCTTTCCACTCGAAAGGGTCTGGAAAAATTCCTTCCAGCAGCTCGTGAACGTTTTGACCGATAACCTGGAAAAGAACCATGTCAGAAAATATAGCACATTATACATCAAATATCACAATTTATTGAACTTACCTATTTTCAATATATATAGTATTGTCCTCTGTTTACCTTTTCTTGTAATTTTCCTGTGTATGGTACAATTTGAAGCACCCTACAGGATGTAATGCAGGTTTATTTGTATAAGTTTCGCAGTGAAAATGTGTCTCTTTTCTACCTCCTTTCACACTTCTGTTCCTACACACTTCACAATCTCTTTTCTTGTTACCTTCCCATTGTCCAACAAAGTGAGGTTGTTTATTCAGTCTCTCAACAATGTCCATTGTTCTTCCAATAGCAGCAGAATGAGTCCGTTTTGCAGACCTGCGGTAGTCACCAACAAGTTCCTCTATGATTTGTCTTCGAAACTTCAGGTGAGATATTGCACGCAGCCCATTATTCACCATTTGCACATATACAATATGTAGGCATTTACCAATGACACCTCCAAAGCCCAGAAAAACATCTTTCTCCACCACTTCAAGCTCTTTCTACAAAAACAGTAAGTTGCGCAACAATGATCACCTCTGTCAACACTTCCCTTATATTTCGTGTAGTCCAAAACCGCACATGGTTTCTCAGTGGTTTCCTTTTGCCCGCCGTTCACTACATATTCCACAGCTTGTCCTGGTACAAAGTATTTCTGAAACTGCGCTTCTAAATATTTTAGTAAATCTTATTTTATTTGTCCTTGTTTGCTTTGTTTCGTGAGATGCGACATTTGGACCAACATGCAGCATCCAGAAAATGTGCATGAAACGATCTCTGATAAAAATGTCCCTGAAAAATGGAACTGAGGTAACCCACTGACTCGAAAAATAATCTTGAATATTAGGCAAGACAACCAGGCCCATATTTATAATGAGGCCTATGAATCTTTCAAGTTCTGCTACAGTAATATCCTTCCAGGTAGCCCAAATTGTTCGCTTGCCCATATTCTGTTTCATTTTTTTAGACGCCCTGCAGCGTATTTGTTTGTTTCTTTTACAATGCCCTGGAAAACGACAGTTGTAAAAAACAAACGAAAATATTCCAGGGGAGTAGCAGAACATTGTAAGTTGCAGTTTCTCATTCCCTCAGTTATTGTAAAATTATATTTACGTACCTCATCATCATCAACATCCCTTACATTCACCCAACTTTCAGGCTCACCTGGGACGCCACTTCCACTACATTCACTATCCGAAAGATCACTTTCGTCACACGACACACTTTGATCCGAAAAATCACTTCCATCATCATTGGGAAATTCAAAATCACTGTCACAATCCGATATATTAGACAAATCACTTTAGAATCATCATCATTCAGAATTGTTTCAATTTCCCTCTGTAGAACACTTCCGCTTCTTCTGTGAAGATACACCACTTCCCGAAGCTTCCATTGTGGTACACAAACTTATACAAAGCATTACATTCTTTCAAATGTTGAGCGTCTATGGAAACAACACCAAGTTCACTGAAGTCCCAACAGTTGGCAAAAGGATTGCCTTTTGGAAGTAGGTGCCCTGGCAGCGACATTCGAGTGGAAAAAGCCTCAAAATTCTAGTGTCGCCGTACTGGCGACTTTCGATTTTTTGGGGAAAACCAGCATGTCGCCAGAGTGGCGCCCTTCGAGTGGAAAGGGTTAACATATTTTGGGGGAGTAATATTCGCTTACGATATGGGAAGAACATAGTAGGTAAGTTCCCCAGGTACATGTCCGGCATGTGGCTAAGGGCGGGCATAGAATGTGACTATCACTTGCCAGCCATGTGATTTCTCTCTCGTAGGTACATAAGGCACATACTGGGCACATTCCCATTTACCTGAAGGAACATAATAGGCATATGCCAAGTAGCCGGTGGCAATAGCGGAGTGGTCTCGGGCGTTTGGCTTCGGATCATGAGGTGCAATCCACTGGAGGTTCGAATACCCCTGAAGACCAAGGTCGGAATTTTAACTGTCGTGGATATGTATGTGTTCGTGTCCCTGTCGAATATGGTAAAGGTTAAAGAGGCCTTGTATACGAGAAACCTTGGGTTGCTCAGGAAACTCAGGTATGAACCATTGATCTTTTTTTAAAAAAAAAAGTCGAAAGAGCACGTCTAGTAATCAAAGGGTTGGTGGTTCGGGCCATACCCGGACCACCCAGTTTTTTTTTTTTTTTGTTTTTTTTTTTTTTACTTTCTTAAAGTATTTTGTAGACACCTTAATGTAAACAAGTTACGCATAAAGGCGATTTAAGATATTTTGGAGGACTAATTTTCGCTTATGGTATGGGGAAGAACATACCTAGAAAATACTAGGGAAGTTCCCCAGGTACATGTCAGGCATGTGCCTAGGGGCGGACATAGACTGTGATTATCGCTCGCCATCCATGTGATTTCTCTGTCATAGTTACATAAGGCACATACTAGGCACATTCCCATGTACCTGGGGGAACACGATAGGCATATGCCTGCTATATAATTGTGCTGTTAGAGGATATATAGATATATAGATATTTAATGCATATATTTTAAAGCTAAGCGTTATATTTCGTTCCGTTTGTCATATTTTCGTGGTATATTAGAAGAGTAAGAGTGCTTTTACTGGATTCGATTTTCCGAAAGTATGTCGTTTGTATTATCAAACACAACTAAGAAATATTTTTACTGCTAGCAATCTTCTAGATATTGCAACGATACTTTGACCATACATTATATATAGCCAACAGTATTCTTTAAGTCAGATTATATTCAGACACTTGTACCCAGCTCCGTTTCAGGGATCCCTGAATTTCAAAAAAGTGATTTTGAAGTTCCCCACATTTACTCCAAAAACCTTTTCTTTTGTAGATTATAAACATGTGAGCATGGTACCATTTAAAATCTTATTTCATTCTGAAAAGAATGGCGTATTGACCATGATATTAGGATGCATAATACTGTGTTTGGAAACCTATTTTATAGATATGCCCCACCATGCGCGCCGACTATATGGGTGCTCCAGGGCTCCGGCACCCACAAGATTTTTAGTTTGGACCCGGGTTTGAACCCGTTTCTCTTGTGTTTAAGTCAGCTGTGTTACCGACTGAGTTAGGGCAACCCCAACTTATCCTTATAATACTGTCATATTTTGCTTTATCATAGCATAGCCCTTTATGACAGTGTTCACAAGAGATTTTAACTAAAAATAAATCAAATACGAGACTTCCCTGAAAACATAGGCTAACAATTTCCGGGATTGATATGCACCCACATAAAAAAGATTGAGAAATATTTTCCCTTGTAACAATTCTAGATATTGCAATAAAGTTTGTAACACACATTACATAGAATATAGACCATAGTATTTGGCAAGGTATATTATGTTCAGGTACCTGTAGGCAGGGTTGCTCCAAAGGGCACCAAATTTTAAAAAAGTGATTTTTTGAAGGGAAAAGTGTTCTATTTTACCCAGAATTTACCTTCCCTCGTACGTCATGCAAAGATGCGCATGATACTACTTAAAAACACGTTTTAGTTCGAACAGAGTTACATATAATCTATGATACTCGGACGAATATTACTGAAGTAGTTGCTACTTAACTGAAAGTCCACATTTTCCTCAAAAAAGGCAAGTCTTAAAGGGTTAAGAGGGATAGAGGGGAAAGCAAGAGGGGGAGGAGTGGGGACTTTTCAGAAAATATCCCCTATATTGTGGTCTAACGTTTCTGAACAAATCATCTTTTCACTAATTAGTTCCGACACAAGACCTTTATTGATTGGACAACTAGTAGTTTTAGAGATATTCAACTCCAATGTCCATTTTCCTATGCTTTCGGCAACCTGTAACTCTGAAACTAAAGTATTCCGATTAAATGTTTACTGGACTTTTGTTCTTGCTTGTGTAAGTAGATTCACTTTCAAAACATTGCCTACCGTTCACATTAACATCCAGTGTATATACAGGGTGAGCCATTAATTTGGTACGCCCTTGTAAAACTATTAAACTAATGAAAGAAAACGCCGAAGGTTTGTACTATGCAAACACCGGCAAGAACACATTGTTTCGCATACCACAAGTTTAAAAATGTTGTCCATTCAACATACGAGGTATGTTCGAAAGTATCGAACCTTTGGTTGGCAAAAATATATTTGTTGATTTGGAAATCGGGAACACATTCTCCTTCAAAGGAGTTTCCTTAGTAATGCACACATTTCTCTCAGCCATTGTTGGAAACACTTCTGGAACGCAGTTTCTGGAATGATTAGCAACCGTGCCGTCGCATTCCGCATGGCTTCTCTTGACTCAAATCGGCTCTCTTTTAGTGGTATTTTCAACTTGGGAAATAACCAAAAGACACACGGAGTCATGACGGGTGAATAAGGAGCCTGATAACACGCAGGAATGTCGTGTTTGGCGATGAAAGCCTGAATTAAACTTCGCGGACAGCTCCTCATGCCCAAATTTTTGTTCAAAATTGAATGTATCAATCCGATTGCATTATATCCGCTTAGGTATCGTCACGCTTTTGGAAAAATTTGATGCAATATCGCTGCTCAAGTTTTTCTGTCATTTTATAAAAAACTGAAGTCCAACGACAGTTCACCACACGTCTGCTCTCTTTGACCGACTGCCAGCGACTGGCGCTTTCTGCAGGCGACTGTACGTAAGTGTCCCCTCTAACTATACACTGAAGAAAATCTCCCGCGCTTCATTGGTTTATGCCGGAAAAAATAAGGTTCGATACTTTTTGAATACATCTCGTAGGTTGTTTTGTTTAAATGACACTACATCAGGTAACTACATATTTCAAATCTACATACAAAACGAATTACTTACAATTATACGTTTGTCTTGCATTGTTACAAACTAAAGACGCCATAGTATCACAAACATGGAAAAAACAAATTTTCGAGAGTTCTACAACAGTAGAAACCCAAGTGAGACGGACATATGACGGATTTCAAATAAGTAAACACAAAGTTACAAGGAATTGAAAATTTTACTTTTCTCAAAGGACTTTATTTTGAAAAAGTGGTTAGATAAGTATAACTCAATTACGCGCATAGTTTTCAACGGACATAAAGATGATAATACCGTTTACAGCAATTCGACATCTCAAATCATTTCAAAGACATGAAAACAATGGTAAAATACGATAGATAGCTTAAAATGACATATTTGTTATAACTTTTTTAAAAAATGATTTGCTTTATTTCTATAATACTCAAACAATACATTTTGGTAGGTGTAATTACAATATTCACGGAATTACGAAATTTTAAGCAGTGTTGCGAACCTTAACGATTTTTACCATACCTCCAGAACGATTTGAGATATCAAATTGTTGTAAACGACATTGTTATCTTCACATCCGGTTAAACCCATCTATGCACTGGAATAAGATATTTATCTAAGTAGTTCATCGAAGTAAAGGCTTTTGAAAAAGGCTCGTATTAATTCGAAATTCGTCATGTCATAATCTAGACACTAGACACTAAAATACTTTTGATGCGCCTCTTCCTATCTGTCTCGTCTATGGTTTTACTGCTGTAGAAGCCACCAAAATGTCGATGCTTGTGACATTTTAGTGTACTTAGTTTGCAACACTGAATAACAAATAACATTTTAAGTTTACTATGAAATAACCTGACGTACTGCTACTTGAAAAAATAACCTTTGTGTTAGGTTGCTAACTGTCAACCTTGTGTATCACAGAGCATGCCAATTTAATGTGTAACTTACGAAGTTCTCAAATTTCTATCCATGTTAAAGCAAGGATGCAAATAATCACTCACCCACTCGCCCAGGGCGAGTAATTCATCCGTGCGGGCGAGTATTTAATATCATACCGAAGGTATGTAAATGATTTCTATTGTGGAATGTGAGTTAGTAGTTTTTTGGGGGGTGGGGGCTAGTAAAGTTTTGTTGATTATTTGCATCCCTGTGTTAAGGTATGAAGTATTTTTTATTAACCTTATTTTCTTTGGGCGTTGACATATATGCCATCTCGCTCAGTGTATGATTGTAGTACAACATTCTGTGTAATATATATATATATATATATATATATATATATATATATATATATATATATATATATATATATACTTACTCTGTTTCAAAAAGAATATATGTATTACGAAGAATTATTTTGTCCAAACTATCGATCGCTGTGCCTAGGCTCGGCTATTGGAAAAACGAATACATAGTCTAGTTTATATTAATAGCCGCTAGATGTCAGTTGTCTTCTGTTTTGTTTGGTAACCGTCATATGTTTAAAATGGCTACTCCGCAGCAGAAATCATTTTGTGTTCTCGAGTTTGCGAAGTGCAATTCCGTGATTACAGTGCAAAAACATTGAGGTACCAATTGATCCTCCGAATGGGTGGAACATTCGCAGATAGTATCGACAGTTTGTAGATACAGGTTGTGGTATGTAAAGAAAAGAGTCCTGGCCGCCTTCGTGTTCCTGAAGAAAATGTTGCACGAATTCAAACTGCTTTCCAACGTAGTCCTTCCAAATCAACTCGTCGTGCCAGTCAGGAGCTACAAGTGCCGACAACAACAATTTGGCGTGTTTTGAGACGTCGGTTGGTTATGAAGCCGTACAAGTTACAGCTATTACAAGCTCTGCGTCCTGGTGACAAACGCAAACGAGTGACATTTTGTAACGAGATTCTGGATGCTATTGACAATGATAGCACTTTTGCACAACGCATCGTGTTCAGTGATGAAGCGACTTTCCGTGTTAGTGGTCAGATAAACAAACAAAATGTCCGAATTTGAGGCCTATAGAACCCACATGCAGTCATTGAACATGTACGAGATTCGCCCAAACTCAAAGTGTTTTGTGCGATATCCCGATCATCTGTTTACGGCCCATTCTTCTTTAATGGAAACACGATTAACAGTCAGCAGTATCTCGCTATGTTACAAAACTGGTTGTTTCCGAGGCTGCACGAAGACAACTTCATTTTTGAACAAGACGGCGCAAACCCTCACTGGAGTCGCCAAATGCGTGAATATCTGAATGAAACTCTACAGAACCATTGGATTGGTCGTCAATGAGCTGGCGACTTAGCATGTCTCAGCTGGCCTCCACGGTCACCGGATTTACCACCTGTGACTTCTTCCTGTGGGGTTTCGTTAAAGACAACGTTTATGTATCGCCACTACCACAGAACCTGGAAGAGTTGAAAAACCAGATCTGTACTGCCATAACATAAGTGACGCAGGACATGCTTGCCCGAGTATGGGAGGAATTTGAAATGAAATGAAATCTTTGAGTTTTACGTCCCACGGATATGCTGGTTAGGCTAAAGGAGACGGTGATGATGAGTAATGAATGAAATGGTGGAATGAAGAAAGTGGGAGGAAACGGGAGAACCGCGAGAAAACCCACGCACAAGGTGTTTGTCCACCACAAAGTTCACTTGGTGGGGGCTGGGATCGAACCCGGAACAGGGAGGAATTTGAGTATCGATGTGATATTGTTCGTGTCGCTGATGGAGGACATATTGAATGTCTGTAATTTGAACTTTGAACTGTAATTTGAACTTGAGAAGTTCGTAAATATGTGTGTAAAATTTCATATTCGTATGTCTTAAAATTTAATAAATATATGCATTCGAAATACGAATATTATTTTTGAAACAGGGTATATATATATATATATATATATATATATATATATATATATATATATATATATATATATATATATATATATATATATAATGACATAGTTTCACTACTACATCGTTGAAGTTAGAGGTATATTTGTACACCTAGAAACTTTGTAAAAGTTCAGTTTCATTATTACATAGTCACTGACGAAAGAAACCAAATTCATGTTTAGTAAGTGATATTAGTTGAATATTAGTACTGTACTAATAAACAACAAAAATTCCCATATTTTCCTCGAAACAGAGATAGCTGCAAGATCGTTCTCCATTGAATCCCGTTTCGTTATACAGCGATGTAATGAATCAATCAATGCTGCAACCCACTAGAAATGGACAGGTCAAACACCCATCACCTCTGTTTCCAGAGGATTTCCCCGCCCCTATTTCTCATTTCCCGTCGTGGTCGCAGCTGTGAATCCGATCCTCGTATTAACCTCCACTACCACCGGCTGTCAGATCAATACCAGAGGGTATCGAATGATTCGATAATCCAGCAAAACGCTAATCTTCTTGCCAGCAACACACGCCCACGAAGAGAACTCCGTCTCTCTCCATATATGCTTTCTCTATTGTGAATAGATGTGTATGTATGTGAATGTGTGTGTGACAGGGAAGAAGAGAACGAGAGGGAGGGAGGATCGAAAGGTTCATTTCCACTCCTCTGTAGCCGCACACATACATACAAGAATTTAGTCAAATGGTAACATCAAATGGAAAGCTGATCATTTGAATGATCCAAAATAAAGATTAACTTGAAATTTGTACATTTTTACAATGCTTTTATTAGATTACTCTTCTGTTTGTCTGTTTGTTAGGGTCAAATCCCTCAACTTAAACTACACTCACTTCCATACTAACTAGAGCTCTGAAATGTACAGATATGCAAAACCGTTGACAATACAATATTTTCACATAACATAATATCTTACCGTTTTACTGTAAAATTAATTAAGTTATTAGAAATGTATTTAGGTTGCCTATATCCGCAAACAACGTCAGCTAATTAAGCATTACTTCAATAGATACCGGTAGCTGAGTGGTTCAGTGGTGGTTCAATACTTGTTTATGTGGCGCCTTTAAATGGAAAAGTTAGAAACTATCGTCTTCTCCAGGCGCTCTTTCACCCATCGAAAGCCAACGTTTGTGCGTACTATGGCTCGATAATATGGGGATGGATTATATATATATAAAATATGCAACGTCACATTGAAATCAGGTAGCATTATCAAATCGAGGAATCTATAATTAAAAACCAATTGTAGAATATTTAATAAAGACTACTAAATATTAAATGTTTAAAAAACTTAAAAAGAACTAAGAAACTGATTTTTGGTGAAATAAAATGAAGACATGGGACTAATTTAAGACTGATATTGATGCAATTTAATTTCTAAATGACATTTTTAGCCCTCAACCTTAGGAAGAGAGCTCAATGCATTTAATCTTAGTCTTACCCCACTAATTTTTTTTTTCCTTTTGGTGCATTATATGTTTTCATTTTTTATTGTTTTCACCTACTATATGATTTGAATATCATTTATTATGTACACTGCTACGAAGAAGCTATTACAAACGTACAGTACATACAGACAAACAAAAGCTTAAGATAGAAAGAAAAGGATGGTTTAGTCATGGTTTAGCACCATGCAATTTTGTTGGGGACAACAAACCTGTGTGTTTCCTTCAGGTTTCTAGTTCTCTCGATATCCTTATTGCACCAAGTATTTTTGCTTAAGGAGCATACTTATGAAATTGTAACTGGATATTTTACTTCATTTTACATTACAAATCCTTATCAAAATTAACGGAAACATCTGGTGTTGTAAACAGGTTAAATGTCTGAGTTGAAAACTTCAGGTGGCGATCTTTTCGTGATCGTGTATTAGCAAAAATTCTGTACAAAGTGAGGAACACTGGATCGACAGTGTGTAATGAACTGAGAAGAGGGTAAAAGTGTGAAATTGGCGACCTCTTTTCATTCCAAAGATTGCTAATTGTTGATGTTTGCTTTCGTAATATAAGCGTGACGAAAGTGGCAAGTGCGCTAGGTGTGTCACGAGGGACAGTGTCCAAGATGTTGACGGCCTACAAAACTCCCGACACAATCACGTCGACAAAGAGGACTAGTAGTCGAAAGAAAAACTTTAATTGATAGGTCCTGCCGACATTAAGGTAGACTGTCCCTCAGAACCGTCATGTGACTGCGGTGCTGTGCGACATCATACAGCACCTACCACCGTCCATGTCGACAATCACAGTTCGTCAAGAGTTACATGGGATGGACATTCGGGAATGGATTGCACTGGCGAAATCGATGATAAAGGATCATAAATGCTTTAACACTAAGTCAATGATGTCGTAAACATACAACATGAACCGCTGATGACTAGAAACGTGATATATGGTCAAATGAATCATTGTTCACCTTATTTCAAACCACGGGCCGTGTTTATGTGTGGCGTACAGAAAAGACCGTATTGATCCACAGTGTCTCCGCCTAACCACGAAATATGGTGGCGATTCTGTGATAGGTCGCAATATCTTAGTTTTCAGTAGGTCTTGCATTGATGCTTACTGGTTGCGTCAATAAACGTGATTATGTCGCCGTTTAGGGAACCATATGCATGCTATGGTCCAGGTATTGTTTCCGAGCCAAGGTCCCATATTCCATAAGGATTATGTGCCCATTCATACAGCTAGAGCTATTGCTGTGTGATTTGAGAAATATCGGGGTGAGGTTCAATATCTCCCCTGGCCCACCCAACCTCAAGACTTGAACACAATTGAATATCTGTGGTCCATTTTGAAGACACAAATCCGGCGAAGATTTACATCTCTACGTATTCTCTCTCTCTCCCGGCACTGCACTGCATGCGGAATGATGTAATCTTCCACTTGCTACCACTCATGACTTCTATGACTACATTCCACGTGACATCAAAGCTGTTCTGAGGGCGAAAGATGATCCAACGCCATATTAATTTAATTTCATTTTCTTAGGTATTTCCATTATATTTACCAGTATCTATAGGCCAATAAGATCCATTAAACACCAGTGGTCGAAGTGAGACAGTATGCGGTGGTATGCCATACCGCCTCTGGTTTTTCAGTGATGAAGGCATACCACCTCTGGTTTTTCAGTAATCAAGACATACCGTCACTGGAGAGTATATGCTAAATAACTTTAATAAATCAATTTTTATACTTGGTAATTGACGAATAGCTTTGCACGTAAAAAGATTTTATTTCTTATGTAGAAATAATTTCTAAGTTGACAACAAGGACATTTTTGTTATATTTTCCTACCTTTTGTTTTTAAAATGAGATGTCTTCAAAGAAGTTTATCTAGTCTATATTTTGATGTCCCATATTGTATTGTTTCTTTTCTATTTTTGTGTGTCTTCTTGCCTGAATGCATATAAATGTCATTCTGAGCATGTGTGGATTTAGGGTTTGTCTGCTGAGAGGGGCGGATCTTACGGAGGTTTGGAATACCCCTCAGTCGAGAGGAGAATCCTGGAGTTTTCCTGCAGGAAACTGTTACTATAAAAAATCAGTTTTCGAGCATTTTCGTGTATAATTGTCTATAATACAACAAAAGGGAATATTTTTATTATTTTTTTGAGAAAGCTATTGGTGGGAAATTTAAGTCCCCCATGGAACTCCCCCCCCCCGTAACTACAGAGAAGCTCTCCAATGGCATTCACTCATTATGTAAATAGAAATGCAATGTTTTAGGTAAACATACCCTCACTGTATTTCAACATTTATAGCCGGTATGTCGAGTTAAAATCGTAATAAACATACCGCCTCTGCTTTTTTTCCACTTCGAACACTGTTAAACACGTAAATTTTCCCCCTTCTAGGTATATAGCTGTGACAAAACTAGATGTATAAAAATGTACTGTAACCAAAATTGAGAAGAGTGATGAAATTTAAAAACCACATTTCGACCCTTTTGCAGTTACGAACTACTGTATACTAAATTAAGAAATCTTTAGTTACAGAAGAAATACACATTTATATATATATTCATTGTTTCTTTCTTGAAGTGGGTAAAAAGAAAGTGACTTCTGAAATTACTTTTTTTGACTCAAGGTACCAAATATTAAGTGACGGATTTAAAACTTTGTTTTCAGACTTAATTCTGTAAAGCAGAATTTCAGTATAATACGAGTATATATAGGATATTGCGTTTTCCCTTCATTCTTGTTCAAAGAAAAACAAAACAAAAGTATGAGACCTAGCTTCATTACTTTGCTATTAGAATTTCCAATGACCTTACAACCATTTTTTTCTGTTTTATAGTATAGAACCCAAAATTGAGCTTGGATCATAGTATGGCAGGTATTTAAACCTAGAATTCTGGTGAGACAGATCATCTGCTTGAAGTACCACGAATCGTCCAGAAAACTCCATAAATGAAACTCACCTTATGTAGGCCTAGTTAGAATTAAGTTGTGCTGAAATTGTTTGTGAAATTGCTACTATTTTACTGAAAATTTTACTAGTATTCTGTGGTAGTTCTCTTTAGCTTCATTTGTTAACCCAGTTTGCATTATTATTATTATTATTATTATTATTATTATTATTATTATTATTATTATTATTATTATTATTATTATTAAAATGTATGCGTTGAGCGTCCGTGTGCAACACTGAAGTTAAGAAGGACGGGAATTACTATTAACGTGGGCTCTGAACCACAACTGGGGCTTAAATCCGTTTCAGTTGCTAAGACTGCCTTCCAAGATCAATTCTGACAGTATAGGTCTTTATCCACCACGCAATCTCGTCTCCAAGAGAGCTCCATTATAGAACTATCTCAAAGGCTCCTGCTGATAAAACTTTTCTTTTGATATCTCCAAACTGGTGACAAAGTTTTCGAATCTGCATGAAGTAGTATGTTCCGAGCTGCAAACATCAAGCTCATTTAATCCTCGGAAAGCTAAATTCAAGTCAAAATTACTCGGACATTCAAATTTGTTTTATTTTATGTATTAACTAAGGGATCACCGAAAATTCTCCTTGATGTACGTATCCGGAACTTTTACCTAAAGTTAATAACATTAGTGAACATATTTTTTTGTTTTGCAAATTTGACATAATCAAGAATGAGTAGACTCTACCTAATTTTGGCGTTTTCTGTAATTTAGTAAAATTTAATAAATTTCCAAACAATTGATGTTCAGTGCCCATAATTTGAATGTAATAATGTCTTATATAAGTACAATAAATAGCTTTGTTCTCTGTCCATGATATGAAACAAAGAATTACTACTTCATGAAAAGATTAGAAAACTGTGTTGTTTTCCTGAGCAGCGCTCTTCAGTTTCTACTACGGCTAGATGACACTACCTGCCAAATAAATAGCAAGTGGGACGTTCAAAGTACAAATAAGGGAATCATATCGGAGTTGTGAGAAAACATCAAGTTTACGGTACTCTTATACTTTTTTATTTTACATTAAAAGAGTAATTTACGACATCAGGAGAGTGAAAGAAGCTTCAGACAGAGATCTTAAAGGTAAAATACCAAAACTATCAAAAGTGGATCTGGTTCCCTTGTGCACTTAATCAAACACATGCAGATGATCTTGGAGTTCCGAAAACTTAACCTCTTGTGACCGAAGTACAGTAAATACAGTGTGTACTGCCAAAGTTAACAACAATTTAGACCTTATTGATCTCCTTTTGTTGGAGTGGAAACAGGGTTAAAACAATTCCTTTGTGGAAATAGGTCAAACCAAACTGAAATTGTGAGTAAATGAGCAGGTTGTTCATTTAGCATTCCAAAAGTGATTTATAAAGTATTAATATTGATTGATTTTCCACCAATTGATTGAGCGTTCCTTTCAGCACCGACGCTACATGACATAAGGACTACAGTTGAATGTGGAATCCAAACACGAGCTGTCACTGGGAACTGAAGCCGGGTTTTCTGCGCCGATTTTCCACTCGACACAAAATTTGTACATGAATGCTTCAGAAATGACTTCTCGATTATTCACCATTCTTATAAATACTGTTTCGACAGAAGAGTTAAGATGAATCATTCAATGCTTCGATTCTTCTTTACTAGTAGGAATAAATTAAATTGAAGTGTTCAAAATTTTAGCAGTTTAACAAAAATCAGAAAAGTGTTAGGTTGGTGCTAATGACACTACTGTTTTCACGTCTGATGAGAAACTCATCTCAGCAACACAACACAAGTACGGACTAAGATCACACACCTAATGTGACAAGTTATTTATACGTCCAGCAAACAGGATGGGGTACCCAGACATTCGCGAGGCAGTGCGTAGTGGAACAAGTCTATAAAAGTACACCATAGAGAACACACAATAACGACTAAGTTTTCTTTACGAATTCAAACTGGGACATTCCGGACCTCCAGCTGCAGAGAGAGAGATTAGCAGAGCATTAGGGCTAGTAATGACGAATGAACACACGGTTATTTTTTTTAAATTTAATTCCGGTGATACAGCATTGCAAAATGAGCCCATGGCCACTTCCGATGAGCGAGCTTCTCAGGAACACCGTGGAAGCAGACCCTCGAAAAATATTCATGTTATTGCATACGACATAAGCATACACCATGCCAGTGTCGTTCAGTGGCTCCGTGCAACTGGTAAGAGGAAAAAGATGGACTCGTGTCTTCCACTTGAGTTGACACCGGCCAACAAGAATCGCTGTCTGAAAGTGTGTAGTTCTCTAAATTTAAGGAACAACCAGGGAAGTTTTCTGTATTGAATTATCACTTCAGGTAATAAATGGATGTACTATGAAAATCGTAAACGCTTAAGACAATAGTTAGATTGTGAGCAATGTTTAAAATGGTTTCCTAAATCGCCTCTCCACCCCCAGAAGGTGTTATTTGTGGTATAATGCTTTATGGTGGGATTGTTTCATCATATCTTTCTCAAACAAGATGAAACCATCCGTGCAGATCGTTGTAATTTTGAACTTCATGAAGTTCACCTCAATCTGGTCCAGTGCCATGCCGTGGTGGAGGAGGTCGAGCGGGGCAACGGCCCCGGACACCGAAGTAAAGGGGCACAAAATTGGGAAGATAGAAGGAAATTTATATATATAAAATAAAAGAAAAAGTAATGAAGGTGCTCAAAATCCAGAGAAAGCAGGGTGAATTTTTGAGAATTTTCTTATGATTTGCGCCAACCACGGTGGTGCTTCGCAGCTGGTCTGTCGACCTCACTCATATGTATGGGGGCGCCGTCGTATACTCTCGCCCTGGGCCCTAATTTTCCATGGCACGACACTGATCTGGTCCGCGAGTATTCAACAATGGTAGTGTCCTTGAGTTGCACAACAATACTGGTGCGCCAAGGACGGTGGGAGTTATCCAGGAGTTGCAGTATGAAATCCTTCCTCACTCATAGTATTCTACGGATAACTCTCCCATGATTAATCAAATATTGTAAGAGAGGTTAATCATATATTTAAAACACTCATATTTCCCTTTGTTTAACCAGAAAGTGCCGATCGTTTAAGTTAGAGATCTGAAATTCCATATATAGACTTTAAATTAAAAATAAGGAAATACATTTTTGAGCGTTTCTGAAAGCCCCACTACTATGGCGAACAAGGGAGTAATTTGAATAATATTGAAATTTCCCTTTTTTATTCAAAAATTGCAAATGTGGGTTTTCGCTTAAGTTGGCGATGTAAAATTTTATATATAAAGTCTTAAGTAAAAGTAATGAAAAACGTGTTTCATCATTTTCAAAAATTCCACTTTTAAGGAGGAAAACTGTGATCATCCCTATATATAAATTTCCCTTTCTTTATTGATTAAATATCCAATGTGACGATTCGCTTAAACTGAAGTTGTGAAAATCGATAAATAAATTTTGTCATAAAAATAAAGGAATACGTATTTCAGAAGTTTGTGGAAACTCTGCCTCTAAAGGAGGACAATTTCTAGAACTTTAAGATTTCTCACTACGTATTCAAACAATGATTAATGTAAGGATTCGTTTAAGTTGAAAGTGTGAAATTTGTTATATAAAGTCTTAATTAAACTCACTTCTCACAAGGCAGCGCAAGTTTTAAAAATTCTGCTCCTGAAAGGGAAAAGGGGGAAATCTGTAGTGTTATGTGAAAGAGTGAAAGTGACTCACTCGTAGACGCCCTGGTCACGCTAATACGTCTAGAACCGTGAGCTTTAAACAGATAATTACTTTCATTGCGAAAGCAATGAAAAAGACAGGATTTTTTAAAAATACATATGCTAAGAGAGATACAGTGAATTTAAATATTTTGCCCAGAATAGAGTACCACATAAATCCATAAGTTAGATAGGCTATAGGCCCTATTTACTCAGTGTGCAACAAACTGAGTAAATGTGAAAATGTTCTGGATATACACGATATAAGTCAGGGCAGATTTCGCAAATGTATTACAGCTATTCTATGTAACTCTAATATGAACACTGTAATTGGATAGAATTACAGTAGAGCGTCGATTATCCGAACGTCGGTCAACCGAACGACCGCTTAACCGAACTGTGTACTCGCTCGCACCTGTTACTCTCCCACCCTACCGTCCATCATCAACCTCACTCCCAAACCAAGTTTCCCACAGTAGTCGCCGCACTGAGCCACCGCTGGCGGAACATTGCTTCTAATGGGGCCTTCATAAGGCGCTGCTGACCGGGCAAGCCGCCAGTCGCTGTGTTTCAACAATCAGCACACTTCTGTCGGTTTGGCACTGGCTGTAGAAGTAGCGGCAGTATCAAAGCTGTTCACAGCAACAGCTGCGCCAGCTTAGAGTTGAGGCGTGCCGCTCCGCGCAGTTTGAAGGATTGCGCACCCCCAAGAAGAGCTTCTCACGGTGCAAACAGTAACCTTCTGTTCTCTGTTACGACCACTTGTGTGAGTTTGATTATCCGAACAAACCAGTTTTCCGAACACCCATGTCCCCCAATTACTTTGGATAATCGACGCTCCACTGTACCTGTTGTATTCTTGTTAAATAAATAAATAACCTGGGGTATAAATTTCTCATTAAATATGTTGTATTCTTGTTAAATAAATAAATAACCTGGGGTATACATTTCTCATTAAAATATAAACAAACATGTGTCCCTACATTTTTGAAAATTTCCACTTGAACTATGTGTATTTCCAGATTGTATGTTTTTTTCACTGCATTGAAAGTGACGTTGTGTATTACTTGTGATTGCATTACGGGAAAACTGCTGAAGACTTTGAAATGAATTTTGGAACATACTTAGTATTTACCCTAGTTAGGTTTGAACACTCATTTGATTAAGGGGTAGCTATATCCTAAGAGAGCTACAGGGTTAAAAGTGAATGCGAAAATTTATGAGTATCTCAAGAGTCTCTCAAGTGATGAAGATGAAACTCCTCACTGCTAACAAGTGAGTTTCGTTCTACAGTGTGAGATTATGGTAAACTTCCGAACTATGGGAATTCAATACACAACTTGAAGTAGTACATCTATAACTACAGGTTGCAATAGATTAATAAGATCAAAGATAAAATCTGTTTCTCGGGTGATGAATCCATATAAAAAATCCAGCACTCCCTATTGCCTTACTGTTTTTTATAGGCTGATAAAGGTTGAAACCAGAAATCGCTAATTTGAACCAATTCCGGATTGAATAGATGGTTAAGGAAGGAAAACCTACTCTTGGGAAGCTGCATCAATTGCAAGAAACTGCATCTCGATATCTCTTACCGGTTTTGCTCTACGGAAATTAGTATTGAAACCGGAAGTGATAGTAAATACTGTATCATCCATTTCTGGTTTTGGTAGAGTGTTTCGGGTTGTAATAATATGTTCTCTTGACACTCTGAATCGATTGCAGGAAACTGCTCGTTGCTATATATTACAATCCGATAAGTATTGATTCCGGAAATGGCTAATTTAAATTCCGAAATCTGCAGAGGTTTAATGAAGGAGGTGGAACCTATTATTGGGACAATAGATCGATTGCAGAAAACCGTACATCGATATGTTTTACTGTTTTCACTCTGTGGAAATCTGTATTGAAATCGGAAGTAATATTGAATTACAACCACTTGTGGTTTCCGTAGAGTGTTTGGGAAGTTACTTTGAGACGTTGAAAATGAAATGAAATGAAATCTTTGAGTTTTACGTCCCACGATTATGCCGGTTAGGCTAAAGGAGACGGTGAAGATGAGAAATGAATGAAATGGTGGAATGAAGAAAGTGGGAGGAAACGGGAGAGCCCCGAGAAACCCCACGCACACGGTGTTTGTCCATCACAAAGTTCACTTGGCGGGGGCTGTGATCGAACCCGGGACCCCAAGCACCAGAGGTGAACGCTCTACCACTGAGCCACCGCGGCCCCTTTGAGACGTTGAATCATTTGCAAGAAACCTCTTCTCACTATTTGTTACCGTTTCTGTTCTATGGCGATAAACGTTGAAACAGGAAATGACTAACTTAAACACTTCCGGTTTGAATAGAGAGTAAACGGAGAAGATGGAACCGGTTCTTGGGACAGAATCGGTTGTAAGAAATCGCATTTCCATATCTCTTACCATTTTTACTCTGACACCTGTCAACAGACAGACGGACGGACAAGGCCTTCTATAAGACTTCCGACACTTGATGCACAACATAGTTTGTAAACCTAATAAACAAATACGTAACCCAGCATTTTCAGAAATTCCGGTTTTACGAAGTAGGACTGGGGCCAGCCACATTGGAACCGGCATTATGATCGCATCACGCGCCCCCTCCACAAAATTGAGAAATCTGGATATAAAACTGGCTAGCCCACACACAAGGCTGTGGGCACCCCGATTTCATAGAGGGGACACAATGAATACTGCGGGGGCAATAACAAAAGACATCAAGGAACACCACGAAACAACTTTTTATGTATCAATGGGGTCTGTAATGACGAATTCTTTTACAAACGATATACTATGCTGATAAGTATTACGGCATACAAATCCAAAATCATGCACATTCCTGGTAAATGCTTGGTACATCTAGGAACAAGCATATCGTTTCCCACAGAAGTAAGTAAAATATGCTTAATAATGAATTTAAGTTGGTAAATAAAACTACGTGAATTTCATATCTTGTTTTGACTCAATTTTCAAATTCTTTATATCGTTCTGTTCTAGGGGGGGGGTTAGGGCGGCAGTGCTCGCTCTAGCTCCGGGACTGCCCATTCACACTATTAAACAAACATACAGTATATATTCCTTTCATAGACCTCGTTTATGTATACAAATATTTTTAGTTGTCGTATGGCAACCCTGTTTTAGGAAAGGGTGAAGGTAATAGCTATGTTAACCGTGGAGGAGAAAGGGATCTGGTCGAGTCAAGAGACCGGATCCCGATTTCCGTAACACGTTTATCCCCGGCACTAGATATTCTCTCCTGAGCGCGATGATTTGATTGAATCGGCGGCACTGAAGTTGCGTGACAAGCATCTAACAATTAAAGCTCGTGCGCTTGATCCTCTGCGACACAGTCAGGGAAGGAGGCGGGAAAATAGTCTTTATATTAGAGAGACAATAACGCTTACATTCCCATGCCTTACATACAAATTCTCTCCCTCCTCGTTTTCAATCCATCTTAGATAATACGGTTCTCTGTATTCAATGGAGCAACTTACTTCTGAATCTATTACTGCAACAAGAACTAGTTGGATGAAGAAGAGGGGTTAGATTTTTGTTTTAAGAGTTAACAACTCCAGACAGTGGATGGAAAATGGAAAGAGGAGTTGATGAGATTGTAACTTTTTGACCATTTGGAAACTTAGATTTCTGGAGCAGAAATCTGAGGGTCTAAAGAAGTAGGAATGTCGCTGGTTAAACTAATGACTGCGCAGGCGTCACCTAAAGGTTGCTGAAGACTGAAGTGTTATCTAGGCAAAATCCCCTTCTGAAAACAAACTTCAAAAACATACTTATTATTAACATAATACAATAAAAATAATATTTACAATAAATCCTTGTATGTTTATATATTATGATGTGGTATACATAGTATAAAAAGGAATAAATTTAAGCTTTGGAAAGTTTCCGAGATAAAATCAAGAAACATGAACCAAATTGTCCCTAAGTTAAATCATAAACAGATTCATATATAAACAAATCGCTTCTTTTCGTCCAATAATATTGAGGTGCTCAGAGCAGAAGGGATTCAATTCAAGTCCGATTACAAAGTTGTGAAAAAGAGAGATTGCTTGCCCCATTTAAATACATAGAAAAATGAATACCTTTTCTTTTGTTTTCTTTTTTTTACATTATTAGAGTTATTTACAATATCTGGACATGAATCTTTCAAACATTGAAAGTAACTTCAGGTAGACACCTTAAATCTATATTATAAAATTGAAAGTGACTATGTTTGTGACTCTTAATCTCTTGAACCGCCCGACCGATCTCGATCAAATTTTCAACGTAGATGCGGTTCTGATCTGGGAGTGATTTTAGCTATTTATTTTGACAATAGAAGCTAGGGAAGGGGGAGGAGGGGGGCATAGAAAAAATAAATAAAACTTAATAACTCTTGAACCACTAGACCGATCTTGATCAAATGTTCAATGTAGATTAGGTTTGGGACTGGGATGATTTTTTGTTATTTCATTTTGACGGATCAACATTGGGGAAAGGTTGGAGGGGGAAATATATAAAAATCAATAAATATAAAAATAAAAGTGACTATGTTTGTGAATTAATAACTCTTGAACCACCCCATCAATCTCAATCAAATTTTCGACATATATGAAGTTCAAACCTGGGAAGCTTTTTATCATTTCATTTTGACAGTAGATTTTAGGGGAGGGGCAGGGGAGAAGGGGAAATATATGAAAATGAATAAAACTTAATAACTCTTGAAACACCCTACCGATCACGATCTAATTTTCAACATAGAGAAGGTTTGGGCCTGGGATGCTTTCTTCATTTCACTTTTACAATGCAACGAGGGGAGGGGGAAGATATATGTTAAAAAGTAAAAATAAAAGTGACTGTATTTGTGACCATCACGCTAAAACCACCCGACCGATCTTTTGAAAAAAATCAACATAGATGAGGTTCGGACCTGAGGTGGTTTTTATCATATCACTTTCACGGTAGAACTTAGGGAAGGGGGAGAGGAGGGGAGGGGAGTAATCTATAAAAATAAATTAAACTTAATAACTCTTGAACCACCAGACCGAACTTGATCAAACTTTCAACATAGATAGGGTTCGGGCCTGGGATGTTTTCGTCATTTCACTTTTACGGTGTAACCTAGGGAAGGGGGAGGTAGGAGATATATAAAAATCAATTTATCTAAGACTGAAAGTGACTATTTTTGTAACTTAATAACTCTTGAACTATCCGACCGATCTCAATCAAATTGTCAAAATACATGAGGTTCGGATCTGAAAACATATTTGCAATTTCACTTTAACGGTTGATCCTAGGGGAGGGAGAGGGGACGGGGACGTATAAATAAAAACTAATAAAACCAAATAACTATTGAACCACCCAACCAATCCCGATCAAATTTTCAACATATATGAGGGTCGGGCCTTGGGAGTTTTTTATCGTTTCATTTTGACGAGTCAATGTAGTGGAGGGGGAGATGTATGTAAAAAAAATGACTGCCTTTGTGACTTCATCACTCTTGAACCACCCGACCGATCTCAATCAAATTTTCAACATATATGAGTTTAGGGGCAGGGATTGTTTTAGGCTATTCAGTTTGACGATGCAACGTAGGGGAGAGGGAGAGAAATTTCAAAATGATCAAAAATGACCGATATTAGGGTTTAATCCATAGTTTTCGGGGTCGATGAGAGAAACAGTGACACTTCTGATGCTGTTTTGAATCCAAGTTCAACCCTGATAGTTGGGGAAGGTGAGGGGGATAAACATTTAAAAATGATCGAAAATGACCAATATTAGTGTCTAATCCATAGTTTTCGGGGTCATTCAGATGAACAGTGACATTTCCGATCCGGTTTAAATCTAAAATCAGCCCCACAACCTGGGGGAGGGGAATATATATATATATATATATATATAGGGTACAGCGGGGTAATTTGAATAATTTCAGACATTTTCTCATATATCTCGGAAACTGTAATTGGTATTCAAATATAAAATTGTGAAAAAAACCTTTGAACCTTACTATAACTTAACAATTTTTCTTAAGATAGTATCTGAGATACATCATTGTGAAATTTGGGTATTCAATTTCCCCGCCGAAATTTGGAAAAACGTAAAAGTGAGGGGCAATTTGAATAACGAGTGGGGTAATATGAATAACCAACGAAATAAACAAGTCTTATAGAAATAATGTGTAAACTATTTAATAGTTAGATTGCAATTTCTACGGTAGTTGAAATATGCTAGTTTTGAATGAAAAGAAGTAGGCCTACATAAATTGTAAATATGCGTCACCTATAGCTATCTTTTTGAATGTAGGCATACACTAAAAAAAATGTTCAGAACACTGTCTAAGGCAAAGAGCCGTAATTGGTTAATTCATCTTCCATCGTTCGTATTTAACGACAACGACAACAGATAAACTGTTTTCGACCTTCTGCACCGACACAGACTTCGTAGAACTATGTCTTACAACGCTGGCAACGAATACAGTCTCCCTTTCTAGCAGAACGTTCTGAATAGTAATTAAGAAGGCAAGAACAGCAATTCCTTGTTTGACTTTCATTGCCTGCAGCCATCTTTAGACTTAGGCCTACATTTTTGTCACTGGAAGGGGTAGAGGATATCAGTTTCTTTCGAGCATTCATTTGTTTTTTTCTTGGAAGGTTCTGTATTAGCACTCTGTTTTCTTGTAGTGTCATTGGATATTGTTGCACCCGATGCTTGCGTCTTTCCTCGGAGGTGTTTTATTCTCATTGCCCTAATATTTTCAGAAGTTGAGTGGCATGATTTTCCTGCGACACGACGTCTCTTCTGCACACAAACTTTTTCTGGGCTGGGAAGCACTTGTTGTATGGATTGGTCTAATTTCACTGCTATTCAAATTGCCCCGTTTTGAATTATCCAAATTGCCCCGCAGTCGACGAATACTCCATTCAGAACGTGGTATGAAAACTGCTGATTAGTTGACGCCAATATACAGTATATCAATGCCCCACATGCTACTGATACTATTATAATCCAGAGCGGTTTCATTTTATCTAGTTAATAAGAAGGAAAACTTAAGGAAACAACGTTGAAAATTATAACGACCTAAAAATACACACATTCGTACTTACCTTGCAGCAAACAAAAAATCGTATAAGCCTTCAGAACCGAAGGAATAGTTTGTATTTCTGAGAGCGACTTCTACAAACCACCACCTACAAATCCACCGCAGATTCACTAACATGGCGAGCCGCGTTTCCACTCCAGCTGGCAAAATGCTTAACATTATTCAAATTCCCCGCCTATTCGAATTACCCCGCTGTACCCTATATATATATATATATATATATATATATATATATCTGGGTCATGCTATTTGAAAAGGTGTTTTTGAGGGTTTGAAAAACGAAATTTTCACAGTGTTCAAAATCATGTAAAAAAGTAAATCTCTACTTTTTTATGCTCATGTAAAAAGTCAATCAGCAACAGGCCTCAACGATCGATAAAAAATGGTTGAAAGAACCTTGCCGGCTGACAGTCGAGTCTTGGTTTTCACTAGTGCTGTTTCCCCTTTCCTCCGCCACTCCTTATTAGCTTATTTGAATTCAGGAGTGTAGTTGTGAACCCATGATTCGTCGCAGGTGAGATCCGACTCAAAAATGAATCACCTTCTTTCGCAAACCTTGCTTTAAGCCTCTGATAGACCTCCAAACGTCTCAACTTCAGATTTTCGGTCAAAAGGTCCATCTGTAACACACTTTACGTAACTGTAGGTCGTTGTTGATGATTGCTTGACAGCTCCCATAGCTGATTCCGATTTGTTCTGCAATTGCTAATACTGTTACTCGTCGATCGTCATCAATAATGACTTTAACGTCACGAATGTTTTCATCCGTAATGCTGGTCCGAGGATGGCGATCGTGTTGCTGATTTTTCACACGTTCTCGTCCTTCCTTGAACTTTTTATGCCAGGCATACACACGCGTCCTTGACAATGTTTGATCCCCGAACTGTGCAGTCAATCTCTGGCAAATTTCTGCCGCTGTAACTCCTTCACGAGCAAGAAATTTTATAATTATGCGTTGCAGAGTGGAGGGGTGCACCTATTGCTCCGACATCATGAGCGGTAACGACGAAATGGCGGGAAATATCTAACAGCACGCTCTCTCTACTCCCAGCGGTCTTGCCTAAACATAACAGAAGCGACCGGCCAGTGTGGAAGGCCGAGTGCCCTCACCTTCATCTGCATATCAAAATGCAGATGAGTGCACATTTCCCTATCAATATGTTAATTTAGGATAATCTGTGAATATATTAATTGCTGATTAATTAGCATTCATTTAGCATATCATGTAACTATTATGAATATTATTGGGTAAACACAGAGCGTAATACGATATTATTAACATGCTTTTGATTATATATTTTATTCATGTATGTACTTTTATTCCTTCATAGTTTATGAATATCATTAAATTTTTCGTGCATCTCATTAATGGGAAATTGAATGTATATAATTACATGCGTTATTGGATTTACATATCCTGCATACATATTCTGCATAAAGAATATAGAAGAAATCATATTATATTTAGTTACTTCAAATATAGAAGTTTGAACTTCGTGTTACAGAGAGAGCTGATCTATCTTTTTCTCCCAAGATGCACTGCGTATTTGAAAACTTGTACTTTATTTTGACTATTTTTATGTGTAAATTATTAATATTACCGTATTACGCTCATAAGTTCTTGGAAAGACCGTTAAAATTCATGACTTTATTTGTCATCGTGTTTCCCGACGTACAAGACATTTAGATCTTGTGGTATTGTCAAAATTTACCTATAACAACAGATGTTTCCATCTCTCTCTTTCTTGGCATGATGGCTGCCGGATCTTAGCAGACGTATATAGGGAGGCCAATGGAAAAAAGATTCCCTACGCGTACTATGAGTGATCATCTGTAAATATTGATATAATTACATTCTGTATATATTATGTTACCTTTTTGTGTGTATAATAATGTGTTGCTATTCTTTGTGTAATTATTACAAGTGAAATAAGTTTGTGTATCATATTCCTGCCATAGACTGTTGTTTTGGACATTAGTTTTCGAAGTTGCCGCTTGTCTCTATGAGGGCAGCACCTATCAGGACTGAGTAGCTCTTCACAAGAGAGCTTTGGCGGTCCCAAGTGTTCCTTGTAGTCAGACCACCCACAGTTTAGCCTCCAGCTATCAAAACTCTTTGTGGCTATTCTGGGAAGAGCGAGTCCCTGAATTTCCTGGAATTCGCGGAGGTTACTAGGTTTTGGTGGACATTGTGATGTTAAGTTGATTCTAAAGTTCGAAAGTGTTTGGATGTCAGAACCCAGAGCGGTGAGACGTTTCGTTCTCCCAGGAGCTCTGATGTTTTAAGTACATGGTCACCCATGTATCGCGAAGTCGGGTGTGATAGTATACTTATTATGTGATAGTGGTTCTCACAAGCCAGTGTGTGAGATGTATCTTGCAGTGAAATAGAAACAGTGAAATTTATTTCAATTATCAAACACTTCATTGTTCAAGTATTTAATTTACCAATTTTACTATCAGACACCTGAACTGTGGTTATGTTGGCCATGCCTGTGCAAGCAATTTCAGTTTAACAGTATAGCTGTGAACTTACTTTCAATAGTGCAGTGGCACTAAAGTAACATTCCTGTCATGGAATACTGTAGTATATATCAACGGATCTCAGCCGAGATCTAGTGGCCTGTCTCAGTAAACGACACGGCCCCTCCTGAACTTTTAACAAGGAGAATACCAAATAAAGTGGTAATAACTTTTATACTAACGAATTTCTGTGTCAGTTGTGACATGTTTTTAACGTCTCCAGTTGATTACATCATCACCGTCAAGGGACATTCAGATTCCCAGTAACATAAATGTCAGAACTAAGTGTATCCTGCTTGTGATTACCATCACAACACCTTTTCAAGTCCCTTCCAGTAAGCAGAGACTATCGAAGAAGTGGACATTAAGTCATCAGATTACCAACATGGAATTGTGTCAAAACTTCTAAATTGAGTTTAAATTTGTATTATTTTTATTTATTTTTTTTATTTATCCTCTCTACTCCTCCTCTCTGTATAGAGACAGTGAGAGACTATAAACTCATAACAATGAGGAGAATTTTTCTGTATGCTTAACAGCTTATTATTTTAAGAGGTCAGCCAGATCTCCAGTGTGTACAAAATAATCTGTGTCCAAGTATAATGATATATATATATATATATATATATATATATATATATATATATATATATCAGTGTGAATGGTGCACCAGTGAAAGTAATTTTCAAGTAAGTGAGCGTTATGTAAAATGATATATGTGTGTGTATACTTCAGTCATCTGGCTATTCAAGCTGGAGAATAAATCTCTATCTTTAACCAGTAGCAAGAGGGTGTCTATTTTCCTGAATGGTGAGTACCCTATTGCTAATCCAAATGTTTTTATTCCAGGATTGAGAGTTAACTGAACATTTTCCCCTTTCTCTAGTACTACTGACCACTTTCCTGAATGGGGCCCAGGAAAGCTTCATGCCCAGTGAACCAAAGAGACACAGCTATGAGTGTAAAGGGTACATAACAGGCTGCTACCTGTTGGTTTGAAATCTTTTCTTTTTTTATTTTTTTACCTCATTAAATGTTTGAGAACCCTTTACAAGTAGCTGCTGAGACCATAGCTGTCGTCAGAAATCCCTGAGATATATTTTGTAATTAAAACCCTGAGATGTGGCGGCTCCAGCAGGAGATCACCTTAAACACTCCTAGTAGGGATTTACATATGTAAGAGCAGTTCATTAGTATTTTCATTTATATTTACATAAAATTTGAATATCCCTCGTCACTCCACCACCTTTTTATTGTATTGTGTATTGGTGCTTTTGCCTTGTGTGCATAGTTTATATCTATTGCTCTTTGCACCTCACACCAGTCCTAGCAACTGTTGATGTTCAGGAACAAAAATCCCGTTTTTATCCCCCCCCTCGTAATTGTTTATTATAAGGAGAAGAAATACGATTGCGCATTCAAAATATAGTTAGTTAAGAGGCCTCATTGTGACGAAATTAAACTTCCGCTAATTTTACAGATTTTGTGTAATATCTTGAAAATGGATAAAATTAATAAAAAGGTGGAAGCTCATTGTACTAGACAATATTATTTTGCATGAAATACCGTTATCATGACTCACCTATGTACTTTAGTTTTGCAGCCATTATTTATCGTGAAAATAAATGTCGTAACTATAAAATGTTCGCAAAGCGAAAGCAGATAGGTGAGTCGTGATAACGGTATCTCATTTAAAATACTCTTGTCTAATATACTGCTTTTCCACTTTTCGATTAATTTTATCTATTTTGAAGATAATACAGATCACATTCCCTCCGTGCACGCAGTAATGAACGGAGGTGACATTACTTTATTAGCACGGAGGTGACAAATTCAGCCATTATGGCACGATTAAGATATACACCTAAGGTTAGATTCTGTTTACCCTTATTTTCAGCATTAATTCTTAAAGAGTAACATTATTATTCAACTAAATTAAATCATCATCTATAAATACCTTCTTATAATTTCGAACGGAGTTGACAGCTTGTGTTGAACCAAATTATAACAAGTGCGATTTCAGACTAATGAAAAGGAACAATCACCACCAACAAACTTACCTCGCTTAACTGGCGCCTTCCTTGGAAAGTTCCATAAACTAGCAAGTCCTGAGACTATGACAAAAATGAAGTTGAGAAATATGGCGGACATATATGTTTTTTAAAATACATTAGCACGGAGGTGACAAAAAAAAACTGGATACAGAAAAGAATGCTACTTTTAATAGCATAAAAAAAGCTTTAGCTTATAAATTTATTTCCATCTATTCATTGATATTCATAGGTTAAATAAGTCGTCTAATACTTGGCGAATAAAAGATAGTACTTTAATAATTTCGAATCATTCAAGTAAAACTGTAAATGGTTACAGCGCACGGAGGTGACATATCACCTATTTTGACATCAATATTTTTAAATGAAATTATAAAAATATTACTGAGTTCATTATTAATTTCAAGTTACCTTTGCAATGTATGTACTTATACAATTTCAACGTGTTTTGATTTCTACCTGCCCCTGAGCATATCAATTACATTAAAAATCCCATTTCAAATAGAATGACCCATATATATATATATATGTAAATGATCGAAAATGGTCACTATCAGTGTCGAATTTATAGTTTTCTGGATCCCTTAGATGAACAGTGGTACTTTCGATCCCGTTTAAATCCAAATTCAAACCCACAACTTGGGGAGGGGGAAGAAGAGATATTTAAAAGTCATCGAAAATAACCTATATTCGTGCTGAATCCACATTTTTTCAGGTCGCTGAGATGAACGGTGGCACTTCCGATGCCATAGCCCGGAACATGGTGGTGGGGGAAATATATATATGTATATATATAAATGGTCAAAAATGACAGATACTACTGTTGAATCTATAGTTCTTGCGGTCGCCGAAATGAACAGTGACACTTCTGATTCTGTTTAAGTAAATTTTCAGCCTTGACACTTGGGGGATGAGGAGGGATGACATAACATTAAAATGATCCAAAATGAGCAATATCAGTGTGCATTTAAATTATTTATTTCAACCCAGCGAAGAGGGTAATATATGCTAGTATGAACTAAGTCTGAAATAGCAAAACTATTCATGGCTTTGGATTGAATATTGTAACAAAAGAAACACTGATCAAAGATTCAACACACACTTTATTTTAAACTATAATATGTTACAGTTTCGGATATCTAACATATCCTTCATCAGACACTACATAGACACTATTAGACACTATATAGTATCTATATAAATGTATAGTGTTATTAGAGTCTATATAGTGTCTGATGAAGGATATGTTAAATATCTGAAACTGCAACACATTATAGTTTAAAATACAGTGTGTGTGTTGAAGCTTTGGTAAGTGTTTCTTTTGTTATAAGTCTGAAATGACCAAAATTGGACTTGGATCCCTGGTGCACCAAATGCCCCAAATTATATGTAACAACAACGCAGACAAGAACATCGTTTGACAGATTACCTATTATGATGCATTTTCTCATTGATTTTGGCCAGTTTAGGCCCTATTTTAGTTTAAAGCTGGAAATGAATTTTATCCTACTTACTGTAAAACTAATAAGAAATTTAACCTTATGATGCCCACCTAGGGTCCGTGCGGACCCCGGGCTTCAATATGTTCATGTATCTTCTCTGTTTGTGTCACATCCTTGTCTACGACTCAGGACATCTCCGTTTAGGATGTTTTCAATTCACTTACAAAATTTACTTCTTGTACGCTTTTGTATTTAGAAATTATTAGAACATTTAAGAATCAAAACGTATCTAGCACACCAGGGGTCCGTGCGGACCCCACGGTTTTCCATGCTCTGATAACCCGCAGAGAGATAAATATATGGAGAAATATATGTTTTCAACAAGTAGATCATGAACGAGGCAGTAAAAGATCTTGTAAAACCATGGTTAAATAAAGGAAGAAGTACGAAGAGTGATCAGAAAGTAAGGTTACAAATCCTGCAGTGAAACGTGTATAAATCATATCATACAACTAATACATCCAACAGTTAGTACATACATTAGATTACTTTTAGACAAAGTCTCCATATTGGATAAGGCACTTGTCGCTTTATGGGATGAGTATGAAGATTCTCTCCGGGTAAAAATTCTGTCCTTGCGTGTTCAGCCACGTTGCTAGGAAGTGTTGCATGTTCTACTCCGAAGCAAAGTAAAGTCCTCCTAGATGCTGCTGCCGGCATTAGATGCCGTAGCATAATCCTTCTCTTGTCCTGAATCAGATACAACACTGAGCTGTGTTGAAATCTGTTGACGCAGTGCTGGGTCGGCCACTGCGCTCCTCATCGGTGACATTTCCTCTACCAGCCGCAAACTTTCTACAACATTCTTCGACATGCTGACGAGACATTACCGTTTCTCCGTAAACGCGTACTAGCTGTCGGTGAATTTCAGCCGCGGTTACATGCTTCGCACACGGAAATCGAATATCTGATAACTAGGGCTTGGAATTTGAAGACCTAAAAAATGTCTAAAACGGACCTATAAAAAGACCTAAAAATATCTAGAAAAGGACCAAAAAACTGGAAAAAAGGACGTAAAAATGAGACCCAACTTAATTAGAACTACATATTTAATGAATACAATGCTCAAGAAATACAAGCTTCTGGTAGGTTAACAGTCTGTCCTTCTTCCACAAACTGAAGTACAAACTAAAATAAGAAAACTTCCCCACCGTCACCCTTCCTTTCTGGAGGACATTGTTTTTCCTCCTTATTTGACTTATGATTGTTGTAGATCTGGTCTTATCAGTCCAGTCGTTAAAGAATGTCTTATCTTTAAATTTTTGTTACTAAAGAAAAGATGTTTAAGAGGTGGTGGTGATTCGAGTTAATGGCCAGGAAATTTATTGTGGAAAGATGAAGTGCAAAAAAAAGACGTTAAGACCTATGAAAAGCTCAAAAAAGAAGAATAAATTTTTAAAAAAGCCGAAAAGGGACAAATAAAATCCAACAGTTTCTGGCCTACAATGACCCAAAATGAACATATATTATGTCAAGCTTCGTCTTCGGGCACTCTTTAAAAAAAAATAATTAAAAAGGATTTTTCCTCAACTTCCGGGCGCTACTGATAACACTTTTTCGGGAGACCAGGTTTCCAAACGAGTTGTCGTTTCTGTTTAGCTGCAACTAGCGCTGTAGGTGGCGAGTGGCTGGTACTCTTCTCATTTGTCAACTCCATGACTTTTGAGGAAAACGTCATTTCCACTTCCTGTTCAGCTAGCTGGTTACAAACAAACCAGCTTTGAGCGGGTTATATGAAGTTTACATGGTACTCGCCTCTGAAAATGATTTATTTCGTTTCAGGATATAACTATAACAGTTTCAGAGGTACATGGAGAGGAGTTTTTTTTTGGGGGGGGGGGTCGCAAGAATGAAATTAGAAACATGGTACTATATAATATATTAAAGAGAAATAATAACAAAGCCGCATTGTACAACAAGCGATATAATGATTAATTATTTATTAGGCGAACAGATATATATCAATCTTTTTGAAGGACACTATATCTCCTTGCATATTCTAAATTAAAATACACATATTTTTAGCTAAAGCTCCCTTGTTCTCTCTTTTTGGTTTGTTTGTTTGTTTGTTTGTGACATTTTTAGGCTAATATATATTAATACTCAGAACATTGTAAAATCGTTTCTAAGTAAACTAATAATTGAATCACACATTTAAAGGCATACTATAATCTTCGAACAGTGCCTGACCCAGCATGGAGTATGATTCTCGCCTACCTCCGCTCTTTCCGATCCTCACCAGCGTAAGTTCGATAACAATATTTTACCCTTGTAGTTACATATATGTCATATGTGTAAAAATTTGAAACTCTTGATACAATTGAGATTTGTATGCAATGGATGATTTTAAAATTGGCAAATCGGCGTTACACATATATGTAAGACAACCGCATTTAAGTGAACACAAGCTAACCTAACCGTACCTTTACCGCATATGTATGTTGGTAAGAGTATAGTACAAGCAATATATTAAGTTTAAACCAGACTTGTTAATTTGTCTTATCTTGTTTGACATAAACTATAATTGCTCCATCCTATCGATCCACACTAAGTACGCATAAAAAATACAGGATTTTTTTTTTATATTTATGTCTAATCTACGAAAACAGTTCTGTGCAAGAAAATTATTTATGTAGAGGGAGAACATAGAAACAGCGTTAAAAATGTATCATGGTTACTAAGAAATTGAAATGCAAACGCTTTTCGTACCTTTCTTTCCACGCATACCCACCTTCTCTGATCAGCCTGCTCCCTCCAGATGAATCTTTACATGCGCTCGAGCTTCAAGCTGACCTTAATCACCATAGATGTATTATTAACGTGAAGTGACCACCGAGCGTAATTTGGTACGTGTTTTCGTTATGAGTTTTAATACATGTATATTCTGGCATGTTACAAATCTGTACGCTGTTTGTGGCAGACGCAAAGAAAACATAACATTAGAATATTAAATAGGATAGTTAGAGAGTTATACTTTTTAAATAATTATTTCTGGTGACGCATTTCAATTTTACCAGTGCCAAGCCTGTTATGGACCCCCTTAACGAAAGAATGAACAATAAATTAAGAAATTATTTCAACGAAGAGTTATAAGTTTTTAAGATCAAGTATTTTTTTTTAAAAAAATCAAGTTTTTCTTCCATAATAAACAATTTCACTGAAGCTAAAAAAAACAATTTATCAAAAGTATATAGCATAACAATTTTCAATAATTTTCATTAAACTCAATCTAAAATTATTACTAAGGGACGCTCATGTACTTGCTTGGGATTCTCACTTACTTGTGTCCAGTAAGTTATTGGAGATTGCAGTAATTAAAATGTAGAGTAATTTTGTTTCATACTGAAATAAATATAGGCTTCCTATACGCATAGAGTAAATATATTTACTGCTATTCGTGAAAAATGTTGCCTTTTTTCCCATAATTTTAAGTTCCTCTTTCACAAGACTCACAGGTGCTACATACAACGCCATTGAAACTGCCTTAGCAACCACCGTAGAACCAATATGGCTGCGCCCAGTAAATTTTACAGCAGACGATTTCATCAGCGTATTTCTTTACACCTCTCATTTCTCTATAACACACAAAACTCCAGAAATATAGGTCTTTTATGCTTAGTTTCTGATCCTAACTGGTATAACCATGGACAACTATTTGACAGGCACCGAGCTCACCGAAGACTTGCTTTTTCAGAGAACAAGAGTTGGTAAAATGAGAAAGTGCAAAAGGGTCATCCCTAGTAAAATGGTTAAAACTCAGAAAAAGGTCACTCTTGTCCTTTGATGGAGAGTTGACCCTTTCGAGCTATATTCCAAAGAATAATAGATCGGTCCTGCTATTGTCTTGAGTGCATCATGATAAGACGGTAGTTGCCAGAAAGAAAAAAACGAATTTCATAATAACGTATGATGAAACTAAGTCGGGTGTGAATACACTCGACCGTCTCTACAATTATGCATGCAAAAGAAATGTGAGGCATCGGTTTATGGTTCTCTTTCTCTCAGTAATTCATTGTATCATAAAAGGCTTTGATGATGTTTTTGCAGCCGAAGTTCCCACAATATCATGCTGCCAGAACTCAAAAGAGAAGAATATTTTTGAAGAAACATTGTCAGCAATTGGTGAATAAGGAAAGCCAGAGGTATTTTGAAAATCCTCAGGAGTTACAAAGTAATGTCCAAGAAGCTATTACTGCGACTGATCAGTGAAGTATATAAAATGGCGATCTGGAACGACCCAGGACAAGAAGCATTAATGCATATGTACTAATTGTGGTTATCCAGCTTTTCGGGAACATTTGAAAAATGTGAGTAACATATATCCTGCTGAACTCTGAAGTAAAGTATGTTACAGTGCAGTCCATGTTAAGAAAAGTGAAAGGGCAGTACGTAAATATGTCACTAGAATATATTGTAGTACAGAAATGTTTCACTATATATATATATATATATATATATATATATATATATATATATATATATATATATATATAGTGTGACTATTTTAACCGTAAATAAAAGTAAGCAACTGTATTTAACAATATAATAAAACGAAAGATAATGAAAAATGTGTTTACTAATAATATTATTGGTTGGGGCCCAGGTTGCTATTAATGTAAACTTTGAAAGGTTGTCATCACAAGGTTGATTTTAGCATATCACAAAAGTCCCGATGAAACTGATCAATCGATTTATTTTCGTGAACTATTAAAAACAATATTGTACCATTTAGAGATACGGTGTTAAAGGTCACTGATTAATTTGTACAAAGTATTTTAGTTATTCCGATTAACACCTTGACTGCCACCATATCTATTGACCGTTATCACCTGTGCACCGTGGGCAAGCAACAATCCGCCAGAAATACTATGTTTACGCCTTTCTTTTGGCCCCATAAATGTATAAATTTCTTTGTGTATGGTTTTGCATATATGCAGTGTGGGCATTAAATTTTGACTTCTACGAAATATGTATTGCATACACACATTTAATGCAATATATTGTTTGTTTATGGAACTCCATACACATTGCAGTCAACGTGTTAAGCGCCAAACCACTTTGTTGAATATTGATATACAAACTATTTAAAGATATTTCGAAGGATAACAATGTTTTTAAAATGTGATGTCTGTGGTACAACGCTTGTGTGGGACTGGGAAAGAGGTCCCATGGATTTGTAACTCTATCACAAAGATAACTATTCCTCAGTAGTGGTAGTTCGACGTTCTCGGGACAAAAACTCTGTACGGGATCTGGACAATGAGTATTGTGTTTGAGTACACACAGATGTACGTGTAGGAACAATGTATGTGTAATAAATTATGATAATTCACATGTCGGCTTTCTTGAAGAAAATCGTATGATTGTTTAGGAAAGCCCAGATGTGTGTGGTTTTTCTTTTAATGTGTTCAAAATTCTCGGATAATAGGTGTATGAACTTGAGGAAATGCCAGTGTTCATGTGGGAACAATGTATGGAATTTAACACAGATGTTTGTATGAGTAATAAATTAGGGTCATTGACATGGCGGTTTCATTTATTCTTTGTTCGCAGAGAAGTAACTGGAATGATTACGTGAATGGATGCACTACACAGGAGAAACTTATTTAGGGAGCGCAGGTGTATCTTAATTTTTCTATTGTTGACAGGAATTTTGTTGGAATGATTACGTGACTGGATGCACGTACAAAGGAATTGAATGTTTTCATTATATTCAAGAAAGTAGCTGGAATGACTGGCCACATAAAAAAATTCCAGGAACTTCTGATAATAGGGTGGATGTCAACAAAGAAGATAAAATATTTAAAAAAAATTGTAGGCAATGCAATTATATGTAGTGAGTGAGTGGGGATTGCTCCTAACTGCTAGTTGGAAGAACAACGTGTTTTTGAAGTATTGTAGTATTGGTTATTGATATTTTTATTGATAGCTGAATAAAATATGCAGATTATGTCTAGAGAACAAATTGATAGAATAGATGATTAAAATCAAATAAATTATATTAATTTGTATACATTTATGTTTAAATTTGCATGAATAATAAGCACTTTTTGGTTGTTAGGAGATAGGAAAATATACCATGATAAAAGGTAGCTATTTCTGTTGTAGCTTGTTTGAGCTTCACGGCAGGAGGTGGAGTTTGTTAACTTGAATAGCAAGACTCCAGAAATGAAAGACGAGAGACAGAGATTTTTTTTATAATATTTTATTCCGCCCAGAAACTTGTAGGAACCAATAATAAAAGGAAAGAGGATTGCTTAGGTTAGAACGAGGAGCGAATGATAATTTGTTTCCCATTGCGTGAAGGAGGTCCTTTTGGGGTAAAGGAACCCTTTTCAATTGGCCTGTCCCCTGTCAACCAGCTTGTTTTAAGGCCCTGCTACCTAAGGTTAGGAATCCTTACAAGGTGGTAGACCTTTCTTTACCTGGGGTTTATTTTTATTTGCAGGGGTAATAAATCTTTACCTGAGGTGAGTGTTATTTTCTTCTTTGCAGGTACAAGATTTCTTTAACATATTTTTGCATAAATTAGTTTAATTTTTAATAATTAGAATAATGAATTAATTATTCATGAATGTTAATTAATTGGTAATGATGACTTTTCGTGTTTAACGTTTATTTCAGGGGTGTATCATGATATGTACAGTATAGACTAGTATATATTGTACATACATATATTAAATATTGTGGGAGGAAACGGATACAACTCTAAGAAAAGTATTTCAAGTCTTTATATGGTGATTTCAGTGGATGATACGGAATTTTAGAGTAGACTGTCACCTTTTCATTGATGATTGGGTATAATCGTGTGCGAAACTCTGTCTAATCACAACATAGATGTGTATATGAGTACATCTTCTCAATGGATGTATGTATGCATGTTCTTCTTAATATGTGGACAGGAATATATATACAACGTTGCATGCATAATATTTTCCGTATGCTTTGAGTGATGCATATTATAACTTTGAATGTAATGTTGGGTTGCATAACTTCTATGGTGTAATGTTGGGTTGCATAACTTTCGCTTTTCTGTTTGCATTGTAGAATTATATACTGTGACTTTTTATACATGTAAGTGTTCTAACCTTGCCTTGAATGTAATGCTGAGCATAATCCTTGCATAACCTTTTTGATGTAATGCTGGGTTGCATAACCTCTCCTTTGTTGTAATATTGAGCTCCATAACCTGTACCTTTACTTTGTATTGAAGACTTGTATATTGTAATTTTTATACATGTAAGTGTTTGAAAAATTGACTTTTTATACATGTAAGTGGTTTAACCATGTCTTGATTGTATTGTTGGGGTTCTATAAACTCTATTTTGCTTGTAATGTTAGGTGATAACCTTAAATTTCTTGTTTGTAATGTACGCTTATATATTGTGATTCTTTACCTATGTAAGTGTTTTCACCATACGTTGTTTGTATTATTGGGATGTGTGTTGTGAGTTTTACATATGTAAGTGTTTGATAGACATGTTTTAGTTGTATCATAAACGTATATAATATCAGTGTACTATAAATCGTTTGCTTTTTTATATCTTTTTAACTGAAGTCTTTCATTTCCGCGTTCCTGTAGAAGACATTATGACGTTATTGATTATAACAGGGTTTGCAGCTCATGTTGGTTTACCGTAAGAAAATTTTGTGTATAACATAAATAACCTTTGTGAAGCATACATATTCCTTTTTTATCCTATATAGAATACACATACTTATTGATAAGACACCAATATTTTGAATAAAGATTTTGAGCGCCACATAAAGTATTATTAAACCAGGTACCTAAATTTAATTGTATGATTGGTAAATACATTATATAACGCAGTATATGTATTCTTCCTTTATCTTATACAGAATACACATACTTATTGATATGATACCTATAATTGTTCACATAGATGGTCATCATTTTAAATAAAACATGTAATTGAAATTTGTGTCAATTGTTTATCAGCATTAATTCTTGTTGTTTAGTGATACACATGGCACGGTATGTTATTGATTACAGAGATTATTTACATATATTTAGATTATTCATAAAATTTTGGGTATTCACTCTAATAAAATAATTATATATTTACAGTGTTCTTTAAATAAGGCATTCACAATATTAACATACTTACATTATTTACAAATTTACAATACCAATATTTAAAACATACTATTTACATATTCATATTTTCAATATTTACATATTTTACATATATACACGTGGGGAAGTGCCAATTGTCGGGTGTTGTGAAAATATTTATGATATTTGGCACTGTAACATATCCGAGAATATTATGACTATGTCAGTATGTTAGGATCACGAGGACACGCTGTTTCCTTTTGCATTCACACATTTGTTATTTACATAAGATTATCCAAATATTTACAACACAATCATACGACACGCCTAATTCTTTGATAACCATAAGGCAATGTTCTAAAGTCAGTCAAACTGTTAGGATCAAGTCGTTGTCTTTTATTGTCTGCCTTTTGGTGTCTCTTAGTTTCGGGCCTGAACAAACCCCGGTTTTCTAACAATTCTCCCTAGATTGTTTAACTGCTTTTTGTTAACTTTATCGCGAACTAGATTAAAAAAATTATCAAAATTAATTTCTTAGCACGTGCGATGCTATAAAGTTATTCCGACAATTTTAAATACATAATCTACTTTTCCCGTCCCAATGTCTTTCAAACGGTACGCGCAATTTTTCGGGCCTAATCCTATAAATGCATTTACTTCCCACACTTCTGGAACTTCGTTAGTTAATTCATCCAGATAGGAACCCAAAGAAAACGTAGGTTCCTTATTACGCGGCTGTCCAAAATAATACTATCGGTGTCGCAGTACAGCACGCAGTCAGTCCCTTCTGTTGTCAATAATTCATTAAATTTTAGACGTGCCCACGAGGTGATAAACGCGGCAAGAACAACATTTGAGAACTTCCACTGTTTGTTTTTGTTCTACGTTACAATAAGGTGGCGCTCACCAATAAGTAATACAGTTCGCACCTCGTATTGCGGTGCCCATAGATAAGTCAAAAAATTTTTCGGAGTATCAACAATCACAGATTGCGATAAATCCATTCGCTGTCACCATTTACCAACAATAAATTGAGGAATATTTTGGAAATATACCTCAATCCCAGGTTCAATTCAATGTTTTTTCGTTTAACTGAATACCTTCATAGGCATAATGTATTTTTGTCTTCTTTTCTTTTGAAAGAAGCAGGGAATCCTTAAGATTTCTGCTTCAATTGAAGAAAGGAATTCACATAGTTTTTCAACAGACCATCTGAATCCCCTTTTTCAGGATCCATGAGTTCGAATTCCCAAATTTCACTTACTTGCAGATTTTTGTATCCGTGCTGTAAACCTACATGGAGGTCAGGGGTACAGTACGTGTCGGTTAAGTCACGCTCGGAATGGCTATGCACGTAATTATCAATTCTTTTTTCATACACGTACAGCACAACCCAAACAAAAGCCAACCGTTAGGCGAATATGGTAAAATTGAAAAATATAAGTCATTTGGAGGCAAGATAATGCATTTTACTCATCCATTAATATTTTCCACTTTTGGAAAGTCCGGCCCCTTGTATATTTTTGGCTTACCTACAGGCATCGGTTTACGTGCCATCACCCAAGGGTATAACGATGTTACATCATAATACGCCACGGTCTCTTCGCTGGCATATTCGTACAAAGCATTAAAACATTCGGTACGTCCGCCATGAAAACTATGCTTGGCTATCAGGTAGTCAACAAAATCCTTACACTGAGTTTGAATCAACTCTTGTAAGGTTTTATCGGAATTCATCCAAAGGTCCCAATCGCATTCCGACATTTGAACAACATTAAGATTTAATTGTTTCAGAAATGTTATTTTCGTTCCGGTTCGAAAAGTGTATTTGTTCGGGGTTCAAATTCATCGAAATTATACCTCCGAAATCGTTTTTCCAAACAATTTCCGGAATGGTGAATATCATTACCCCTGGTACGTTCTAAGTACCGTAACCAGTACATTACCTTCAAGCTTTGCCGGTCACAGTGATCAAGCCCATAAGGTGGAATAATTCGAATAATTTCTTTAGGTAAATATAAGGTACGATAGGTCAGTGTGGCCAAACTAGCGATAGTGGGTGCAGCGATAAAACATTGAATGCCATTCGTTTTTCCCTCAATTAAGTTTGAAAATTTAATTACAGCCTCTGCTAAAATTTTGACATTTCAACAATATGCCACCATCTCGTTTTGGAGATCATACTGCTCGTCACTTGCAGCACATTCTTCGTGCCAAACGATAAGTTGTTATCTCTCTTCCGTGCTCCGTGAATCAAGGTCAAAATATTCCAAAGCGTGAACAGGATCTACATAATTTTGATTTTTTAAAGTGTTAAATAAATATGAGAAATCTACCTGCAGGAACTTGTGTCTGCAGGGAAAACTGTCGGTTTAATTGCTAATTTGATCAATGAGTTTGTTAGTATTCTTCCGTATCCTAGCACTAGTTCTTCACCAGAATGTCTAAGGTATGGTGCTGGAACAAATGAATATTTTCGTCTTGTTAATAGTACATCGAAACATTATACTTATTTTGGACTATCAGGGAAGGAAGTTACCATTGAATATATGCGCACCAATGGAATTGATGACCCTGAAAAATATATTCATTCATTATTTGAATTTGTAAGGGAGCATGCGTTAAATGACGTCGATGATTACATGTATATTGGCATAACAATAGAAAGTTCTGGTTCCAAGCTCAAGAAAGCAATATACATGTCGTGGCGTCAAAAGTCGCAATTGAGCCCTGAGGTTCTGTTTCAGACTATTGAAAATGTTTTAAATAGTAATGGAAACTTTATATGGTGAAAAAGTAACTTTCAAAATTTATATTGATTCGTGTAAAGGTAGGGGTCGAACCAGGGGCTCGGCAAAATATACTAATCTTGTAACACACAAGAAACAGTGTACTATCAGAACGGAGAGAATGTGTATTGTCTTCCCAAGAGGATGCATCAAAGAAAATTTTGATTTTGTCCAGCGAAGGACGCTATGAATTAATTGCTAACATTAGAATTCTTTTCGACAAACAAGGATATTGTCAGTATTGTTTGGAAGGATATCATCATGCAGAATATCATAAGTGTAACTTCAAATGCACAATGTGCGAGAAGTATCATAAGGATTCTGATTATGATTATATTAAACGCGAGGGTGATAATTGTAATAGACTGTATCTTCAGAAGAATGTTTTGACAAAACGGTAATTGCTCCCGGTAAAATTTTATGCGAAACAAAGAGAATCTGTGCCCAATCCGGTAATATGGTTGGGATGCGAAGTCGTAAGTCTGAACATGAATGTGCTGAACGTTATTATAAAACGTGTTATAAACATGTGAACGATGACCGTATTTGTTTTGTTCAGGCTGCTACTTTCCAGCACGTAGCCACCTTTCTGTACATCATCTCTAACGTAGAAACGATTATGCCTCCTAAAAATGAACAGGGAGAACAAGAACACCACGTGAATTTCGTAAATTGTATTCATGCCTGTTACAAGTGTAAGGATACAAAGCTGACAGTCTCTGCTTTGTATGCGGAGATAAAAATGGGTACCGTTAGTATGATTTCCAGCACATTGATGGATTTGTTAATCATGTATTAATAAGTCGACCAATGTTTAAAAAAATATTGTACTTTCCCATAATGTGAGTAATTATGATATACAGTTCTGTGCTAAAACTTTCATAATGACCCATTATCATACATCTGAAATAATAATGTCAGGGCAAAAAATTGTTCAAATGCGTTTAGGAAAAATATATTGACTTCCGTGATATGTATTTGTAGATGGGAGTTGAGTTGTCAAAACTAACTAAAACTTTAGATCTATAGGAAAATTTAAAGAAGAGAGATTTCTCACATTTATTTAACACTTTGGAAAATCAAACTTAGGTAGGTCCGGTTCACGCTTTGGAATATTTTGACTTTGATTCGTAGAGCAAAGAAGTGAGAAAACAACTTATCGCCAGGCACGAAGAATGTGCTGCAAGTGGCGAGCAGTATGATCTGCAAAACGAGATGGTGGCATATTGTTGAAATGTCAAAATTTTAACAGTGGCTGTAATTAAATTTTCAAACTTAATTGAGGGGAAAACGAATGGCATTCAATGTTTTATCGTTGCACCCACTATCGCTAGTTTGGCTATACTGAGCTATCGTACCTTATATTTACCTAAAGAAATTATTCCAATTATTCCACCTTATGGGTTTGATCACTGTGACCTGCAAAGCTTGAAGGTAATGTACTGGTTACGGCACTTAAGACGTACGAGTGGTAATGAAATTCACCATTCCGGAAATGGATTCGAAAAGCGATTTCGGAGGTGTAATTTCGATGAATTTGAACCCCGAACAAATACACTTTTCGAACCGGAACGAAAATAACATTTCTGAAACAATTAAATCTTAATGTTGTTCCAATGTCTAAATGCGATTGGGACCTTTGGATGAATTCCGATAAAACCTTACAAGAGTTGATTCAAACTCAGTGTAAGGATTTTGTTGACTACCTGATACCCAAGCATAGTTTTCATGGCAGACGTACCGAATGGTTTAATGCTTTGTACGAATGTGCCAGCGAAGAGACCGTGGCGTATTATGATGTAACATCGTTATACTCTTGGATGATGGCACGTAAACCGATGCCTGTAGGTAAGCCAAAAATATACAAGGGGCCGGACTTTCCAAAAGTGGAAAATATTAATGGATGAGTAAAATGCATTATCTTGCCTCCAAATGACTTATATTTTTCAATTTTACCATATTCGCCTAACGGTTGGCTTTTGTTTGGGATGTGCTGTACGTGTATGAAAAAAGAATTGATAATTACGTGCATAGCCATTCCGAGAGTGACTTAACGGACACGTACTGTACCCCTGACCTCCATGTAGGTTTACAGCACGGATACAAACATCTGTAAGTAATTCAAATTTGGGAATTCAAACTCATGGATCCTGAAGAAAAGAATTCAAATGGTCTGTTTAGAAAGTATGTGAAACCTTTCTTCAAATGAAGCAGGAATCTTCAGGATTCCCTGCTTCTTGTAAAAGCAAAGAAGAAAATGAAATACATTACAGAATATTATGCCTATGAAGGTATTCACCTAAGAAAATATTTAATTGAACCCGGGATTGAGGTATATATCTAAAATATTCCTCAATTCATTACATGGTAAATGGTGACAGCAAACGAATTTATCGCAATCGGTGATTGTTGATACTCCGAAAAAATTTTTGACTTATCTATGGGCACGGCAATACGAGGTGCGAACTGTATTGCGTATTGGAGAGAGGCATCTCATTGTAACGTATAAAACATTGAGAACAAAAACAAACTGTGCAAGTTCTCAAATGTTGCCCTTGCCGCGTTTATCACTTTATATGCACGTCTTAAACTTTATGAACTATTGACAACAGTAGGACCTGACTGCGTGCTGTACTGCGACACCTATAGTATTATGTTTGTACAGCCGCGTAATGAGAAAAAATCATATCACAAATATACTCAAATGAAATATATATTAAGATTAAATTATTATTAAACGCAAAAACAAAATTCAACATTAGGAAATGAAATCGACATAGATAGGTACATTATCGAGTTAAATATAAGTTTAGAGATAAAATAAGAAAAAATTACGACGCAATAAGTTGGAATATATATAAATAAGATTCTTCGTTTTCTTATTGAGATTACATACCATCTATCAAACGTTGTTCACATTTACATTAGTTATAACTTCAGAAGGAACGAAGATCTTGACTAACTCCATCCAACGATTCTTAGTATATTTCGAGGGTCACCATAACTTAATTTCATCAATATGGCGTAGTCCCAAAATTTTTCCGGTTCTTACATCCATCAGTTCAAAAACTTTAGTGTTAACTTGTTTCGTACATAATTAGGGTCCAGCAAACAAATCACAAAATTTATAGATCTTCTCTAATGATGCATCACTTTGTGGTGAAGTTTTACCAAAACCAAATCATTAGGTCGAATCTTAATTTTCCCCAATTGTCGTTCTTCTATTTTCTGATTTCTGGAATTAAATTTTTATGCTCTTTGAAAATGTATCATGCTTCCAAGATGGGAATAATCTCCTTCACTATTTCCACTGAGTTGAATACGAAAATGTTGTTCAATTGGCTTCACATAATCAGTACCATTATCAATATTAGCAGGCGCTACTCCCAATGTGTCAGACACAGAATAATTTAAAAAGTAGGTAATCTCCGTAACATATTTGATCCAATCTGAATGTTTATTACGGCAATAATGTCGGAATAGCATCACAAAATTTCTATGTACATTTTCCACAACTGAGCTACTATGATGATAAGATGTGACGAAATGTACCTTAATACCAGCAGCAGTATTCATAGCACGAAGAAACAAATTACTTCAAAATTTTCCACCATTATCGCATAATATATGTTCTACAGGGCCACAATGTGGTATATATATTCAAAATGCGATTAACAATTGCTGAAAAAGTTGCTTTACGTAAAGGATAAGCTACTATATATCTAGTAAAGACGTCCATTACAGTAAGAAGGAAACTTTCAAAGTGCAAGCTCTCGGTATAGGTCCATACAAATCTATAGAGATGAACGAATGGGGTCGTTCAGACATTATTGGTATCATTGGTTTATATATAGATCGATAATTGTGTTTAATCTTCATGCATTCCTCGCAATCGTTGATATAGTTTTTAATTTGTGATCTAATTGACTTCCAATAAAAGGATATGCTAATTAAAGAATACACCTTTAAATATCCAGTGTCCGAAATCATCATGATAAGCCTTCAAGATATGAGGAACCAATTGTGGAGGAACACAAATTTTAGTCCTATTTTCATATTTAAAATCCTTAATTACCAACACATCATTTGACATTAGATAAAGAGAATTCCAGGAACGAGGACACGCACAATTTCTTGAACATGATGTCAAATGTATGATTTTTGCATATTGCTAATAATTTCTTTGGGATTTTCGCAATTCATCCACAGAGATATTAGATATTTCTTCTTGTAAGATTTTAGAAACATTTATTGATAATGTACGGTGATTTTCACTGGGAAGCAACCTGGGTAGAGTGTCCACTGGAACGTTATCAACTCCTTTTATATGCCGAATTTCAAAATCAAAGTACTGTAATTCCAAAGACCATCTTAACAGACGACTATTATATGACATACAGAACTCTGATCAGTAATGACAGTAAAATGGCATCCACTAAGGTATGGAGCACATTTTTGCAAAGAGAAACGTACTGCAAGCAATTCGATTTCTGTAATAGTGTACCCTTTCTCAGCGTTCTTTAGTGACCGGCTTACATAATGTATTACATTTGGTTCATTAGTGGAAACGTCTGGCTGCCAAAGTATTCTAGAAATTCCAGAAAGTGCACCATCACATTGAACAAAAAAGGGCGATCATAATCGGGATGATTCAACCGAATATTTTTCATAATACATCCTTTCAGTCGTTGAAAATTTTGTTCCTGTGAGTTTCCCCATCGCCATAATACTCCTTTCTTTGTAATTAAAAATAAAGGTTCTGCCATTTTTGCAAATTTAGGAATAGATCTTCTGAACCAATTGAATAGACCTAGAACTTGTGGTCTTTCTTTTACATTAGCGGGAGTAGGTAGATCTCTAATAGCTTGCATCTTCTGGTCATTGTAACATATTCCAGTTGCATCAATAGAATATCCTAAGAACTGAATTGATTTTCTGAAAAATATTGATTTTTCTATATTCACAGTTAGACCTGCATTTTCTAATCGTCCAAGGACCATATCTAAACTTTTCAAATAATCCTTTGGAGTCTTCCCCATGATCAAAATATCTTCAGCATAATAAATGACATTACTTCGCAAGTCTTGTCCTAGTACCCGATTCAAACATGAGGCCAAAGCGGCACACCCATTAATTAACCCAAAACAACACGATTGTATTCGCACAGTTTTCCTTCTAATAAAAACGCAGTATAGGGTTTTGAACTTTCCTCTAGTTCGATTTGATTGTAAGCCATGACAAGATCTAAATTCCCAAACATGTATTGCCTTGAAGACAACTAAGGATTTCATTTATAGGGGGTAACTCACTTACTGTAATTTAATATGTGAATTTAGCTTTCGGAGATCCATAACTATTCTCAGCTTGCCGTCCTTTTTCGGAACTACATGGACACGGAAGGATTTAAATGGACTCTCTGTGAAGGTCGTATTATGACCTGTGCTAGCATATCTGATATTTGTTTACGTATGTTCTCTCGGAACGATACGGTATAATATACGGTTTTGTTACAATGGGGTCTGTGGAATCCACTTCAATTTTATACACGAAATCTTTACAACATCCAGGTTTAAATGAGAAAGCTTTCCTATGTTTATAGAGAATATTCCTAAATAATTCTCCAATACCAATTCTCTATCAACAAAATTTAATAAATTTATAATGCCATCCACACATTTGTAACATAAATGATCCTCATTTTCTCCTAAAAGTGGTTCCTGTACAATTTTGTTAACAATTTACTTCCAAACTATTAGATTTAATATCGATAACATTATTCACAAAAGGTTGACACTGGCAAGCTATGCTGTTGCTTGCAGGGATGAGTTACGGAATTATCACGTCATCTAAGGTACGTATAGCGAACGTTTTATTTTCAAAATCTAAAAGAACACGTAGTTATGTTAAGAAATCTAAAACAATTAACACCTTTTCATTTAATTCATTAATAACTAATATTGGTGTTATAATTTTGTAATCTTGTATACTGATTCAATTTGTGTTTTTCCCATCACCCTCTTTTTATGCTTGGCGGTATAGTCAACTAATATCAGATTGTCTACCCTTTGCACTCTCAGATTAGAATAGTCTTTAGTAATTTCACGCCAAAACGAATAAGATAAAAGTGACACTGTAGCTCCAGTATCAATAAATGCTTTAAAGGAACACCATTAATTTTAATAGGTATTCTGGCCGTACAAAAAGTTTTTAGAAAAACAAAATCACTTTCGATAGCATTATTCCCTCTACTTCATCATCAAACATCCAAAAACAGTTGGCGATAAAAATATATTGATACATAGTATTCGTATCTATATTTTTTAAATTAGTCTCACAATCTGAAAAAGATTCAGGTACATTTAACGCTGACGTGGTTTTGACCCCCTCCGCGCCAGCCAAATCTAGTTTAAATTCCGATGTTCCATAGCTTCAATTAAATCTTGCGTGCTTTGTTGTCTATTAAATGTTGTTGGCACACTTTGATCTCTATTACCATAATTTCTGCCACCTACGAATTGATTCTGAAAAGTCATACGAGTATTATTATTTTTGTTGTGATTCCGACTATTTCTGAAATTCCAATTACCATTTCTACGATTAGATTGTATCATATTATCGGTAGCATTTCTACTATTTGTTCTATTGTTCGAATGATTGTTATTATTACTATTTCCATGTTGTACGTTAAGATTGTGAATAGAGGCATAATCAAAATGACTACGGCCAAAACTACCCTGTCCTCTGTCTTGCCCTCTGTTGCTATTTTGAATTAAAAACTGACTTTCAAAATTTTGTACAAGCATAATTAAATGATTAAAGTTAATACACTGTGCTGATATTAACATTTGCTGTAATCTAAAAGGCAATAGAATACGTATTGAAGCAATTATTCTGGTCTCAGGATGATTAGGATTGAGATATTTTAATTCGTTATAGGTTGAAATTACAAATTCGGTGATACTTTTATGCAACTTAGGATTAAAAGGTCTGGTACGAAGTAATGCGTCCCTATTGGCTAATATGAAATAGTTTTCATAATTGGACAACAGTGTTTCCTTAAAATCTAAATATTTATTAATCTTATTCCTAATAGTTTCAAACTACGTTAGGCACGGAGGCCATAAGATGTGTGGTAAAATTTTCAAAAACTGAATCACGCTTACACTCATTAATTCGCATTCGTCTTCCAACTTCTCAAGAAATACTCTAGCAAACCTCTGGCAAACCACTGAATTTTGTTAAAGATTTGATCCCACTAAATTTTATGGATTTACCTGTTTTGTGGTACTAAAAGTTTACAGGACTTCCTGACACACCTTTACTTCTATGTTATAAACACTTTGATCTGCTTTCCCTCTCCGTACTGTCTTCATGGTAGTCTGAAGTATCACTATCTTCTAAAATCCTTCTAGGAGGGTGTACATTTTCCACTCTCATAAAAACGGGATGACCATCATTCCTGGGCCCACCATCACGTTCTTCATTCATGCGTATATACACTTCCTTCACGTTCTTCATTAATGCGTATATACACTTCCTTAAGGGAATTGATTTCACCGTTTATCTCACGAATATAATTAGCATGTTCATTCGTGATCATTTCAATGGCTTCGATCGAATCCTGGCTCTCGGTGAACCTCCGAGACATTTGTCCCATTTTATTATCGTACTGCTCAAACTTCGCATCTATTTGATGATTCATCTGGATCAACTGCTCCTGTATTCCGACTAACTTAGTATCAAATTGCTGCTGTTGTTTGTCCAACTTGCTATCAAGAAGTTGATGTAACTGTTTATTTTGTTGAGACAATTCATCCTTAAGTTGTTGTAACTGTATATTTTGTTGAGATATTTGTTGCGATAGTTCTTTGAATAGATCAACCATACTTTCAGTATGATTTTTTCCGGTCTCACTCATACTGTTATCAACCACTTCGTTTTCGATATCACTCATCTTGACACGTCTATCTTTTTTTGTGCCACTTCTTAGAATAGTATAATTAATATTTGGCTCAATTGTGGTCGTTTTACTAAAACTTCTGAACGATACACAAGGTTTCTCGGCGTTTCGGCACCATAAAATATAATATACTTTTGTTATTTTTGTTTTAGTCCTGATTCTAACATTATATTATCTTATAGCCACAATGAATAAACTAAATTGACATAATGCAAAATGTCATTTATTTTATACTTTCTTATTATAAACTTTGTGATCCTTAAAAAGTAGATATTATGTCTAACCTTGCTTCTGTTTCTATTGTAACATATGTGTACGTTGTCTTGGTGTTTTTTTAGGAAAATATAAACAAAACATACATCGACTTATAACAAGAAATATTTCCTTTTCTTCTGCTTTTTAACCTAGCTGGCTAGTGAATATTTATAGAAAAGGTCACATAATTTGCATAATTTGAAAAACAACTTATCGTTGTACTACCTGGGTGAACTAACTAACGATGTTCCAGAAGGGATGGAAATTAATCCATTTATAGGATTAGGTCTGAAAAATTGCGCGTACCGTTTGAAAGAAATTCGGACGGGAAAAGTACATTATATACTTAAAATTGGGGGAATAACTTTAAATCATCGTACCCGCCAAGAAATTAATTTTGATCATTTCTATAATCAAGTTCGGGATAAAGTTAACAAAAAGCAGTTAAACAATCCAGGGAGAATTGTTAGAAAACCGGGGTTTGTTCAGGCCCGAAACTAAGACACACCAAAAGGCTGACAATAAAAGACAACGAATTGATCCTAACAGTTTGACTGACCTTAGAACATTGCCATATGGTTATTAAAGAATTAGGCGTGTCGAATGTTTGGCATTACTTGTATGATTGTGTTGTAAATATTTGTATAATCTTATGTAAATAACAAATGTGTGAATGCAAAAGGAAACAGCGTGTCCTCGTGATCCTAACATACTGACATAGTCATAATATTCTCGGATATGTTACAGTGCCAAATTTCATAAATATTTTCACAACACCCGACAATTGGCACTTCCCCATGTGTATATATGTAAATATTGTAAATATGAATATGTAATAAATATACTCCATAGTTCTGGATAATCACAATTACATTTTAAAACATTTTTCTGACCAGAACAAAATGAATTATTTAATAACTATACGATTTTTGTTACAGTTTCAAGGACCTAACGTCCTCTTCATCAGACATTGAGAAAAGACAGAAGACAGCAAATCTTATATCTTCCTCAGCCGTTAGTTAGCATTTTCGTTTATATAATTTTATTTTATTTTATTTTATTTTTTTTGTTAAAATAAAAACGTTTTATTGTTAAGAAAAAATTTTACATATGCTATATTACATTTTTCAGTAGGGTTTCATATAATCTCAAAAATATTGTACATAGATGATTATTAGAAAACAAATTTTGTTTTAATTCTAACAGTCAAATTTAATTTTTTTCCTAATCATTGTATTATAAACAATGTGTATTTAATTTTCTAACGGTGCATGTTGAACATCTTGTACACGTGTACTATTCTGAGCTTCTCATGTATAATTGTTGACAATTCTCAACCAAACTTACAATACGGTAATTTTTTTTTTATTTCAAAACATTTTAGGATTTATTTTAAATAAAAAATTTCATCCATTTTGTGTGTGAATGGGAATGAATTTAAAACACTTATTGCATTGCCTCTTTGAATGGCAAGGCTTACCCGTTGGAACAAGAAATGTTTGCTTCTAGGGTCTCCTGATTTATTAATTAAAGCTGACCCCAAATTTGTCAAAAATTTACTTGTTTCTTTACTAAAAACACCCATGGTTTCAGCAGCAAAAGCAATGAAAAAATGATCTTCTTTTAATTTTGAATATTTCGAATGCTTTCGTTTACTAGCTGCCTCGGCTGCACTTCCTGCTTCCTCACTGGTTAATGTTATGTATGAGGGTGCGAAAGTGTCTACGCATGTAACATCCCACACTAGACTTTGGCCTCTTTTCCAGGGAATTAAAGTAGTTCCGTCTGGTCTTTTGCCATCATCCCGTAACATTCCTGTTGGTTCCAAAATGCTAGGAATGTCTATGCTGGCGAGAGCTCGCTTTACTATTTGGTTTAATTCTCCGTGGCGTGAAAATCTCCCACTGCTTCTAATGCAACTCAATGCATGAAGACCTTTAGCATCCATTTGATTTTGACATACACACGTGAATTCATGACAAATATTTATGCCAAGGCGTAAGGCTACACTTATTTGAAAGATATTATTTTCCATAAATGTTCCTATGTTTTTTGAGGGTGTAGCTTGCAACCATGCTCCGGACTCTTTCTTGTGAAGCGCTTTAAGACGGGCAGTATCAATAGGATTTTCTGAAACTATTTCCCTTTCTCTTATCTGATTTAATAGTATGTCATCCCATTTCCTTTGTACTCCTTTTGTCTCTGGGATTTCGTTATAAGTGTCTTTCCATATCTCTAGTGCCTCGGTCAAATGGGCAATTTTCACTTCATCAACTGTGTTATGTAAAATGTTGGAGACGAGTGAAACTGCTCCATGGCACGAAGACAAAAAAGCAGGAAAACTCAAATCAGATACTTTTCGTATGCTTAAACCACCTAATCGTATGGGTAAACTTGCTTGCCTCCACTGACTTTCGTTTAATGTATAATTAATAATTGATTCTAAACCCCTTTTCAGTAAGTTGTCTAGCTGAAGGACAACATATGGCATGGTCCACGTTGGAGTGGTGCGTAGAAAATATGTCAGTTTTGGAATGCCTAAACAGTTTTTTAGAAGAAAATAAGCTATATGTGCAGGCAACTGTTTCAATTTGTCCATTATTATTTTCATACTATTTAAATGTTCTTCAAATTTTTGAACATAGCCATCCTCGTGGAGTGGTGTCCCTAGTAATGACAGCTCATGGGTTTGTATTGTCCGTATTCCAGGCAACAATGTCTGAAACTTGGCTTCAGTGACAGGATCAACTTTTCCCGATACGAAAAATAATTCACACTTGCATGGATTTACTCGTAAACCTATCTTTTCAGATTCACTGATTAAAATATTTAGGTCCTGTATTACTGTTTCTGGTGAACCTCCCAAAGTTCCATCATCTAGGTAAAACAAGTTTAATTCTGAAGAAAAACTGCGCACTATTGGATGGATGGCCAAACTAAAAATCATCGGACCTGTAGGATCACCTTGTTGACATCCTACCTGCGACGTAATTGTTTTGTCTCCATAAAATAATAGGGATGGATTAGCATAGCTTTCCCACAAATATGGATATAATTCAGGTACAACCATCTTCACTTCTTTCAATATAGAATCCCTTTCGACCGAGTTAAAAGCGTTTTTGTAATCTATTTTTAAGATCACCTTGTTTGTACTTTCGTTGGTTTTGATATATGTCCTAGTAGCATGTATGATTGCCTCATTTCCTTTTTTGGTTGCGAAGCCGAGCTGATGAGGTTGTAAATGAATATTGCATTTGCTATAAACTAATGATACAGCTAACTTAGAAGACAATCTTCTGAGAACACATCCTACTGCAATGGGCCTAATTCCACCATCTTTTTTTCTTAGTGCACACAAATTAGCTCCAAAAAGAAATTTGCATACATCCTGATCCACTTTTCCATTTAAAATTAGATTTACCAGTTTCGTGATCGAATTAAGTAAAATATATGCTGAATCACCAGCGGATTTAGAAGTTAAGTCCTTTAGATGTTGTGGTGTCAGTCCATCTATTCCTGACGCAGAACCACTAGGGAAACTACGAATTGCCTTTAAAACCATCTCAGAATTAACATTTATGCATGAGTCTATTTCTTCAGGAGGGTCCGGCATTTCAAGCATCCTGGATGGAGTGGGATGTTTGGTTTCGAGAATGCTGTACGTTTCTTCGTTTATAGGAGCTAAACTATCGTCTGAAGCTAACAATCTTAGCGCCCCTCTTGTATCGAACTCAAATATTTTGGATATTATTCTATTCGTTACATCTGTGTTTTTATTTTTCTTCCCTGGAAGAGACAAGGGGTCTGTAGAGGTGACTTCGTTTAAATTTTGTTTAATAATTTTTGTTACTGACACTGAGCTTCTATTTTTGGGGAGACATAAATTACAAAATGCGAAAGTGAATAAGTTTTTCCATGAGGAAAAATCATTCTTGTTAATACAATCATCTATTTTAGATGCCAGTTTGCCTGAGACAACATTACGCGCTCCTTTTGGGATTCTTTTTATCACCCACGTGCTTGATTTTAACCTTGTGAGTTCTTGTACAAAATCTTCGGTATTTGTTTGGTGCTCCTGTGTAGCATGTTTTCTTGCCCTGTGTATATTTAGCCCTTTTTTGGTTGGAAATGCTTTTCCGCACTCCAAACATATTTGATGCTCGGTATTACTTAAAGGAATGTGTTGGAAAAAGTCTATTTGATTCAAATTGTTCTCCATTTATAATACTAACGTATAAAAAATATCCGTTACTTTTTCTCCCATTGTTGAGAGATTATAAAGAAAAACTCGTAACGTTCACTAATGAAACAGAGATCACATTTTTGTTTTTTACACTAAAACCACTGAACCAAATTAAAAACGCATTTTTCTTTTCTATCACTTCTAATAATTTCTCCCATTGCTCATGTATATTTATACCACTTGTCCAGTTCATTAAGTTCTCCTCTTGTTATTTCTTTATTCTTCTCGCTTCCTAGATTATTAGGATTATTAGTGATTACCGTGCCACGTATATCACTAAACAACAAGAATAAATGCTAATAAACAATTGACACAAATTTCAATTACATGTTTTATTTAAAATGAGGACCATCTATGTAAACAATTATAGGTATCTTATCAATAAGTATGTGTATTCTGTATACGATAAAAGAAGAATACATATACTGCGTCATACAAGGTATTTACCAATCATACAATTAAATTTAGTTACCTGGTTTAATAATACTTTATGTGGCTCTCAAACCTTTATACAAAATATTGGTATCTGATCAATAAGTATGTTTATTCTATATAGGATAAAAGAGGAATACGAATGCTTCACATAAGGTTATTTATGTTACACACAAAATTTTTCTACGATAAATCAGCATGAGCTGCAAACCCTGTTAAAATCAATGACGTCACAATGTCTTCTACAGGAACAAAGAAATAAATTATTTACAAAAATTAAAGACTTCAATTAAAAATATATAAATTAGCAAATGAATTATACTATATTGATATTATATGTGTTTAAAATACAACTAAGACATGTCTAACAAACACTTACATATGTAAAACTCACAATATACATCCCAACAATACAAACAAGGCATGATTAAATAACTTACATACATAAAGAAACACAATATATAAGCGTACATTACAAACAAAAGATTTAAGGTTATCACCTAACATTACAACCAAAATAGAGGTTATGCAACCCCAAAAAATACAATCAAGACATGGTTAAAACACTTGCATGTAGGAAAAGGCCAGAATATACAAGTCTACAATACAAACCAAAAGGTACAGGTTATGCAACCCAATATTACAGCAAAAGAGAGATTATGCAACCCAGCATTACATCAAAGAGGTTATGCAATTATTATGCCCAGCATTACATTGAAGGCAAGGTTAAAATTTCTAAGTAGACAAACTATTTTTCGTCTATTTATCAATTTTATACTATAGTACAGACGTGTTCAAATTACACTGTTCTACAAAAAAAAATTAAAATATCTATTTCTGGGTAACAAATAGTGATTCTGAAAGGATTTTCACTCCTGAATTCAAAACTGGTTTTAGTTTTTCTGCATCAGGGATAGTTTTGTAGTAATCAGCACGTAATGTTTGTGTTTGTAAAGCATTACTATATATTGTTGACAATATATATATTACATAGAATTGTAGGTATGCGAAACAGCTGTCGACCGTACATAATATTTTACTTTTTTCTTTTGTACTGAGTGTCTTTCTTATCTCTAATGATACACCAGCAATAGTCTGGCAGCATGGTGGGCATTCACTTCCCTTCATAGCGTTTTTCAATGGTGGATATATCTTTATGAAATCTTTCTTCGTGTTCATCGGAAATGTCACAGCAATTACTTGGGAAGTAATCCAGATGTGAGTCCGTGATATGCACCTTCAAGGACAATTTGCACCCTAAATCCAGATAAGCTGCAAGCATTTCATCCACCATCTCCTTGTATTTAGGGTCCTGTCTTCTCCCAAGGAGGTTTTGGGTTACTTTCGTAAAACTCATCCATGCGCGCTTTTCTTTCTCTGTGAGACATGCCTCAAAACCTCTATCTTTCTGCAGTTCTCGTATCTGCGGACCTACAAACACGCCCTCTCTTATTTTTGCAGCTGGCAGTCGAGGAAATTTGTCAGCAAGATATGCAAAAGCTGGCCCATTGGGATCCATTGCCTTCACAAGCTGTTTAATAAGTCCAAGTTTTATATGTAGGGGTGAAACAAGAACATTTCTAGGATCTACAAGACTATCCCGTTGCACATTCCTTTCCCCAACTGTCCAATTGCGTTTAGGCCACTCCTTTTTCACATAGTAGGAAGATCGTTCCCGACTATCCCATTCACAGAAAAATCATGCATACTTCGTGTAACCTTGTTGCATCCCTAATAATAATGCTATTACCTTGAAGTCACAAAACAACTTCCACTTAAGTTCACTGTACTTAATTAAGGTCAATATCTTTCTGAAAATTTCATAACTCTCTTTGGTAAAAGTGGCATATGCAACTGGGATAGAAGGCAGTTTATTCCCGATATGCAGCAATACACCTTTTAAGCTATTCTTCGAAGCGTCCAAAAATAATCTCCATTCACCAGGTTCGTATGTTATATGCAAGGCTGTCATTAATCCATGAACATCATTGCAGAATGTCACAGAACTATCACTGGCAAAATAAGACACAAAAACACGTTCTCTGTTCCTGAAGGTCATGTTGGTTGTTTCGTGGAGAAGGTTATATTCCTGTAACCTGGAGCCTAACAATTCTGCTTTCTGTTTACTGAGTCATAAATCTCGCACTAAATCATTTAAATCATCCTGCTGTAATACACGTGGCGTGGGCGTACTCATGCCATGATACGGGGGATCCCTTCGATCCCTTCTTTTACCCGGAGAAGATGTAAGTTCTGTAGTGCTACTTTTTTCACTATCACTCATCTCTTCTATATCTGTGGGCTTTAAAAGAACTGGTAAAGCTTCAGAATGTGCCACAGGTCGTCTTGCTGACGGCAGATCCGGATAAACAATATGTTCCTTTGATTTGCTTTCGCGAATCCCTGAATTTTGGTTAAGCAGAAATAACAGTCTGTCCCTTGGTTCCCTCCAGACCATCGGTACAGCAAATAATGAAACATTTTTTCCTTGCCCCCACTTAATTAATTTACAATAACATGTAGCACAACAAATATTAGGTGACCACTTCTTATCAAAATCACCAGCTCCGACGCCAAAATACTGCTTATATGCTCTCTTGATGATGGGTATGATTTTCTTCCTGTTCCTCACGAAGGTGAACTTGCCACAAACATAATAGAAGTTGTTAGCTGCATACTTACAACTATGAGTGCGAGGCATTTTTTTTTACTTCACTTAAACACAAACAAAATGAATCCACAGCATTCAGTTTACACACAGTAAGTAGTACTAACGCCCGATAAAATACCAGATTCACACGCTCAGTTTAACTCACAAACTACTCCCAACATCACATTGCAACAACAAAACACTGTCGAGTAAGTTTTGCCAACCTCTGAAAAATTAAAGCTGTCAATGTTGCAAGGTCTTACTTTCCAAATTCCCTTTTGTCACCATATACTGTGTTTGGCATTTGTATGAATATATATGTAGTACATGAATGCTTGAATTACTCGCAAACTATCTCTGACGGATCAAATCGGATGTCTCATTTGAACTTCCATGTCACATTCCTTTCATAGTACAAAATTTCATTTCAGAAATACAACTCTTGTAAAACAGTGTTATTAGACTCACGCTCGAAAAATGCAAAATTGATGTAGTAGTCCTAATTTCAGAGTTCTAGAACATTTAATTTAATTGTTAAACCACCAATATAGGATCCTTCATTTGCTTACTGTACAGTTGAAGTGGTGATATCACCGTTGAACAGCAGATGGTATTAGTGAGAGGGGGATTCTGAAAGTGGTGTTTCAGTTTTAAATAGTTATTGTGGTTCCTATCAACAAGTTACAGCCTGAAGTGTTGTGGTTGCTGTCGCAAGAAGTTAACGACACTCAAAGCGTTCAACAGTTCGAATGGGCCACTTTAAAATGATCGCGACGTGTTTCGTGTACCAATTTTTTATTGAGTGTAATCCTGTAATTGCAGCATAATGGGAAAAACAAAAGATCTTTCTCCGCGTAAAATGGAAGTTAACAAAATACTTCTGGTGGAAATAAGATATACACGGCAATACATTGCTAGTACAGTTGGGATAGAACAAAAATCTGTGAGTAGAATTTCTGTTGAAATGAACAAGAACCAAAATAGGGTTGGGAAGTGTGGGCGAAAACCAAAGCTATCGCTAAGAGGTATCAGAAAACTAAAAAGATTGGCTCTGGGAAACAGAAGTGCAACTTCTAATAGACTTAAGCATAAAAATGGCTGAGTATGGCGCAGACATTTGGACTGAAAGTGTTCGAAGGATTCTTTGTGCCGAGGGAATAAAAGCACACTGCCAAGAAAGAAAATAAAAATTAGAATCTACTCCAATCATGGCAAAGACATGCCTCGAATGGGCATGAGACCTAGAATATTGGACTGCTGACGATTGGAGAATAGTTTGTTTCAGTGATGAATCATGTGTCTTTGTGTCTGATGAATGTTCACAATATGTACGACGTTGATCTGGTAGGAATTCAAGTTGGAATGTCTTTAATAAACCCTGAAGCATTCTACTTCAGTCATGGTCTGAGGTGTGATCTCTGTCTTCGGGCCTAGAAGAATGTATAGGTATATAGTAGAGAGGACAGTGAAGCACGACCAATACCTACAAGTTCATCAAGAAGAACTGCTTTCCCAGTCAGCACTCTGGTTTGATAACGTACAATTCATCTTTATGCATGATGGAGCCCATGCTACCGGGCCAAAGCTGTGACAAAATTCTTCGAGGACAACGAAATTAATATTCTTCCGTGGCTAGGCACTAGTCCAGATATGAACCCGATTGAAAACTTTTGGAGCTTCATGGAAGAAAAGCTAGAGAAGCACATTAGAACCAAACTTCAATTGATCAAGGAGATCAACAATTTGTGGTATCACGATGCTGAATTGAAGGCAAAATGTGCTAAACTCGTACATAGGATGCCACAAAGGATAAAAGACTTAATAAAGAATAAGGGATTTCATAAGAAATAGTAATCTTTGTGTGGGAGATCATTTTCTTGTTTGTTTTCCATTTCATTTTTTTGTTTCCAATTTGGATATACACACTTTATACTAAGAGAAGTAATTGAAGTAATTGAAAAGAAAAGCAAGTTTCTACATATTAAAACTTGTACAAAAATGGATTTTTCCTGATAGTTATTAAATTATTTTGAATATTTACATCAACACCTAGAGATTAGGATCTACTGTAGTTGCTGAGAAGTTATAGGTGTATTTTCAGGAAGGATTACTATACGAACTGCAAAGACTAATGAAAGACAGCAATTTAAAAATCATTTCCATTAGATAATTGTAATATTCAAACAAGACAGTACTGGAAAAATATTACTGAGTTTCATCCCCTTCCAGCAGCTCCAGAATATGAAAAAATACCACCTTTTCCTATTAACCTGCCACTAGAAGATTATTTCAGAAAATATATCCCCGAAACCATACTTGAACCAATGTGGTTATGTACTAATCAGAGAAACTTATCTGGCACCGGAAGCTACTGAATTGTACAGTGTAAGAAGTCAAAACTTTTTTTCCCATTAGTATTATTATTTCCTACCAGAAATATCCGAGAATTCGAATGTATGAGGAAACGAAATCAATGGTTCATGTTGTTGCTGGCAACATGCAAAGGGATAACTATTTCATACTTATTAAACAGTTCAAATTACGTGACAGCAAGTACGGTATGTTTTGATAAGCTATTCGCTTTTCTTACAAACATTCAGTTTATTTACATAGAAAAACGGTACCTTAAAGAAAAATGATAAATTAACGTATTTAAAAAAAAGTCTTGAAAGTGAATTAAAATTTAATTTTGTTCTGTGTTAACTTAAGAATCTCTGGGGAAGGATCCTAAATATCTCATTCCCCTCGGTACGACCTCAGAAATTCGTAATTTTATTTGTCCCATTAGTTTATTTCATTACAAGAAATTGAGATAAAAAGAAATGTAGACGACATTGAAAGAATGAGTTATATGCTACTATATTCCTGTATGTTCAATTGCAGTTCATTCCTTGATTCTGTTTCAAGCGCAGGGGTGTAGCCAGCAGGTTTGTGTAGGGGGGCCGTCGTTTTTGAGGGGGGGCAGCTACAATGTATAAAGCCAGAAAAAAAATGTTGCTGCTAGTGTTTTTGAGGCCTGAAAGAAAGGAAAATTTTGGTTTTCTTAAGGAAAACTAAAAACACTATTTTAGCTTATTATTATTATTATTATTATTATTATTATTATTATTATTATTATTATTATTATTATTATTATTATTATTATTATTATTATTATCCATAAATTATATTCAAGATAGTTTTTATTATGCTTAATCAAGAACTACTGCCCGGGACCAAACGCTATACTTTTGTGCATAACTATAAAGGTAACCAAGAAAGTTCTGTCCCTTTTCGTGGAAGTCTGTGTTCAATTGGACCTCACACCGTGAGTTGGATGCGAGTGGAGATAAGGCGAACGTCACTTGTTGGTGTGGGTATATCCAACATACTACCTGGTTGTGGCAATTCAGACACACCGTGAACTTGCGTAAAGACAGAGGGAACATGGGACATCCACAGAGCGTCATAAGAGCATATATGCTGAACGAGTTCAAATGGAGGTCAAACGCCGCCGTAGCGGGACAGAAGATATGCCAGGCCTTTGGTGAGGGTGTCGTGACAACGCGGACATTGCAGCGATGGTTTAACAAGTTTAAGAACGATGACGAAACTCCCGAAAACACCACGTGCCAGAAGACCAACACATGTACAAAGAGGAACTGGGACTACAATTCAGTGTGTGGAGAAACCACTCGGCAGCACATCCATCAACTTGTGAAGCACTACAAGTTGGGTCAATGGGTCTCACATATTTTAACTCCGGGCCAGAAGGCAACGCGGCAGTCGCCTGTGTTTATTTACTGTTTCGGAGCCATTTCTGGACAGGGCGTTGACATGTGATAAAAAGTGTGTCCTATACGAAGCTCCACGGCGCCGTCATCATTAGTTAGCATCCTATGAACCGATTTCAAAACAGCCGAAACCAGCACTGTGCCAGAATAAGGTCCTTCTCTGTTTGGTGCATCGTGCATCGGGAACTGCTACCAGCTGGTCAGAGTATCAATGCAACTGTGTAATGTCAGCAGTTGAGCTGTGCTCAACAAAAACTCAAAACTCTGGAGCCATCGCTTCTGAATTGCAAATGGGTCTTCGTTTACGGGACTATGCTAAGTCCCACGTGGCTAAGATGACTCAGGACACCATTTTCCGCCTTGGATGGGAAACAATATTGCAACCACTATATTCCCCGGGTATTGCACCGTCCGATTATCACCTGTTCCATTCTTTGAACAATCGCCTTAGAGGACGCCAGTTCAAATCCCTAGTAAAAGTCCAAAATGCACCTGATACCTTCTTCGTTTCACGGCCCACCAAGTTCTACCGCGATGGATTCCATGGCCTTCCAGAACGTTTTCAGAAGGTCGTCGGTGCTGATGGGGACTATTTTTGATCTTCCAGGTTAGGTGACATATGAATGTTCGAAGGTGGTGGGTGAAAAAGCAACAAAACTTTTCTTGGTTACCTTTATATTTATAAATTTAAGACCTTGTATACAGAACCTATCTACACAAGATTGATTTTCTTTGAAATTTCACTTAATTTCTTTACGGTTTCCTGACAAAAATATTTATTATTCGTGACTAAAAAAAAAAAAAAACAATTATTTTATTACACTGAGTAGAAATAAAAGAGAGAGCGAATGAAATTCAAATTGAATAAAAGTATTGTTTCTCACCAAATTTTCCATCCTCTATGTATTTTAAAACACTTGTTAAAGCATATAAAAATATACTGTACTTACAAATCAGTTTAGTACCTTTGTTTTATGGCTGTATTTGTAGCACCTTGTTAAAACGTTTATCTTCATACTGTTAAATATAAATCGCAGAAAATTGTGTAATCTGCTGTCACAAAAAAAGTAGTATATTTTTCGATCGGTATAAGGAAGAGCTACTATACCATTTTTCGATCGGTATGGAAAAAAACAATATTTCTCCTTACTATTTTACCATAAATTATTAATTGTCAATAAACTTTGTTACTTTTAAAATAATGAAGCGAGATAATTTTACTATGATGTTTTAAAAGCTGATCATTTGGGGGGGGCAGGAAACCATTTGGGGGGTCCCCCCTTGGCTACACCCCTGTTCAAGCGTCACATTACTGGAAATTAGTCAACTACAGCTGTCAACGCTGTATGTTCAAATCTTCATTTAAACGTCAGGAGACCACAGTTCCTGCGCTCCGCTGCTCGCGCATCCCTTCTGTAATATACACATAGCAGCCTATCACGCTTATAGCTCTGTTATGAACTTTTTGTGATGATGAAATGCATATACGCAAGGGGCGAGTAGAAACGAAACGACACTATAATAGTATTCTAAATATTATTAAATACCTTAAGGAGCAAAAAACAGCGCACGATATTTGGTAGTTCATGTGCTCTTGTGAACTGCATAAAAAGACACCACTGTATTAGTCATCAGAAACATGTGCAACATTAATAGGGCGCAGATTCAGAAAGATATCACCACTCAGTGATCTAAATGACTATTCTATCAGGCCTTACTTCCATATTGTGATCTCCGGGAAGTATATCAGATGTGGCCAACTGCCAAGCAGACCGGAATGGAATTCTGATGAAGGCACAGTTATTGTGTTGAAACCGTTACGTGATTGTGTTATATATATGGGGGTTGGTGGGTTGTTATCTGTATGTATCTGTAAGTAGCAATAAGACAAAGAAAGATAAAGCGTATTTTAACATAACGTAATATTCTGAAATTTCAAATTATGTTCCTGTTGAATGAGAATTGATTACAATTATCTGAAGCGAGCGCACATAGGCATTTGTTTATATATGAGATCGTAGGTCAGCTTTAGAGCTACGAAAGTATTTCTCTGTTTACATTGTGGAAGTCTCGTTTGTGTTTTATAGTTTGTTGTTAAATCTGGACATTGCCTGTTACTCCCAGCCTGCGCCATATGGGACTTTGTGGTGGACAAACACCGTTTCCTGTTTTCTTTTCTTTTAGTTCTCCCGTTTCTTCCCACTTACTTCATTCTACCATCTCATCTCACTGCCCTTCTTAGTCTCGGTGCATAATCATGGAACGTTATTTAAAAAAAAAAAAAAAAAAGTGACGTGTCGTTTTGAGTCCAAGATAAGTCTTCCACTTCCAAAGCGGTAACCGTAGCCATTACTTACAATCGAGGAATATCATCTTCTGGCAAATGCAGTGGAAGCTCCTAAGGCAAGGCCAGCGCGAGGGGGGGTCGAGCCGTGCCACCGCCGAGGGCGGCACGTCTAATGGGCGGCAAAATTTGAAAAAGAAAATAATACTATTAAAATATAATGCTTCGTAATAGGCCCACATGGAACATAAAATTGTGTTCCCTGAGAATGTAATTAAACTTACTTCACTCACATTCAGGAAATTACTCAATCAGGAAATTCAGAGCACTCCCCTCCATTTTCATTTATCAAACTACTAGCCACAGGTATCTTGTTCAAGATTTCCCTTGCAGCAGCGTAGATAAGATTTTCAGCTAGGGCGGATAAGATTGTCAAGTGTCTTTTATATTTTTTCTATTCAGCAATATTCTAACGCTCGACTCCAAGTACCCAAAAGGTACACTCCCACTTGAGACATGCCGTTCTAGCCTACAGCACCTAGAGACATTTAGGTTCTAGCAGCGAGTTTTTAACCAATTTACATATTGTTCATTATCATGTCTTATCAACAATATATATAAATTGTTTTTATATTTAAGCAATACAAATCATGGCCGAACACATTAGAGTTGACTTGAGTTGATTTTGAGTTTAACGTCCCGTTCAGCAGCGAGGCTATATGAGACGTGGACCTACTGATTAACGTGGAATCCGAACCACATGAGCTCCCGCCGGGAATCGAACCCGCGACCCCCACGCCAAAGGCGCGTACGCTAACCGCTTAGCCACGGAGGAGCTCCCGAACACATTAGAAGAAACATGGGAGGGCAAAATAAATACCACCATTACTAAGGAAAAGATGTCCAAAAAAATTTTATTCCTATTCTTAGTGAGTAAATTGAAAGTAAAATACTGGTTTTGTTGAGAGCTGCAACATATTATACTATAGTGCTAGACTGTACACCAGATATTTCTGGTACAGAGCAAATGATCGTTCGTTTTGTACAAATTACATACAGTAATGGAAAATGGCTTATAAAAATTTGCGAACACTTTCTTCGTTTCGTACCAGTAAAAGACATCGCTCGTCTAGCTAGAACTGACAGAAGTAATAATTAAACAGCTAAAAGAAATGAACTTCTATCGAAGGTATGAAGGGCCAAAGATATGACAATAGTTCCAATATGAAAAGCAAAAATAAATTCCCAAGCCTTCTATGTTCCTTTACTAAACTTTGTCGTTAACGATGCAGCCACAACATCTCAGTCCACCGTTTTATTTTATTTATTTTATTTTATTATTATTATTATTATTATTATTATTATTATTATTATTATTATTATTATTATTATTATTATTATTATTTGTATAGTTTAAAAAGAAGTTTATGACTTCATTTCTGCATCAGTTCAACGTTGGGCCATACTAAAGGAACATATTAGCAGCCTCATTTTAAAACTATTCAGTACCAGAAGATGGGAGAGTCGAACAGTGTTGAATTCAGACATTTTCACCCGGGAAGGGGGGGGGGAAATGTCAACTCCTCGGGAGGGAGAGTTGTTTTTCTGTATTTTTGAAAGAAAGCAGCATATTTAACAATTCCATTCACATGCACATCTTACCTAATATTGAGACTAATTGCTGATAAATATTAATGCGAGATTACAATTTAAAAAAACAATCGTTTAGTTTTATCTAAAACATTAAATAAAGACTGGCAAAAATATTTTACACTAAAGTTTAACTGCTATTTACAGTAGCTATTTTTGTTATTATTTCCTATATTCAGTAGTTACTGTTTGTTACTAATGTAGAAGTTTTTAAAAAGATTTAAATTGACTCAAATATTTTTTTTCCTAAAACAAACATACATAGGAATATCTTAACAAAAGGTTACCATTCTTTCTCACACTTCTGATTCTAAATCAAGCATATTAGTCTTGGTTTCTTCACTGCATACACATCAACAGTTTAGTTTACGAAATCTTCAGTAGGATTAGTACCCGTGTCATGGAAAATCAGCGCTAGGGGCGAGAGTATACGACGGCACCCCCGTACATATGACTGAGGTAAAAAGACCATCCGCGAAAGGTGAGAAAATTTTAAAAAGTAAACCCTGCTTTTCCTTGATTTTGAGCACTTTTCATTACTTTTTTCCTTTTATTTTATATATGTGCACATGTGTTTCATTCCTCTGTTTATCTTTCCTTTTCTTTTCTTTTTCCCTCCCGAATTTTGCGCCCCTTACTTCAGCGCCCGGGGCCGTTGCCCCGCTTGCCCCTCCCCCCGTACGGCACTGAGCAGGATCTTCATCACCTTCAATAGCAATCTTTCACTTATATACTACTGTCATATTGACAAATTCTATATAAATCTCTAACCCAGGAGGGATAGCTGTTCCCCCCTCATCCCTCTAAATAACGCTCTCTGAATCTCACACTTTAACTGACTTATTTTTAATTAAAGACAGGTGTGTTTACTTTAACAAACGTAAATCACATTTACGTCTGTTACTTCCGATGCGAGAAATAGGATTTAGGTGTTCTATTTCAAATAATGCAAGAACTGTACATTTTCAAGAATTTAAGTCTGTTGACATCAGAGATCATATGGAATGATCGAAAGATCTTCCCTATCTTTCCTTTCCTATCTCAATCTGTGCTAGTGCTACCTACTAATATATAATATAGGGCGAGAGTACCTATACAACATATAGTACCTACTAAAATACAAACCTTTCTTCAACAGTTAACAATTTCATGTGCTGCCAAACTCGGTCATAGCGTTAAGAAATACAGGTTTTATTGACTATTTGGTATTCTATCTTAGATGTTACATGTTTAATATTTATATAGAATGGGTCTGCGTCATTTATATGTATATTGAGAGATCAGATTTCGTCTGCTCTACATTTTGTGACTGAAATATTTTGTTTCTCCGGGGGGGAATGAATTTTCTTCGGGGGGACATTCCCCCCGGGCTACCCCCTGAATTCAACCCTGGAGTCGAATTGATGCTCTGACTTCACTTAGATATCAAATAGAGGTTTATGATACCTTACTTCAAATAAGTAACGACAATATAATAGATAGAATGATCGCCCATGATGCTCTCTGTATAGCATACCAGCTGCGTGGCTTTACTTTCTTTACTCACTCGTTATGTGGTATGACTTTTCACTCCACATGAACGTAGTAAACAAAAGTATCCAAAGCATTGATTCTCATGTGTTTGATGCAGTAATGTTTCTTTGAAACAAATCTGAGAACTTTCAGAGGAGCAGAAATAATGCAAAGTTTCAATCTTACTTAGTTGATGCAATTGAGTTGGCATCAGCATTAGATATGGATGATCCATGGATAGATAATACAGTGCAAACTCGAATCGAAAGAAGAGACAGTTTCAATAGAAGGCAGAAGATGAAGCTATTTAAGATCCACAAACAAGATACAAGATCGATTTTTATTACAAACTTCTAGACGTGATTATGTTAAGCCTGTTATAGACGAACAAATATTCCATCATATATTGTATCAAATATTTCATCAAAGTGGAATTTGAACGTGTATGATACCAAGTTGTATGCAACTTTTGGGTTGGATACATTTGATACAACTGTTCTAAATTAGAACTTGTTCTATTTCTATCCAACATTGTATCAAAGAAAACAAACGAAAATCGCTATGCGATGGCACTAAAATCGAGTATAACGTGGACACAGAAAGCAGTTGACATGCTTTTGATGCATACTAGCAGTAATCTGTTTTGTATATCTATAAAATTAAAGAATATTAGGGCTAAGTACCACAGGTGACTTCCCAAAATTGGCGTAGATTGAGAATATTCCGTGATTTTTTTTTAAACTAACATTTTCTTTCACTTTTCTTGATTTAAATTATTTCTTAAGACGTTCTGGCATGTTACTACTTTGGCGAATGCCTGATTATTGCGTACAGATTGACAATATGCTTGCATATTATGTGTCTGGAATGATCATGTGCTATCTTATTATATGTAGTTATTTCTTCACTAAATTAATTCGTAATGTCTTAAAAATTGTTTCTCAGGGTAGGAGTTGCATTCATGAGTGCAGATTCACTTTACTAGGACTTTCTTTAAGGGTCTCCACTACAGCGAAATTAAGCTATCGCTAATTTTAGAGTTTTTCTGTGATATCTTCAAAACTAATAAAAATATTTGAAAAGCAGAAACATAGTGAACTAGACAATACGATTCTGCATGTGATACCTTTACCACAATTCACCTATCTGCTTTTGGTATTAGGCTATTTACAGAACCCGCAAAAACTGTTAAATCTATCTACAGTTGCAAATCGAAAGCAGATAGATGAGTTGGGACAACGGTATCACACGCAAAATTGTATTGTTTAGTTCACTACATTTCTGATTTCGAATATTTTTATTTGTTTTGAGGATATTACAGAAAAACTCTAAAATTAGCGATAGTTTAATTTCGCAGTATTGCAGTCCTAGTAAAGAAAGTCCCGCATCGGACGAATACCATTTAAATAGAGACTACAGAAAAAGCAACTTACAATAGGTGGCCATTAAAAGCGAGGATGATATTTAACCGATTCAGAGGAGGAGCACAACATGGGATTGTGTAAACCGAGTTAGCACAGGGTTGGGTTCGCAAGAGGCAGAGGCATCAGTGACTGAAGGTGAGAGGGGAAAACCCTTGATGTTGCATAAAATTACATAGGTTAGAGTGCGTAATATTTTCGCATTTCTAAATATAAATTAGTAGTTTCCTATACTGAAAAATTCCTCCGCAATTTAATATCCTACAGAACCCTCTTTAATATGTACTCTCTCATTTTAACTGTAAAACCTAACATTTAGTAATTGCTTAGTAATGGGGGGCCAACACTAACGAAGACAGAAAACAACGTGCCCTGCGGGACTCTAACCCGCCTACACTCGCTCCGCAATACTGTCTCAATTAAATGTTATGAATCTAACTTAGCTGGATGTGAATAGAATATCGCAAAAAAGTCAATTAAAAACCTGCCCCCCCCCAAAAAAAAAACTAAACAATAGCCTAGCTTTTTAATGACGGACTATTTATTCTTAATCAGTGCCCCAAAGTTACAAAAGTTACTCGAAGATTAACTGAATTAGACAAAATTTAAGCATCGGACCAATAAGTAAAATGTAGATTCATACGTATTTACTGAACAAGAAAGGAGCCATGAAAATAAGATTTATTTGGGAATAGCAATAAAGGAGGGAAATGAGACAGAAGTAACTGTGAATAGTCATTCCATTCATTTCTACAACCTTATTCATTATGGTTACACCAGCAGGTGCTACCATAAAACTACACCGATACGTTTAAGTAACCTAACAATTGAATCAAGAAATGTAAACAAATGAGCAAGTATAGTCATCCCTATATTTGATCGTCTATAATGGATGCGAACAGGGTCGGCCTTAGGTGGTGCGGGGCGCGATTGGGAACATTTTGGGGGCCCCAGGTTTACAACTAACTTGCACCAAGGTCTATAGAGCCAATATTATATATATATATATATATATATATATATATATATATATAGCGCTCTCCCTGGTGGTCTAGTGATTAGCGCGTGCGCCTGTGGCGTTCCTAGTCTCGAGCCCGATTCCCGGTGGGAGAGCACACAAAATTTAATTTCATAATCACTCCCTATCATTAATCATCCATCTGCTAAGGACAAATTCTGGGACGTCAAATAAAAAAATATATAATTTTCATTTCATTTCAAAAGTTTAATAGAGATTTTGCAGTCAGAATGGATGACAATCCAAATGTGTGCTTAAATAGTGCGTGAACGTTAATAGACTTAACATATATAAGGTACGTTTCAATACAAAATTATATATATGTAAATCTACAACTAGCAATATTAGTATATCATATCTGAAAAGGACATAGTCATAATACTACTTGTTTTAGTGACCGCCCCCGAAATTTTGAAAACTTGTTAGAATATAACCTAAAATTACGTTTTCAGTCCCCACCAAACAATGAAGGCCCCCGAGGCCCCCGGAAATTTTAAAGAAACACTAAAATTAAGTTTTAGTTTCCCCATTGCCGAAAACAGCGACCCACGGACCAATCCCGTAATGAAATCCTGGTTACGCCACTGTGTATATATTAAATTTAGTAAATATCTATAGTACTATAGAATTTCATACTAATCTATTAAATACAACAGTGTATCAGTAAACCAATTTAACAAGTTTTTACATGTACACATATTTCGAAGAATTGAACACAATTCGAAAATATAGGTAATGTAACTGACTCCCTTGCACCACCCTGCGGGCGGCCATGCATACAACAGTAATTATACTTTAAGACGTGTTTTAAAAACTTTACAAAAGCTACCAACAATCCTTATATTGTGGAAAATAAAAGAGTTGGGTTGATTTTGAGTTTAACGTCCCTTTCAGCAGCGAGGCTATATGAAACGGGACCTACTGATTAACGTGGATTCCGAACCACATGAGCTCCAGCCGGGAATCAAAGCCGGGTCTCCCACGTCAAAGGCGCGTACGCCAACCACTTACACACGAAGGAGCTTTGGAAATATAACAGAATGACGTCTTAAACGCGTCATAACTATACATACCATAGTTTCTTTGTCAATTTGGCCTTACACGAATTGACTTTCGAAAGTTATTTTGCAATTTAAGGTTAAAATAATAGGCCCTAGTTGCACTGTGTGTTAATATGACTGAATAAAACAACACCTGCGTATAACTCCTTATGAAAAGCTTACATTTGTAAGACAATGAAATGCACAGTGATATGAATTCGTTGATTCAAAGATTTCTTAACATCTGTATCTTTCTGAAAAGAATTCAAATTAGGAAGACCTAATGTACGCTAGTGAGAACATTGTAGGTAGCTACTTATGAAAGGTATAATCAGCTTGAACTTGTTATCGATTGCAGACAAAATGAAATGGTGATGAGACAATCACAAACCTTAAGGAATTGATGGAAAATGGATGACATATTTTCCATTGGAATATTCGGTGTCTTCCCACTTGCGACAGTCCTATTAGCGACAGGAACTGTTAACTGTCCTATGAGCGACCGATTCGATCTGTTAACTGCCCTATGAGTCACCGATTCGTTCATACTAAGATAATGGAAGAAGATAAGGTTCTCTCTTCTTTAACTTGTTTCATGTTAATGTGATTTAGAACCTAACAAAATGTATTATGAAAAATTTCGCTCTACCTGAATTTAATACGTGAGAATGCTCTCATTATATTAACAATTTTTCATACGTTTTTCCTAATATTATATTTTTGAATTAATTTCTATGAATACACTGACTATATCAAGGGGAAAACTAACTAAATATTTAGATTATCTCCGCCTTTGTCTACGATTCTATAATTAAAAATTTCATGTTAAAATGATACGGAGCATAAGTTTAGAGTGAATATGTTAATGGCCTAAGAAAGAAATCAGAAAGAGGTAGGGGCGCCCGAAGAAAATTTTCTAGGGAAGGGCATACCCATGGTTGCTGCATCATGTCTGGTATATCTGATATTTAATATATGTGATTTGCTATATTACGTATACATTTTTGTGAGCCAGGGGGCTGACCCCTGCCTTCCGATCGGGCGCCCATGGAAAGAGGGTGTTCACCACTTGAGAATATCAACAAAATCTAAAAACACGGTGTATTGGAAGAAATTATTACACAAGTTACAAATCTCCCGCAGGACTTAACAGTTCGTGTATAGTTATAAGGTAATATTTCAGATTGCTACTCGACAAGCTTTTATGTATAAGTCAATACAAGGGAGGAAGGCAAATTAAGCAATTAGTTTACGTTTTAGTAGCTTACAATAGGGAAGAAGGTAGTTTAAAGAGTTTGTTTATCTTTTGGATTGTTTAGAGTGAACTGCATTGTAATTGGTGGGATTGGTTGAGAATAGCCAATCAGATGTAAGGATCTCAAAAGCTGTCTTTTGTCATTGACATTTTTTTGTTCATTTTATTCACGGCGAAATTGTTATATGTTTAAGTTTTTCAAACAAAAATATATTACTGGGCTTAGTGAGTAATTAGATTTAAATCAAATTGAGTACCGGTACAAAAAACAGAGCTTTTGAAGAAAGGGGTATTACAACTGGATTTTCAATAATTACATAGGAATATACTTTTCATGGAAATATCCCTGTTGTCTCGTTAAGTTATTTGATATGTTTTATGTCAAATCTAACTCAAAATAAGTTTTATTTGCACTCACAGTAGAGGAAAAAATTTATATGAGCAAAAAGTATCACTGGCACGTACATATTTCATACCAAGGTTGTTCGGGCAGTAGTAACGCCAGAGGCAAACATATTTTACGAGATGGAATCATATCATCTTCCATCATCTCAATGTAAATGAATCGGTCGTTCATAGGACAGATAACAGTTCCTGTCGCTAATAGGACTGTCGCTTCTGGGACTAATTCGAATATTCGAGTTAGAAGACCATCTGACCTTGAAACCTTCATAACCAGCTACCTATTCAGTACGCAATAGTACACATTCGATTTTCCTGACTTGATTTTAAAAAATCCACGGGATTTTTCACAGGAGAGGGCAGAGTTTATCCTCTGATTTTGTATTTTTAATATAGCTATAATAAGAGAAGGGATCTGCAAAGAAGTAGCACTGAGGCTGATTTATTTAATACCTTCTCGCTATTCACGGTAGTATCACATGACATAATCAGTAAGAACGCCAGGAACTTTTACTTAGTGGGATGTTCAAAATAAAAGGTGTGCACACAGAATAATGATATACATTTTTACACAAACTTAAAAAAATTTTACTTCCACGGGCGTGTGTAAGGAAATTTGGGGCAGTGTTGGAGGTGTGCAGAATAGGCCTACTCCCTGGACATAATATATATTTTTACAATAGAAGTTGTAAACGTAATAATAATAATAATAATAATAATAATAATAATAATAATAATAATAATAATAATAATAATAATAATAATACCGCAGCATTAAATTCAGAAAATATTTGCTTATGCCGGAAAACTTAATACAAACTATTCATTTACTTATTAGGGAGAGGCCACACCCTCCCTTCTGGATTCCATGGATGTACCTGTATTGCAATATGTTGTTGTGTGTACTTGACAACCGAGAGTAGCAGAGCCATCTTTGACTGTACAATAGCCACTTGACCGGAGGTCTCGCGAGCATAATGGCATGTATTAATTGCATGTATTATAAGCAAAATTTAGTGATAGGGACCACAACACACTTGTTTGCCCTGGGACCTAACCTGCTGTTAAAACGGCAGGAGAGCAGACTAAACTAGAGAATAGATTATATGGCATTAGCGCGGGGCCCCCTTAGGCGCGGGGCCCGATTGGTAGCAATCGGTCCAATCGGCTTAAGGCCGGCCCTGGGTGCGAAAGTTTTATAGTAAACTTATTTGACCAAATTACCATCAAAGAAGAGTTTGATACAATATTTGATGGAAAAGTATGACGATGTATAATGGGCATAAGAGAGGTTTGAGCAACTTAAATATCACAGAGAGTATTTCGATTTTCTTTACGATATAAGTAATCTGAACGATATGCCACCTGAACTTTTGTTTGAAAAGTGCCTGCATTTTAATACGAGAAGAAGCGAAAGATATTAACCCCAGTGATTTGAAAGACGAACTGAAACTATTAACCGCTATAATTAAGCCTAAAAGTTCACCAAAAGAGATTAACATTAATTAAGGAATATTACTTTGCTCCCTATGTCAGTGTTGCATTTATGATTTTGTTTACCTTACCAGTAACCGCGGCAAGTAGAGAAAGAAATTTTTCGAAATTACTCTAAGCTTACTAAAAACTATCTACGTTCTTCCATATCTCAAACACGTTTAAGTGGTCTAGTGATGATATCAATGAAACATTAATTGGCTGAAACATTGGACTAAGGGGAAGGATAAATGAATTTGCTCATATCAAAACAAGAAAAGTTTTTTCAATTAAAGCATGTTAAATTTGTGTATTTCTATTGTGTTTTAGTACATAATAAGTCTTAAGCTAATTACTTACTTTTGCCGTAATATTTGATTCACTATATTATGTTTTTGCTCTATAGTCTACTGGAAACACCTTTTGATATAAAATAAGCTTAAAAATTAAAATTCTTAGTCGGACTAAAGCATATATTAAAAAAAAAAAACTGTATGCCCTGCTGTATATCACGTACAGCGAAATCGAGCATATTGAATATTCTGTCATGTATGGAGTCGTTTAAATATTACGTAAGCATTCGCGAGAAGTAGTTCAATTTTTTGTTTACTTTTCCTTTTCATACATGTTTTTAAATATGGTATCTTACTTTTTCTTAATACCATATTTAGTCTTATGTCAAAATAAGGCTTGTGGATTAAAGGGAGGGCATTTGAAAGTACCACCCATGGCGGCAAAGCTGCTAGCGCCGGCCCTGTCCTAAGGACAGATTTTATTTCTGTATGTATATTTCCTGGACATAGCGAAAAGGAAAATAAAAGCATACATTCTTTTTTTTATCATATAATGATTAACTAACTTATTTTGGATAATCTCATTATTCGCTTTATGTGGCTAAGAAAGGGAGAAAATTTATAGGAAAGTATATCAAACTTCTCAACGAGGATCGCTTCCAGAATTATCAAAATACGAATCTCGAAAACATCCCTGTGTTTAATTATAGGAAAAAAAAAGCACTTTCATTGCTTTATATCATTCCTTAACTAGATGCATTTTCTTGTGTTCACTCACATACTTTATAACCATTTGACGAAGGTAGGTCTTTGGTAATACAATGCAACAAGTCCAGTGCAAAACATGGAAAACAAACATTTTCGGCAACACAGCGAGAGACAGAGAAGAATGGATACAGAAGGCAAAACAGCTCATTGTATAGCCTGGAAGGCCAATACACAAAACCAGAACCAAACCAATACACCACACCTATCTTGCAGTACCTTATAAAGCTCTTACCCTTGAAAATCTTTCAGTTTAATTTCCCACGATTATGCCCGTTAGCATAAGGAACACCATGGTGAAATAATTCGTGGAATAAGAGTGTGGGAAGAAATGAGAGTACTCCAGGAAAACCCATGGACACAATGTTCTTATTCTTGAGAGAGTCTAATGTTGCCAGGCGTATATCGGGATAGAAAACTCCTATTTCTTCAAGTGTACGTGCAAAGTTTCCTCGATTCTTTTCATTACGTTAGCGTAAATAGCTTTCTCATAGTAAATAGAACTACAATTATTTTGCGTAGGATAACCGCGACCAGTGGCGTACGCAAGGGACATGTTTCGGGATTTCAAATCTCCTTGAGCAAGATATTTTGTGTGTGTGTGTGTGTTTTCATAGAACATAAGATTGAGTACTTAAATCTTCCTTATGAAATTTTGCGTACGTCACTGTCTGATATTCTTGCACAAAGATTTTTCAAGGGAAAGAACACGTTGAAGTATGGCTACTTAATTTTAATTTTCAGCGTCCTCGTTTTAATTCTATTATTTAACTATGTATTTATTTAAAAATAGAGTATATAGCTATATTTTCCCAACCTCCTGATGACTGAAAACTTTTTTGTGCAACTGAAATATGGCTCCAGTATTCCCTTTACACCTCCTGAAGCAATCCTTTCCTGCTTTTTCTCTTCCTTCTGTTATTCCTCACGATTTGGGGCTGCAATCTATGAAGCCCACATCTTCGCTTAAGGGTAAAGTACGCGGCAGACTTTCGGCGCCCAAGCACGTTCCATTTTCGCTTCAGGGAAGACAGCGAGAGGAATTTCATATTGAAGGTTACATAAGTAGACGGAAGACCATTTTTAAAACTCATCCCAAAGAGAGGGAGACACTTCTTTTTCTATTCTGCAAAATTAACAGAAAGGGGATAGAGAAACATGAAAAGAACAATTATCCAAGATTTTTGTAGCACGTAATATATATATTCATTTATGGAAACAGACTTCTTTTCATCATCTTCCCTTCGGTTACTTTGCCTGGTGATAAAAAGAAAAAAATATAAAAGAACTCACACAAGTGTATTGATTTATATTTCTATTCAGAGGTATGAAAGAAATTTCTTTTCTATATAAATTAGTGAAATTTGTTCTCTACACAGATACTCCCTCTTTCAAAATGGAAAAGAAATGTCGTATGAAAATGTATTCTGTTTCTATAGATCGAAAAGATACAAATAATCTTATTAATTTTTCTTATGCCAAACGGAATCAGGAAGGTTTTAGGAAAAAACTGTAAAAATTAAATAATAATTTTACTTCATTTAAGTATAGTATTATTAGTAACAATATATTGAGATATTTTGCATAGTATCATGCAGTATTATATTAGATTCTACTTGAACAGTATTTATTGTGTCATGTGAGCACTTATACACATATGCTAAGTGAAAGTTAACCTGCCATTAGTTAAATTTATAAGTCTATAATATACATTTACACAGGATTTTCGTGATAAACATATTATAAGGAAGAATATATTGTCTATATGCATTGAAGTTCATATCCTATTAAAAGAAAAAAACTCATCACGTCATATAAATCGTTGCTATCTCATGTTAGTTCTTGTTGTCATCCTTTAGATATACAGCTATCATTGCAAAATAAAATGGCGCTCCTACCAACAAACTTTCTTTTTAGCCTTAAATTACTTACAACGTCAAAATATTCGTCCAAACTCACAGTTTGGAACTGCAGTCAGTCGTCACCGGTCCTCTAGGTTGAGGGTTGTGCCTTTCCGAGGATTGTGCCTGTCGGACGTGGACTGCTTCCTCTGGATGGCAACCTCTCTACGACCTACCTATTCTGTTAATTATAAATCAGATTTGCTTTTAGCAACAAACATATAGAGTTACGATAGCACATTGCTAGAGAGCTTACATTTGGTTTCAAGAGTCGAAGGTTTGATCTCAAGCCATATGAGTTCCTGGACGACATTGAGAGAGAGGGAGATTCAAGTATGGAGATAGAGAGGAATGATTTATATACACAAATTTAGAATTAGGGAAAAATGATCGGACAGCATACGTATTATGACGAAAATTGTGATTTTGTGAAACAGAAGAAGAAAAGGTATCGAACAGCGAGGAACACATTAGGTAGTGGTCGAATTAAGGTGGAGAACACTTTTTAGAGCATCAGATGATTACAAATGGAGAGAAAGATCTTGAGAACTGAGGAATTAAGAATTTTAAAGAATCTGCAGCTTCCGAGACGGGTTTCGAACCGCGAACCTTGAATTTATCGAAGCATGACCTTATCCATTCTGCTACGGAGAACTTTGTATGCATTCACATACGTTTCCTTTAGCTACGTTGAAAGCTAACTTAATGGGATATTCCGAAAGTTGACTTGGTGGATGCGCTGTTCTGTTAGGATATAAACCTCTTGTAACTTAGTTACAACGTGCATAATGAACGTCTCCTTGTTCAGAACACCTTATAGGACAATAAAATTTGTTACTATTGTGTTAATTCGGTTACATTTGATAGAACCATCTGATAAAATAGTGCCAAACCCTGTGCGTCATTGTCTGTTAGGTGAATGGTTAATATAAGTTACTCCTACGTGTATGGTCCGAGCTTCGAATCAAGACCATTCTTATTGATTATTTTCTTTGAGCTACGCTCTTACTGTGCATTCCACAAGTTCAATTTTGAATTAATGTAGTCACAGCTACTTTAATTCGAAATTATTTTCAAATATGATATTTGTTATTAAATGCGTTTCTTTAACTTGCGATGTTTCGAACTTGATATTAAATCTTACAACCTTAATGTAACTTCCCTACGGCATATCATCATGAATGTTTGCACAACGACGACAGTCAGGCGTTAATACAAAATTCAGTTCTTACTGGAATGTATATATATATATATATATATATATATATATATATATATTTAGAAAGTTTGACTGAGAGAAAAACGTACAGTGCAACATTGACTCTTGGAGGAATTTCAAAAGAATTTATTATACGTATAAATTACCATCTCAACAATCTACTGTAGGGGCTAAGACACTGAAACCATTCCAGGGAAGAAAAGGGTTATAAGTTTAAAAAAAAAAAAAAAAAAAAAAAAAAGTAGGGTCTAATAGAATACAAAAAATATTGGTGTCAAATTCATAGTTTTCTGGTTCGAAGAGATGAATAGTGGCTACCAGATGGCATTTCTCACTTGTTTGTAGCCTTGCATAAATGGAAAATTGTTTTAGAAGTATATTTTACATTCAAGTATGATTATTTAAAAAATCTTGTTCTTCAACATTATGTTTTATAATTATTTTCTACTGTATTTCTTATTTATAATAACATATTATATATATATATATATATATATATATATATATATATATATATATATATATATTGTATTCTATGTTATACGTTTCTTATTTACATTTTACGTCTTACATTTGAAGATGAGCTTATGACAATTCAGAGCAGCAGGGACATACACAGAATGCAGACCTTAGCAATCCAGAGCTCCTGCCCCACGGAATCACTGCTTTTCTGCAAATTATATCTAATTTTAGAGATAATGATAGACATTTTAAGAAAAGATGCCCTCAAAAAGCCTTGTCTACGCCCCTGCAAAGCAGTGAAAATTTTATAGAGTGAGCAGTTAGTAATGTTTCCCCAGAAGTTATATCTCCGATAATTCTGAGTGTGATATCAGCATTTGTTCATTATCACTTTTCACCCGTAGTGTATTAAAACGTACTAAAAAGGAAGTGTTCTGAAGTCTTCACTGGTTCCCCCTATGACCTCATGCTAATAGGGTCAACCTTGGACATATCCACATCTGAAATATCACCTTTTATGTCAGTGATCCCGAAAACTATCCATTCGACACAAATATAGGATATTTTCGATTCTTTTTTCCTATCAGTCTCCCATTGTCAACTCCATGCCAACCAAGGCTTAATTTGGACTTACGCAGCATCCACAGTGTCACTATTCATCTTTTCACATGAATTCGACACTAATATCGTTCGTATTTGACGTCTTTTACATGTCATCTTCACCTCTCGGTAGGGGTGGTTTCAGTGTCTCGCCCCATAACTATGGAGAAATTTCAACCAACGTAAGTATAATTATAAATTATCATTTCAAAAATAACTGTACAAGTGATCTTTTTCGGAGAGGAATTCGTTAACTACATTTTCGATATCGATGTATTGCCTTTTTTGCTGTCCATGCTAAAAATTTCCAAAGAACTCAACTTCATCTGCACAATTGTGCTATGAGTATAGGTTTTAACGGTTTAATCCACTAAATGCTTGCTTAGATGTTGCTCTCGTCACAGGAAAAATGAGATACAATTATAAAAGAAAAATGAAATGAAATATTTAAGTTTTACGTCCCACGTTTATACCGATTACGCTAATGGAGACATTGATGCGGAGAAATGAATGCAATCGTGGAAAGAAGAAGTGGGAGAAAACGGGAGAAACTCCAGAAAACTCATGCACATGGTGTTTGTCCATAATAAAGTTCATTCGGCGCGAGCGGGGAACGAACCAAGGACCCCATGCACCATAGGTAAAGTTATAAAAGAATAGGCGTCTAAACAAATACGGAACACTACTATCAATGATAGTTATATAAGATTAGATCTTTAGTTATTTCATTCTAAGTTAAACTTTCAATCAATCTCGTTCTTCATTACTGTCCGAAAACTTAAAGTTGTTGCTGCAAGGACGTGATAAATCTTTTCAGTAGACTTCACAGTCTATAGCTTCTTCACAACTTCTGTTTCATCTAAGGCTAAAGTAGTTGCATTTTGGACATTGAGGAAAAAGTGTGAAATTATATAAAAACCTCCAAAGTGGAATTACGAAACTTCAGTGGGCTCTTTTTTGCTGTAGGCCTCCCTCACCACACTCCCGTTAGTTACGCCGGGTGCATGATACAGTTTCGCCCTTTTAGGAATATTTTCTAACGCAGTACGAGTTTTTTTTTTTTTTTTTTTTTTTACTGCTATGTGAATTGAGCTGTATTTGCTAAAACTGTTTTTTAAAGGAGACGAGAAATCTTATACTGAAACACAAATCATGTCTTTCAAAGCTATAATGGAAAACGAAACGAATCTTCGTATACATGTTATGTTTTTGAAGAGAAAAAGAGCAAAACATTGATTGCACAAACGTATAATGGAATCATTTGAATGCAAATGTATAACTTATAAAAGGTGTTGGCTTGATAGATGAGGGGTTAGTGTACGAGTTTTCTGCTGGTGGTCCTACATTCGAATCTCGTCCATTCTTGTTGCGTTTGTCTTTTAGCTACACTGAGTTTGTGCATTCCAGATCTACAAGCTTGAATCAAATTTAATACCAGTTAGTGAATTAAAAGGAGCTGACATTATTTTCAAATTCCAGAAGTTATTACATACTTTTCATTAGCTCACAGTACTCAACTTTGATATCAACTCTTCCATCCTTCATTTAACTCATTTCTTGACGTGTTTTGTTACAAATTTCATGAATCGTGACGGAAAAAATTGCTTTACCAGTCAATGGTGACTGCTTTGAAAGCAAGTGCGAAGTATGAGAATTAAATTTGTCATATCTGTAGTTTCGTGTGGAGAAGAAACAAACTTGTGAACCAAAGGTTTGAGAACAGTTCAACTTATTCATATAAACTTAGCCGAAGATTATTCACTTATATCATCATAAAAGGAATACGAAAAACGTTCTGAAACGAAGAAATATAACATACAACTTTGCAAGCGGAGGCAAAGAAACCTAACGTAACAAGACTAAAGACGAATCGTTTACGGTGGATTGATCGTGGTTGAGTGACCAAGGAGCTCCACTAGCAATCTGGAGGTTCGTGGTTCGAATGCGCTTCGGGCATTTTTCCTACTTTAGGATTATTGATGGTGATTGATCGACGATGACACACGTTTTATTATATTAAGATATTGGAATACTCGGATGTTTCAATCCTTGAACTATCAAATCTTCAGGAATAATAATATTAATAATAATAATTATTATTATTATCTCGTAGAAGATTAAAAGCTAGTAGCTAGTTGTCGCTCCGGTCATACCGTTACGATCAGAAACGTGACATTTGGCAAGAATATTTCGGTTTAGTTTAATTTTACCCACGAGAAGAGAGCTTTCTCATCTTGTTTCTAAAACAAACAAAATAACATGAGAATTAACATTTTACATTCGAGACGGGACAAGGGCAACTAAAATTATCATGTCGCTTTGGAGATGAGAATCGAGACGAGACGAAAAGTATCGTAATAATTTCTCGTCTTGCTACGATTCTCGAAATAGTGTATTTCCGTTCTTTAAGTAACAATTTCCCTGTAGACTGAACCTTATATCCTTTTTATTACTTTGTATTTTACAGCTCATTGAGTTATGGTGTGTATGGTATTTTTTAAAGCAAAGCTTTTATAATTACCTCTGCATAGCCTAAAAATTAGTTTATTATATTCCTTACTGTTGAGTGATATTCAATTATTTTTATTACAGTTATTTTTCTTAAAACATACAGTAGAACACTTTCTACATAAAACATTAGTGGAAAGCTTTTGTTTAAAATGTGGGTAGTTGCAGAGGTATATCTTGAAGGTACGGAACCCCTTCTCCTAAAGCCCTACGTTTAAGTAAGCTTTCTAAATTTTAGGGCAACTTTTAATCCTATTTTTATTTTTATTATTATTATTATTATTATTATTATTATTATTATTATTATTATTATTATTATTATTATTATTATTATTATTATTATTATTACTGAATATTTTAGATCTAAATATTACGTTTTATTCCAATGCAAATAAGCATACTGAAGTTAAGAAAAATCAAAATAAATTTTTTGGACCCTCTATAAAGATGAATTGCCTTATAAGAGATACTCTGGAAGGAAAAGAGGGGGGAAAGAAGGCGTCAGCTACTGGACAGTATGAAAATCGAACCTTCAAACGCCTTAACAGAAACAAAGTAGGATTTGTCTTCATCAGGATACATAGTACCGCCCTTTCTTTGGGTAAAATACATTGGATTATGCTTGCGTTATATTCATATTTTAACAAAATATATATACAAAAAAAGAATAGTTCGTATTTACCAATTTTGGTTAAACGAATATATGAAACGTATTGAAAATGACGAACGGAAATATTATTTTTATTTCTAGTAAGAGTGGAAGAACTAAGAAACAATTCCACAATTTCATTTCAGACAAATTTATGACTCATGCTAGACCTTAAAGATGACAGTTTTGTATTCATGAATTGTTTGTGAAACACGCGAAGTTTTCAAGGAATCGAGAGTATAGACTGTGACGTCATGTTAGTTTTCCCCCTGTGAAGGAAGTCGTTTCAACTCTAACTTGTAAGAACGAGAGAAATTGACTACGTTTAATGTTATTATACATCAGAAATATCAACTTTGTAAATTTTAAAATATTTCCTAATTTCGTCGGAAGTACATTAAGGGACACTTCTGGATGGTATACTCCGCATCAAAAAAATTGCGACAACTAACGCCGTGCAGTTAGGCCACCTTATATACACTCTCTTATCCCATAATCGTGTCATGTAAAGAGACCCCTCTCTCTCTCTCTCTTCCTTTCTTCTCTTCCATACTAAAATTAACTAACAACATGGGCGCAATTCTATTTCAAATTACACATGTATTAGTTTCGATAAAACGAAATAACAAAACCGAGAAAAAAGAAGATTCATAAGTTGATGTAAGGAGAAACTGAAACACACACAATGAAAAATTGATACCAATGGATGTCCATTACACAGACATTCAGAAATGAGACAGAGAGAGAGAGAGAGAGAAAGAGAGATTCAGAGAAGAGGAGAAAAGAGGGAAACGAAAAGAGAGAACAGATAAAAATGTGGAATTCAAATATAGTAAGAAAAGAACCTAACAATCTAAATTTCCATTTCCAGAAATTCAACAGTAATATAGAAATAACTTTTGCTTTTACATATTTCTCAGAACTATTCGAATATATAGAGGATGCTTTAAACATTCATTACGTCACTTTCATAAATGATAGCATATTCAACTTCCAGGAGAACTGTAGATCTCCGAGACACATCTAGGATAATGTCAAAAGTTTAACACACATACTTTGTTTACGCGTGGTTCGATTGCAAATTTGGTAGTGTTAATTGAAAATACTGATTCAAAATACATTCTAATAAACGCAGTAGGTAGCGTTGGTCATATCCTCCATTTCAGACTACTAATGCAAACTGAACAAAAAAAACGAAAAGAAAAGAAAAGAAAAAGAAAGAAGAAGAGAAAATTGAATGAGTGTTATTTTACCGCTAAATTTCTATATTACCCTATATTAAAGCCCTATATTAAAAGTCCAAACTGTATCGTAATGAAAAGTTACAAATGTTCGAAAGGAAAAGCTTATGTTCCTCTTAGATGTAGCATGTTTCAAATTTCAACGTGAATAAAACACATTGAATTATAGGATGGAAACAAATTTTGTGTCGAACTAGTATAAATAAAATTTTGTTTTCAAATAACCTTAGAGGTTACCATTTTCTAGTGTTTTCCGAAGATTCATCTCTTCCGAACATTCAGCATTGATTTCCTCTCTTGCGGTTATAACGTACTTTGCACAGATAGAATGAACACGCTAGAGCTCAAACGGTCATCGTGTTAGTCGGATTATGTTGGTTAGCTTATAGACCACCACTGGATCGACGATTCAAACAAGTAGTGACCCGGTAATTCCACCGAAACTCGGTAACCCAAAGGATGAAAAACAGATTTTACTTATTCCTTTGCGTTTAAACAGTATTTCTGTCACAGATGAACAGGACTGGAGATGTTATCACCAGAGCACGAAACACACGACGCCGAAGTTCCTTGTTAATTAGATTTTCTGCTTCGTTTTAACTTTGGAACACGGAGAGAGAGAAAGAGAGAGGAGGGGAGAAGTGAAAGACAGGGTAGGGAAACGTCAAGAAAGAGAGAGGGGGATGAATATAAATATGAAACATACTTATCGTTACAGTGTATGATGTAGAACACACACAATGTTTACTCGAATTCGCCACTGATGCCTTGTAAGTTCTCTAACAGAAGATGAATCTCTGTTTGCAGCCATTATTTTATGCGAAAAAACATAATACCTGATAGGGAATCGAACCAAGATATTCGGTTTGGAAGTCTAGCACTTTACCGCTACACAACCGATTGCTTTACCCACAGTTTGTTCAACAAATGGTGTAGGGTTTCTTTCTGAGAACGATAACACGTAAAGTATATACTGCAGATCAATGCTGTGATTGGAATGTCCTGGTAATTCCCTTGCCCTTTCCCGACCAACATTTGTAAATCGTCTCTATCATGTTACACGTGTTTCCTTCCACATTCTTACATATTGCTTGTCCAGTATGATAAGTCGATTCTTCTCAATCACATTGTATAAAGAGCAACTTTGGCGTAAACAGGATTAGAACCTATATTAGACAGCTGCATTATTTATAAGGCCACTACGTTACCGATGCACTATCATGACACCTTAAATTATCAGCGAAATCTTACTTACTTACGCCCTGATCTTTGGAACGAACCGGCTTCTTCTTGTAAGGTTATTTGCACAACGAATAGGGATGCGCACGAGTCGAGACATGTCTCGAATCTCGACTCGAATCCGAGTCGAGACACACTTTGTAAAATTCGAGACGACTCGAGACAAACGTATTTCTCGACTCGAATTTTCGAGTCGAGACAGCTGGCAAAAATCTCGACTCGACTCGAATGTCTCGAAATTTTTTCTATAATTTTTAATATTATTTTGAAGAAAGTGCTCGCTCAGTAACACTCGGCACGAGAATTTCGGAAACTGCAGGACTTGTCAGGTGTTCGAGAAGTGCTGTGGTGATTGCCTTCAGCAAGTGGCGAAACCAAGCGGAAAATACGTCAAAATGTCGAGGGGTTGGGTGCCCCCACCTCATTACAGATGTCGAACGTCGTAGGCTGGGCAGACTGGTAAAACAGAACAGGCGGCGAACTACGTCGGAACTAAGATCAGAGTTTAATGCTGGGCAAAGTACAAGTGTGTCTGAACTAGTGTTGTCAAATTTCCGGAAATTTTAAACCTGTTTTTTAAAAAAAACGTTTTTTCGATTTTCCGGAAAAAATGAAAAAATAAATATGGTTGTATTAGGTTAATTTTACTAGTAACGATATCTCTTTTTTTTCAAACACGCGAAAAATGTAAGTTCGAAAATTTCAATATTACGAATATTAAAAAATTGCACTCGAAAATAAAACTATTCCAATTATTACCTATATATTAAAATACTAGATTTACGTGTATATGTTTCTCCTCACAGAAAAGTTTATATGTTTGTCTCCAATCCTTTCAACAATGAGATCTTGAACCCACAAATGTTAGAAACGTGCCGTTTTGATTTGTTCATTCCAAATTTTATGGAAATTGTCCAGTTCTAATTGAATATTTTTATTTAAAAACATGGCCATTAGTTCTTTATTACATTTATAGGGCTACACAAGAAGTACTGTGGAGGCGCGGTGTCTCAGTGGTAGGGCGTTCACCTCCGGTGCTTGGGGTCCCTGGTTCGATCCCAGATCGCGCCGTGTGGACTTTGTGGTGGACAAACACCATGCTCATGGGTTTTCTCGGGGTTCCCCCGTTTCCTCCCACTTTCTTCATTCCACCATTTCATTCATTTCTCATCATCACCGTCTCCTTTAGCCTAACCGGCATAAACGTGGGACGTAAAACTAAAGATTTCATTTCACTAGAAGTACTGACATTTTTGAAAAAGTAAAGCATCATACCCTACGAGTTTTATATTCCAACATCACATAGTTATATAGGGGTTGTATATCTGTCAGGCGTTTGTTTCATGGCCAAATTATAATAAAAACTAAGGATAACCATTTCTCCAGTCTAAGATTAATCTTCATTGTTTGGAGAGGTTTTTTTTTTTCAATAAACACCGTTTCTCACTGACATAATTAATTGTGTGTGTACTTTATTTACTTATTAAATAATGCATGCATACACGATATGTGCATTCAGTAAATGGATACTTGAATATTTGAATTCAATTATCTATACAAGCCGGCCACGAACAATTTTTTTGTTTTGGCCACGAACCCTTTCCTCCTACCAATTTTACAGTTAGAATTGAGCCTTTTACCGGATGTGTAGCCTACCGAAGGACCACACAGATGCTATGGAAACTATTGTGCTATTGTTTCTTTGTATGCTTTGGCAGAAATTCTGTAGATATCGAAACCCGCCAGTGAAGCCATATCTAGCATCTTGGTGCTAGATCTAGCATAATTCACTCCCATTTAGCATCTAGCATCTTGACTTTATCATCTTGGCAAAATTTCATTCTTTCCTCTGGAGAACAGAAAAATAACGAAAATTTAGATGGCTCACTGACCGTTGGGAATTATCCCTTAGTTGAAGGGATGGTTGGAGTAATAAAACCAGTTAGTATTTCCGCTGTTGTATTGTTGAATTCACAGAAATGTTCAAAAATAAGCAAAACGTGACTCTGTACAAGATGTTTACTTACCCATAGTTTTATTATTGTCAGAGTGTCTGGGATGTTTCTGTCCCTTCTCACTTTACAACTTGAGAGGGAGGGGGTATGACCGCTAAAAGAAATGCTTCAGTGCTGCGTCGGAAGCGGCATGTTTTGTATATATTTCTTAAAATGTTAACCATTCATAAAGTATAAATTCCCCCTTTCCTCCCCTGATTCTCTTTCCAATACAGAGAACCGACTCTTTAAATGAAGAAGGAACCCTGAACCCTCCCGAAAATGCAAAAATGAATTATGCGTACAAATAACAAATCTGTGGATGAATCAAATAATGCAGATACATGAGAAGATGATGATGAAGATAGCAGTGCTTGATGCAGCGCAGTCCACCACATGTAAATAGATTTGAAGTGTTCATATTTGTGTATGTGTAAGTGTGTATGTGCTTGTTTCTGAGCATTTATATGTGCGTGTGTCTTGTAATTGTTATATTAATATCCACTGGATTAAGTGAAAATATAAATGGATTTGATGACTGCCAAATTGACCTTCCATTGGTAAGTCATTTTCTTTTAATATTTAGTAATATTAAATTAGATTATAGTTTAGCGTCGTTTTCAGGAGCAAAGCTCTACAAGACGTGAACGTACAGTTTAACGTCGTATTTGAAACACATGAGCTCCTACCATGAATCAAACCACGTTCGAGAAAGGTGCATACACTAACCACATAGCAACGGGGAGCTCAACATCTAGTAATATGTATATTAAGTTGTAAAATTATATTCGTTTAATTTTCACTAATATAATCTTCACAATGTAAAGCATTCGCTAGGCACGTTATCTTGTTTAAAAACAAAAAGCCTATCTCTTATGTTTCCGTCTCGGGGTTGGACTGCGGGATGATAGAAATCCGAAAGAGATGTTTTATTATATTTTGGACAGTAAATCTGCTCCTTCATAATCTCCGTGTTTGATAAGAATAAACCTCCCTGGCTCACGAAACTGTATACGTAATATAACAAACCATGCACATTAAATGCCAGACTAATAAAGCAAACATTGAAGATGCCCCCTAGAAAATTTTCTTCGGCCGCCCATGTCTGGAGGTACTCAATTTCGCAACTCAGTGGATACGATGTGGATGTATTCAAAGTCTACTGATTTACCCATAAAATTTAAATTTTATAACAATATTCTCAGTGAATACTAATCTGAGGAGAACTATTGAACTATTTTTTTTAATTCGATCGCTAAAGGATTTTTTTTGTTCACCAGGTCTCGGTAATCGTCAGGCACGAAAACTGAAGTATCTACAAGTGTTTCCCCAGCAATTTCTTTCAGAAAGGGGTCCTCCAGGAGTTATTTAGGGGGTAATTCCTGCGTTTGTTATATACATATATAGATATAGAAAGATATAAATATAGATATACTGTATATATATATAAAGATAAGTAGGAGCGGGTCTTTAAAATTAGTTCGGAAAGATAATATGAAAATCTGGCATAATTTGCAAGAATCTATCTAGTCTAATATAAATAAAATATATAGTTTGTTTGTCTGTCTGTATGCGGCCTAGGGACCAGACGAGTGGACCGAGAGTTACCAAATTTTGATCAGGGGTACCTTGGCCCAGGCACCAGATCAAGACGAATCTTTTTTTTTTTAATTCGAACCAGGGGGTCTCAGGGGGCGCTTACAGAGACATGTAAAAGTGGTAGAAAATGGCCGATATTACTGTCGAATTCATAGTTTTCGCAGTCGCTGAAATCAATGGTGAAACTCTGATCACATTAACTTACAAATTCACCCTATTCGGGCCAGGGGTCACCCGGGGGATACTGAACTAACTAACTAACTCTATGGCCTATGGAACCCGGAGGTTCAATGCCGCGTTCACAAAAGCTCTCCACTGACTTCTATCCTTAGCTAATTGCATCTAGTTTCTACTTTGTATTCCTATCTCTGCGAGATCCATCTTAATATTGTCCTCCCATCTGCGCCTAGGTCTTCCTAATGGTCGTTTTCCGATTGGTCTTCCAGTCAAGACTTTGAAAGCGTTTCTACTTTCTTCCATTCTAGCTACATGACCCGCCCACCTAAGCCTCCTAGACTTGACGACCCTAACAATGTTGGGTAAACCGTATAAACTATGTAGTTCCTCGTTATGAAGCTTCCGCCATTCCCCATTCTCGTTCCTCTTGGGTCCGAATATTCTTCTCAGGATCCTGTTCTCAAATACTTTCAGTCTATGTTCTTCCCTCAGAGTAAGCGACCATGTTTCACAACCATACAGAACAACAGGCATGATTATCGTTTTATATATTTTAAGCTTCAAATTCCTCGACAGAATTCGCGACGACAAGAGATTTTGAACCGAATAGTAACACGAATTCCCTGCTTTTAGTCGACATTTAATTTCTTCGTGAATATGATTTTCGTCTGTTAAAATTGATCCTAAATATTTGAAAGTATCCACTTTATCAAAAGCATTATTTAATATTTTAACGCCTCCACAATTTGCCGTATTACGGTCCCGACGCACTTCCATGTATTTAGTTTTCTCTGCATTTACTTCTAAACCCATGTCCCTGCAAGCGTTTAATAATATCTCTGCATTTATTTCTACTGTTCTCCTATCATCCCCTATTAAATTTACATCATCAGCATATGCCATGACCTGGTGAATGCCGTTCAACTCTAGGCCCTGGTTGCTATCTTTGATTTTCCTTATGGCGTATTCCAGCACAAAGTTAAATAATAATGGCGACAACGCATCTCCTTGTTTCAGGCCATTTTCGACGTGGAAGCTCGTGGACAAAAATTTTCCTACCCGGACTTTACTTTGGGATTCACACTTAAACATATCTTAATTAATCTAATTAGCTTTCTCGGTATTCCAAGTTCTCTAAGAACGTTGTATAATGTTTCTCTCCTAACCGAGTCGTAAGCCTTTCTAAAATCAATAAATAGTTGATGTACCGGGGTATTGTATTCCCACTTCTTTTCGAGTATTTGGCGAATGGTAAATATTTGGTCGATAGTTGATCGATTTCGTCTAAATCCGCACTGATAATCTCCAATAATTTCATCTGCGTATGGGGTCAATCTTGCTAACAGAATATTTGAAAGGATTTTATAGGATGTTGACAGAAGAGAAATGCCTCGATAATTATTACAGTCAGTTTTGTCGCCTTTCTTGTGAATTGGAACAATGATTGATTCTTTCCACTCTTGTGGCAATTCTTCCTTGTTCCAGATAAGGAGAATGAGTTTGTGTATCTTGTTCCACAATTTTTCGCCTCCAGCTAAAATTAACTCAGCCGGAATTTCATCTACACCCGGAGATTTGTGTTTCTTCAATTTCTTTATAGCGGCTTCCACTTCTATTCGATTGGGTTCTGGAATATACGGTTCTGCGGTGTGTATCTCCTTTTCTCCACGCACATTAGTTTTTGGCTGCGTGTTCAGCAAATCGTCAAAGAAATCTTTCCATCTATTTAAGAGGCTATCCGTATCGGTGAGAACTGTTCCGTCAGATTTCTTTAATATATAAGCACGAGGTTGATAGCCTTTCTTAAATTCGCTGATCCCCTTATACATGTCCCGAATATTTTTATTTTTACTATTATCTTCAAGTTCCTTAATTTTAGCTTTCAAAAAATCCCGTTTCTTTGTTCTAAAAGTTTTGGAAGTTTCCCGCCTGATATCTGCGAAATTTTGTGTAGTTGTTTCATTCGGATTTTGTAGCCACCGTAATTTTGCCTGTTTTCTCTTCTCTGCTAGTTTAATGCATTCTTGGTCGAACCATGGTTTGTTCCTACGTATTTCCGCGTGTCCCAATTTTTCTATTGCTGAACTTTTAATGCTATCTCTAATTTCAATCCAAGTATCCTCAACACTAGTGCACTCCGAGTCTTCTAAAACCGCGAATCTATTCGAAACTTCAGTCTGGTATTCCTCTCTTACCTGGCTCTCTTCTAATTTCTTTAAATTAAATCTCTCCGTTTTCGGACATTGAATATTACCTTTATTCAACGATAATCTTTCCCGTATTATCGCTACTACCAGGTAGTGATCAGTGTCACAATCAGCCCCTCTAAACGACCGGACGTCAATTATGCTAGATTGTCTTCTTCTATCTACTAAAACGTGATCAATTTGATTATGTGTTTTTCCGTCTGGTGATGTCCAAGTGTATTTATGAACGTCGCGATGTGGGAATTTTGTACTCTTCACGATTAGGTTTTTGGATGTTGCAAAGTTCACGAGTCTAGACATGTAAAAATAATACAAAATGACCGATATTAGTGTCAATTCCATAGTTTTCGACGTCGTTGAGATCAATGGTGACACTTTCATTAGCGAAGACTTGCAAATTCAGCTACAATTGTATGCGGGCCGGAAGTTAGCGGGGTCTCAGGGGGACGGTATCCGCCCCCCAGTGACCTCCGGCCCGAATAGGATGAATTTGGAAGTTAATGCGATGAGAGTTTCACCATTGATTTCAGCGACCGCGAAAACTATGAATTCGATAGTAATATCGGCCATTTCCTACCACCTTTACATGTCCCTGTAAACGCCCCCCTGAGACCCCCTGGTTGGATTCCGAGACATATAAAAGTAATCCAAAATTATCGATATTAGTGTCAGATTCATAGTTTTTGCGGTCGCAGAAATGAATGGTAATACCTCAACAGGCGTTGTCTTCCAAATACTGCCCCCATGCGAAGAATGGGTATAGGCCTATTCAGCTGTCTAATATAAATAAATTAAAAGAGTTTGTTTGTGTGTTTTTCTACCTGTGTGCGGCCTGGGGACCAGACGAGTGGACCGAGAGTTACCAAATTTTGGTCAGGGGTATCTTGGCCTAGGTCCCAATCAAGACGAAAAGTTGTTTTCAAATTTCGAAAAAGGGAAGTCTCAGGGGGACGTTTATCGGAACCGGCTTGGGAACCAGACAAATTGACCGAGAGTTAACAAATTTTAGTCACGAATATGTTGGTCCAGGCTCCAGACCAGAGTTAAACGATTTTGTCAAAATTCGAACCAGGGGGGTCTCAGGTATAACTAAATACTTTGGCTTGAGTAATATTTACCTGTACCTTGGGCAGAAAGTACTCATACATATGCACTATACTTAGTAGAATGTTAATTTCCTATTAACAAAAGAAGAATGTTTTTAATATATGTAAGATTATTATGGGATAGTTGTTGATATGGACATGTTTTATGGTTACCTAGTCAGTGAGTAAAGGATATTATAAGTTATATCAAATAATAAACCAGTTTAACATCGGTTATAGACGTTGTCAGTTTTATTAAAAAGGTGAGATTAATGGTATTTAAATATCGAAGCTAATATTTTTAATGTCAAAGAAATTCTACCACTTCGAATTTTTACCTCAGCAAACGAACCAGGTTTACGACTATCTTTTTGATAAGTCGTTGTAAAAATTTGGTTTACCTCACCCGGGACTTTGTAAATTCAGTTCCCGAAGAAGAAGAGTAAGGTTGAATTTACTTTTATACTATAGTTAATGAATAAGAACTTAACCATATTGCGAAGTGGTAAGGTAATCATAAGAAAAATGGACAACGAAGCAATGCAGCAGGAATCAAATACTAGTGACCAAGGTGAAACTAGTGTAACACCAGGTTTGTCATCAGAGGATCGACTCTTGTTAGCTTTACAGCGACAATTCAGGCAGATGTCTACCGAGATAAACAAGCAAAATGAAGAATTAAGTAGACGAATGGAACAGAAGTTTGACGAAGCTAACAAGACCATGGAACAGAAGATAGAACTGAAGTTTGACGAAGCTAACAAGCAAAATGAAGAATTAAGCAGACGAATGGAACAGAAGTTTGACGAAATGGAACAGAAGTTTGACCAAGCTAACAAGCAAAATGAAGAATTAAGTAGACGAATGGACCAAAAGTTCGACGAATCTAATAAGCAATATGAAGAATTAAGTAGACGGATAGAACAGAAATCAGATGAAACGAAACAGACAATTGTCCAGGTGGTGAACGACATATCCTCACAGTTCGAGGAAAAGTTAAAAAGGATATCCGATGATTGTCAAGAAAAGCACAATCACCAAAATCAAGAAATCTGTGCTGTAAAAAAAGATTTAGAAGTAATAGAATCTTCCATTAAACAGCAAAAGATCCAGGTCAGCAACAACTCTAATAACATACGTGTAAATACACAGTTGTTAGCTACTATTCAGGAAGAGATTAGAACGTTACAGGCTAAAGACAACATTTACCGTAATAACCTGGGTAGTGATCGCTTTGAGTTTCCCCACTCACCAGAGATGAACTCGCCTTCGCCGGGGTCTGATGAAGATATTATACTAGAAGAAAGTTGTCCGAAGAGTACTGATGAGCGAAACATAGATGGTGTGACGACACAGCATGTCACGGATAGGAACTATCACTCAACAAGAACAAGGAATGAGAAAAAGAAGGTAAAATTAAGTGTTAAGATGAGTGAAATTCGAGCTATGAGCAAATTCAGTGGTAAGTGTAATGAGAATGCTACTTCTTTCTTAGAGAAATTCCAAGACGAATGCAATATAATGTCTATCGATCGATCACAATATATGAAATTAATACCCCATGTATTACTCCCACCTTGTTCCTTATGGTTTAAGGCAATACGTGATCACATTAGTACATATGAGGAATTCAAAGCGGCATTGATCGCAAATTATGAAAATGACTTTTTGCTGGCAAATAGAGATGCCACCCTTAGAAATCAACACTTCAATCCTCGATTGCACAAATCTCTTGTAGAATTTGTTGTAAATGTCTACAACGAATTAAAGGTTGTTAATCCTTTGCAATCGGAATCGAGAATAATAGCATCGATTCGAAATTTGCTTCCATTTAAATTGCAACAGATCTTATTTTCCACACAGTGTATGAGTTTCAGCCATTTATTGATGCTTGTCCAATGCTACGAAACTCAATACCATGCCATGAATCCACAATCAGGAATAGGTAAAAATAAGAATAATTCAGATCATTTGGTGCCTGTTCGTAATTTAGATATCAGAAGTGTGAATAATACAGAACCTAACCTAAGCCGAGTATACTCTAGCAATCAAAATGAGCAAAATAGACAAAGTTATGTAGGGACTCCGCCTAACCTAACTAATCATGGTAATTATGATGTCAGATCACTCAACCGCAGTAGATATAAAAATAGTCGAAGTACTGAGCGAAATTCCAGAAACACAGCGAACTATGTGTATAGACGTAATTGGAGATCAAGAGATGGGACTTCATACCAAAATCAAAATCACGATGAAAGACGTGTACGACATGATGTAGAATCTAATCATGATAGCACAGTACAGTGTACGTTATTAGAACCGTATGCAAGTTCGAATGTAACCTGATTACCGTTACTGAAATTAGGTTAAATTCATGTTAGTTATAGATTCTTGTAAATTTTCATTTTTAAGTTTATGTGTTAATATCAATAATGAAAACGATTCTTATAAATACTTGAAAGTGCTTAAATAGAGTTTTAGGTAGACTGGAAAATTAATTTTCAAATGATTTTTATTCTTTCTTGTTAATATGAAGAATCATAATTCGATTTATAATTAATTAAAAGCAAAGATTATTTATATTAGATTGATTTTGTGTTGAAAACTTAATTGTCAAAGATTATGTTAAAAGGAAGCTCTATTCTATAAAATCAATTATTCAACGACTAACTTGAACGAGATTCTTCTTTATTATAACATCTTAGTGCTACTATGTATGTCTTTAAATGCAACATCTAACTTGTTTGTTATTTAATGCGCCCGTAAAGATTAATATTATTTGTAACCCACGTTTGTCCTTTACATTTTTTTTGAAATCGCAACCTTCGACGACTAATTAAATAAGCGACGATATTTTAATAAGAAAATGTAATAATAATATAATGAAATAAATATAATTAATGTAATTAAAGATAAATATTGATGAAATGAAAGATTTGTTATGAATGTATTTATATATATATGTATATGTGAAATATAATGAATAGATATACAAGGTGCGATCAAAATATGATGGACATATACAATGTAAAAACACTAATGTAAACGGACCAGTGGTTCTTGAAGATAAAAGCCAAGCCAACTCATGACTTTTATATTCAGTCCCTTTGTCGAGCGACATTTTTATATAACAAAATATTTTGGCTTGAGTAATATTTACCTGTACCTTGGGCAGAAAGTACTCATACATATGCACTATACTTAGTAGAATGTTAATTTCCTATTAACAAAAGAAGAATGTTTTTAATATATGTAAGATTATTATGGGATAGTTGTTGATATGGACATGTTTTATGGTTACCTAGTCAGTGAGTAAAGGATATTATAAGTTATATCAAATAATAAACCAGTTTAACATCGGTTATAGACGTTGTCAGTTTTATTAAAAAGGTGAGATTAATGGTATTTAAATATCGAAGCTAATATTTTTAATGTCAAAGAAATTCTACCACTTCGAATTTTTACCTCAGCAAACGAACCAGGTTTACGACTATCTTTTTGATAAGTCGTTGTACAGGGGTCGTTTACTGGGACATGTAAAAGTAGTAGGAAATAACCGATATTAGTGTTGTTCATAGTTTTCGCGGTCACTGAAATCAATGGTGAAACTACGATCGCATTAACTTCCAAATTCATGCTATGCGGCACCGGGCCGGGGGTCACCGGGGGGGGGGGGAGTTGAGATATCGAAACATCTAAAAGTAATCCACAATGACCGATATTAGTGTCAAATCCATAGTTTTCGCGGTCGCTCCGATCAATAGTGGCACTTCTATTAGCGATGATTTGCAAATTCAGCTACAATGAATGCGGGCCATGAGTCAGCGGGAAGGGGGGATACCGAAACATGTAAAAGCAATACAAAATGACCGATATTAGTGTCAAATCCATAATTTTCGCGGTCGCTGAGATGAATGGTGACACTTTCATTAGCGATCACTTGCAAATTCAGCTACCATTGTATGCGGTCCGGGAGTCAGCGGGGGGGGGGAGGATACCGAGACATCTAAAAGTAATCCAAAATGATCGATTTAGTCTCAGATCCATAGTTTTCGCGGTCGCGGAAAACTTCTTTACACATGTAAAACTTCTTACGAATAATGTGAGAACACTGTATCTTGTCCAGTTCAGATTAAAATCATGAAGGCCCAACGTGCAAACGAACCGTTTGGAACATCTGTGCACGTGATCAGTGACGTGTCGCTACCAGATATCATTTTGTAGTGTGGCGCTGCCAACACATTCCAGCTCCAGGATACCTTTGTTCTCATTGTGTTTAGTGCGTCACAAATCTACATAGTAAAATTGCGCAACAACGTGATTTGCCAGAATCGTTGGCATGGCAAGCTGTCGGTAGGTTGGAAGCTGGTCAGTCATGGCGGGAGGTGGCACATGCCATAGGAGTGGCACAGAGTGTGATTTCCCGATTGTGGAATCGATTTCAAACAACTGGAAGTGCTCGAAGAATACAAGGACGGGGCCGTCCACTATAGTACTGCGGATTAGCTAACCTATTGTGCACTTTTTGATAAAAGCACCAAATTTGGCACAGAGGTAGACAAATATAATATGAACAAATTTGGATGTGGAGCCATCGGGCAACTGACCCCTGGCGGCCGTGGTGACAATTTTCCAAAATGGCCGCCAGTGGACACCCGAAAGACAAGAGAAGTTAGATAAAGTTTGTTGCTGAACGTATTAGTGAATGTTTATTGAATATTTTGAATAAAAACATGCCGTCTTGTAAGATATATACAGGCATATATATATATATATATATATATATATATATATATATATATATATATATATATATATATATATGAAATAAAAGATGAAAATGGTGAATTTTGAGATTCACTGTACTGACTAATTTTATGGGCCATGATTAAATGCCGCGTTCACAAAAGCTCTCCACTGACTTCTATCCTTAGCCAACTGGATCCCGTTTCTACTTTGTATTACTATTTCTACGAGATGGTTTAGCCCCTCCCTTGATCATATCCTGGATCCGCCCCTGTATATATATATATATATACAGTAGCGTATTAAAGGGGGCTTCCGGGCTTAAGCCCCCCCGAAATTTTACTTACTATAGTAAAGTATATGAAATATCTTGCAGAATTTCCACATTTTCAGGCAATTCCCCCCGAAAGTTAGCAAAGCCCCTCCCGAAACAAAATCGTAAATACGCCACTGTGTATATATATATATATATATATATATATATATATATATATATATATATATATATATATATATATATATATATATAGTAATACATAACCCTTTTATTCCCGTTGCATAACTACAGATACAACCACAAATTTGGGAAAATTATAAAAACTTTCCCAGAGTGTCACTTGAGATACGATATTACCGAAGTGTAAATTTTGACGTTTTTACAAGATAGTGCACAATAAGTTGAAATATCCTAGCTACACTGCCTTTCTAGTAATAAACAATCACTAATTTGAGCAGCCTTGAAATTTCGAAAGATGCTACCTTTTAATACTAATGCAGTCTGTCAGGTCAATCAAGTACTGAGCCTAAACAACGAGAGGCGAAATGTTTCTTTTGCAGAGAAACTGCTGGTCGTGCTCTTATTCATGAAGCTGCGACAATCCAACTGGACTCGCGTGTCAGGTCGTACGCAATGATTCTGGGCGATATGGACCTACAGACAAAGCTCAGTGCTTGGGACATGATTGCAAAGATTGCACAGGATGCGAAGTACCACCGCAATCGTCTCGTGAATTTGTACAATAACGTTCTGAAGAGTAAAGGAATATCTCGTAAAAGTTCAAATGATGAACAAGCAAGAGAAGGACTTGCCTTTGGACAACTGGTCGTGTTTATTGAAGAAGCTTTAGCGGGAGGCGAGACGGCTCCGGTTTTTAAACTTGCAGACCTGGCACAGTTATATGCTTCGCGGATGGAACAAATGTTGAGAATCAAGTATGAAGTAAGTGCACACGACCTTTTTTAAACAGAGACTGCTTGCTTACTTTTCTAACATGTGTGTACAGCATAAGTTGCGCGATGTCTTGCTTGCATTTAATGAAGACCTCTGTGATGCCTTGGCAAAGGTTTGTTAATTGGATACAGATACTGATGGTGTCCATCTGGCGCGCGCTGATCAAATTGTGCGACGTCACATCTTCGGAGATGACAATGTATTCAACAGATTTCCTCCAGACTGTCAACAGAATTCCGTACCATCCATGTTGCTTGCCCTAGTCACTATGATCTTGGAAGGATCAAGTATCAAAGACCTTAGAGAAGGCACTACACAAGCGGCACTGTCTATCAGCTAACTCCTCAAATTAAATTGTTGAAGCACTAAAGAGCCGACACGGGCAGTACGTCTCGACCAGTTAGGCACGCCACCACACAGGAACGCCATTTCAAATTTATATCGGACTCATGTTACATGCATACACTCGTGAAAGGCAGCTAGTCGATAAGCTGTCACCCATAGGAATTTATATTTCCTAGATTGAGTCCTGTCCCTCTCCGCACAATTGGGGAACAGTGCCTGCCGCCTCTACCATCAGAAGCAAGTAGTCTGTCCTCCCAAGATGAGAGGCAAAGTCTTCACCACCGCCGCTGTAGACAAAATCGACCATAATCCAAGTTCTACGACCTCAAAACTGTCATATCATGGGACTGCTATTTTGCTGGTGCAATATCCTACCTTCAATGGAGCCGGGGTTGCCAGCAGAATTGGTCGAACGAGAAAGGCCTCAAATCAGTTGACCGTTTGCCACAATTCTATACAGATGTTCCATCTGTCAACAGCTGCATCAAGAACACAGAGGTACCGGTTACCAATGTGACATCCCTGAGAGGCAACAGCGGCCTCAAGAAAAACATTAAAACAGATTATCTTTGGCTACAACACAACCAATTAGTCGTAAAAAAAAGTTCTCCATTAGAAAACACTTCATGGGTTGTATACCACGCAAGTATGCAGACCAGTAACACAAGTTGGGCTATCTGCCCACCGCACTACTCCCACTCTTATTGGAGAGTGCCCATATTGTCGCTATGTTTAAGCACTACATGGATGTCGTCAGGAACGCAGGGGAACATTTTAACCCTGGCCAGATTACAATGCTCACATTCGACCAACCGCTTTTTGCACTGGCGAAGCAAATCCAATGGAAGTGGCCACAGGTGTACGATGAAGAGAAGTTCGTCATTCTCTTCGGAGGTCTTCATATCGAGATGGCAGTGCTGAAGATCATTGGTGACTTGTTGCGAGAGAGCGGATGGGTGCAAGCACTGGTTAAGGCAGATATCACCAGTGCCGCATTCCTTCCTGAGGGCATCACATGTTACTCGAACCAGGAGAGCGCATCAAGTAACAGCAGCAGCCTTTCACCCTGCAGCAGAACGCATACAACCATTACATTCACCAGTTGCGTGACGCCAGTACCGAGCAGCTTGGGTTTGCAGAGTGGTGCAACTGTACTGAAATTGGAATTGATGATATTGGTATAGTGCGCTCTCCGCGCCAAGCGTCGTTTGCGATGTACGCCGATGCCCTCAAAGAACTAACAGTGTGGTTCCATGCCCTGGATGTCTCAACTACAAGCGCTGTATTCCTGTGCATCTGCGAGACATGGTGGTAGAACTGCCAACTAAGCACTGAAATCGCCGATTAATTCTTCGCAGGGAATTTCACAGTCCACAAAACGACCAGGACGTTCTCCGCCGTCCCTACTGGTGAAGCCCACGAACAGAACATTGCGGTCATAAAAGGAGACGGAGGTGCAGTAGGTCTGACTGACAATCCCAGAGCACTGAGATGGTGGATGGTGGCAGGATCAGAGGTTGCCAGGTTCATCGAAGAGTTTCAGAACTCTAACCAAGAACGACTACAAGACACAAAGCATCGTACCCAGACATCGAGTGTGCAAACTACTTTCCAAAAAAAGTACAGTCAATGATAAAAGTGATGGAAAACTTTGGGAATTCATTTGAGGAAGATAGTCAAGAGTCTGCTAATACTCGACACCAAGGAGATCGCGCCATCTCGAGCTGTAGACGACCTTCGTCGTACATATATAGTGGGACATGCGCAGTTTGACAAATTTGTCAGAGAAAGCCTGGTGGGGAGAACAAAACCCATACAAGATCTTATCAAAAGAAACTATCTCAAAATATTTGGTCAACCTACTACAAAACCTCAAGCAAAGAGCAAGCAGCAAATGAACCCCTTAGAAATAACGTGAATCTCTTCTCTTGTCTGTATATCGGATGCCATAACCAGGATTGAAATCTAGACGATTTCTTCAAACATGAAAACCAAGCTTTCTCCTCAGAACTATCAGACGGCGGTGGTATTCGGTTTGGTACAAGGTGATTTCCTCAGTTGTCCAGAAGACTTCAGTCAGCCTAGATCTGAGGTTCCTCCAACAAGCTGCATTCTCCTAGATGGAGCAGTTATCATCAGGTTGTTGAAGCCTGCTACGGCAAAAACCTTCAAAGAATATGTTTAGCTAGTTTTTGTCCCTCACATACTCTCAAAAGCCACGCGACAGGACCTGGTGTGGGACCGCTACATAAGAAACTCGTTGAAAGATGCAGCAAGAGCCAATCTGGAAAAGGGATGAGAAAACGAGTGGTGGGTAATTCAATTATACCCGGGAACTCTGCCAGCTTCATCAGAGTCGAAGAAAATCAGACAGAGCTGTTCATCTTCCTATCTGACATCCTGCATGACTTATTCAAGCTTGCAGACAAGGAGCTGCTCATCACTAAAGGCAGTGATGTCGTGAGAAAGCCACCTCTTCTGGATACTTCAGCCCTGGCACCTTGCAACCACGAGGAGGCCGATACCCGTATTATGTTGCACGTCGCCCACGCTGCTCACAATGGCCACAAGAAGATCCTCATCTGCACACTAGACACTGATGTTGTTGTCTTGGCGGTTGCTCTGATACACACCTTGAATGAGGGAATTGTAATGTGGGTATCCTTCCATTGTTTGGTACCCCATGAGATTGCTCGCTCTCTGGGTCCTCAAAATGCTCAGGCACTACCGATGTTTCATATTTTGACGGGCTGCGACACGGTCTTCTGCTTCGCCAGACCTGGAAAAGAGTACAGCATAGACAGTGTGGACAGTGTTACCTAAGCTCACGCAAACGCTCACTCTTCCATCCACTGCACCAGATCGTATTAATGAAGACGCCATGCATATAATTAAAAGGTTCATCATACTGCTTTATGACAGAACAAGCACAGAAACGGACATTGACAAGGCACGTCGCAAACTGTTTCCAAAGAAAAGCAACGTCCAGCTGATACCACCGACAAGAGCATCCTTGGAGAAGCACTTCCGAAGAGCAGTATAGCAGGGCGGACATGTCTGGGGTCAGACCCTGGTTCCTGCACCAACACTGCCATCACCAACCGAATGAAGTTGGATCAAGGCCAGCGGCCTGTATGGACCCTTATGAATAACGCTACCCGAAACATCCAAGATCTGCTGGGAACTCATCTCTTTCAAATGCAAAGACTACATGAAAAAGTGCAAGAGCAGGAAGGCCAGAATGGAATGCACACCACTGTGTGTTTCTTACGGGAAATGCTCTGAATTGTAAAATCATTAACTAAATATATATAACTTACAAATTATCTGGCATACATCTCTTCAAAGCATTCACTAAAACATTCAGCAACAAAATTTATCTAACTTCTATACTCTTTCGGGTGTCCACTGGCAGCCATTTTGGAAAATGGCCACCACGGTCGCCAGGAGTCAGTTGGCCGATGGCTCCACATCCAAATTTGTTCATCTTACATCTGTATACCTCTGTGCCAAATTTGGTGCTTTTATCAAAAAGTGCACAATATGTTGAAATATTCTAGCTAAACTGCCGCACTACTAGCAACCAAAGCCAGAGACGATCGTTATCTCTTGTTAACAGCCCGTCGAAACCGGCGTCAGAATACAACTCTGCTCCCGCGAGCCTTCCGAACAACAACAGGACGCACAATATCTACTCAAACGGTCCGCAATCGCCTTCGAGAAGGTGGTCTCTACGCACGTAGGCCTATGGTGTGTGTCCCATTAAATGCACGACACCGTGTTGATCGAAGAGCGTAGGCGGAGGAACATCGTGGGTGGGGACGCAATGAATGGGGTAATGTTTTGTTCTCTGACGAGTCTCGATTCAGTGTAGAGCCTGATAATCGACGTGTTTTCATCTGGAGAGAGTGTGGAACACGACACAATCCCATGTTTGTGCGAGAAAGATCCCAGTATGATGGTGGTGGACTGATGGTGTAGGCAGGAATCAGCATTGGTTGGCGTACTGAGCTCCACATCATCCGAAATGGCTCTTTGACGGCTCTCAGATATAGGGATGAGATCATAAAACTCTTGTTCTTCCTTATGCTGGTGCCATTGGCGATTCGTTCCTTTTTATGGATGACAATACTCGTCCTCACAGAGCTCGGTTAGTGGATGAGATGCTGGATGTTGAGGGTATCGCTCGGATGAAGTGGTCAGCTTGCTCTCCGGATCTCGTCCAGTTGAGCATGTCTGGGATATGCTTGGCAGACGAATTGCCGCTACGCCAGTAAATCCAACAACCATTCCAGAGCTGGAAGTCGCTCTTCTGGATGAGTGGCACAACATCCCCCAAGAACTCATCGATAATCTGATTGAGTCCATGCCACGCATGTGCGAGGTTCTGTTGGCTATTGCCTTGCCTGTTTGTGAGCAGTTCGAGAGGTGCATACATAACCGTCTTGTGTCATGAGCCATGCGAACAAGGTTTTCCGTGCCCCAACACCAGTATGTACCCCATTTTTCTAGACCTTAAAGCATTCCTTCTGGTATGATATATATGAGTCAAACACAAGCTTATTCATACGCTATTTTAAGGTCTTGTGTGATATTTCAGCTGAACTATTTTTTTAGCATTATATACAGTATCTATCTATCTATCTATCTATCTATCTATCTATATATATATATATATATATATATATATATATATATATATATATATATATATATATATATATATAAAGTGGCGGATCCAGGATATGATCAAGGGAGGGACTAAACCATAGTTTCCAGTTTTATCCAGTGTAAAGCAGCATTGAAGCCCATTTTATGCAGTGTATACTTGAGTGTGAAGGGGGGAAGCTATAGCACCCTTGGATCCGCCTATATATATATATATATATATATATATATATATATATATATATATACATGATCAAAAATGGCCTTGAATCCATACTCGCTGAGATGAACAGAAGATGCCGTTTAAATCCACAAATTCAGTCCCATTAGTACTCTAAGGAGGATGGTGACATGTAAAAATAATTGAAAATGATCGATATTAATGTCAAATTCATAGTTTTGGGGCTCCACAAGTTCATTGGTGACAGTTTTGGTGCCCTTTGTGTCCAAAATGAAACGTATTCTCCCCGTGCGAAGAACGGATATTCTGCTAGTCTGTAATAATTACTAACGGAAGTTTCACTTAATATATTTCTCGCTGCTCAAATTTACTCACTTGCGCGGTATATGTGTGTAAAGTAGAATTAAAACCTGTTGCTATAAGTATTTTTCCGTTAGCGAAATACATTCTATATACAGTAGGACGTCGATAATCCTAACGTCAAAATCCGAACGCAGTCCCTAGAAGCTTTTTACATTTTGTCTTAACGCTAGCGATAAACAAACAATAGCGTGTCTGTCGACGTTATGTGAAGTCAGTGCTTTTACAAAAGTTCATTTATATGTAATTGTTTGCCATGTATTTTTATTTTCTCTTAGGCCTATAAGTTTTAAGTGTGACTTACAAGAACAGTGTTATTTAGAGTACAAGCAAGTTCTTCAGAAACATTAAATGTAAGAACCCTTACGTAAGGTATTGTAATTACTGTACGTACTGAATAACCAATGTATCGATAGAAGAACATACCGTACAGTATATGTAAGCCTAAATGGTATTTTCTTGGTCATTTTCGAAAATCCGAAAAATTTGAAAATCCAAATACCTGTGGTCCCAATTAGTTCGGATATTCGACTTCCCACTGTATATGTTGCAGACATGTTACAGCAAGTAAGATTACTAGTATCAGGCCAACAAGTAGTTTTTAAACTACATTTTCCTGTTTTTGCCAATATTTCCGAACAAATGATTTTTTCTAATGGTTTCAAAATTTCCTGAATTTTACATAGAACAATGAAGATATCTCTATGAAACATATGTTTGATTTAACATATTAACTAAAATGATTCTGTGATTAACAACAATGATGATTCTGATAATACCCAAATTTTCCGTTTTTTCCCCAGCTCGGGAAAACAGTAAAAAAACATTTTTCGACAAGATAATGCACCATGTCACAAGGCCAGGAGTGTGATGGAGTGGTTCGAGGAACACAGTAGCGAGTTCCAAGTGATGTGCTGGCCCCCATACTCTCCGGATCTGAACCCAATCGATCACATCTGGGATATGATTGAACGTGACGTGAGGGCGCATCACCCCCTCCCCGGAATTTACGGGAATTAGATGACCTGTGTGTGCATATGTGGTGCCAACTCTCTCCAGCGACCCACCGAGGAACATTGCGACCATGCCAAGACGCGTCGCCGTTGTTATTCGTGCCAAAATGTGTACATACTAACAATTAGGTAGATAACCATAACGGTCTGGCTGATGTGTGTGTATATTTTAAGTCGTATATTTTGTCTCTACTCGAATTTCGAGACAGTAACATATTTTCGAGTCGAGACACGAGTCGACACAACATTTTCTCGAGACGAGTCGAGACAGGCTTAAATCTCGACTCGACTCAACTCGTGCGCATCCCTAAGAACGAAATTCATTTATTCGACGGTCTAGAAATAAATTAGTGCCCACTAAGAAAGGAAAAGCATGCGATCTAGGAGACATTACAGAAATATAACATATTTTGTTGAAATTTCCCGTGCAAGTTCAAAAGTGCGAAAATAATAATAATAATAATAATAATAATAATAATAATAATAATAATAATAATAATAATAATAATAATAATAAATATTTGCATTCACAGTATAATTGTCAATTATTATTATTATTATTATTATTATTATTATTATTATTATTATTATTATTATTATTATTATTATTATTATTATTATTGAACATGCACGGCAAAATTTCTGCAAAATATGTTATATTTCTGTGATGTCTCCTGAATTGCATGCTTTTCCTTTATTAGTGGGCACTAATTTCTTTCTAGGCCGTCGAATAAATGAATTTCGTTGTGAACTTTGATACAAATAACCTTACAGGAGGAAGCCGGTTCGTTCCAAAGATCCGGGCGTAAGTAAGTAAGATTTGGCTGATAATTTAAGATGTCATGATAGTGTATCGGTAACGTAATGGACTTATGAATAATACAGCTGTCCAATATAGGTTCTAATCCTGTTTACGCCAAAGTTGCTCTTTATACAATGTGATTGAGAAGAATCGACTTATCATACTGGACAAGCAATATGTAAGAATGTGGAAGGAAACACGTGTAACATGATAGAGACGATTTACAAATGTTGGTCGGGAAAGGGCAAGGGAATTACCAGGACATTCCAATCACAGCATTGATTTGCAGTATATACTTTACGTGTTATCGTTCTCAGAAAGAAACCCTACACCATTTGTTAAACAAACTTTGGGTAAAGCAATCGGTGGTGTAGTGGTAAAGTGCTAGACTTCCAAACCGAATATCTTGGCTCGATTCCCCATCAGGTAGTATGATTTTTCGCATAAAATAATGGCTGCAAACAGAGATTCATCTTCTGTTAGAGAACTTACAAGGCATCAGTGGCGAATTCGAGTAAACATTGTGTGTGTTCTACATACACTGTAATGATGTGTTCTATATCATGTCCATTATTGAACAAGATTGGTGACATATGTAGGACATAAGTTGCCAAATCTGCAGAAAGGCGGATTCCTTGGTTGAGAGTATTCGGGCCAGAAACATTCGATCCACAGCCGTGTATAGTCCCTGTGGGGATCAACGTCTTGATATACATCTAGCATTTATAATACTTGACTTTTAAGACGAATGTTTACGAGTCCAAGGCCCCCTTCGCTGAGAGGAAGATAAATACTGTTGTGGCGGAGGCGGAAGAAATAGCCCCGCCAAATAAACCACACAAATACAGATTCAATTTGGCGAGCGTAAACAGAAGGGAGTTGAAAGGTGCGCGCGTAGTACCAAAGTTTAGCAGCAATATACTGGTTGAGATATTGAATCTTATGTATTATATGCAGACCGCGGAAACGTTGTAAGTATAGAATCTGCTTAATCTGATTAACGATAGGACGCCAGACAGCATCCATTTGTTTGCGTGCATCGCTATGAAAAGTTATGCCAAGTACTGTTAAAGCATCAACTATTGGGATGTGAGAGCGTGAATCAGGTAAGGAGGGTAGGTAGAATCCGTGAAATGACAGGAGTTTGGTCTTGTGTTTATTGTATGCCAAGCCGGAGCACTGGGTGAACTCATCAGTTATGCGGATGGCGGTTAGCATATCCTCGGGCTTAGTTCCAATTAAGTTGACGTCATTCGCAAATCCGAAGACGTGTAATTGATGGTATTCCGGTATACCGGGAGAGGTAATCTGAGCCAGAGCCCGGAGATAGGTATCTATTTATAGAACTATCACAAAGAGGCTCGTCGAGATGCTATCGCCTTGCGTTAATCCACGTTGCAGAGCAAATGGTTCGGAAAGCTGACCATTGATCTGAACTCGACATTGGGCCGATTGATAGAGTTGCCTTAAGACTTGTTGAAATGCAGGAGGAAATCCCCAGGCGTCTAAAGTCTGAAGAAGAAACCCGTGATCAACGCAGTCATATGCGGAAGAATAATCTATGCCAAGGACCCCCGCTTTAATGCGCCGAGTTTGCGCGTACTATAAAATCCCGTAACGAACGTAACACATAATAGATGTTATATTTATGGTGGGTGGCTGCCTGGTATGGACTAATATACTTTTGTAATATGGGTTTTAAACGTGCCGTCAGAATTTTTGTGAACAATTTCAAATCGGTAGGCAGTAACGTGATGGTCTGTACTCCTGTACAGTCTGAGAATTGGCGGATTTCGGGATGAATATTGTGATTCCGACGTTACCGCGGATGGGACCTCCCGTTAAATTTGTATTAAACAACCTGACTAGGGTATCTGAAAGAAAGGTCCAGTAATTTTTATAGAACGCGTATGACAGACCTTAATATCCTGGCGCGCCCTGTCCTTTTGTTGCCTGGAGGGCCATCCATATTTCCTGAGAAGTTATGGGGCGCATGAGATCACGACCCTCTTCCTGCGTAATCAGTTTGGGAATAAGCGACAAAAACTTGGTGTCAAAAGGTCGGGGTTGAACAAATTTATAGTAATACTCTCGAAAAACGTTTAGGATCTGAACCGAATCACTAGTGATATCACCAGTCGGGAGACGGAAAGATACTACTGTAGCTTGTTTCCGTCGGTGCAACCGACGTGCAACTTTGTAAATAGTGACAGTTTGCTGGGCAAGCCTATAATATGTGGTCTCATTAATAAAAGAAGGCATGAGTGTGGGAGCCTGGAGATTTTGTAGTCGTAGTTTGAGCTGTTGCACGGTGCGTTTATTCTGTAGTGATGGGGCCGCGCACCATGCCTGACGCAATGCCTGATAGAGGAATTCAAACATCAACTGCCGATCTTGTCGTGTTTCGCGTCCTTTGCCTTGGAAGAACCGAGCAATCTTAGGTTTAAGAAATGTCCACCAAGAGGCGAGATCTGGAAAATATTGTTGCATCCATTCCCAATAGGAATATTGTTGTGCCAGTTCCTCCCGATAACCGTCGTGTTGAAGTAAGGATGTATTTAACTTCCAGTATCCTCGCCTGCTAAGCGCAGGCAGGAATTGATCTGTTTTTATGTGGAGCTAGATCGCTGCATGATCGGTGAAAGAAGGTATAATAGTCTGTACGTCAATAATAGTGTGAAACAAGTCAGAAGTGACATATATTCTGTCAATCCTACTTTTCGAATGTGAAGTACAATGAGTATAGATCTTCGGTGAATTGGAAACAATGACTACATCCCTTAAGCGATAAGCCCGCAAAAATTCCAAAAATGCGGGACAAGGGGGGTGGGCGGAATTGAATCTGCGCTGGTTTCATTGGTATTCCAATCAGCCATGATTACCATGCAAGGAATATGAGGAGGCAGGAATTGTGGCAAACTTTGGCCATAAAATTCAGCCCGTTCCTTCTTCGCTGTATAGCCAGAAGGAGAATAGAGTCCGACGACCAGGTGCCCCTGTACGACACTATGAATAATACGTCCATCAGGGGAGAGAGTAAGATTGGTATGACCCAAACCTTTTCTGATAAACATCCCTACTACAATGGTGGATACTAAATTAGCAAACACATCATAGTCCAGCATATTGTTAAATGAATCATGTATAAGTTCTTGCACACAAACTATATCCGGTTTATGGCATGTGAGAAATTGTTTTAAATATGCTTTTTTTATCGTCACTACTTGCGCGATTTAAATTTATCGTGAGAAAGGATAAAGAGTTTATCACAGTCATATAGAAGAAAAGTTCGTAGTATAACACTTCTGTGCAATGTCGATATCTACGTAAGTTTGTTCTACTAAAATTTAATATGAGTCTTAAAACTAAGAATGGAAGCAAAAAATAACCTACAAAATCCATGATAGATGTTAATGAATAGGCTAAGCACTGCAGTTAAAATAAACACATACGTCGATGGTAAATTTAAACACAACTAACACTCAAGGATTTCCTGTTTGTAGGAGAAGTAATAGCTAGCGCTATTCCATTCTGCACACTTGCACTATTAGAATCGGAGGGCACTTGTATTGTACACACTCGACGTAGAGAAAGAATAAAAACAAAACAAAAGGAAGCACACACCACACTACTTGGGGTGGTTTCGTATCCATTGACCTTGAAGACCTATACCTCATGTATCTGTGTCGAACACCTGTTTTGGGCGAGTACGTGGATCTCGTTCGCAAGACAGAGAGACTTGGCTGCCTTCCAAGGGAGAATTCAGTTCTTCCTTCCGGGTTAATTTTCGTCTTTTTTGTATGGAAATAACATTGCTAAATATAATCCCTTGTGTCTCATGCTGGAGAAAATCGCTTTCAAGTGGTTCAAGATTCTCTTTCTGTGTCTCTTGCGGGATCTTACTATCCTCAACTGGTAATGGTTTAGTTTCAACCTCCATGGTGTGGGAGGTGATATGCTGCTCAACTCGTATGCCGGAGGCCTCCGATGTAGTCGATACAGGCACTCGTTTACTGGGAAGTTGGGTATCTTTCTTCGCTTTCTCAATCGACTTCATTGTAAGTGCATTGAACTCCTTTGGGTCTTGTACCGAGGGTCGATGCACAAGATCATCTTGGTCACCAGATTTCGTAGAAATGACCGGTGGAGCTAATTTGTAGGATGTCATAGGAGTCAGTTTTCCGAGTTCCGTCATGCGAGGAATTGACAGGGAAAGTGGTCGGGATTACACTTGCTCCCCCACGGGGTTGGGCCCCCCGTTTCAGTACACAGTTCGCTACTGTGTGCGTAGAGCTCTGGCAGCGAAAACATGTAATCGGTTGTCCACTGTATGATACTCCTACTTTATAACCATGGACTAGAAGTCGGGATGGCACATGAGATGTCAGTTTAATATGTACATGGCGAGTTCCAGTTTTAATACCAGGTGGAGAAGGAGGAGCCCATTCCTGATCTTCTATTTTAATCACTGAACCATATGCACTAAGAGCCTCACTCAATAAGTTATTTGGTGCTTCGACAGGGAACTCAACCACACGAAGGAGGGTAATCGGATTTGCGGCGGAAATGATTCGAACTAAACTCACTTCCTTATTTGAATGAGTGAATGGGACCTCACTAGGGGCCTGAGCTGCAAAGTCATCGTATTCTTGTTGCGTTTTGAATTTTAGAAAAATACAAAAATTTTCACTATTTAACTGCATGGCACTGATGTGATCAAAAATACCTGAGAAAGTGGAGTTCATCCAATGGTAGATTTCCAGGGGGACTGGTCGGACTGGGACTCGTCCAGGGGGAAACTTCTTGTCAAATTCCAGTTTAAATTGAAGATCTTTTTATATTCCATATTCAATTTTGCACTGATACACCGACACTACGCCGAAACGGCAATAATTTAAAGTACGGAGTATAACTCCTAATTGAGTAGAATTGCTTCGATATAGAAATGAAAAAATGAAATATACCTAACATATATATGGTCCACTATACTATAGGCTATAGTACACTGTGTAAGCACCAGAGCACCCGTGTTGTCTCGACGGCGGCTTGATGCGAACTGACTCACTCATCCACGGAACCACATAGAACGATAGGCACTCATACTTCAGACACAGAACGTTTGTTACGTACAAAACGTTTTTGTAAGAAGGAAAGCTAAGGAAATTCCCCGTCTCTAGTTTTTCTTTTCCTGGCACTAACTTAATTACTGTCTCAGCCTGGGAAGAATATTTTCCACCCCTGAATAAACTTTCCTCATAATTTTCATAAATTATATAATTTCCATTTATATATATCAGCAGAAAACATTTATCCATGGCTGTTCTGCACAATTATACTTACACAAAACAATTACTTCCAATTCTATTATATCCAGTACCAAGTAAACAGAAACACTGGACATGAAATTCTCTATCTCGCCAACAGTCTTGCAGAAAATATCCAAATTCATTTTTTCTATTTGGAACAGAGGGGACCATACACGCAAGTTGCGCCCATGAGATTTGTTTTGCGGACGAGGGGACAGAAATTTAGATTGAAAATGGCAAAATCGCACGTTTAATTATAACGTAAATTTACTTTTTTAAGAACGCAAAGTGCGAAGGAGAACGAATGTATTCGCTTTGACTTGAAATAATAAAATTATGGCTGAAGGTGGAAGTGAACAGAGACCTGAAGGTGGAAGTGAACAGAGACTGATGATGTTTAGGAAGAATGTATGCTGCCGAGCAGTGGCGTAGTCAGGAAGTCTGGAACCTCTGACATTTGCTTAAGTTGTTTAAATAAGGCCTAAGGGTAGAAACATGGATACTGAAGAGACCTCATGATCGAAGTCGAGGTTTAAGTCGCGGTCGCACCCTCGATACTGGCACAAACACATGAATTTAAATGGGTATGCTCATGCCGAACATGTACGCTACATCGCGACCTAGAGGTCGACCGCGAGGGTGAATTAGTGGTCACGGTGGTAAACTACCGAGTATTTTTTTACATCGATGTTCAGCGGAGCGTCGCTGTGTGTCATGTTCTCTTTAGTTCTCCCTGAAGCGCTACACGGAATAAAGTATTCATTTGTTTAAAAATTCGTCTGCAGAGGATTCTGCATGTGTATAATCGAGAGATCTTATACTCTCACTAATTAATAGAACTAGTGAGGAATGCTCCAGCAATATTGGATATGAAACACAAACAGCATCATAATAGACACGTTTTAAATAGAGAATGAAAGAAAATAGTAACTGAAATTTGAATGTCAGGTAAGTTATTCATATTTATTTGAGAAATATACTGTAGCTTATTATTACATAAGGCAGTGGCGTTTACAGGAAGGGGGCTTTTGGGCTGAAGTCCGTAAGTTGTGAGATTTCTAAAGAAAAAAAGCTACTTTTAATTATATCTGTTTAAAAACTCCACTCCTCTCTCCCAATTCCGAGATTAATAAAAAATGGTTTCTTCTAAATTCGTTACTGATATAAGGCAAAGAAATACCCGTAAAGACAGGAACATATCCATAGGTAGAAAATGTCGAATAATGGAATTGCAGTGACGAAACTTCATTTGTTACAGTTAATACCGCCTCCAAACCGAAACCTGAAGACATACCTGTTTTCTAAAAATTTATTTTACTGGGAAATGATTTCCCACCTGAGTGCTGAATGAGGGCATTTCTTCACAGAAAATTGAAAAAATGTAAAAGTCTTTGATTTATTGATAGTGATGGACAAGAGATGAGACTCAAATATTTTTTGCGAAACAAGAGAGGAGATTTTAGCATTTTACATGTCTCGTCTCACGTGAATCCCTATCTATAAACTGCTTGGTCCTTTCAATTTCAAACTGTTGTTACAATAATGTTTCTCCTCAAACTGAAGACTTACAGTGGGGGTGCGACCTCCTCGTTATGTTTGCCCTACATCCATTTTACACCTAAACATCGAGGTAGCGACCACTACTTAAAACTCGACCTCGATCCCGAAGTCTCTTAAGTATGTTTTTACCATAAGATTGTGGTTTTATTCAAAATTTATCCGGGGGTGAACCACGGACTCCCCCAAATGAACGTTTAGCCAGCAACCCCCCAAAATCAAATTTTTCTATGTATGAGACATGCAAATCAGTGTGGAATTCATTAGAGGAGGAGAGAAATCTTGCTAACAATTTAGGCACTGTTTTTCAGGTGGAGAAAAGGAAAATGATAAATGTGGGATTAATTTCGCCCAAGCATCTGGAGGGATGGTCACCCCTAGGCCAGGAGGGGAGCCGCAATTTTTAAGTTGCCAAGAGCTCCACTCAAACTTTGTAAAAAAAAATATTTATAAGAATTGAGGTAAGGTTTTGTTGCACTTTCTATCCTGAGAATATTTCCGAGACAAATGGTTTAAAAATCCACAAGTCCCGAGGGGGCACGTTTATAAAAAATACCTCAAAGTGCCCCAAATTGGTGTTGAGTTAATATGATAATCAATAATAATAATCTGTGAAGCAACAACACTTGAATAGCTTAGGCCTGCCTACTATCAGACTGCACGAAACACTGGTTGGGAAACTCTTCCGTAATGCACAGCATATGTATTTGCTTGGAATATCAGCGTCATTTGAATACGTTGATATTGTTAATATTTTCTGACTGTTAATGATGTAATTATTTGTGTTACAGTAATTATTACCTAAGCATCAATAACAGTAATACTATGTATCGTTAGTAAGGGAAAGCTGGAACTTTTTATCGGAACTTTTAGATTGAGTTACATTTAAAGTAAGTTTATATGGCAATTCAGAGTGGCCGGGCCTCCGCTGAAGGATTGACAGCAGAAGTTACACAAATATAGATACTAGACCAGGCGTTTAATTAATTCTAATAATGGATTTCTCACCTAGCTTTGGGTAGGTAAAAGCTCATCAAAACTGCTTTGTTGGCATTGTCTTTTGTTTTCAAGGAATATTCAGGAATATCTAAAAAAAAGATTTAATCCATATATTTAGGAAATGATTGAAACATTTATTAGAGAAATTGGAAGATCAAATTTTGATGACATTAACATTACGCCAACATGATGTTAGACGTAGGCCATTTTGATCTATGTGCACAAAAGAAAAATATTTTTCTTAATGAGAGATTTATCGCTTTTATTGATTTAGATTTAAAATTAGGGTGACCCTGTGGCTCAGTGTAGAGCCCTCACTTCTTGTAGGCGCTCAATTTCAGGCCATGAAACTTTGTTGTGAACAATATTATTTCCATGTGTTATCTTGGGGTATTCTCAAAGATTCTCATTCCATTAATTCTTTCATAATTATTAAATTCCATCAATCATCTATCTTTTGAGCTGAAACGGCAAAATCATGGGACTTTAAATTAAAAGATGGCATTTCAGTACTTTAACTTGGTCTGTATTTCTTGTAAATCAGATAAACCACTTTATGAAATTTACTTACAGAATGTATACAAATTAGACAGATTCGCCACGTCTCGTCGTATTTAACAATAACCACGGTGATAAAGCCCATACTAACTCCGTACCAATATGTTTTTGTCTTGTACTCTTAAGGTTTATGGTATATCATTTATTTTTTTTAGTTACCAGAATAACCTCTTGCTACTTATCACAGAGAGATATTACTGTGCAGGCGCCCCTTGTCTGTCTGAGACCTCAGATAATGCGCTAATAAACAACGTAATTGGGGATATCAGAACTGACAAGTTGCGCCCAGGATTTTGTATACATTGAATTCGGTAAACGTAAGGCACGGGATCTGACCTGGGTTGCATGTAAATAAAATCGAACATATGCAAAAAGAGATAGATCGTGATGCTAAGGGGGTTGAAAGGGGTGAGAAGGAAGCAACTTTTAGGAGAGGTTAACCTACTTGCACTTACTTGTAAATCTTGGTGTTGCCTTCTTGATGGTTCTTCCAGTGGATTGACGTCCGTCCATCCCTCTATTTGCTTGGCTGGTCGTTCAAGTAGTTGAGAGTTAAGGGTTAGCGAAACCTGGGCAGAAAACCCCACGTTGCGAATATAGTAAATCTAATCAAGGTTGAAGTGACTTTCCATCGCAACTGATAATTACAACGCTAACTAAGGCGAAGTGCTCTCTCTGAATTAGAGCAAGATAAAACTTCTTGCAAAATGAAATCGTGGTTCGTGTCCCTACATGTTGATCCGTTGCTCTTGCGATCTGGCTTAACTCTCCACAAGTGTTCCAAATGTTTTAGTTCGATCTTTCTTCCGGGTTGATATCCTCGGTCGTTAACTGTGTCTTCCGTCTTGATGAAAAAGTGCGTGCTCATAGATTAACCAAGGTGAGGTGATGGTAGGAATGCGGACGGGGAAGCAATCTGTTGTTTTTATTAATTAAGAAATTACAAGTGTAAGAAAGAAATGACAGACAGCAAGAAGACTTCCTAGTAGGAAAGGGAAATGAACTTAGAAAAAATCGAAAAGTGATTTAACATTAAATGAATGATTATGCTTTTCACTGTAATGAGTTTTAAAATACAATGTCCCATAGTTCAAAATAAAATGTTTTGTTATATGTCTAAATATACTTATCTTCACATTAAAATTCCATATTGCCCCATTGAAAGACAGGGAATGCAATTTGATGATTTTGAGGTGACTAGACAGAAATACTACGCTTTACCACTGTCTTATTCTATCATTGTGTTGTATTGGTGAGATGAGTTTCCGAACAGACATCAAAGCGGACGTGCTATTTGCACCGTTCTTATAATGTTTTAAATGCAATAGAACTATACTGTATTACATTTAGAGAAGTTTATAATTTGGTTGGTTAATTAGAATAGAATTTAATGTTGAAGATATCTGAAACGTAGACCTACAGCTTACCGTAGGATCCCAACAACATGAGGAATTGAACCCGTGTCTCCTGCTTCGAAAGCGTGTACACTAACTGTACAACCACGAGACTCTAAGTGTAGTACATAAAGTTACATATTGTGCGTAAATAATTGTCGTTTTATATTGAATATTGTACGCACACATGCATTAAGGTGAATATGTGCTCGCAACTGTACATGTTTGTCGATTTTTTGACCCCCCCCCCCTATTGGAAAAACTTCTGCTCCGATTTAACACGTAAATGCTTTGTTTCAGAGCTGCAGTTGTTTTAAACAATCTCTTTTAGGGATTTACACAATGCAAACTTGGGATTCGATGGTTCTCCGGTAAAGTTCTCATCTTTGGTGCAAAGGTCCCTGGTTTGATCCAACGCTATGTGAGTTGTGATGGACAACACATGTCATTGTTAGTAGATATCCAGGTTTTAGTGGTCAGACGCTTTGCCGACAAAGCGTTTCACTAATGGGTTTGAGATGTGTTACAAGGTAGAGAAAGTAATGTACCGTTAATTGCTACATCAGTAAAATTAGGTAAGGATTTTCCTGTGAAATGAATAACCTGTATTACGTCACTCGTGGTCAATTTGACAGCGTTCGCAAAATTATTCTGTCGTAATTTTCTTTTACGGATTGCTTCCTTAGGAGGCTCAGAGGAATTGCCAAAATACTAAAAAGTCGTGATGTAATAAAAATTGGCGGGAAATTTGATCCCTATGGTCCCTATAGCGCATTACCACTCTTTTCTATTTCATTCGTATTATTTATATTAATACTCGTTGTTAAAGTGGTCCCTGATACCCCGACCCTGTAGAAAAACTTTTTATTCTTTCATATTATTTTTAATTGATCGCTTTCATAGCAAGTTCTGCTTATGTATTATTTAATATCTTGTAATTTATTTGATAAACAATCCTTGATTGTGATGTAATAAAATTAATCTCTTACGCAGATTATTTATCGGAGCGATTTTTATTTATTTAATTACATAATATTGTTTATAATAATATTCATTGTTAGAATATGCAAGGCATACTCCGTAGAACAGCTATGCTGTGATCATATTAATTATTTGTTTTTTCGCTTTGATACGAAGCTTATTTACGTAATGTAGAACAGCTACGCTGTGATCATATTAATTATTTGTTCTTTCGTATTATTTATAATAATACTCGTTAGGTGAATGGCTAATGTAAGTTACTCCTACCTGTATGGTCCAAACTTCGAATCAAGATCATTCATATTAATTATTTCCTTTGAACTACGCTCATACTGTGCATTCCACAAGTTCAATTTTGAAGTAATGTAGTCACAGTTAGTTTAATTCGTAGTTATTTTCAAATATGATATTTGTTATTACGTGGCACTCCTCACCTCTTTGTAGCCCTGCATAAATGCAAGATTGTTTTAAAAGTATATTTTACTTTTAATTATGGTTGTTTAGAAAACTTGTCCTTCAACTTTATTTTATAATTATTTTCTATTTCTTAGTTATAATAACATATTTTCTATTTATATTGAATTCTATGTTATACGATTATTATTTACAATTTATGTCTTACATTTGAAAGAGGAGCTTATGGCAATTCAGAGCCGCAGGAAGATACACAGGATGCAGGCGTTGGCAATCCAGAGCTCCTGTCCCCACGAAATCACTACTTTTCTGTAAATTATATCTAATTTTAGAGATGATAGACATTTTAGTAAAATATGCAATCAATCGCTGAAATAAATTCCTGTCAAACTTTCGATCACTGAAATAAATTTTTGTCTACGCCCCTGCTAACCAGTGACGATTTTAGGGATTAATCAGTTAGTAATGCCTCCCTGGTGCAACGACACTTCCTCAGAAGTCATATCTCCGATAATTGCGAATGTGATATCAGTACTTGTGCATTATCACTTTTCACTCTCAATATATTGAAACTCACGAAAAAGAAACTGCTCTGAGGTCTTCACTGGTTCTCCCTATGACCCCATGCCAATAGGGCCAACTTGGACATATCAACATCTGAAATATCACATTTTATGTCAGTTGTCCCAAGAACTATCCATACGAAACAAATATAGGATATTTTCGATTCTTTTTTCCTGTCATCTCCCATTCTCAACTCCATGTCAACCAAGGCTTAATTTGTACTTACGTAACATCCACAGTATCACTATTCATCTTTCCACATGAATTCGACACAAATATTCTCCATACTTGACTACTTTTACTGTCAGCTTCACCTCTTGGTAGGGATGGTTTCAGTGTCTCGCCCCCACAACTATGGAGGAATTTTAAACCAATGTAAGTATAATTATAAATTACCATCTGAGCAACAACTGTACAGGTGATGTTTTTCGGAGAGGAATTCCTTTACTATTTTTCAATACCAATGTATTGCCTTTCCTGCTTTCCATGCTGAAGATTGCCACAGGGCTAAACTTCATCTGCACAACTGTGCTATGAATATATATTTCAGTGGCTTGATTCACTGAATACTGCCTTAGATGTTGCTCTCTTTACAGGAAAAATGAGATACAGTTATTAACAAAAATAAACTGAAACATTCAAGTTTTTCGTCCCACATTTATGCCGACTACGCTAATGAAGAGAGTGATGGTGAGAAACGAATGAAATCGTGGAATGAAGAAAGTGGGAGGAAACGGGAGAAACCCTAGAAATCTCATGAACACGGTGTCTGTCCATAATAAATTTCATTCGGTGCGAGCTGGGATCAAACCAAGGACCCCATGCACCATACGTAAAGTTATAAAAGAATAGGCGTTTAAACAAATACGGAACACTACTATCAATGAGAGTTAGATAAGGTTAGATTTTTAGTTATTTCATTCTACGTTAAGATTTCAATCAATCTTTTTCTTCATTACTGTTCGAAAACTTAAAAGTTATGCTCTCTTTCGGCGTTCACATTCTAATAACCTGTTATGGAAACTCGGTGTAGCATATCTCTGGGAATTGCAGTGATTTCGTCTTCTATCTTCTGTTCCAGTTTATGGATATTTGCAGAACGTGTGCAGTACGTCTTGATTTTAAGATGTCTCTACAGGAAGTAATTGCACACTAAGATCAGGAGACCTCGCAGGCCATGAAATATTACCGTTACGTGAAATAATGCGGATTCCAAACAATTGGCGAACGGCTTCTATCGATTGTCGTAGGTCCGTCCTGTTGAAACCATATGTTTTCGATGTTAAGATTCAGATCGTGTAGTCTCGATGTAAAGAATGTTTCAAGCATATCAACATAACAAGCAGATAGTAAGACTATTCATGGCTTTGGATTAATTGTTTTAACAAAGGATATGCTAGATATCCGAAACAGTTACAAATTATAATTTAAAATAAAGTAAAGTTTTAAGCTTTGGTCAGTGTCTCTTTTGTTAAAACAAGCAGATGTTACGTTGTTGCTACGCCATCCTCACATTCGAAAAAGTAAGAGCCAATAACACCAAGGCATGATACTGTACACCATATTATAACACTGGCGCTATGTAATGGACGCTCGTGAAGCTCAAAGGATTTTCCTGTGCCTAGTTACGTAAATTCTGTTTGTTAACGTATCCGTTTAGTTTAAAATGAACTTCGTATGACATCCATATGGTGACTAAAAACATGATGGAAAAAATATCTTGGAGAGGCGAAGAATATTAGGGCCTAAGAAGAATCTAGACTTTGCCAATAACAATATTGATTTATATTGGTGTATACAAAATAGAATTAACAGTTTTTTTTAATAACGACGACTTTTTGATTTTAATATATAGACTAACAATTATTTGTATAGGATTGAAGGGAATATCTTCAACAATTTAAAGAATATATTTGTCGAATTTATACGTTTAATGATTTAAATTGCTATTATTCAAGTGTTTTTATTTATGTAGGAACTATAGTTCGACTGCTAATAAAAAACGTATATTTACACAAAGGAGAAATACAAAAAAAACGATAAAATGTTCCCGTTTGAATGAAGTTGTGGAAACTAGATGGGATATTAGCTGAAAATATTAGAAAGGAAATTAACACATTGCAAATATTGCAAAATGGACGAAAGTATCAGTAGCACTCAGGAAAACAGCAAGATAAATTTCGAAGTAACAAAAAGAAAGAAGAGGCCTCAGGTAAAGAACCATAGTAGTGGAATGAAGTAGTTCAAACAGCTGTGAAGGAGAAAAAGAAACGATACAAGAACTCTCGCAATCAAGACCTGAAGGAATACAAGGAAGAGAAGAAGAACGTAAAGAAGGGAGTTAATGTAGCAGAAGGCGAAGCTCATAATAAATTGTACAACGACCTGGAAACAGAATAGAAAGGAAAGATTATTTACAAGCTTTCGAAAATAAGACAGAGGCCAAAATAGAAAAGAAAGAAAAAGAAAAGATTTGCGCTGCAAGGATGAAAATAACGAGATTCTGAGAAATGAGGAGAAGACAAAGAAGTGGTGGCCGTGGAAGAAATATTTCCAGAAACTTCTCGGTAAAGAAAACAGAGGGATACTTGCAAAAATTTACCCATGAATCAGGGACTTGTTTCGCTTGCGACGATGGTAGACGCCATGAAAAAGATAAAAAGCAGTAAAGCCCCAGGACCAGATAATATCCATATCAAACCATGTAAACTTAAGTAAAGCAGTCGGGTAGTTTACTTAACTTTTAAATAGAATATTAAAAACACAAAGTATACCAAAAAATGGAAAAGCAGCTACTGTGTGCTGCTTTTCAGAAACAAAGGATATGTTCAAGAATGTGGCAACTGCAGAGAATAAAATTCATGATCAATGCAATGAAGCCTTGAGAGAGAGTGATAGATGCACTATTGGGTAGAGAGACTAAAATAACAGAAAACCAATTTCGTTTTATGCCATTCCAGTCGGCAACTTATGTAATATTCGCACTTAAGATATTAATAAAACAGTACAGAGAATACCAGGAGATCCATATAGTTCTCAGTGGATAGTGATAGAGTGCCTCGAGATCTCATTTGGTGGACACTGAAGAAAAAGTGTGCACCTAACTTGTATGTACGTTTAATTCAAAATATGTATCATGAACAGGAGAGAGGAACGCGTGAGTAATAACAGGAGGGTTCGTAGTCAAAGTTGGACTTCACCGGGTCTTCATGCAGTTATGACGGACGAGCTTATATAAGAATATTAAAGAATTAGCAACTTGGAATATGGTATTCGCGTACGACATCGTGCTGGTGAGGAAGGCCAAATGAACACAACAAGAGAAATTGGATGCAGATGCGTGAAATTGTACTGTATTAGTTATGGAGATATGAGCAAGGGAAGTGAAGTTCACGCTGACCTTCAACATTAAGTACTAATGATGAAAATAACGTCATTTAATTGTGTTCCGTTTGTGCTCATATGTGCATGAAACTACATGTTTGTGCTTCAATAGTTCTGGAGATATAAGCAAAGAAATAGTAGAGGTCCAAGTTCACCCTGGTCCTCCCGGCTTTCGCCCGGCTTCAAGCACTAACGATGAAAATAATGTTATTTGTTATAGAATCGTTTGTGTTCGTTTGTGCATGGATCCCGTCGTTTGCGCTTTGAATAGTTTCGGAAATATAGGCCTAAGTCGAAAACTGAAGGCAGAATTGGAAACTTCATACAAATAAACGTTATTTCTTTTGAGAAACACTTTACACTGTCCCCTACACCACACACTTGAAACACTAATGACATGATTAGTGTCGTTGTTTAATAGATCATTTGTGTTTATTTTAGCTCCAAATGTCATCATTTATGTTTTATTAGTTCCAGAGATGTAAACAAAAGATTAGTAGAGACATCAAGTTTACGCTGATCTCTTGACTTCAGGCACTAGCGATGAAATTATTATTTTTATTATTATTATTATTATTATTGTTGTTGTTGTTGATGTTTGATTAAAAATTTGAAATGCCCCTTTTCCCTACACTCATACTTAAAGTACTTGGAATTAGTGTCACTCATTACTGCATCGTTTCTGCATGGAGTCCGTATGTTTGTGCTTCACAAATTTAGTTCCAGTGAAGTAGACGGAAAGGTAATAGGATGCTAGACTCCCTACCTTAAGCTTATTACTTCCTGACTTGTGAGACATAAAATGAAAGTAAAAATAAACTGTTAAATTAATTTGATTTCAAGTTGTTTCTTTCCATCTAGAATAGCAAGACCATTAACGCATCGCTCGTTGACTCGTAGCCACGAAAGGGATTGAATGAACGAACAGATTTCCTCCTCGTCCTAAATAGGGTTAGTGATTAAATTGTTTAAAAAAGTTGTTAATACTGGCAGTACGAGAGCAATTTATAATCTCACTACAGAAAAAGAGAATTCCTGACTGAATGGCTAATCAACTCCTAGAACAAACTGATAGAAACTTGAAATTTGAACAGTACATAGGATTTATTATAAATTCGATGAGGGAGGAGGGAAATTGGATGACAGACATTATCATAAACAGTTTATATTTCGGAATCCCTTAAGTTTACAGAGATGGGATTTACTTAGAAAGAGAAAAGCTTTAAAAGAAAAGGAGTGAAAACTTCAGTTATTCTAATAACACTAGCAGAAATGCTCGTTTTAGCACGAGAAAGTTGATGGAAAATATTTGAAGGGAAATTTGAATTACCTGTCCTCCCCGTACAATGCACATTTGAGGTGAGGTGATTTTAGTTTAGCGTCCCGTTCAGCAGCGAGGCTATATGAGACGTGGACCTACTGATTAACATGGAATCCGAACCACATGAGCTCCCGCCGGGGTACAATGCATATTTGAATCAAAGCGAAACGTAGACATCTCATTTCGACCCAAGTATTAATTCAGTAATGCATTTCATATTGTGCAACCATTATTCTTTGCTAAAAATTTACTCTTTTCTTCTCTTAGCATAATTTTTTAACAAAAATAAATTGAAAGAGTCTGATCAACCTTTGCTAATTGTGTTCAAGATTTCATTTTAAACGGTTGAAACGTTTCCTCATTTCGGTTATTTTATAAATATAAAATGAAAAATTAAAATAATTTAGAAACTGACCCCATACCCTTCTTTAGAAGCGGAATTTTCGAAAACACTAGGGCACCTGATCATTTATTTTCAATACGGAGTATATAAACTGAGTTTCATCTCCCTAACATGAGAGGCTAGTAATGTGCTCAACTTTTGGAATTTCCTCCTCTCTTAGGATAAATATTTTAATGAAAATAATATGGTAAAAACTCGACTCGAACCAAGTGCTGTTTCCCGACAATCTTTTCAATTGGCTCAGCCTTTACCCGTAATGATGAGACAGGCAAGTTCGAAAAATTATAGAAATGTCCCCCTTCCGCCTTCGAACATGAATTTTTGAAAGCGCTGAAATATGTGTTCATTACTTTTACTTAATAGTTCAAATACCAGATTTCACCCTTCCAACACCAATCTCCCTCTTAGAATACTCATATTAATTAAAGTGACTTCATTTTTAAACTCTGGTTCTAGAATAGTAATATAGTCACTAATTCATTTCGACCAGCTATTTCCCAAGATAATAAGACTGCCCAAGATAATAAGACTGTCAATTCGAAAGCATCGAGAAAAGATTAAAGAAATTCTCCCCCTCTTTCCCCTTGTAAGAGGAATTTTTGAAAACGCTGAAACACGTATTTTATTATTTTTAGTAAAGTGCTCAAATGGCGAATTTCACACTCTCATTTCATACTACAATAAACGCAGGGTTAGGAATGACAAAGGATGCCTTTAGAAGGAACAAAAATCTATTTTGTGGGACCTTGATTAAAGAGTTGAGGAAAAACACTCATGTTTCATGTGGAGTATTGTATTGCATGGGGCAGAAACATGGGCATTACGGAAAAGTGAAGGAAAACGACTGGAAACTTTCGAAATGTGAGTGTGGAAAAGAATGGAGAGAACTAGCTGCGTCGAGCGGGAAATGAATGTAGAAATGGTGGGAGAGAAAGGACAATTTTAGATATTGTTGAAAAGAGAAACAGAAACTGTTTGGGATACTGACTAAGAAGGAAGTGTATCATGAAGGACGTGTTAGAGGATATAGTAGAAGGAAGAGAGGGAGAAGGTGAAGAATGCTATAATTAATGTACAGTATGAGAACAGAACAACTTTACGTGAAGGCGAAAAAGTTAGGCGAAGACAGCGGAGCATTTCAGCTTCTCAGTTGCTCCAAGTGACCTGCCAATAATTAAACACATATTATGATGATAATGATACGATTATAAAAGAACTTATCGCACTTCGTATTATTACTTACCTATTTTCATAAAAACGGAGTTGCAACAGTGCTGACCACCATTTGGGGAGAAGCCCTACAGAAATTTCAGAGATCTTTTCAGAAAATTTGTCTAGGGACCCATGAAATATATAGCGACCTTGTTAGCACATATATCATAAGCATATTCATTTTATAACTATACATACCTATATATACGAGATATATGTATATCACGAACTTAAACGCTATATTAGTACTGGCCTTTCTTTGGATACTTCGTTAGCAAAAATAAAGAGATACCTTGAATCCAGTGGCGTATTTTATGGGCAATTGAGGCTACCGACAGCAGCCCTGCAACAGTAATAAAGGAAGTTAATATAACACGTATTAATTAATTTAAAATAATACGTTTACAGTTTATTATCTTCTTTTCATGATAATAGTTTCTCTATATTTTCGCAAACGTGAAGAATGTACTAAGGCAGCCGTTAACGCTTACAACACAATCCCTCCCGCTTTCGTAGACACTGATGATTTTGCAACCTCTGGGATACCACAGTCATCTGCCAGCAGAGAAAAGGAAATGTGTAACTGCTTGCGCGCCCACGTAGGGTCTTCCGTAACAGTATGATAGCGAGCCACGGGCTGGCAACCAAGCAGGTTTCTTCTCTGTGGATCGGTTTCCGTAGGCGGAGCGAGTAAATCGAACTTAAGAACAATGACATAGCAGCCATTTGGGGGCTATCTGAGAATTTCGGGGCATCATTTCGTAGCGCTTTGCGTCAACGCAATTCAAAATTTGTGTTTTAGTTTGCGATTCTTGTTATTGTAGTTACAATAACTTATTGCGTTATTTGCATGGAGTTGAATCCGCTGATTTTTGCGCCAACCGTTATGAAATGAGGCCCGCAGACTGTATTGTAGATTGGAAAATGTGTTAACTTCTATTACTCTGGTGAGCATTGTGAGTAATGTCTATCGGGAAAATAAAATGCTACGAAGAAAATTATCAATTTTTATTATTGTTACAAAGTAAGTTGATTATAGAACGTTTTCGTGTAAGACTAAAATCAATACACTAATGGATTTAGGACAAAATAGCAAATCACTATACATATTTCGTGAAGCAAATTGATGAAGGACAAATATTGTTTGGGAGAAAAGGGCACATTCCGTAACCGTTTGCGTTAACACAAAGCAAAATTTGCTATTTAGGTAGCGATAATGAACATAACAATTATAACGACTGTCTGCATTTTTGCGTTACGTTGCTATACTCAGAATTTTTGCCAAGACGTACGGAATGACAAACAACATCAGTAACAGAGGCAACTCGTGAGGGAAGTTACATTGGTAAAAATTAGCATTCTACAAATGGAATCCACGAGAAGTTAACTGCAAAAATATATGATGGAATTTCATTTACGATGGAAAGCATTAATAGTGTCAAAGCAAAAGTTCAAACAAAACACACCAGTCACTTTTTGTTCATTGTTATGCATATTTTATTATTATTATTATTATTATTATTATTATTATTATTATTATTATTATTATTATTATTATTATTATTATTATTACTAATAATAATATACAAGTCAGTGGTAGCCCATGCCTTCAAACCAGTATACGCCACTGCTTGAATCGGGTCAATGTACTCCTACCCCTCAAATATTTGGGAATTAAGCACACCCGATGAAATACATATTTTCGTTTAGCTCAGAAATATATACTCATATTGTGAGAACAGTAAATGTATATACTATTGACAACACTGTGTGACCTTTTCCCTCTCGCTCTTGCCCAACACAAATACCATACACAAGCTTCAAAAGAAGACACACAGAAGGCCAGGGAGTAAAAATTGTTTTAATTTTAAAGCACAAATATTTTTTTAAGTATGTTTAAAGACATTTTCTGCCTGAGAACATAATATAAAGTGGTATTCAAGCTGAAGTGCGAAGGGAGGAAATGATAATTTTGTTATTTTAAAAAATGATTTGTCAGTAAATTGCTATAAACACACTTTTCTTTTCTGCAATGTAAAGGGTAGCAAGTAACACTTCTTTGAGTTTTCCAAGATATAATATTACCAACACTTATTTCTGCAATTCTATTGCAGTGCAATCATTAAATTCCAATAATACAAAAGAGGAAATTGAAACTAATATTTTGTTAACACGTAGTGAAAGTGTGAACTCCAAGTATATTTCACCACGAGAAAACAGTTTGAAAGTGAAAAAGCAAAAGAAAACTATTGTATATCTGTTGTGTCCTTAACTTACGGACCAAGAAGGAAAATGTGATAAAATGAACGTTATACGGTACATCCTACACAGGAACCGATGTGTGAATTTATATACAGATATAAAAAAGACATGCTATTTGAAGAAGATAAAACTATAATCACTGAAATTCTTACATTTAAGGAAATGAGCTAAAATTGTAATGTTAATGATGTGAATAAATTTTGTATAAAACAATTATTTCAAGATTATAAACTTGATAAACCCAAACTTTGTGAAGGATGTGCAATATGTTCTCAAAATGAAAGTATACACAAGTATTCACTGAAATTGATGAATCTTTAAATACTCTTGTATGAGATTTCTTAATTAAGAAAACAATCTGTAAACAAATATTTTTAAAAAAGACGTTTAAAAATATAAATATGAATATAATTCCATGTCTTATAAATAAACTTAATTTAGCATACCAACACATTAGATATTTGTCGTAGCGTGCAATAAGTTTGACGAAATCAGTCTGCTAAAACTTGGTGCCCTGCAATGCAAGGAGTTGTCGCACAGCGAGCTAAACCTCAGCATTGTTTTGGAATTAACGTCCCAAGAGTACGGTTTTCAATGCAGGGAACAGGTGAAAGTTCGATATGGCAAGACCAGAGCTATCCAATCTCTTCCATCCGAAGCGACGAATCTGATCTTGTGTGAGCCTTGCTCTGTGTACTTTTGTGTTGTCGTCCAAGAGCAGAATATCTTCACTCAAGAGCTCTGGTCTCTTTCGTTAAATGGTGGACCTGAGTTTGGTGAGGGTGTCGCAGTAGCGTGCTGCATTGATAGTCCCTCGCATCCCAGAACACTGTGGCCATAACCTTTCCTATGGAGGGTTAAAGTGATTTTTTTCCTCATTGGTGAACAAGGGTGATTCCACGTAATTGAGGTGGCCTTGATTTCTGGGGTAAAATAGTGCACCCATGTCTCATTGTCTGTGATGATTCTGAACAGGAGCTCATTTCTCCCGCGCGCGTATCGCATCAAGTGATCGAGGCTGATTCTCATTCTTGTGCTCGTGTGATCCGGAGTCAGGTTTCTCGGCACCCATCTTGCAGACACCTTTCGGTAACCAAACACATCATGGAGCATGTGATAGGCACCCATGCTCCTGCCCACAAGGCCAATACGCAGTGTGAACGCCACATCTGACACCGTTATGAGTCTGTCCGCTAACACCATGTTCTGTACTCTAGCAATGTTATTTTTATTTGTGGATGTGAAGGAACGCCCACTTCAACCTTCATACTCCACACTCTGCCTTCCTCATTGAACATGCAACACCAGCGAACAACCATTTGACGAGACATGATCTTCACCATACACGGCCTGTAGGCGTTCATAGATTACGGACACACTAGTCCAACGTGCCCATTCATATGGGATCAGCACGCACTTCCAATGGCGTCGGAGCTCTGGGTATGCATCATTTCACCTCCGCTGACGTTCCTACCGTCGTACAACCAGCAAAGGGTGAGGTTTCTTATGGCGATTGTTTGTTTCAAATGGTGTACCATCTTCTTATTCAAAACAAATGACGAGACACTTTCGGAATGTCCCTCGTATATCTGATTTGACAAGTATTTCTGGAAAAAGATAAATAACAGAAATATATCATCAATGTGAACATTTGGTGCAATTTCCTCAATGTAGTAATCATCGTGAATTTTAGTATACTTTTTTCTGTGAGTGAACAATATGTGTTGCTAGTATTGCAAAATGGAAACCGCAATACTATAAACTATTGCGAACAGCATGTTTTCAAAATCAAAATAATGTTAGTGCACATGAATGTATTAACATGTCATATGATATAATGTGTTACACGGCATATAATGACAAGTGTGCAAATTATGATTTTTTATATAACGAACTTTTAATACTTCATAATGTTAATGGATCTTTACTTACATATGCACTATATAATATACTGTTAAATAAAGAAAGCACAGAATTATTAATTCTTACAAAATATTACTGTATTATTCCTAATAATATAAACTATTTATATTTCTCATAATAAGTTATTCCTCAATAATTAAATTTGATTCACTAAAAACTGAGGACCAATAAATATTTATCACGTCTTTTGAGAAAGCTCTGTTTACGAATATATTAAAATTTAATTTTCCTATTTTTTTCAGTAGTTTCATTTCAGAAGCAAAACTCAATATTTCGTAAACGAAGTTTTGGAAAATATCAATATTTTGAGCCAATAAATAGTCATTGTTTAAATTTCCTAGTAATAAAAATAATCTGTACATAACAAAATATATAAGATGACACTTGTATGTATTAATGTGTATAGGTTTTTTATTTTATTTTATTTTAACACAACAATAGAAACGTAAAACAGAAAATTAATTTTGTTTTATTTTTTATACTTTAACGACTCGTTTCGTAATTATTTATTCCCTCGTTAAGAAATTATTCGTAAGACAAAACGAAGTTTTGAAATACTTGTAATATTTCTGAAGTAATAAAAATATATGTGAAAACTGATTAGAATAATCCAGGATTGCTAGTTATTAATAGAAAATCAATCACGAATAGCATAAGTTATAATTCTTACTATGTTCGGATTATTAAAGAAAACAATAAAATTATTATCATCAGAAAATAAAAGAAATTAATTTCTTTTTTTATATGTATATTCGTGTATTTTTTTCCAAAACTAGAAAGCATGGATACAAATTTACAGAGTAATCAAAATTTCCTAATGTAAGTAGTTACAATTTCATATTATCCACCATTTTGATTACCTCAAAAGTACATAGTTTTAAATCGCTATACATATATGTTTAAAATATGACACATAAATTCATAAACAATATACTCGAAACTATCATAAATAATTAGAAATAACTCAATTGAACAGAAATAAATATATAAAAGTAGAATTAGCAACAAGAAATTAAAAGAAACACTGACCAAAGCTTAAAACACACTTTATTTTAAATTATAATAACGGTTTCGGATACCTAACATATCCTTCTTCAGACTATATCGAAAATGAATCTCTAGAAATAACATAATGAAATCTCTAGAAATATAAATAAAATTGAGTATATTTGTTTTGGATTATGTTACAAGAATTTTCTGAAATCACTTTTACATTAAAAGTGTACTTAACACTTGTAGTTATTCCCTGTTCGATTGTTTCTGTTGTACTAGAGAAGAAACACCTCCTCCAGTTCCCTTCCAGGCGGCAACGTACCAAGAACTGACGAAACGTTGCCACGTTAGACCGCAATGGATATACGTTGGATTAAGAAGGATGCTGAACGAACATCTTCAGAAACGATAGATATGCGTCTGCCTACCTCTTTGATAAAATCAAGGTTTCTAGAACCCCATGCCCCACTGGTCCCGATGGCTATTGGAGCAAAAATAAATTTCTCGAGGAGGTTTTTGTATTTCGTTTCCTTTTCTGTCTCTCTACGTCTAGCAACTTCTCTAGCATTCACAACAGACAATGGGAGGCTACAATAGGCAAGTGTCCGAACATGTAAAATCCCATACTACTGATTTGCCTCTCATTCAAGGTATTAATGTCATGCCGTCAGGTCGTTTACCATCGAAATGACAACAGCCTGACGGTTCACGAATCGCAGGAATTCCTGCGGTCGTGAGTGCTCGCAAAATGATGTCATTAACAGATGAATGCCTGGTGTTTCTGCCAATGCTCTTCATACATGAGAGACCATGCAGGCCGCGTTGGATAATTTGATCCCCGCAAGCTGGATAGCAATATGGCTCACAAACAGATGAACCTAGTCTTAAGGCTACTGCAATTCGAAAGGTTTCATTAGGCATGTGAAGACCTAATTGGGGGAGGGTAACGCATTTAACCATGCCCCAGCAGGGGGGGGGATGATGCAGCAAGAAGTCTGGCTTTATCTTCTGGAACAGCAACGGGTTGTAAAAGAAGTTCATGGAAATGTGCTGCTATTGGTGTGTACCAAGATGCCTGAGAACCTCTTTTGCTGATTTCTGAAAGGTCCGTATCTGTTATCCATTTGCTAGAGCCTTCTTGAACTATCCCAACTGGGTAACCTTGAGGAAGGAGAGCCTCGATTAAACGAAGAGATCCGTGGTAGGACGCCAGAAAGGTAGGAATCGCTATATCAACGATTCATCAAATACCAAGGCCTCCTAATCCAACAGGTAAGGATGCTTGCATCCAAGAGTCGTCACTCAAGGAGCAGTTCAAAATTGACTTCAGACCCATTTTGAGGATATGATCATATTTCTTCAGCAGTGGAGTCTCATTCCAAGATGGAAAGCACCGTAGAAAGTAGTTTAGGCGAGGGATTGACAATAAAGCACGTAGAAGACAAAAAGCTGCGTGTGCTGAAATCGAGTCAAGCCGAGACAGAAAATATTCTAAGTTGAATATTTTGTTGGATAGCACAGTTGTAAATGCTTCTTTTGTGAGAGCAGCACCTAGAAGACAAGCATCCTGTTTAGTTACAGAACGTATTCCTGGGGCAACTTCTCCAAAAATCTTCTGAATAATTGCTCGGATGTGACTTCATCTGATCCAAGAAAACCAACTTCGCATTTTGAGAAATTCAAATGTAAGCCAAGAGCTGATGCTTTCTCATTTATATGAGTTAACGTTGAAAGGACTGCCTCAGGTTTGTCAGCAATAGTCCCATCATCCAAATACCAAATGTTTAGTTCAGTATTAATTGAATGTATTGTTATGGCAAAAAGTGCTGGGCCCAAGGGATCACCTTGTTGTACTCCTCTCTGGGATGAAATAGTGTCTTGGTCTAAGAATAGATTGCTGAGTTGAGCGTAACACTAGTGAACATATAGGTATATTACGGGAAAATAGTTCAACAATGCAGTAAGCATGGACTCGCGGCGAAGTTCATTAAAAGCGTTTCGAAAATCCAGCTTTACGATAGCCTTTGGAGCGTTGTGTGTGGAGGAAAAATATAACCTGGTTGCATGAACGGTTGCTTCGACTCCATTGCGAATACAAACTCAAAGTTGACGTGAAGACAAAAAGTTCTTAACAGGCTCTCGTATTCTGAAGCATATAATTTTGGCTGATATTCTGCGCCAAATATTCCCTATGGCGATAGGTCTGATTCCACCACATTTCTTTTTAAGAGTAATAAGTCTGGCTCCGAAAAACAACGGGCGAACTTCTAATGGTATTTTTCTCGAAATAATTAGATTGAATACATCGCAAAATGACTTTAACAGCTTTTCCTTCGATTCAAGTGTTTGGCAAGATAAAAGATCTTTGAGAATCGAAGGGCGAAGACCATCTAGACCTCCCGAGCTGCCAGATGGAAAATAATTTATAGCATTTTAAATTTTGTTTACTGAAACTCCTTGAACCCTGGTTTGATCTTCTGGAAGATTCGCTGAAGTAAATGCACCAGGGTGGGCTGGATGTTTCTCCAACAACGTCTCAAACACTGAAGCGTCAGCCGCTGCTACTGTATTATCTGACATTACTAAAGGAGCTGCTCCTCGGATATCACCATCGGCTAGTTTCTTTTCAATATTTTTCAGATTTGACACATTCTGTTTAGATATAGATTTCTTGATCTTTGGCGATTGTAAGGTTAAGGCGTCAATGCGTCAGTATCTATATTATCCCAAACACGAACTCTTTGTTTTACGGGGCCGCGGTGGCTCAGTGGAGTTGCTGTGCTAACGTTAGGACGTTTTGTCCGGTGCAGTGTTTGTTCGCAGTTTGACATGTTTAGCTTTACCACTACGTGTGGTTTATTTGTGTAAGTTACTATATATTGTAGAATATTACGATGTCTCAGGTCGTTAGAAAAAATACCACCAAATGTGTATTTGACAAGGACAAACATAATAATAATCGCATCATCCATAGCTATTCATAAATGGATCGAAAGTTTATTTAAAGAGGACTGCCATGACATTGTTGCGCTCCAACTTCACTCTGATGAATATGCTGTGTTTGTGACTTTTAATACTGATGCCATTTTTGAAAAAGTAGCTCGAATCTAAGGCACCATTTAAACATAGTGACGGTAGTACCTCCTTTGTCCAACTCGTCAACGCAATGGAAAATATTACCAGGGTAAGAGTCTTTAATTTACCTATTCAATTAGATTATAACGTTATTGTGCAAATTCTGACTGAATATGAAACAGTGAAAAGTATAACCAATGACACATGGTCTCAAAATTATCCTCTTGCAGTGTCCAATGGAATACGAACTGTAAACATTGTCCTTTAAAAACCGATCTCTTCACGTTTACTTTTTAACGGCTTTCGTGGCTTCATATCATATGAAAGCCAGTCTGTAATGTCTTTTTTCAGTCGATCATTAACTCACCGACTTAGTGACTGTGATAAGAAAAGAAGACAAGAACTGAATGGTCCTCATGCATCTGACGTTCGATTTACCGAGTGTTTCTCCCCACTCCGCCCTGCATCTAGCGCACCGCCACTGCCTTTAAAAATGCCATTCCTCAGCACTGTTCCAAAACACCTTGTGAACAACGTGCGCAATTACACCCAAACGGTTCAGAACCAGCAACTGACACGTCTACTACGATTGCTGTTCCTACGGATGACAACTCGGATTCCACCTCTGGACTTATCACCAATGCAGCTGAAGAAACACATACACCTAATGTTAATGTTAATGACCTTGCCAGTGTTCATAATATCGATACTCCGTCCTGTCCCCGTGGTAAACAGCCTGTTGATACTGAGTTCTCCCTCCAAACTGTGAAACAAAAAACTGCTATGGAATTCATTGCACCTATTTCAGACACAGACGGTAGTGACCTTGACCTGGAAAGTGAAATAACAGACATTCCTGATACAACAAGGGAATTACGTTCACGAAAGAAACGTGGCTCGCGTGACTCTTATTCACAACCTGTAAATGTCACAACAACTCGAAAGAAGAAGAGGCGTGGTACAGTCCGCGGCTTAGAAATTGTTACAAAAATTCTAAGTCCAAATTAATAACAAACTCTTGCCACGTTTTCTTATGCAATCCAGAAATACATATCTCGAACGATTAGTTATTTCTTGTCTTCAATCCAACTCCTTCCCTCTCCTTGTCTAAAGCACCGTGTGCGACGTAATACACTTTTTCCATTCAGACGAAAAAGAAAAAAACAGGAATCAAGGTTACAATGTTATAGCTCTAAAACAGTCTTTTTCATTCGTTTGTTCTGAAATATCTTTTAAGAGTCTATTTTAAAAAAGTCTCACAATCTTCCCATAGCTTCATTAATACCTTTAGTTTCATTCTTTCCCTTCTTTAAAGACTGCAAGCTAGTAAGATGCTCCCTAAGAAATCTATGGAAATTGCCAATAACGGCAATAAGTTTTGTGCTTCCTAAAGTCTGTACTGCACGCACAGAGCTCGAGAATATCTACTGGCAGAAATGAATGTTATTCAATGATTCATTTAATTTATTTTCAGTAATTGCAAGCAAATGTTCCAAGAGCGTCATTTGGGCAGGACAGGAGGGTGTAATTTCCCCTCCCTTGAGCTTCATAAATACATATTGTTTGAGCAAATGTATAGTAATACACTAATAAAAAAGTGAAAAATGTTTGTCGGCGGATACTCCCCCCCCAATAAAATCTAAAATGACGCTGCGTTTAACAACAAACATATAGAGTTACGATAGCACATTGCTAGAGAGCTTACATTTGCTTCCAATAGGCGAAGATCTCAAGCCATATGAGTTCCTGGGCGACATTGAGAGAGACAGAGACAGAGAGAGATTGAAATATGGAAACTGTAACGATCTCGTTACGATGAGCATTGGAGAGAGGACAAAAAGGAAGGAAAAGGATTAAAATAATCTTTATTATTGTAAATTATGCACTCTTCATGAAAGATAATGCTTATAACTATGTATCTTTTTCCGTCTTATTATTACTTTAAAAAAAAAGAGAGAATAAGAAAGAATGTGATAATGCAAGCTGTTACTATCAGCTGAGTTTGTAGTTAAGGAGAGAGAGGGGAGGTATTCTGTCGTATTACCTCAAGGCTGATGACGTGTTACGCGTTTCTCACCTGACGCGATGGTAGCGCCAAGTGCTTTGGTGGGTTCGCTCGCTCCTTGTGACGGGGAACTGACCATGAAGTGCCTGGTGCGGGTAGATGTCTGGAATTTGTTGTCCAAAGGAGGAGAATGGCTATTTCCTGTTCGCGTTCGATACGGTTGAAAGTGGACTTCAGTTAATGGGACGTTTGATTCAAATTTCGATTCATACCAAGTCTTAGTTGAATTTCATCACTGTGTGGAAGAGTAAAAGGAATGAGAATAGTAAGTTGTTGCTGTGAATTAGTTTTGTGTAATTTTCAAAAAAGAAGTGCTGTGAAAGAACAGTTTTACTTCATGTTCGAAGTGTTAGTGCTTTGCAGATTGCGCCCAATTGTGATTTCCATTGAGTGGAGTTTCTTTCTTTTCCGCTCTTTGTGTTAATTTCATTATTTTTTGTTCCTCGTTTTTCTGCCGTGTTTCTGACGCACGAAAAACACATAAAATACATTTGCCTAAGTCTGGTCAAATCGCCGAGTTTCCCTGTTCAAGGAAAACCCTTGCTGGAATTATTATATAGCAGTTCTCTATTTGGTGGAATCGGAACGATGGAAACTCGCGCTTGAACTGGCAGAAATATCCCACTTCAGACTGTATTAGCATTCCGAAGAGTTGGAAGTTGAATGCAATTCACGAAGTACTTGTTTCTATGAGCTACTGTAGAAATTTGCTGAATGGTGGAATGGGAATGTAGACAACGTAACTGCGTGTGGCATTTAAACCTTTAGTTTGTACTAATAAGGTTTGTTCCCACCACCTTAAGAAAGTTCCTTATCTTCTTTCTCATGAATTCGCTGTTTAGTCAAATAGTGGAATGCGGATGTGGAAAGTCGCGAGGCAGAAATTTAGTCAATTGATTAGAAAGAGAAATATCTGTACTGGAAATATCCTTGTTGGGCCTAATTACAGAATTGTTCAGAATTCTGAAAGTTTGGAACTCAATTGCAATTTGTTGCAAGGGAGTGTTGTAAAGTGCAGCAGTTTGCATGCTGACTGAAAAGGTGTGTATTTCCATCTGATTGACTAAGGATAGTCAAAACTTCAATACAGCCTGATCAGATTACACAGCAACGACCAAATTATTCTGGATTCCCTCATTCACTTGTAAGACGACATGCAGTCCCAGGACCAAATGTACAATGAGGTAACTATAGAACTGAATAATGTGTGAGGTAAGTGTTAAACTATTTAATTATTATTTTGGTTGTCCGTTGTGTGTGTTGTTTGTTTGTTGGTCGTGTATTCGCCTCCATTATTGCTCGTTATAGTCTAGTTCGTTACCGATTCTTCTATAGTTATCAAGACACGTGATAATTCAGCATTTAACATTTTGGCTGGGAGCCTATGTTATTATTCTTTAGTCATTTTTCATATTGGTATGAGTATTTGGTATTGCATTGATTTATTTCGTCTTCTGAATGTTGCATATAGTGTATATTTAGAATTTTGGATTAATATTGAAGATTATGAACGAAATTTAAATGCGTAAGAATTACGGGGTGAGATACTGCGTTATCGTATTCGATATTTGAATTCTAGTTAATGTTTTCCCTTGCTATAACTTTAAATATTTTAGAATTTTTGATTTTTGAAATTGCATTTAGAATTCATTTCCGCCCCAGAATTTTGGCTACTTTGAAATTACTTTTTATGAATTGCTTATCGTTAATAATTCTGAGGCATTATGAAGAATTAATCTCTCTCCTTAATAGAATATTGAATATAAGTAAATACTTAAATCTTTGAATACTTTTTGTAAATTTCGAGAATAGAATAATTTGCCGATTATTGACCTTTCTCTAAGATTGAAGGTATTTAAAATTGGAACTGAAATTTTGAAACTACGACGTACTATTTATCGACGAAGAATTCATTGTTGCCATCGGATATCTGAAGGATCAGATATCGCTCTGTAAATAATTTGTTAATAAATATTTGTTAAGCTGAATTGTGTTTGTTGTCACTTATTAGATTTAAGTATATCTGGTTATTTGTGTGGTATTATTTTGGTTTATTGGTGAATGCTGAATTATCTATTATTTCCCGAATCCTGCTTTGGATACAAGTTGATGACGTCCTCTCGCGTAGATCCCTCTGTAGTTGGTTGAGGGTGTTGCTGACTGGTCAACATATCTTGCGACTTTTTATCCATGTGTGTTGGACACTTGGCAATTGCTCTGGCTTTGACGGCGGATGGGAACGCTACAAAACAAGGAGGAATGATTTATATACACAGATTTAGAACTGGGGAAAAATGATCGGACAGCATTCGTATTATAACGAAAATTGTGATTTTGTGAAACAGAGGAAGGGAAGGTTTCGAACTGCGAGGAGCACATTACTCAGTTGTCGAAATAAGATGGAGAACACTTTTTACAGCATCAGATGATTACGAATGGAGAGAAAGATCTTGAGAACTGAGGAATTAAGAATTTTAAAAATCTGAAGCTTCCGAGACGGGTTTCGAACCGCGAACGTTGTAGTTGTCGAACCATGACTTTATCCACTCTGCTACGGAGAACTCTGTACTCATGCATATACGTTTCCTTTAGCTACGTTGAAAGCTAACTTAATGGAATATTCCAAAAGTTGACTTGGTGGATGCGCCGTTCTGATAGGATATAAACCTCTTGTAACTTAGTTACAATGTGCCTAATGAACTTCTCCTTGTTCAGAACACTTTTTAGGGCAGTAAAATTTGTTACTATTGTGTTAATTAGGTTACATTTGATAGAACCATCTGATAAAGTAGTACCAAACCCTGTGCGTCATCGTCTGTTAGGTGAATGGTTAATGTAAGTTACTTCTACTTGTATGGTCCGAGCTTCGAATCAAGACTATTCTTATTGATTATTTTCTTTGAGCTACGCTCACACTGTGCATTCCACAAGTTCAATTTTTCAGTAATGTAGCCACAGCTAGTTTGATTCGAAATTATTTTCAAACATGATATTTGTTATTACATGCATTTCTTTAACTTGCGATGTTTCAAACTTGATATTAAATTTTACAACCTTAATGTAAGTCATTTCCCTACGGCATATCATCATGAATGTTTCCAAAACAGCGATAGGCAGGCGTTAATACAAAATTCAGTTCTTACTGGAATGTATGCATATATATATATTTAGAAAGTTTGACTGAGAAAAAAACGTAGAGTGCAACATTGACTCTTGGAGGAATTTCAAACAAATTTACTATACGTATAAATTACCATCTCAACAATCTACTGTAGGGGCTAAGACACTGAAACCATTCCAGGGAGAAAAAAGGGTTATAAGTAAAAAAAAAAATAAATAAATAAATAAAAGAATACAAAAAATATTGGTGTCAAATTCATAGTTTTCTGGTTCGAAGAGATGAATAGTTGCTACCAGATGGCACTTCTCACTTGTTTGTAGCCTTACAGAAATGGAAAATTGTTTTGAAAGTATATTTTACATTCAAGTATGATTGTTTAAAAAAAACCTTGTCCCTCAACATTATGTTTTAAAATTATTTTCTACTGTATTTCTTATTTATAATAACATATTTTCTATATATGTTGTATTCTATGTTATACGTTTGTTAACTACATTTTTCGTCTTACATTTGAAGAGGAGCTTATGGCAATTCAGAGCAGCAGGGACATACACAGAATGCAGGCCTTGGCAATCCAGAGCTCCTGCCTCACGAAATCACTACTTTTCTGTAAATTATATCTAAGTTTAGAGATGATGATAGACATTTTCGTAAAACATGCCCTCAAAAAGCCTTGTCTACGCCCCTGCAAAGCAGTGAAAATTTTAGAAAGTGAACAGTTAGTAAGGTTTCCCCAGAAGTTATATCTCCGATAATTCCGAGTGTGATATCAGTATTTGTGCATTATCACTTTTCACCCGCAGTGTATTGAAACGTACTAAAAAGAAACTGTTCTGAATTCTTCACTGGTTATGATGATATAAGTGAATAGTGAATAGTGATAAGTGGATAATCTCCGGCAAAGTTTATATTAATAACTTGACTTGTTCTTAAACCTTTGGTTCACAAGTTTGTTTCTTCTCCACACGAAACTACAGATATGACATTTAATTCTCATATTTTGCACTTGCTTTCAAAGCAGTCTCCATTAACTTGTTAAGCAATTTTTCCGTCAGAATTCATGAATTTTGTAACAAAACACATCAAGAAATGAGCTAAATGAAGGATGGAAGAGTTGATATCAAAGTTGAGTACTGTAAGCTAATGAAAAGTATGTAATAACGTTTTGTGTTTGAAAATAATGTCAGCTACTTTTAATTCACTAACTGGTATTAAATTTGGTTCAAGCTTGAAGATCTGGAATGCACAAACTCAGTGTAGCTAAAAGAAAAACGCAACAAGAATGGACGAGATTTGAAGGTAGGAACACCAGCAGAAAAACAACGTTTACTAACCCCTCATCTAACAAGCCAACACGTTTTATATGTTATAAATTTGCATGCTAATGATACCATTATACGTTTGTGCAATCAATGTTTTGCTCTTTTTCTCTTCAAAAACGTAACATGTATACGACGATTCGTTTAGTTTTCTATTAGAGCTTTGAAAGACATGATTTGTGTTTGAGTATAGGATCTTTCGTCTCCTTTAAAACATAGTTCTAACAAATACAACTCAATTCTGACAGCAGTAAAAAAAAAAAATAAAAAAATAAAAAAAAAACCTCGTACTACCTTAGAAAATATTCCTAAAAGTGCAAAACTGTATCATGCACCCGGGGAACTAACGGGAGTGTGGTGAGGGAGTCCTAAAGCGAAAGGGGGCTCACTGAAGTTTCGTAATTCCACTTTGGAGGTTTTTATATAATTTCACACTTTTTCCTCAATGTCTAAAATGCAACTACTTTAGCCTTAGATGAAAAAGAAGTTGTGAACGACCTATAGACTGTGAAGTCTACTGAAAAGGTTTATCACGTCCTTGCTGCAACAACTTTACGTTTTCGAACAGTAATGAAGAACAAGATTGATTGAAAGTTACTTAGAATGAAATAGCTAAAGATCTAATCTTATATAACTCTCATTGATAGTAATGTTCCGTATTTGTTTAGACGCCTATTCTTTTATAACTTTACCTATGGTGCATAGGGTCCTTGGTTCGATCCCCGCTAGCGACGAATGAACTTTATTATGGACAAACACTGTGTGCATGAGTTTTCTCGAGTTTCTCCCGTTTTTCCCACCTCTTCATTCAACGATTTCATTCATTTCTCAGCATCAAAGTCACCATTAGCTTAATCGGTATAAACGTGGGACGTAAAACTTAAATATTTTATTTAATTTTTTCTTTTATAACTGTATCTCACTTTTCCTGTGACGAGAGCAACATCTAAGCAGGCATTCAGTGAATTAAATAGCTAAAACCTATATTCATAGCACAATTGTGCAGATGAAGTTGACCCCATTGCCAATTTTTACCATGGAAAGCAAAAAGAGGCAATACAATGATATCGAAAAAGTACCGTAGTTAACGAATTCCTCTCCGAAAAAGATCACCTGTACACTTATTTTTCAAATGGTAATTTATAATTATACTTACGTTGGTTGAAATTTCTCCATAGTTATGGCGGCGAGACACTGAAACCACCCCTACCAAGAGGTGAAGATGACATGTAAAAGACGTCAAATACGAACGATATTAGTGTCGAATTGATGTGCAAAGATGAATAGTGACACTGTGGATGCTGCGTAAGTCCAAATCAAGCCTTGGTTGGCATAGAGTTGACAATGGGAGAGTGAAAGGAAAAAAGAATCGAAAATATCCTATATTTGTGTCGAATGGATAGTTTTCGGAATCACTGAAATAAAACGTGATATTTCAGATGTGGATATGTCCAAGGTTGACCCTATTAGCATGAGGTCATAGGGGGAACCAGTGAAGACTTCAGAACAGTTTCTTCTTAGTGCGTTTCAATACTCTGCGGGTGAAAAATGATAATGCACAAATACTGGTATCACACTCGGAATTATCGGAGATATAACTTCTGGGGAAACCTTACTAACTGCTCACTTTCTAAAATTTTCACTGCTTTGCAGGGGCGTAGACAAGGCTTTTTGAGGGCATGTTTTACTAAAATGTTTATCATCATCTTTAAAATTAGATGTAGCAAGAGTCTCTTGGCAGAAACAAAAGGAAATCGTTTAACTACAATGATAAGGGTTGAGGAAACAGGAGAACACCTGTGATTTTTTCTAACCCTTCAACTTTCATTCCAAAATAAATTCTTATGATTCCGGGACCCGTGTCACTTTGATTTTTCTTTCTCGGTAATTAAAACATATTTTACAGTATATATAGTTGCACGTAAGAAGATACATAATATGAATTTTGTAATTTAAAATTTAAAAATACAATATGATATTTAATTATAAAGTACTAATTTTATTTCATCACTTTCAGCCCAACAAATGAAATTCAAACAATTCGCTCCCTTGGTCTTGGTCATCAATACTGCGTCTTATAATTTGTCTTGCAGTCAAGTCTTGGCCCTGCATTTCGTAGTCTTGGTGGTCTTTCATGCTATACAAGAGCCAAGAATGCTCGCCTCATCGGTACAAATGAAGACCACGTGTGATTTTGATTACACTGAGAAAAAAAAATGTAGGTGGCATACTTAAAAACGTAGGTTACATTCGTAATTCCTGTAGTTTCTGGACTTAACGTACAAACGTATATAACATCCTGCAGCAAACGTATAGCTGAAAAAGTATGTATTATACGTACTGTCTGCACAAGTGCAATGACGTCATTCGTGTGACGTTATCTGCAGTAACAAGTATATACGGAGGTAATATTTAGCTTTGTGACGTCAGGGTCGTATGTAGCATGTGGGTTAATAATGACGACATACACTGACTATCAGGACGGAGCATGATTTCAAGAAGTATGCAATATACGTTCTGTACGTATGTTTCTTGCGTTCAACCCCGAGACAGCATCTATATTGTACTTGTGCCCCATACGTACGACTAGATACAGTATACGTATTGTACGTATGTATTATACAGATTTTCCTTATGTCGCACACAGCTTGTCCAGATACAGCATACAGAATATCCATATGCACCATACAGAGTGCATATATGTAGCTTACAGACTGTCTGCATGCAGCATATAGATTATACGTATGTCGCGTACAGGTTGGCCATATGTAATGTATAGATTGGATGTATATAGCTAATAGGTTGCCCATATGAAATATATAGATTTTACCTGTATCGAATACGTATTGCCTTCTTGTAATGTATGGATCGGACATATGCAGGATCTAGAGTGTACGTATAGTGCACCATTATTAAAGTGCTGCAACATACTGCAAAGTGCATGATACATTCTTACTGTAATGTTGTCAAATATTGTTTTACTCTGTATGAAAACAAAAATAGCTTAAAATATGGTTGATCTCCTTTGTGCCAATAATAATAAAATTAACAATACTACACTTTTCAAATCTTAGTTTGGAGCAGTGAAACTGTCCAAAGAAATGTATTTACCTGCAGGGTGTCCTATAAGTTTGGGCTTCCTGCTAATTCGTTGGAAAGCTACTGCAAAGTCAAGTGTTGAAAAGTGACACAAGCGTTAATTTTAAAATTATGGGCACAAAGCAGGGGCGGATCCAGGACGGACTTCTGGGGGGGGGCCGGTCGGCGGTAATACTGCTACTTTTAAGAGCTCCAAACTTGTTATGGATGGGTTTATTTATATATAAAATAAGAAAGTTTCCTCTTGTGGGGGGGGCGATCGCCCCGATCGCCCCCCTCTGGATCCGCCCCTGGCACAAAGGAGGTTAACCATATATTAAACTATTTTCGTTTCCATACAGAGTAAATCAATATGTGATATATTACTGTAAGAATTTATCATATGGTTTGCAGTTAGTTAGTTGCAGCACCTCAATAATAATGCAAAATGCACAGCCTTATACAATCCTATATTCAAACTCAAACAAGATTTACGTACAATCATTTATTAAGCTGTTATCATCCATTGCTTGTACGATATAAAGATTATTTTACCTCATTCTTTTCCTTAATAGTATCTTCTACTAAAGTGCAGTTGTTACCACAAGAGGCCTGAATAGAATTTTCCAGAAATAACTTCTCTGTACATTTTAATTAACAGGTATGTCTTTTTTTTTTTTTAAATGTCGCAATAATTAAAAGTGTGGTGTCAGCCGGAAACGTATTCGCTTACAATATGATTCCTACTCAGTACTCGCCATTAAAAATGAAACACCAAGGAGGAGACTGGGTAGATGCGCCAAAGTTCCCAGGCCGATACCTAATAGTAAGTGCAGAATACTCTTAAACGTTCGCTGTATTCGCTGTGTGACAACGTGGTGACAGCGGAGGCGTTGTGCAGCCATCGACTAAACATATTTATTCTTCCCTGCTATAGACATTCTGCAAATTTGGACTTTCCTGGATGCATCCTTCTTAGTGCAACATTTTAAGGAAAGAGCAATTTAACAGTCTCATACATTGCTTAAAGAAAGAGCAATGATTCTCAGAATTACTCGGAAGATATATATACACAATAATTTAAAACGGTTATTTCAAACTTTGCAATTCAAAGCACGAAAAGAACTATAGATAAAGGAACACTGATTTTAGCCAAATAGTAATTAGTAAACTTAATCACACTCAGTACCATTAGTTGCTTGGTGTTATCCGTAAGTCAGAGATCACGGTATCTCATTTCGTGTAGATTTTTGCATTTGTTTAACGCTAAAAATGTATTTTATCGCTAATTGAACCCAGTACCATATATATACCGACAGGACGTACCTTAGTCACAAGGTGACATGAGTGAAACACTAAACTATTCGATTGACACCTGCGGCCTTGTCAACACTAGAGAAAGTTACAAAGTGATTAAGTAAATACGGAACATAGTTCATACAAAGTATAGCGATGTATGAAGTCTCCGTTTCATACGACTTGGATAAAGGATACATCTGAAATAGCAACAAAGAAATATATAATGATTTCTCTGGATAATTTGGATTAGTCCAGAATTCGAACACACACACGCTTGTAAGTCCAACATTTTTTTTAACTTCTTTCTTCGGATTCCCAATAAAGTTGACTACTGAAAAGCTGAGTTATAGATTCTGTATTAAAACAACACCTTCGCTAGACATGTTCAGTATACACATTGTCTTACATACAGAACAATACATTAGTTATTAATGCATGTCTGAAATAATAGTGCTTCGTATAGAATTTTACTTCATCCAATCGCAATAGCACAAAGATAAAAAATATTGCTAGGGATAATGTTCTTATTACAGAGAAAAAGAATTAAAATGACTTAACATTAACAATCATTTTCTTTAAACAGAGATAATATTTTATTATAATTTATGGAAGAAAGAAATAATTTGTAGTACAGTATCTTTATTAGGGTTATATATTCGTACAAAATAATGTAAGTACAACTGAGTCTGTCTTCAGAAAGGACGTACTTTTAGCCACAACCTACACTGCTTCTTTTGACTGTCTTTCAAGCAGAATCCTGGTTTGATGCACGAAATACCTGCAACAAAAATCAGAAAATATTTAAAATGTTATATTCAGTGTGCTTAATTTGGTTGTACTTAACAATACAAAGTATCTTAACATTTTTGAGATTAAATGGACAAAATCTGTTCGGTCAGGTATGGACTTTTGGGTTGCACGTAGAAAAACTATGAAGTGTTTATTGATGCTGAACAACAACTCAAAATGTATTACCATTCAAAAGTAAGTGGGTACCTCAATGGTGTTCGGGCTACCATGGGGTACCTAATGTCTGTATTTTTTAGATATATGAAAATATATGTCTCTAAAATGTAAGGAACTGACATCTGTTTACCGAAAACCTCAACTCGGTAAGCCTTATGGATATCGAGATATGGGAAAATAAAGAGCGACACTACAGAACTGTGGAGTTTGCGTACTAGATGGTGCAGTTTCGGAAACGTAATTACGAGGGCTTACAACAACCTCAAAAGTAGTTTCAATTAAATACACTACACACACGCCCTGATGGGGGTTTTCGGGTACCATGATATTCCCAGAACTCTCATTTCTAAATATTCTAAAATATGTCTTAATAACGTTTTAAAGAACGTTAGAGGTGTGTGTTTACCGAAACCGCAAGTCGGTACGCCTAACAGTTACCGAAATATGGTGAAGTAAAAAGCGACACCATAGGTACGTGGAGCTTGCATATTAGACAGTACAATTTAGAAAATTAATTAAAATATGACTATCAAGATATTGTCAAATAAAGGGAGGATCCATATAGTTATGGGGTTTTCGTGTTAGGTGGTAAAATTTCCGAAACCGGTCATGTAAAGTTAATAAGCATCAGTAGCAATTTCATCTTAAAATAATTAGGTATTTCCATGGAGTTTAAGAACATCATGGGGTCTACCAAGATTAAATTTTAAAAGTTTTGTAAAATATATTTTGACATTTGTAAAGAGTATTAGAAATATGTATTTACCTAAAAGTTCCAGCTAGTACATCTAGCAGCTAGAGAGACACCATACAATAAAAGCGTATTAGATCTTGAAATTTCAGAAAACAATTATTGATCCTAACAAAAGTTAAATAAGATGGTACTTATATGGATTAAGTGAGTACCTCAGACTCGTCAGTACAATTTCGATCGAAAGATTAATTCAGCTCTAAATTTTCTTTGGACAATTCCAAGCGTTCATCGGGCTCTGAAATAAAGTGAACATTTTTTGTCAATATCTAATATAGCAAGCGAGATATAAGGAATTATGCATTTTATGACGTCGTAAAAATAGAGACCCACATGGATTTGTACTTTTGAGTATTTGCTGTAAGAAGAAGAAATTTCAGAAAACAACCGTATATACCTTAATAGACAATTAAATGGGCGAGGGCACGATGGCTTAGGGGTAGAGTGCTTACCTCTAGTGTATTGGGTTCTTGGTTCGATCCACGGTCAAGTCAGTTTGTAGTGCACATCGTATTCGTGGGTTTTCTCGGGGTACTCTCTTTCCTCCCACCTTTGCATTCCATCAATTCTGTCAACAACATTCACTTGCTTTAATCATAATCTCCCTGAGACTAAAATGCATAATCGTGGGTCGCTACACTGAAATATTTCCTTTTATTTAATTTTAAAATTAAATAGGGAGTTAAGTATGATCGTATCCCTACAGGTTAAGTGAATACTCCAATAGTTTCTGCAAAAAAAGATTAGTTAAATACCCTACCACTAAGCTACTGTGTCCCCGCCCACTGAATTGTCTATTAAGGTATATACAGTAGTTTTCTGAATTTTTTTTCTTATAGGAAAGAGCCAAAAGTACAAATCCGTAAAGATGTCTATTTTTACGTCATAAAATATATAATTCCTTATATCTTGGTTACTATCTTAGATATTGACAGCGAATTTTCATTCTTTTGCACAGCTCGATGAACCCTTGGAATTGCCTGAAGAAAACCTAGGACTGAACTAATCTTTCGATCGAAATTGTACTGAGGTACTCATTTAACCCATAGAAGTACCATCTTATTTAATTTTGTTGCCACCAATAATTGTTTCCGAAATTTCAAGATCTCGTACGCTTTTATTTCACAGTGTTTCTCCAGATGTTAGATGTACTAGCTGGAAGTTTTGGGTAAACACATATTTCAAATACTGTTTACAAATGTCAGATTATATTTTCAAAAGCTTTTAAAATTTAATTTTGGTAGACTCCATGATGTTCTAACACTCCATGAAGATATCTAATTACTTTAAAATGAAATTGCTACTGGTGTTTATTAACTTTCCATGACCAATTTCGGAAATTTTAGCATCTAACACGAAAACCCCTTAACTGTGTTGGTCCTCCCTTTATTTGACAACATCTTGATAGCCGTTAGTCATATTTTAATTCAATTTCCGAATTGTAGCGTCAAGTATGCAAGCCCCACATACCTATAGTTTATTTTCCCATACCTCGGTATCCATAAGGCTTACCGAGTTGCAGTTTTCAGTAAAAAAAAAAAAAATCAGTTCTTTACATTTTAGAGACATGTATTTCCATATATCTAAAATGCAGAAATTAAGTACCGCATTGGAACTCCATTGGAGTACTCACTTACTTTTGCATAGCAGGGTAAAAACGCCAGTGGTTCTCACTTTAAGGTTGAAAACATACTAATTTGTCTCTTCTCTGAGCATCGTGAATCTGTCGGAGCTGTACCATAGTTGGAAACACTAGCGGATCCAGAAGGATCGTTTGGGGGGGGGCGGTTTGCTTCCTGAAAGATGATCGTACCCTCATGGTGATCAGAATTTTTCTTTTGCAAGAATCGGACGCTTATGAATGCGCGACTGGAGGAGGGGTGCAAACCTGATTCCCAGTTTCCATTTTGGTACCCGAATTTGTAAGTTTTCTTAAATGAAAGTATATTCTGTCTCTAGATTTAAATTAAATACGCACTTTCGTTTCGGAGGCATGGCGGTGTCATGATTCACTAGTCACCGAACTGTATCAATGCGCTGTCTTGCACAGTACTTGCACAAAAGAAAATACTGTATTGACGAAGGCATTCATTTTAACGAAAGAGTGTACAATTTGCTCTAATCATTTATATTTTGAATAACAATTGTGGGACAACAGATGAAAAAAAAAACAGACTCGGTCTGTGCAAATATAGATAACAAAAATATACATGAATAAAGAATAATACAAAATGTCAACAAATAACAAAAGACATGGTGATATTTCTATGTAAATTTCTTGGTATAATAAAATACTACAATAATTAATTATAAAGTGATGTTTAAAAGTATATGGCACACATTGTTCCAACTGGGCCAAAATATAGGGGAGCAATCTTTACATATTGCTTTCATTTATGTTTATGTCAGATATAATTCAGCAAATTAAAAATTGAAAAAAAAAATCAAACTGAACTCCAAGGATGCTTAGTGGTTCCGTGATTATTACCCATGGTAGTGATTGCCGAAACATGAATTTCGTGGCTTTCTCCGGAAATAAGAATGTTATGGGTTTTGCCTTAAAAGAACTAGCCTGCATACTTAAGGGCACAAATCGAGTACAGGAGAATGAAATGGATACACTTCCTAATACATAATACTAATCCTCAATGCATTTAAACCTTGTACTGTACTACTAACAGTAACCCAGAGCGACGGTTTGAAGTTAAACTACAGCAGTAACATATAAAGAAATGAATTTTGGATATAATCCTATATAAATATAATATATTGCAGGTACTCCTTAACCATATAAATCACTACGAAGGGAAATGTACAATTTATTCAATAAAATATTGCAAATAATGTAATAACAAAAATATCAATGCTAAACTTTCTCTTACATAAACTCAACAGAAATTTTGTCAGATCATCTAGCACGAAATGTGTATAAATTTTACATGAATTAAAATATGAATTACAATTATATAGAATCACAATATAAGCCATTATAATGATAAATAGTAAAAAACAAAATGAACGAAACGAGATCTGAAATGTAAAACCAAAGTGATGTTTTCGTTCATTACTGCACACAAACTATATTTCCTTTAACATTCCGACTGGCGATATTATTTGACAATATCAGATATTTGAAAAAATTCAAATTCAAATTTAATTTTGAAAAATTCTCATCTTTAAACGAAATTATTAATGGAGAATAAAGTACAAAAACAAACTTGTTTTTCTTTAATCTCAGATATAATAAGGTTTGATCTAATGGCTAACTTGCTTGCCTTTGGTGCGAGTGATCCCGGGTTCGATTCCCGGTGAGTTTACAGTTGAACGAAAAAAGTGGTTCAGATTCCACTATAATCAGTAGGTCCACGTCTCCTTTAGCCATCCTGGCGCAACCATGGGACGTTAAACAAACAAATATCATATGTATTGTTTATTAAAAATATATATTCTATATACCGGTACACATTTTTTACGATTGTTGTTGTGCCCTTTTGTTTCAGTTAAATATTTTAAAAAATACAATTTCAAAAAATTTTTCGAGTTCGTTCATCTTTCTTGCTTTTGTTTGCGATTCAGATACATAGAAGGAGTTCAACGTTATAGATTCATACTCATGATTTTTGGGGAATACCCACGAATTGAAAATAATTACGGGCCAAAACCACAGCCTTAGTCACCTTGCAGTCCATCTCTGTGAAAGTTACAACATAAACTCAAATCTACGTCCTTTCTTGTTCCTGGCAAATCTGTCGATGACACGAAAATAATCTACGTTTGTCTCGGTGCGTATATAGTAGTGCCAGGCCGCTAAGTCGATCTGCATCCATCCGGGATCGTAGCCATGTCTTTAGCCTTTTTAGTGTTGAAAATGTTCTTTCGAATGATGCTCTGTATACGGTATTTTGTCCGAATACACCACTATTGCAGTAGTATTATTGAGTATGTAAAGGAAAAAAGTATTAGACCAAGCTAGGACTAGGAAATTTGCTCTATTAGGTAATTTCTTAAATGCAGTTCTTAGAATCATAGTATAACTATAGCTATGCTTACAACAACAATAAAATTATATTATACTAACCTTCGCCTAGGTAGAGCTTCGCTCACAGATAATTTGCTCTACATACGACCTCGCACGATATATATAGCAAATGCCCCTGCGTGCTATTGTGACACAATATTGCGTTGTTCCTTTCGTCTCATTTAGAATATAGAATTGAGCTATCATATAGAATATAGAATTCAGCTATCATTTCAATAATGTAGAATTGGATTGAGCTCTCTTACGAAATCCAAACACCTCGAAAGGCATTTTAGTGAATTACCCGCACCTCTTTTTCTTCCCTTCTACGTTAAGTGGCAAAAACGCTCAAATACATGTTAATTATTTTAAATGAAAAATTAAACTACCTACTTTCATGTCTCTAACTGTAAGGGATCACGAGATATGGGCATTTAATAATAATACCTGTAATAATAATAATAATAATAATAATAATAATAATAATAATAATAATAATAATAATAATAATTTTCATCCCTTTACTTTCCTTCTAGGTAAAATATCAAAAACGCTGAAATACTTATTGGATTATTTTGAGTGAGAAGTCCATACACCTAATTTCATGTTTCTAAATTTTAAAGATTCTTAGATATTGATATATTATTATTATAATAATTGCAATCCCCCTAACCTTTTCTTTTCACCTCTTTTTCTCCAATTTTACTAAAATATTAAAAAAACGTTGAAACGGGTGTCAAATTATTTAAATTGTGAAATCCAAATACCAAATTTCAAGTCTCCATCCTTAAGGGATTCGGAGATGGCCACTCCCTTCCTTTCTTCGAATTTCCAAGAAATCCTTCCTTAGTAATACTCTACATCACAAATCTTATCTACTGTCCGAATTTCAAGTTTCTAGCTTGAGCGGTGTTATTTCCCAAGGAAAGAAGAAATGCCATTAAAAGTCACAATTAATCCCAGGTTCCTTCCGAATGTTTTCGTGTTGAACCTCAAAAATCACGGCTCTCTTTGTTGATCTAGTAGCTAGCGAACGTATCTTTGATCTTTGATGCATGAGGTTGTGTGGTTTGATTCCCGGTGAATAAGCATCGAACGTACTACAGTGGTTAAGATCCAACTTTAACTGTAGTTCTCGTTCTGTAAAGCATCGCATTTGACAAACAACGTAAATATATATCAATAAATCAACCAACCGAAAAGTCTTAGATTCAGAGAGCTTTTCGGTAAGGAGCGCTGAAGATTCTATATTTCTCTTTATTCAAGGTAAAGATACTTGAAATTTCAGGGCCCGAATTCCATTTACATATCATTTTTCTAGGACACAATTTTAAAATGTAGCTTTATAGTTCAAAGAGTGAGCCGTCACCGTCTTTCCTAAAGCTGTTCGTCCAATGAATGAATCATATTCTCGCTCCTTTGGGGCTTATAGTGACCACCTCAAGGAACTAGGGACAGAATTATTGACACTTCAAATACCACACATTTTGATTAGACTCTGCTAGGCTTGTCACACAGATTGAATCTGTCGGGAAAAGACCATATTTGTATTTTACAACGATAAATGCTGGAATAAAAACTAGACCTTTTGGGGGGGCGGTCGCCCCCTTCGCCCCCCCCCCTTGGATCCGCCAATGGTTGGAAAGACTCACTGATCCTTCCTATAATGACCATGTAGTTAGAATTAAAAAAGGAGTAGCCGTTGGAGGAAAAACAATATTTTAAAATCCTTGCACCAGTAGTCGTCACCTTAAAATCAAAATGTTCCAGTAGTAGTCAGGATTTTCTACCAGTGTTCGTCACTCAAATAACTTGACATAATTTATTCAAAAACGCACTGTGTATCAGTTTAGGGTTAAGAATACAATATAAAGTAGTAAGCTTAATAACTTTGCATCACTTTTAGCACTCAAGAAATAAAATAAAAACGTTTTTACATACTTTTTAAAGCAATTTCAGAGAGAAAAATGTTAACTGAATTCAAAAGTTAACTGTATATCACTTCCACGTTAAGAGTACAATATTAAATACTATGTTTAATAACTATACGTCACTTTAAACTCTCAAGAATGAAAATAAACGTTTGTACATACATTTTAAAAACAATCTGAGAAACAAAATAAGTTAACTGAATTCAAAATTTAATTATACATCACCTTAAGCTTGAGAATACACTATAAAATACAGAGATTAATAAAAAATGAAATCTTTAAGTTTAACGTCCCACGATTATGCCGGTTAGGCTACAGGAGACGGAGATAATGAGAAATGAGTGAAATGGTGGAATGAAGAAAGTGGGAGGAAACGGGAGAACCCCGAGAAAACCCACGAGCACGGTGTTTGTCCACTACAAAGTCCACACGGCGCGAGTTGGGATCGAACCAGGGACCCCAAACACCGGAGGTTAACACTCTACCACTGAGCCACCGCGCCCCCCTGAGATTAATAATAATGCATTACTGAAGAATGAAAACAAAAATGTTTTAGCTACCTATATTGTATTTACATGTTACCGGTATTTCTCATTAACTTTTTTTTTTTTTTTTTTGATACCTCATGATCAAGTGTAGGGATGCGCAAGAGAAAAGATTTGAGATTGTCTCCTCTCGAAAAGGTGCCGCGAAAGTTATGTCTCGTCTCGAAAACTGGATCCGTTTCTATTGGAAGAGCTCTATCTCGTCTCCAATTTCGTAACAAAAATTCTGTCTCGTCTTGTCTCGTGCGCATCCCTAATCAGGTCCATAGCCAAAAACTTCATTTCGGAGGGGGTTCGATAGGGCTTTGGGATATCCGAATTTAGATATAGATAATCGATATTGACAAACTATCGAAACTTGTTCGAAATATCGAAAAATACAGCAATATCGAAATATAAACAATATCAAAAATCGAAAATATAGAAATATGAAAGAGATCAAAAATATGGATATATCGATCAAAAATGGATATATGATCTTGGAATACGATTTGGTGGAATAATGAGGGAGAAAAATAATCATTGATTAAATATTAAATTGAAAAGAAATAAGAGCCTGACGCTCAAATACTTATCTATCCGGCACCCATCTTGATCCCCATAAAATATCATGAAGTGCTTGATTGATTCTAAACCCAATAATAGTAATAGTAATTTAACAAGAAACACAGAATATATAATTTACGCACCTTGAAATGTAGAAATTAATGATTGTAATCCCCAGCTTTCCAATAGACGTTTGATTTCTCCAAATGAAGATTCGGATATCTTGTTTCTTCTCAAGCAATAATGGGTTACAATAATCAGTTGCAGTCCAAAGCCAAGTCACTAAGTTAAGCATGAAAATAAAGAATTCATTAGTTAGATGCATACAAAATCCTACGCATATAAATCCGAATCTACTTGTATTAAATTGTAAATTTAAACAAACTAAATTATACTACTTTGGAAAGCGTCTCCAAATATAATGTTTTCATTCTAAAGTGAAGGAATTTTTAAAATCGGATGACCCGTTTGCGCTGTACACTCGCTATGCGTCCAATGTGAAATGAAAATGCAACATTGCCATTTACCTGGACCCACAACGTAAGTGAGTGAAGTTACTGTCTTTTACGCTAACATGTCGATGGCCAGCCCCCGTTTCAAACAGTAACTTCATTCACTTATGTTGTGGGTCCAGGTAAATGACAACGTTGCATTTTCATTTAAAATTGGGTGCATAAAGAGTATACAGCACAAACATCTCGTCCGATTTTTTTTAAAAAGTGTTCACTTTAGATTGAAAACGTCATATTTCGAGATGTTTTTCCTCTTACATTTTGTTGTAACTCTGATAATAACAGAGTTATCCTATGTCAGGGAACGTTTGAGACATCCTGTATACATCATAAGAAGTTCCTTTCTAAATTCTACACGGATGTGGTTTCATTGAATGTGAGGTGGGTGATACACATTAGGCCTTTTGGGAGTACGTCACACGGACGACCGTAATTTTGTGTTCAAAATTTTTATGAATTGATGGGATATGTGATACATATGGCCACGGACTAGAATTTTCTCAGTATGTCAAATATGCAATCAGATTTCATGCAGCTTAATTTGGTGAAAAGCTATTGCCAATTGAACGTTACATTTACCTCTTTCTTGCAGATGTTGAACCATGCCGTTAGCACGTGAGGAATGGATCGAAATAATCAAACTGTGGGGCGGGAGGAGTATATGTGCAGTGGTTGCCGATTGCAGTCATCCACAATGTGACTCTGTGTCACATGTTTCAGTGTCACAGTAATTAACTAAATTTGAGAAGACGGGGACATTCGTGAACATACATCGTAGCGGTTCAAACTCGCGGAACCTTTTTCCTTCCCCATTTTGAACCGGTACATGAAAATGCCATTTTCTCCATGTTTGCCTGCGCCGATTTTGAAAATTCCTTCACTAATCGATTTCTCTCGTCGAGTACTACAAGAAACAGTTAAAATCTCGCGGGCCCTTTTTTCTTCCCCATTTTGAACTGATACATGAAAATGCGATTTTCTTCATGCTTGCCTGCGCCGATTTTGACAATTCTTCACTAGTCGATTTCTCTCGTCGAGTACTACAAGAATCAGTTAAAATCTCGCGGTCCTTTTTTCTTCCCATTTTGAACGGGTACATGAAAATGCCATTTTCTCCATGTTTGCCTGCGCCGATTTTGAAACTTCCTTCACTAATCGATTTCTCTCGTCGTGTACAAGAATCAATTAAAATCTCGCGGTCGTCTTTTCTTCCCCATTTTGAACCGGTACATGAAAATGCGATTTTCTGCATGTTTACCTGCGCCGATTTTGAAAATTCTTTCAGTAATTTATTTCTGTTGTCGAGTACTATAAGAATCAGTTAAAATCTCGCGGGCCCTTTTTTCTTCCCCAAGCCAATATTTTTGTATATTTTGAATGTATTCAAGTATGGAACAAAAGTATTATATAATTCCCTTAGTAGGTTTCCCAACTTCATATTTTTCAACTTAAATTTTATTTATTTTAATTATTTATTTTCTTGTGACTCAATATTTAATTGCAATCGTTCATTGGGGAGAAGGGTGGCCATTCTCAAATATATAAATATAGTATTCTTAAAATTTATGTGTTCTCGTACTATTAGTTTCTTCCACTAGACCTGGAAATTGAAAAATTAATACCTGGAAAACCTGGAAAATTCAGGGAAATTGAGTTCCATATTTATATATGAACACTGCTATTTACAATTTTTTTTTCGAATAGGGAGAACTCTACAAAAGGGTGTTTTGGGAATGGTATAACAATAGGTTTCTGGGAGTGTTGTTCGAAATGAAATCTTTAAGTTTTACGTCCCACTATTATGCTGGCTAGGCTAAAGATAACGGGGTGTTGTTCGCAGTGTTGAATTCAGACATTTACACCCGCGGGGGAATGTCAACTGCTCGGGGGAGGGTTATTTTTCTGTATTTTTTTCAAGAAAGCAGCATATTTAACAATTCCATTCACATACACATCTTACCTAATATTGAGACTAATTGCTGATAAATATTCAATGAGATTATAATTTTAAGAAAACAATCGTTTGATTTCATCTAAAACATTAAATAAAGACTGGCAAAAATAGTTTACACTAAACTTTAACTGCTATTTACAGTAACTATTTTTATTATTTCCTATATTCAGTAATTACTGTTTGTTACTAATGTAAAAATTTTTAAAAAGATTTAAATTAACTGAAATATTTTTTCTCCTAAAACAAACATACTTAGGAATATCTTAATAAAAAGTTATCATTCTTTCTCACACTTCTGATTCTAAATCAAACATATTAGCCTTGGTTTCTTCACTGCATATACATCAATAGTTTAGTTGACGAAATCTTCAGTAGGATTAGTGCCGTGTCGTGGAAAATCAGCGCTTGGCGCGAGAGTATACGACGGCATCCCCGTATATATGAGTGAGGTCGACAGACCAGCCGCCAAAGGTGGGAAAATTTTAAAAAGTAAACCCTGCTTTTCCTTGATTTTGAGCACTTTTCATTACTTTTTTCCTTTCATTTTATATATGTCCACATGTATTTCATTCCTCTGTTTTTCTTTCCTTCTTTTTTCTTTTTCCCTCCCGAATTTTTCACCCCTTACTTCGGCGCCCGGGGCCGTCGCCCCGCTTGCCCCTCCCCCATGGAACGGCACTGAGCAGGATCTTGGCCACCTTCAATAGCAATCTTTCACTTATATACTATTATCATATTGATAAATTCTATATAAGTCTCTAATCAAGAAGGGATAACTGTTCCTCCCTGATCCCTCTAAATGACGCCCACTGAATCTCACCCTTTAACTGAATTATTTTTAATTAAAGAAAGATGTGTTTACTTTAACAATCGTAAAACACATTTACGTCTGTTACTTCCGATGCAAGAAATGGGATTTAGGCGCCCTATTTCAAATAATGTAGGAACTGTATATTTTCAAGAACTGAAGTCTGCTGACATGAGAGATTATATGGAATGATCGAAAGATCTTCCCTATCTTTCCTTTCGTATCTCAACCTGTGCTAGTGCTACCTACTAATATATAATATAGGGCGAGAGTATAGTACCTACTAAAATACAAACCTTTCTTCAACAGTTAACAATTTCATGTTCTGCCAAACTCAGTCATAGCGTTAAGAAATACAAGTTTTATTCACTATTTGGTATTCTATCTTAGATGTTACATGTTAACATTTATATAGAATGGGTCTGCGTCATTTATATGTATATTGAGAGATCGGATTTCGTCTGCACGTACACGGACAGAAAAGCAAATAATTGGGTGAAGTAATTTCTACATTTTGTGACTGAAATTTTGGGAGTTTCTCCGGGGGGGAATGAATTTTCTTCGGGGGGGAGATTCCCCCCGGGCTACCCCCTGAATTCAACCCTGGTTGTTCGGTGGGGGTCAATGTTGCCAATTTTGGGTAAAGTCGCTAAATAAGGGGAATTCGACCTCAACGATAGCGTAGGTTGACCATAAAATTTTCAGTTAAAAACGGGACAGGTTCTTGCAACCCTAGACTTTTAGATCTACCTTTGTTCTTATCAGTGCCTTGATATCAGATTTCCTCCTCTCTCTCTTTGTTACAGAACGGGTACTTATGAAAAAGGAAAGACACGTTGAAATTTGTTCAACACACAACCAACTGCTAAAACCTCTGCTGCCTTTCGAGCAGTACTGCGAACTATAGAGTATGTTTAATATAGGGAATTTCAGTTCAATTTTTGCCTCTTTGTTATTATTAATTATTAATACTTTTAAAAGGAGTAAAGATACTGGGTTTGTTATTTACTTCTTTCATTTACATAGAACGGGACGAATACTACTTTTTCCATCTACTGACGGGACGGCCGGGACACGCCACTAAAACGGGACTGTCCCGGTCAAAACGGGACGTATGGTCGCCCTACGATAGCGACAAAAAATATTTTTTTCCGATTGGAGACTTTTTTGGGTGATTTTTAAATGACGATTTACCTACTTACACATTTAGCGACTTTCTGCTCCAAACAAAATGTTCATCTGTAGAGAAGCATTATTAGTTCAAAACAGTTTTTACGTTCTTTTTTTCTGTTTGTTTGTTTTAATCAGCGCAACTGATGAAGAGTTTGGAAATACAGCATACTCACTGCCCCACAATCCTGCATTGTTATGTTACCCTTGCCCTCTAACGAAGAACAACTACAAACTTGATGTCCTTTAGTTCGCAGAGTTTCCGTTGAGAAACACACGTAATACATCATTACCGATAGCAACAAGATTAGCTATAGATTGCGTGAATACAGGCGAAGAAGATGTTTGTTATATTTGTCCTTTGGGGTCTTTTAATTATTCTGCACTTTTTCTTTTACAAAAAAATGATCCCTGAATTAAAGGATTGGTTGCGCCCTATTTACAAAGATGTGAGTAGAACCAGCGGCGCAAATCTGTCTTCAACATTGGGAGGGGGGGGGGGTAAGACCGTTACCATACTTTTTTTGACGATGTCCAAAATACTTATGAAGTTGAAAAACAATGTTGTGGAGGATCAGAGTTGTCTTCAGCGTTGGGAGGCTGCAGATTTGAGGCTTATTCTGGGGGACATCTATTTTATCTCACGTTCCTTTGTAGCAATCGGACAAAAATAATCAAATTTCTCCCAAAAAACACATTTCAAATCGGATTATTGGGGAGAAGTCCCCCTCAGTTCCAAGATTGGAGGGGACATGTATCCGTCATCCCCCCCCCCACGGATTTGCGCCAGTGAGTAGAACATATTGTTTAGTTTACATCTACAACTTTAAAACAATGCTTATAGACAATGAATTTCTCTATTATTTTTTATAGCGACTTTTCACCCAAAATTGGAGTCGTCATATCCCGTTTCGCAAACTTATTGCCAACATTTTGGAAACTGGTTGCGAAGAGAGCTACAATGGATGAGTCGAGTTATTTCGTCGCTTCCGCTGTGAACCTAAGTACAAGATTCCAAAGAGATTAAGAAAAAATGAAATGAAACCTTTGAGTTTTACGTTCCACAGTTATGCCGGTTAGGCTAAAGGAGACGCTGATGATAAGCAATGAATGAAAGGTGGAATGAAGAAAGTGGAAGGAAACGGGAGAACCCCGAGGAAACCCACGCACAAGGTGTTTGTCCATCACAAAGTTCATTTGACGGGGGCTGGGATCGAACCCGGGACCCCAAGTACCGGAGGTGAACGCTCTACCACTGAGCCACCGCAGCTCTTAAGAGATTAAGAGTCACAAACATAGTTACTTTCAATTTTGTAATATATATAGGTCTATATATTGCATCACTGACTAATAACTAAAATCCTTGGATTGTATATATAAAAGTCGCCCCCTGCCCGTAAAAAGCTTCATTCGAACTCGGAATCGAACAATTGCATCTGTAAAACAGTGCTGATTTGATTTTAACGTTCCTTTCAGCAGCAAGGCTGTATGAGACGTGGACCTACAGATTAACGTGGAATCCGAACCACATAAGCTCCGGCCGGGAATCGAAAAAATGAAATGAAATCTTTGAGTTTTATGTCCTACGGTTATGATGGTTAGGCTAATGGAGACGGTGATGAGTAATGAATTAAATAGTGGAATGAAGAAAGTGGGAGGAAACGGGAGAACCCCGAGAAAACCCACGCACACGGTGTTTGTCCACCACAAGGTTCACTTGGCGGGGCTGGGATCGAACCCGGGACCCCAAGCACCAGAGGTGAACCTTCTACCACTGAGCCACCGCGGCCCCCGGCCGGGAATCGAACCCGGGTGTCCCACGCCAAAGGCGTGTTCACTAACCACTTAGCCACGAGGGAGCTCATCTATAAGGCAGTGTAAGCAAACAAAAAAACGCACACTGGATGTTTGCGCAACTGAGGATCAAAACATTCTCAATGGAGTATGAGAAATAGTTAACGCCAATCAAAGTGTGCTTTTGCTTATTTATTACTTCGTTAATACTTAATTCCTTCTAGAAATAGTGAAACTATACTATGAAGAAACACTAATAAACTAATAACAATTACGTTGTATTTCTTACCACACCACGACCATTTTTACCACCCATAGAATTTGAACCTAGTACTATACTGCATTAGTCACGCCGTAACGAAAGATGAACATCTGGCACTCGTAGCTGTTGAAGCTACCTGTATATCACGCGGCCTGCGTTGGTACTCCTCAACATAAATACCTCACAGCCCAAAGCCAGGAAACATCACAGACAGAAGACAGGGGCACAAGCAGTGCCTGACACTTCACGAACTCTAAACCCGCCAAGACTCAACTCAACATGACCTTCAATTACGTTCTAGAAACCAAACCAATGCTAAGGCACAAACTTACCAACTTCCTATATGAAAACACAAGAAAAAAAATCTAACTTTTTTGGTTCCAAAGTGATGACATAACAATAATACTAAAAAGGTTTTAATTTTCAGTAACCCAAACATTAATTAACTAGGGAACATAACAAAGCAAAAATAAATAAAAATAAAAATAAATTAAATTAAAAAATAAAAATCTGACAAGTAAACTCTCCCTGACTACTTTTTTTTTTTTTTTTAATTTCAGTGAGGCTGTAAAATATGTTAGTATCTTCGTAAAATATATATATTTCAATGTAAACAAGTTCTTTAAACAAAAGAAAGCTTTGTAGTAGAGCGCTTACCTCTGACGCGTTAGGTCCCTGGTTCGATTCCTGCTCCCGACAAATAGCCTTTTGGTGAACACTGTAGGTGTGGTTATTCTTAAGACTTTCCAGTTTCCTTACATTTTCTTGATTCCACCATTATCATGTATCTCATTGTCACCTTCTCTCTTACATTGATGTACAATCATGGGGCGTTAAACTAAAAGCAAAAAAAAAAAAAAAAATTTTTTTGCAAATATCCTAGTAAAAATGAGTTTTCTAGACTACACAAGTGGCCCCGCGTAGGGTAGTCGCTAGCGCTCTCGCCTTCGGTGCGAACGGTTCCGGGTTCGATCCCGGGGGAGAACTCGGTCGAAAATGTATCAAAAGATTTTAAGTCCAGCCATCCTGAATGAGGTTTCCTTGGGTTTTCCTCATTCACAGCAGGCAAATGCCGGAGTGGTACCTAACATATAGGTCCCAGGCCGTTTTCTTCCTTCCCCAATCCTTTCTTCCCTTCCTTTCCCCGGATAGTGTACTCGCCGAGGAAAGTCATCCCTCATATGGGGTAACAAGGCCATTGATGCCGAAAGCCCAGAAATCTAAATCCTAAATCTTCACTACACAAGGAAATTTCCGCGCTGAAAACGGTTTATTAGCAATTATGTTAAGCAGTCCTGTAGTAAATCTGCACCAAGTAATAAATCGTCACATATAAAATGGAATGAATAAACACATAACATTCATTTTGCTACCTTGAAACATAATATGTTAAAAACATTAATATTCAAAGTTTTTTCAAAATTCAGATTCACCCATTCCATTCTCCTCAATCATTTACGAGTTACAATAGTAAGAATTGTAGTCATAAACTACATTACTTACTTAGTACTATATTAAAGCAAGTTACACTAAAAGAATATATAATTAATGGGAATATTTAACTAAAGTAATAGTTAACTATTGTACTTACCCAGGCTTCCCAGGTTTCCTTCCTCTCTTCTGTTCCGTTTGTAAACAACCTCGTTTCGCAAGCAAAAGACGGTAGTTCAATGACGTCAGCCATGGCGAAAGAAAGAGTGTCTATAGGCGGTCTGGATCTTACACACAGATGGACGTATATAACGTATAGCTGAAGTATTTAACATACGTATACGTATGTAAAATACAGAAGATTGTTAGATATCAGACATCCTGCAGAGACATGATGTAATATCTAAGCGGGTAAAAGGCAGTACCTATGTAGTATATGGATAAAGTACGCTCCGTACAGATTTCCTTAGTAAACATAACGAATCCTTGTATTTGTACAATATACCGCTGTCCGGATAATGGATTTTTCTCAGTGTATGATATTTCATACTATACGGAAAGCAAGAAAATACGCTCATCGCTACTTGGTGATAACCAAAACAAGGCCAAGAGCAAGATTACTATGCAATTCGTCTTGCATATCCAATCTTTATCTTGTTCTTGTATCGATGTCCTTGGGCTTGGTGAAATAAAATGAAATATTCAGTTTAAGGTCCCTCGATTCTGCACCGAGGCTAAGGGATATGGTGACCATGAGAAATGAATGAAATGGTGGAATGAAGAAAGTGGGAGGAAACAGGAGAACCCCGAGAAAACCCACTACACGGCGTTTCTCCACCACAAAGCCTACTTAGCACAAGCTGGGATCGAACCATGGACACCATGCACCAGAGATGAATTCTCTACCACTGAGCCACCGCAGCCCTGCTTGGGCTTGGTCGTCCATATCCAATCTTTCATTTGGCCTTACTTAAACAACTTCTAGTTTTGTTCTAAATCCAGACTCCATATTGGCGTAGATATTAATATTACAGTCGATTGGTAAAGTCAATCTTCCACATTTAAAAATTAAAGTACACACAAGTAAAAAATTAGCATTTACCATTAAAAAAAAACACTAGCTGAAAGTGTTCAAAATGGATTTATGGTTTCTATAAAATCTATTGAAAATTGCTATTTTTAATTAGGCAGCTAGTGAAAAACAGCAGTTTTCGACTTCAGCCGAGTTTAAGCTCAACATACTCAGTTGACCAAAGTAAACTGACCCGACTGACCCAACCAGACAACCCGACCCGAGCTGACCCGACCCGACCCGATAACCCGACCCGAATAACCGGACCCGACAACCCGACCCCAGTAGTCTGACCCGACAACCCGACCCGAGTAGTCTGACCCGACAACCCGACCCGAGCTGACCCGACTGACTCGACCTGTTTGAGAGCACTACGTATAACATATAATACAATATATGTAGAAAATATGTTATTATAAATAAGAAATAGAGTAGAAAGTAGTTATAAAACATAATGTTGAAGAACAAGCTTTTTTTTTAACAATCATACTTAAATGTAGAATATGCTTTTAAAACAATTTTCCATTTATGCAAGGCTACAAACAAGTGAGGAGTGCCATCTGGTAGCCACTATTCTTCTCTTCGAATCAGAAAACTATGAATTTGACACCAATATTTGTCGTATTCTATTACTTTTTTTTTTTTTTACTTATAACCCCTTTCCCTCCTGGAATGGTGTCAGTGTCTTAGCCCCTACAGTAGATTGTTGTGATGGTAATTTATACGTATAGTAAATTCGTTTGAAATTCCTCCAAGAGTCAATGTTGCACTGTACGTTTTTTTTTCTGAGTCAAACTCTCTAAATATATATACATACGTTACAGTAAGAACTGAATTTTATATTAACGCCTGACTGTCGTCGTTGTGCAAACATTCATGATGATATGCCGTAGGGAAATGAGTTGCATTAAGGTTGTAAAATTTAATATCAAGTTTGAAACATCGCAAGTTAAAGAAAAGGATGTAATAACAAGTATCATATTTGAAAATAATTACGAATTAAACTAGCTGTGACTACATTACTTCAAAATTGAACTTGTGGAATGCACAGTGTGAGCGTAGCTCAAAGAAAATAAGCAATAAGAATGGTCTTGATTCGAAGCTCGGACCATACACGTAGGAGTAACTTATATTAACCATTCACCTAACAGACAATGACACACAGGGTTTGGCACTACTTTATCAGATGGTTCTATCAAATGTAACCTTATTAACACAATAGTAACAAATTTTACTGCCCTAAAAAGTGTAATGAACAAGGAGAAGTTCCTTATGCACATTGTAACCAAGTTACAAGAGGTTTATATCCTATCAGAACGGCGCATCCACCAAGTCAATTTTTGGAATATTCCATTAAGTTAGCTTTCAATGTTGCTAAAGGAAACGTATGTGCATGAGTACAGAGTTCTCCGTAGCAGAATGAGTAAAGTCATGGTTCGATAACTACAACGTTCGCGGTTCGAAACCCGTCTCGGAAGCTTCAGATTTTTAAAATTCTTAATTAATCAGTTCTCAAGATCTTTCTCTCCATTCGTAATCATCTGATGCTGTAAAAAGTGTTCTCCACCTTAATTCGACAACTGAGTAATGTGCTCCTCGCAGTTCGAAACCTTCCCTTCCTCTGTTTCACAAAATCACAATTTTCGTCATAATACGAATGCTGTCCGATCATTTTTCCCCAGTTCTAAATCTGTGTATATAAATCATTCCTCTCTGTTTCCATATTTCAATCTCTCTCTGTCTCTGTCTCTCTCAATGTCGCCCAGGAACTCATATGGCTTGAGATCAAACCTTCGACTATTGAAAGCAAATGTAAGCTCCTTAGCAATGTGCTATCGTAACTCTATATGTTTGTTCCTAAAAGCAGCGACATTTTAGACTTTATTCGGGGGGGGGGGGAGTCTCCGCTGACAAAAAAATTTCACTTTTTTATTAGTGTATTACTATATATTTGCTCAAACAATATGTATTTATGAAGCTCAAGGGAGGGGAAATTACACCCTCCTGTCCTGCCCAAATGACGCTCTTGGAACATTTGCTTGCAATTACTGAAAAGAAATTAAATGAATCATTGAATAACACTCATTTCTGTCAGTAGATATTCTCGAGCTCTGTGCGTGCATTACAGACTTTAGGAAGCACAAAACTTACTGCCGTTATTGGCCATTTCCATAGATTTCTTAGGGAGCATCGTACTAGCTTGCAGTCTTTAAAGAAGGGAAAGAATGAAACTAAAGGTATTAATGAAGCTATGGGAAGATTATATGACTTTTTTTAAAAAAATAGACTCTTTAAAGATATTTCAGAACAAACGAATGAAAAAGGCTATTTTAGAGCTATAACATTGTAAACTTGATTCCTGTTTTTTTTTTCTGAAAGGAAAGAGTGTACTACGTCACGCACACTGTTTTAGACAAGGAGAGGTGGAGGAGGGAGAGAGTTGGATTGAAGACAAGAAACAACTAATCGATCGAGACATGTATTTCTGGATTGCATAAGAAAACGTGACAAGAGTTTGTTATTAATTTGGACTTAGAATTTTTGTAACAATTTCTAAGCCGCGGACTGTACTTTAATAACTGAATGTTTACGCCACGACGATACTGTATCAGGTGTGCTGACTGACCTGCAAGATTTGTAAACACTATTTTCGCTTTTTTGTTGTGAGTGTGACTATATTGACGTTCTCGTCTTCTGTTTATAGTAATACGTTGATATGTTCCAATCTTACATTTGCTTTTCTGTTGTCTTACTTATAACACTGTACATTACACGTATTATTTCCCTCAATGTAAACCGTATGCAAAATAGTGTTAAAAAATAATTGTTTAAAAAATTGTTTATGATTATGACGCAGATTTTACATGTCTTCAGGAAATAACCTCTGATGAACACTGTTTCATTTCTGGTTATAAGAGTCATGTTAATATTGGTGTACATAGTTTTGGTACTGCTGTATTAGTGAAAGAATGTATAGAAATTGATTCCCTTAAAATGTTGGTGGATGGCAGAGGGATATCGTTGTATTGGAACAATATTACAATTATCAATATATAAGGGAATTCGGAGCATCAAGGAAAAACGGGTAGAGAGACATTATATTCTGAAGATTTGTTGTATTTGCTTTCCGAGCCCTTTAATAACATTATGCTCATGGGTGATTTTGTGTACTTCGAGCTAATGATTGTGTCGGGACTCCATCTTATAGTTCTGCTCTACAATTTTCTGTTTCTTAATATAGTCTGGTTGACACTACTATCTACTGTAAAAAGGACCATATCTTTACTTACGTGCGCAGTAATGCAGCCTCCAGGCTTGATCGTTGTTATTGTAATCCAGACTTGGTTAAATTGATTGTTAAATATGATGTCTGTCTAGCCGCATTTGCTGGTCGTCTGGGTATAGTTCTTGAATTTAATATTGGCTCGGCGTACTGTGTGTGGGTAGGATCCTACTGGAAAATGTCCTGCCGGTCTAAATTATCCTTATTTTCTTAGCCACTTTCGTCGGCACTGGTCAGTCTGGCTTCATTATCGACACATTTATACCACAAGCCTTAAATGGTGGGAGCAATATGTAAAACACAAAATAAAATGGCTATATCTCGATCATTTTCGAGATAGGAATGCCAACAGTAACCATATGATGCAATTTGATATGAAATGTTTACAATCTGCTAGTGGTTTATCGGCTCCTTCCCCAATATCGTGCCGAGATATGCAGTATTATAAAAGTAAAATTTTAAATTTGCAGAGAGTGTACTGAAAAATTTCGTTACTATTGTAAAGATAACACTGTGGTAGAAAACGAGCGTATGACGTTATACCATCTTATTCATACTACGAAACGTAAAAATGGAGCTTTGATTTCAAAATTAACCTCTAATAATCAGCAAGTGCTAACTAATCCGAGTGAAATTAGAGCTCACATTCATAATACATACCAAGAGTTGTACAATGTATCACAAAACAAAACTCCTGTTTTGCAATTTACGCCTCTGCCAGGTTATACAGTGACATCTGATTATAATGAAATGTTAATGCAACCATATACCAAAAATGAGATACAAGAGGTAATACTCAGTTTTTAGCGTTATAAAACTCCTGGCATTGATGGATTAGTAGCAGAATTTTATCAAAAGTTTTGTATTATAGCAGATGAGTTTGCTTCTATTGTCAATGAAATATTGCATCATGGTGTAATTAGTGAATCCTTTGCTACAGGTGTCATTATATTAGTACCAAAGTTACCAACTCCTACTTGTCTTCAGCATTATAAAGCGTTAACTATGTTAAATGTTGACTATAAAATAGTACCAAAATGCTTTTTCAATAGGTTATAAACAGTGCTCTCAAGTATCCTGCACCTGATGCCATCAGGATTTCTAGAAAGTAATAAACTTCTTGATGTATTGATGGATCTTCGCGATGCAGTGGCGTATTTTGATTACTACAACTGTAAAGGTAGCCTTCTATCTATAGATTTAAGGACAGCATTTGATTTGGTTAACCATGGGTATTCATATCAAGTAATGGAAAAATTTGGATTTCATCCTGCTGTAATTAACCAAGTGAAAATTTTGTATATCTTTGCGAGATCTAAAATTCAGGTGAATGGTTATTTAACACCGTTTGTAACAATCAAGAGATCTATTAGACAAGGGTGCCCGCTTTGTATGCCTCTTTTTAATATTTACATTTCACCATTGATTTGTGAATTACATGCTATGCAAATAGGTATTTCCTTTGCTGATCTCCACCTTACAGTGTGTTCTTATGCTGATGATCTTTCTGTTTTAGTACGAGATGAAGCTCAACTTAATCAAGTTATTCATGTCATACAAAATATTGGGCAATCTAGTGGAGCATGCATAAATTTTCAGAAAACAAAATTGTTTGCATTTGGTACTTGGGATTTTCAGATGATTACTTTTCCTATCTCCATGTTGATAGGATAAAGATTTTAGGTGTCTATTTTTATTGCATGGTACAATCCGCGGCAAAAAACCTGCAACATGAGGATGTAAGTTTATTGTGAAACTAAGCCTAACAACACAGGGAATGAACATAACGTCTAAGTGGAACGAATCACGCCAGGATAAACCTCGGCCTCCTCCCGTGCACACTTATTTTGGAGCAAAAGACTTCGTCATTTCACAATAAACATATATGCTCATGTTGCAGTTTTTTTGCCGCGGATTGTACAACAAATGATTTTAGAAAATTGGGCTCTAGCCCTCCAGAAGGTGAAAGGTTTACGTCAATCGTGGAAATTTCGTGGCTACTGTCTTGAACAAAGAATTTGGATTGTTAATACATATGTTACATCTCACCTTTGGTATTTATTTCTGTTTTACCGTTGCCAAGTCGCATTGCCTGCTCTATGCAAGCTGCAGTTTACTGGTTTGTTTGGAGAGGTAACATTTTTAAAACACTCATGTATGTTTTTACTCAATCTAAAAATGCTGGAGTTCTCAACATGGTGGATATATATTGCAAAAGCACTGTTTTATTTTTGATTAATTGGATGTACAAGTTACAATTAAGTTACAATTAAATTGCTAAAATCTGCTGTCTCTATTGGGTACAGGCCACGACTGTCACCCTTCCTCTTAATATGTCGATCTTTTCAAATACTGTAAAATATTTGTATGATGTACTCTTGAATTCTAGTTATATGGTTCTAGACTTAGATATTCCCAAACGTCAGAATATCAAGATCTTGTACGGCTCGTATCAGTGTAAACAAAATGTTACTATTAAACGAAAAGACAACTTTCCTAACTATAATTGGGATATGATCTGGTAAAATATCAATAACACAGTCCTAAATGTCAATCAGCGCTCTGTATGGTGCCGAATTGTACATGACGTCATACCAACTAATATGAAGTTACAGAAAATTAAGCTGATGTCTATCGGGACAGGTTCGCATTGTAATAGAGACGGTACTTTACAACATCTGCTTTCAAGTTGTGATTTGGTGCACGACATATGGTTGACGTTAGCACGTATCATGTGTATTGTAGTTCGTTGTGGGATCCAAGATATTTCCTCGCTAATGATTTTATTTCCTGCTTTTTCATATTATCCTCATTACAACCAAAATAGTGTAATCTGGTTGTGTTGTGGTGTAACTGTGGAATATTTGATTTAAATTCAAACGCTAACCCTTGCAGACTACTATTTTCACCTGTTGAAAGAACGATGGAAGATAATTGAAAATAACAAACGGAAACAGTTCTCGAATTATTTAGCTGTTGTCGATGAAAAATTAACAATGATGTATTCATAAGGTTTAGATTACTAATAAGTGTTTTTTTTAATTTTTTAATGTTTCTGCTGTTTATTATCTGATTTCTTGTTATTTGTTCATAATACAGACTGCATCTAAATAAAAAAAGTGAAAAAAGTGGTAGAGCGTTCACTTCTGGTGCTTGGGATCCCGGGTTCGATCCCAGCCCCGGCGAGTGAACTTTGTGGTGGACAAACACCATGTTTGTGGGTTTCCTCGGGGTTATCCCGTTTCCTCCCACTTTCTCCATTCCACCATTTCATTCATTACTCATCATCACTGTTTCCTTTAGCCTGCCGGCATAACCGTGGGACGTAAAACTCAAAGATTTCATTTCATTTTCTTTCTTTTACCCATGATGTAAGATTTTTTTATATTTTCGGATTGTTTGGAAGCAGTTAGTGCTAAAACTGGATATATAAATAGGTTGATCCATTCTTTTTCTCCATTTGAAATAGCTACTTGCTGTAATAACTTGGAAAGTGCCTCGGCAACCTCAGTTCGGGCACCACGAGGGACACGTCTTAGGGTGTGTGTAGAGGCCCTTAATAACGTCAAAAGTTTACCCAAGTTAGATAACGTTAAATCCTGTGTGCTACCATTGCAGTTAGTGATGCTTACATTTGTGGCTCTACAGTCAGGAAAGCTATTATTATTGATATGAAGACAATCCTCTTCTGCGTTTATGATCGGATGCTTTTTACCTATACGAATGGCTAATCCTCTTGCATTCACATAAAACTTTCCACAGTGGAGACAAGGTATCACCTTCGCAGATCTAAGTGGCTGAAAAGTGGCCTCTGCAGGCCTGCCAGTGCTGGCGTCCAAGTCATTGCCGGGGTTATCGGTTTCACCTGATTCCGCTGAATTAACTGATGGAGACTGAACACTGGGAACGCTGTTTGAAGATTCCATTAGTTCATATTGTATATCTATGTGTAACAAGGTGCGCAATAAAATAAAATAATTTTTAAGTAACAGTGATAAAGAAGTATTGATAATATTAATATTTGAAAAATTCTAAATATTCGTTTTAATGTATTTCCGTTGCTGTTTTGTTTCTATATATATTATTTTAGATTAATTCTACAGTATTTATACAATATTTGATGTATACAGCAAATATATAAACATACTATGTAATATAAACCCACAAAATTATATACACCAGTAGAAAATTTCTATTACATTACATCCATTGTTTCTTTTTGTTTTTTCTAGTATTAACTGTACAAGCGCTGGAAGATATTTCATATTTTTCACTAAATTTTATTATAAAATAATAAACTTATAAATGTAACAGTTTTGGATATCTAATATATCCTTCTTGAGACACTATCTAAAATAAACGCTAAATTATAACACACATCAAAAAACTTCACCTTTAAATATAGCACCACTGGATTTATGTGGATTTTAGTATATTTATCAAACAATTGTTAGTTTACACCGTCCTTCACTATTGCTTACCAAGTTTCGATCTCTAAACTTAATTCGTTCATAAACAGACAGCCATGTACCCACTAATTAAAATAGAGACACAATCTTCAAACAATAATATTTTCTTGATGTTCCATTGGGGTACCTATTCTTCACACACTTTCCATCAATACGGAAGCTGAACTGTCATATATGTTTATCACACTATCTAATAATGATGGTGATTGTAGAGGGGATAGTAATGTTAGGAAAATAAAAATAGTGGAACTAGCGTTTCTAGTCTAGTGGAATCTAACTCGTCATAAAGGATGTGTTCTTTTCCTTCTACAGTATGTGGCAAAATAAACAGTACTGATATTTACATGCGGGCGCAACGTGGTATGAGCTGTGAGCGCCACGTATATACTTAGCTGTGAGTGGACTAGCGTAGTATGCACTTGGAGCGAGGATAATGTTACACAACAGAGGAGAAGGTGTTTATTTTAGAGCCGTTCCTACGGTGTGGGCCAGCATCTCACTGCAGGAGATGAGTGCGCACGCCTACTGTATTGCTCTCGAGCTATGGCATAAGGTGAAGATTTCATCACCAACATATGGTTCAGTGATGAAAGCCATGTACCTTGATCGCTGCATCAATCGACAGTTCAAACTGACCCATTCTTGCATGATTTGCACGGTTTTTGCCGCACCAAAAATCTGTCGTTACAACAACAATGGCTGTAGCAAGACGAAACTACTGCTCATACTGCAAGTGAGTCACTTGACCTTCTTAAAACCAGAATTTGAACATCGCCTGATTTTCCGTTTAACGGATTTTTTATATCTTTCTCACTCCCCTGACTTTACTGCTCCAGATGCCTCCATGAGTGGGGTATACAAAGGAAGCAATTTTCCAAACAGGTAACACCCTATCACTGTACCGGAGTTAAGAGGAAGATTCGATCATTTGTTTTGCTGTTCCAGCAACCCGTGTTCACTAATATGTTCATCGATCTACAGAATGGCTATAAAGAATGTTCGACGTAATGGTCAACATTTTGAACACGTGATGTACAGGCTCGATTCCTCTTAAATTTACAATTTCTGTTGAGTAACAATTAGTTTACATCCTTTTAACATTTCTTATGTTTCATTACATTATACAATAAATAAATAAATAAATGTCAACGATATGATTTCAGTACTGTTTGTAAGTAGTATTGTTTCTCGCATACGCATACTGTAGTATTGTTTCTCGTGCTAGTGTTACTAATACTACTTCTACTGTAGCTGCTTATGCTACTGCTAATGCTGCAGGTACTGCTACTACTGGTGCTACTGCTCTACTGATGTTTCTGTTGGTGTTATGCTCCGGTTCCCTCGTTAAATCTATTGTCTCCTGTTCTATAAACAAATCTTGAGATTGTGGCAAAAAATATATCGTTTCCTATGCGAATTTAAACTTCTTCCGCGGTGATTTGATAAACTCGAAGCTAGAATGCCAGTCAATTGCATTGCAAATATGTATTTCAGTTTAAATATCACTCTCGAAAGACTCCACGATTACTACATACTAATCTTTTCTTAATGTCCGTTTATTAACATTTTTCATCGACGTCATAACACCTTTTTTATGTTGACGCGATACTTTTAAAAATATATTTTAAACATATTTTATGATCTTATAGTATGCCAATTTAAATACAGAGTCTTCCAAAAGTCTTGCAAAAAAGTAAAAAGCTGTAACTTTGCAAGTACTACTTACAATTTTGTATTTTGTTTGTAATGTTTAGTGGAAATGTTAAAATTTTTGTTGGCAACAATGAGCGGATGTGAACGTTGACGTCATAACCGCAAATCACGTGACAAAGATGGCGTCTACTCAAGAGAAAGCGCAGTGTGTGGCGTGGTTTTGTGAGTTGAAATCAAGTGTTTTGGTGAGAAGAAAATTCCGACAAAAATATCAGAAACAATCACCTGCAGGTTCACAATTGTAGAATCTGGGGAATTGAGAATCCACACGAATCCACATGAATCACGAATGTTCGTGATTCTCCAAAGTTAAATGTATGCTGTGCCGTTTCAATGAAACACTGCATTGGACCTTTCTTATTTGATGAAGACACGGTGAATGGCGCCAACTAACTTACCTCGATATGCCAACAAACTTTCTTGTTCCTGAGCTTCGGAAGTTAGGCATCATCAATGAGGTCCACCTACAACAGGATGAAGTCCCTCCGCATTTTTTCCGAGACGTGCGAGAATTCCTTCATAAGCAATTTCCCAACAAATGGACCAGCCGAAGAGGAGTAATCAATTGGCCTGCGAGATCGCCTTGTGACTACTGGCTTTGGGGACATGTGAAGACAGAAGTTTACTAACAAAAACCGAAAGATGTTCAGGACCTCCGGAAGAAGATACGTGATGTGATTGGGAGTATTAAGGATGAAGCACGTCGAAATGCCATTTTTGGATTCCCGAAAAGACTTCAGCAATGTTTGGACGTAAATGGTGCTCAGCTGGAGGTTTGGCGTTGAAAAATGCTTGGAAACAAAATTTCAGAATTTCTTACAAGTCCACTAAAAGTTTTGTACAAATACAATAAATGGTTACAACGTTACAGCTTTTTACTTTTTTGAAGGACTTTTGGAAGACCCTGTATTTTCATAACAAGATTATCATTTTCTCTTATATATAAAGGTAACGATGAAAATTCTGTCGCTTTTACACCCACCACCTTCGAACATCGATATGTCACCTAAGAGGTAGGCTACTGAAAGATCAAAAATAGTCCCCATCGATATCGATGACCGTCTGCCAACATTCTGGAAGGCCATGGAAAGAACATCGCGGTAGAACTTGATGGGTCGTGAAGCGAAGAAGGTATCAAGTGCATTTTGCACCTCTACTAGGGTTTTGAACTGGCGTCCTCTAAGGTTATTATCCAAGGAATGGAACAGGTGATAATCGGATGGTACAATGTCCGGAGAGTATGGCAGATGCAATAGTGTTTCCCATCCAAGGCGTAGATGGTGTCCTGGATCATCCTAGCCACGTGGGGCTTAGTGTTGTCCTATATCCCTTTGCGATTCAGAAGTGCTGGCTCCAGAACTTTGAGTTTTCTTGAACATGGCTTAAGTGTTGACAGTACACAGTTGCATTGATGCTCTGACCAACTGGTAGCAGTTTCCGATGCACAATGATGCGAACAGTCCACAAAACACAGAATTACCTTCTTCTGGTGCAGTCCTGGTTTCTGCTATTTGGAACAGGTTCATGGGATGCTAACCAATGATGACAGCGTCGTGGAGCTTCGTACAGAACCGACTCTCATCACATGTCAACAACCTGTCACATGTCGTCACGATACAGCAAAGAAACATAAGTGTCTGCTCAAGTTATTGCCTTCTGGCCTGGAGTCAAATCAAGTGGGACCCATCGACCCAAATTGTAGTGCTTCCCAAGTTGATGGAGGTGTTACCGAATGGTTTCTCCACTCACATCGAATTGTGGTCCAAGTTCCTCACATGTCTGGCCACTGTTCGCCTCAATTGCTGCCTGAAGATCTTCATTTTGTACATGTGTTGGTCTTCCTGCACGTGGTGCGTCTTCGAGTGTTTCGTCACCATCCTTAAACTTGTTCAACCACCACTGCGCTGTTCGCGTAGTCACGACACCCTCCCAAAGGCCTGGCATATCTTCCGCCCCGCTGCAGCAGCGTTTGAACACAGTTTGCACTCGTGCATTCACGTGAAAGGTTTTCATCATCGCAACAACAAACCAGGTTATTGTCATATACAGGTTATAACAAGTTTCACCATCGCAGGCTGTTGCATCCGTTTCCTACTTATTCTATCCACATCAAGGTTATTGTCCTATTCAGATTATAACAAGCAGGCACGTAGCCAAGGGGGGGGGCGGGGGGCGGACTCCCCCTTCGAGACCAGAAATGAAAAATTAAGGAAGGATGAAACAAAATGAAATGAGCAAAAGAAGGATCAGCGTTAAAAATAAACTACAGGAAGCTTTTGGTTACTCTTTCTTATGAAGAGATTTGTATCACTTGCAATAAATGGTGACGTGGTGAGCGAGATATCCTGGAAGAGTCAGGGAATTTGAAATTTCTGGAAAAGTTGCGGAATTCTCAGAATTTCTGCTACTAGTCAGGAAGATTTCAAGCTTCCGAAAGCATAGTGCCGTTGCGTAACAGCGTGGACATATTTTATCATAATTTTTCGTCATCGCATTCTTGCAGTATCAAACATGTTATTTCAAAAACAATTTTCTACTGCTCCTTTAACCTGTCATTTGACGGAATAATAATAAAAAAAAAAAAGTTTATGTGGAAAGAAAGTTCTGTTAACATTTGATTCAACAGAGAAAGGAACGCAGATATTGTAAAATATTTTACAAGACATTATTGAGTATGTACTTTTTATAATAGTGGATATGCACTTTTTATAATAATTGAGGTCATAATGAAAGGAAAATTGTTATATTTGAAGAAACAGAGGAAGGACGTAAGTATTGTATAATCTTTTTCAGTACCGGTACGTTTTTTTATTATTTTACTCGAGATTTCTTCGTAGTTTGTTATTAAAATTGTTATCAACATATCCTCATTTTATTGCCCTAACAAGCCAATATATGTTGATTGTAAAATAGTTTAGATTGATTCCTAAACTGAATTCCTGGGCCTTCAGACTTTCATCCCCCCCCCCCCCCCGTTGGGAAATCCTGGCTAAACGAACCAATGTATGTTCCAGTAAAATAGTTTAGAATGATCGAGCCCCTGGTGCGATGACCACAGTATATCATATCACGGACCCCTCCCTTCACGAAATCCTGGCTACGTGCCTGTAACAAGTTTCAATACTGCTGCATATTTGTATCTGTGTTCTGGTTATTACGTCCACGTCAAAGTTATTGTCCTATGCTGATTTTAACAAGTTTCATCACCACAGGGTAATATCGTCTAACCTTATTCCAAGTGCGCGAAAACTCAGTCAGTTCAACGAGTCCTTAGAAGCAGATGCTATTACATCGCTCCTATTTGTCCACAATATGTGTACGTAGTACTAAAGATTACAGAGACTCTACGCTAGGAGAGCGAATTAAAGCTAAGTCCAACATGAATAAATATTTTCCCGCCATTTTTACAACGATGTCATATTAGCAAAATAAATAAAAATGAACTATTAAAAATCTTTGCAATGCAGCCATGTTGAGCGAACGAATTAAGAGATGTGTACATACCAGTAAAAATATGACGTTATTAACTCCGGTTAAAACATTATGTGATATAAAAATAAAATTAAACATAAAAAGGTCATTAACCCTTACAATACTTCATCTAAAATAACAAGAAAGGAAGATGCCCTCAAGGCAAAGAGAAAGTAGGACACACTCAGCCATATTGATAACGTGTGACCATTTATGAATCTTCCCCTACTGTATAAAACATCTCACAACGTTCATAATCTTTATGTGTTTCCTTCATGAGCCAAATTCTATTTTAAGTTAATAATTATCGTATCTTTCAAAGGATTGTAAAGGAAGAAAAGCTAAACGTTGAAAGGACGGTTTAAATTATCGACTTCTTTTCCTTTCAAGGAATGAGGAACGGAATGCATTAGTTTTAAGGAAACAAACATGTACGGAATGAAGTTCCTTTCTGAAAAGTTCAGAGCACTGCTAACTTTAATTATGTTTCCGACTGCATTTTCTGCAAGTTGTTAAGGTACAGGTTGTAAATTGCTTCTTGAATCTTGTGTTTACTTTCCTTATTAAAACTTGTCATTGTTTGTAATACAATAATAGAAATTTATTTTATTGCCTTGGTATTCTGATGTAAATAAACTCGACACATCTACGTAGAAAGAAAGCAAAACCGTCGGTTAACATTATACTCGTATTTTAGATCGAATTGCTTAGTTGTTCGAGATAAAACAGTTATCGAAGATGATGAAGTTTCATGATTTAGCTAAGACAACTGAAATGACTGTCATGCAAATGTCAAATGTCAAACAAGAACTTATTAGAAATATTCCAGTTCTTGAGGAAGAAAGCCGAGATGTAAAACAACGAAGAAAAAGGAAACGAACATTATGTGAGAAACTCCGTCTTACATGTGCTGTCATAGTTTTAATTCCGGCTCTTATCATTATGCTTATTCCAGCGTTACTTTGTTTCAGTGGTTTATTTTGTATATTTTGTTTTATCAGACTAGCATTTACCACACGAGATGATGAAGAAGAAACTGAAGATTAAAGATAATTGCAATCAAGAAGCTAATTTCGTTATACAGTTTTTATGAATACTTATTATTCTCGAACCGTATCTCTTTCATGCTAATATTCACGTAACATGAAAAACGACTCTTCACGTCCTCCTCCAGTATTTACTCCTCTGAAGTTACTTTGAATTCCTGTATCTTTGTGATCTTCTGTATCAAAGTGTTTAAGTTCCATACAAGAAAAATAAAATTATAACTTTAATGATAATGAATGTTTAGTGAGATTTAAGAAATAGTCTGCTTCCTGTGTGATCAATACAAGTTCTCAAACACAACTATTTACCCGAGTATCATGGTTAGGCCTAATATGTCATTATCATTAGGATGGAAGAAGCATCCAAATTCCATCATGAGTGTGTGTTCATAATACACGAAAAACGGGAAATTTTGGGATATATAGGGAAATTTTCCTTTTTTGTAAATCTGCCGCTCTGGGGCGGTCCCGGCCACTAGTATCCGAATATAATTTATGTTGAAAAATACTATGGTCTATATGTAATGTGTATACTAAATTTCTTTACAATATCTAGAATAGTTAAGAGAGGAAATTTTTTCTCAATCCTATTTGACAATACGTTCTTCTTCTAATATATCACTCATTACACTCAAATTACACCGCTCTAATAAAAATGCAATAAATCAATATAAATAGCAGTAGAACGATATTGATTTCCCTTGCTGGCTCAGAACTAAATCATATAACATTTTCTGGGTGTAAGGTGGAGAATGGGGAGAGAGAAAAAGGTAAAATGTTATAATCTTCATTTCTTAATATACATGCATGAACTGTTTACTGGAAGTACCGTAAAGTAAGTGATAAACTTCCTTATCCTTCCATATTTCTACGCCGGAAACATGTGGCTTAGTTTCAAGCCCAAACTTCAAGGGACATCAATCACCCTCTATCATCAAACCCAAAGAGCGGGAAATGTGTTTTGTTATAACATTATTCTCTCGGGGGATAAGAGAAAAAATCACTTTGAAGCAAGCATACAGCTTGTAGTAGACGACATTTTTTTATATGTGTACGTGACACAGCATTTGTGCCAAAAGAGTAAATAAAGCCGCTTTCTTTCATCTCTGCTTCCTGACTTGAGGTACTATCATAGTATTTGCCTCGTATGTTTTGAGAAAAGTTAAAAAATCTTCTGTCGGAATCTCTGATCCTTGAATCTTGAGCATCAGATTCCTACGTCCTCCATTCGAGAAATTGAAATATAAGTGAGTGCAAAGTGTGTCCCACGAAACGCAGATGAGTATCCACGGATTTCCTTGGTACGATAAAGGAATTCACAGTTTCGTTCGAAATGTGTACAATAGAACATGGATGCTTAAGTGGTATTTTAGGTAGGAACATGGTTTTAAATGCACGTACAAAATTTAATAAAATCCAATTTACAAAATAAAACACACTGGGCTGGGTTCTTTTTAAAAAAGATACTTTTTTCACAACCCTGGTTTCTTAAGATATTTTTGAAAAATCCATTGATCGTAGTGGGTGGGGCTGGCTTAAAGATAAGTGGCAACATTTTTTTTTCGTAGAAATGATAGAGCACAGTTTGGTTTAGTAGTAGAACTGAAAACACAGTTTGAGCACAGTTTTTAGAGATATCTTTAAACGTGGTAAGTTCACTTGTAGTGAACTGGGCTGGGTTCACGATAGCTTTCAACACTGTTTCTGGTAGAAATATTAGAATACAGTTTTTGTTCAGTAAGGGAATTGAGAGCATGGTTTTTTAAGATTAGTTTGAACGTGATCGGTAAAATCGGCCTTACTGTCCTCTAAATTTCGCAACAGTGTTTCTACTTGAAAGTGTTTTATCTTAATAGTGTAATTGAAAACACAATTTTACCAGAGTTATCCAAGATTAGTTTGAGCATGATTGGTTAAGTGGGCTAGACTGACCCCTACAGTTGGCAACACTGTTTGTCTAAGAAATAATAGAGCACAGTTTTTGTTTAGTATTGGAATCGATTTTTGAGATAATCTTGAACGTGATCTATTGAGTGGGCGGGGCTAGTGTGAAGGTTGCCGTTGAAATTGATATTCATTTTTCTCACTAAATTGAAAAGTATAGTTTTTAGAAATATTTATATCGTGAAGCACAGTTTTAGTACATTTTTTGGTTACTCTCCCGAAAATATGCTCAATGGTTCGGGGCTAGCTTCTCGCATGTTCAGTATGGTTTTGCGACAACCACACGCTGTTTTCATTCCTTAATTTAAAGTAAAACACTCCTACGAGTAAAAATTCATTAAATTCGAGTCCAGACTTACCCTCTGGTAAGAAGTCCAAGTAAGATTGACGTGATTGAGACCGAAATAGTACCTAGTGTAGATAGTGTGGAAAAGACAAATATCGTGATTTCCATAGTCCGATATCTTATAATTAAAGAAAAGAATGAGGAAAGTACAAAAATTTACTCCAAATGTTGAGTAGTATTAACCCTTTGGGGATTCAATGGTACAATTTGTACCATACGGATGTTTCATGGTACATTGCGTTATAACTCACTTATTTGAGCTTTTTCGTCCAGGTTTTTTCTTTTTGTTTGTTTGTTTGTTGTTTAAGTCCAGAGGTATTGTAGAAGACCTTACGTATGGTTTCACACCTTCCTACGTCGAGACATAGGAGGTGATGACGTCATAATTCTAAAATATATATATTTTCTTTTATTAAGCCTATGTTCATTATTTTTTGCCGGGCTTATTTTTGCACGTAGAAGATTGAAATTTTGCACAAACATTCAGTCCACCCAGTAGTATTTACCAGATTTTTTCCCAGATTTCTGCGTTAAAACAGGGGGGATCCAGAGGGGCAAAAGGTTGAATAAAGGGATATTTTTTTTTACCAAAAAATCAATTTCTTCGGGATTTTCCCGCCTTAGATACATGATGGAGACATGTGAATGGTACCGCCTAAAAGGCAGTTCTATTCTGAAGAGAATGATGGGCGAAATATGACCCTAGGGTAATTAGGGATGTCTCAGCTAATTTTTACAAAATATCCTTCTGTATACGGGAATATGGGACATTGTCGGTATATATTTCTTTTGCGAGCTTAGTTTTGCACCTGGAAGATTGAAATTGTGCATAAACATTCAGCCCACCTAATAGTATTTATCAGATTTTTCAGATCTGTGTGTTTAAACAGGGGGGGCCAGAGGGGCTAAAATTTGAAAAAAGGGATATTTAGACCAAAAAATCCCTTTTTTCGGGATTTTCCCGCCTTAGATACATGATGGAGACACGTGAGTCATACCGTCTGAAAGGCAGTTCTATTCTAAAGAGAATGATGGGCGAAACATGACCCTAGGGTAATTAGGGAAGTGTCATGGAATTTTTATCAAAATATACTTCTGTATAGGAAAATATTGGACATTTTCGGTATTTTTGCGGGCTTATTTTTGCACCTAGAAGATTGAAATTGTGCACATTTAGTCCACCAAGTAGTATTTAACAGATTTTTTTCATATTTCTGCGTTAAAACAGGGAGTCCAGAGGGGCTAAAATTTGAAAAAAGGGATATTTAGACCAAAAATTCCCTTTTTTCGCGATTTTCCCGCCTTAGATACATGATGGAGACATGTAAATGGTACCGCCTGAAAAGCAGTTCTATTCTGAAGAGAATGATTGGCTGATTATAGTTCTAGGGTAAATAGAGATGTCTCAAGAATTTTTTTACCTGAGATCATGGTGTTTGGGGCATTGTGGGGATTCTTGATAAAATTTCTCCCGCCCTAAGTATTCAAGATAGAAACTTGAAATTTAGCACACACATTCAGTCTACCAAGTACTATTTATCAGATTTTTTTAAGATCTCTACGTTCACACAGGGCCGTTCCGGAGGGTCCCAAAGTGTGAAAAAAATTTCCCCCGAAATTTTTCCTTTGACATTACTTTTCCCTCTCCTGGTATATAGAATGAGCATGCAAGTGGTACCATTTGAAAGCCACCTCCATTCTGAAGAGAATGAGGTATGAGCCATGATCCTGGGATAAATAGTGACGATGCAGTAGCTGTTTGTCTGAAAGTCTAAAAAATACCCCAAAAACCCCGTTTCCCTAAAGGGTTAAGCGCCTGTCTCCTTCTGTTATAAACAAATTTCTCATATATACAGCCAGACAAGTTATAACATTAAAAAATTGTGAAATGACACATTGTTGGTGGAAACGAATTATCAGAAACAAACAACGGAGCAGTTGGACAAAATTGGAACACTCCGTTTCAGTGGAATCTCATCGATTACTAAGTATTAGTTGCGGAGTAATATCATGTTCAAATATATTTTTTGAACTCGAAAGACAAAGAGATTAAATCTGAGTTAGCAGACCAACATGTAGTTTAAGTAGCTTGAATGAAATGTAAAAAGTCTGGTGAACTACTCCCAACACAATCCCACGTTCTTACTTTGAGTTTGCCAACACTTCTGGAATTTTTAAAGGCTCGATATTATCTATTAAAAGTTTGTCAGCATTTCTGATATAACAGCACGTCCTATAATGCAATGTCTGTTATTTGTGCCAAGTGTAGCCAAAGAAGTCATGGTGCGGAACCCTGGCATCGACTAAGCCTTACTGTGTTAACTGTAAAGGTGATCATTCTGCGTGGTCAGGGACTGTTCAGCCTTTGAGAAGGAGAGAGAAACCAAGAACTAACGGCAGTTGTAAATGTTTCGGCCAATGATGCGAAACGTCGTAAAAAGGAAAGCCTTCCAACCCCACTCCCTGTTAATTTTGCATTGGTACTATTATTTCTAGGAGGTCAGTTTCAACCCAGACGAAAGTCATTTTCACCTAAACATCGTAGAAAGTAGGAGTGTAGAACCAGAAACCGCAGTCACTATGTCATGTATCTCACAACCAGTCACCTTACGCTGTCCTCAGCAGTGCTCTAAAACTGCCAACTTATCGTCACTTAATATAAACTGCAATAATAAAGTTAAAGCAGCACATACGTCGTCATCTCAATGATCCTGTTAGCTCTGAGGGGAAACCGAAGGCTACATGGGTTCCAAAGTCACCTTCGATTTCACTGAAACAGCACGTAGTATAGGACAAACTGATGGATAGTGAATGGACTGTGATTACGTTTCAAACGTCAATCTTTACAACTATGGCGCTTCTTCAATGTAATTGTAAAAGCTTCAGTATCATCTTGTGGTAGTGAAGCAAGTGATCTCCGGCAACTCACCAGCTGTTGTCTGTTTGCCAGAAACTCATTTTCGATCTAAACATCATCATCATCATAGGTATTCTGCCTTTATTGGCAGGTCACTTGCCGCAGCTGAGAAGCTTCCATGCTCCACGGTCCACCGCTAACTTCTTCGTCTTCGCGTATGATCTTTCTGTTTTTATATCATCCATTAATTGTAGTCTCCTTCGCCCCCTCCCTCTCTTTCCCGACACCATACCCTCTAGGACGTCCCTCATGATACAATCTTTTCTTAGGCAATGTCCCAACCAGTTTCTCTCCCTAATAATATCTAAAAGTGTTCTTTTCTCACCCACCATTTCTAACACTCTCTCATTCGTTTTGCGTTCGACCTAACTAATTCTTTCCATTTTTCTCCACACCCACATTTCGAAGGCTTCCAGTCGATTTTCATCACCTTTACGTAATGTCCACGTTTCCGCCCCATACAGTACAATTCGACCTGAACAGTCATCACTATTAACTTGTTACACGATATGTAGATGTGGTAAGCACACTTATGGTCGCACCGCTGGCGGCGTAACCACCAATGTACTCAGCGACTTTCATTCCCGGTATATTAACATATATTCACAGACGCAAGCAGTTTCAGTGCTAGCTTCTCTCCCAGGTCCAGTTACCATCTGTTCATTGTATCCCTCGTACTGAAGTCTTTTTAGCAGCTGATCTGATTCAAACTTACAATTAATTTGAGTCATCCGTATTGATTGTTGAAGACCTGAATAGTACCAGCGCTTATGGGGCTCTACTTGAACTGAAGATGGGTGGTCGCCGGGCGACGGAATTCCTTTATGTGAGTGGAAGATCATCAACGGTAACCCTACTAATTTTTATTCTAAACGATACCTGCTTATGTATTGACATATCTGTGTATTTTCCTTGCGGCTCCCTTCACCTGGAGAGTGTATTCAGATTCCTGTGGGAGTGATCATTTTCCAATTATTACATAGGGTCTTCCTGTCATTAATTCATGCCATTTTCGTCGCTTTAGCTCGAAGCATGTTGATTGGCTAATCTTTCGAGAGCTGAGTGAGTTCTATCCTCCTGACGATTTACCCGTATGTGTACTGTAGACCTATGTGAGAATACTGTGATGGACGTTGCCTATGGATCCATACCAGAATGCAGATGCGATGGTAGACAACAGCAAGTTCCATGGTGGTCTGCGGAAATCCATGAGGTTGCCTGCCTCGTCGACGTGCTCTTATAACTTTAGTAGGTATCCAACTAACGAGAAACTTAAAAAAATTCTTATTATTTGTGCACAGTCTAGATGCCTTCGAAGCAAATAGTTGGAAAGATTATTTTAGGTCTCTCAGTAGTCAAACTCGTATGACCATTGAATTGGCTCTGTAAATGGCCACTATTTTTCTAGTGAGCCTGCTCTATCAGTAATGGTATTCTGGAGACTAACCCTACAGAAATAGCCAAAGTATTTCAGCAACACTTTTCTCCTATCTCTGACTCCTCACACTATTCAGTCGAATTTAATGTCTTCCGCACTCATACAATGAATGTCCGTAGCACCAGTACTAAAGATTATAATGTTTTCTTCATGACTCACTAATTCAACTCTGTCTTAAATGAGTCTTCCAACTCTGCTTCAAACAGTGATCTACCTTAAGATATGTTTCGTAACTACTCGATTGCAACTGTTTAATCGCGTCTGGTAGGAGCAAACGTTCACCTCTCCATAGGCCCTTCCTATCGAGACACTGGTTCTTCCAATCTTAAAACCAGAGTCAAGTGCAACAACAGTCACTAGCTACAGACCCATTGCTCTTGTGAGCTATCTGTAAGCTTTTTTAGCACATGGTGAATAAGCGTCTCGTTTTGTAATTAGAATGAAGCTGTCTCTCGAGCAAGTTGTTGTGTGATTATTGCTCCTTCTGATACACTACAAATAATCTCACTAACCTCGAAAATCAGATTCAGGAAGCCTTCTTTCATTGTCAGTATCTTGTTGCTATATATTTATTTATTTAGAAAAGGTTCATAATACAGCTTGGCAGTACGAAATTTTAAAAGAACTATATGACTAGGATCTTCGTGGCCAAATGGTGGCACTGATATACAACTTTCTAGATGAACTTTTTTAAAAAAATGTGGGAGCGCTAGTTTCACAGAGACATTTCTGCAGAAAAACGATGTGTTTCCAAGGTTGTGTTTTCAGCATCACACTGTTTACTTTTGCCGTCAACAGTGTTACGTCGCAGACACTGTCTTCTATGTGTAGTCTGCTCAAAGTTGACGATTTTGATATTTATTGCCGATCCAGACACCTTCACGGTGCTACTCGACACATTCAAATCACATTAAATTGTAATGTTTGCTGACTAAATGAAGAGACTTTCGGCTTTCTGGTCAAAACTTCAATGGGCAAACTTTTGCCACGAATAAACTTGCTTTGTTAATCTAGACTTGTACCTTTCTGGCATTCGTGTCTCACTTGTTGACACAGTCCGATATTTAGATTTGATTTTTGATCGCCACTTAACGTGGACATCACACGTTGGGCCTCTTAGGTACTCTTGTATCCAAGCTCTCAATTTGATATGTGAACTTCCGCTCCTCACTTAGGATACTGATCTTATTGTTCTATTACGATTATACCGCAGTTTAATCTGGTCCAAGGTAGATTTTGGTTATATTGTATATTCGTCTGCTCGCTTCACTCTGCTGGAAACAACTTCACACTATTCACCATCTAGGTATTACGCTAGCTGTAGGTGCATTCCGTACTAGTCCTCTTAAACTTTATACAGAAGCAAACGAACCACCTTTAGCCTATCATCGTGAGAGGTTTATCAGAAATCATACAGTCTATGTGCATTGTATTTCTGACCACCTCTGCGACTTAAAGTTGCCTGGAGGCCGGATTTACAACCTGTATGCAGCCCGTTCTGGGGGTACACGTCCGTGGTAAGTTCATGCTTAGAAAAGTCTCACCGAAGACGAATTTGCACGGTCATCTCCTTTGCTAAATGTTTGTGCCCTTCCATAGCTAATCACTCAACCAAGGCTCGACCTTTGTCAACATACACTAAACAGCACACACGAACCCAGAGATACGAGGTAGTTTTAAGCATTGCTAGAAGAGTGCCCTGGTTTCAATGTGTTTTATTGTGACGGACGGTTCGAAAAGTGAGAATTCTATTTGTTGAATTCGTCACAAGGGTCAATAGTTCGAAATTTAGTATGTTTCGCCTGTGTTCATACTTATTACGCGCTTCAGCATTAAGAGCAGTTAAGCTTGGTCTCGATTACGCGCTTCATCTTTCGTTGGGTGGTGTACTTATCTGCTCTGATTCACAAAACGTTATAATAACCCTGCAGAATGTGTTTAGTAAACACCCGCTAGTGCAAGACATGTTTTAGAGATGTCAGCAGCTACAGCAATAAAAGTATGTTGTCGCTGTCTGCTAGGTGTCGCCACTTATCAACATTAGGAGAAACGAACGTGCTAACACACCAGCCGAGAATGTTACTTAAGAGATTGCACTCGATCATTCTCTTCCATATTCTAATATCCGTTGCTATTTAGTCCATCGCATGCGCTTTCTCTGGCAAGCAGAATGGAAGCAGACCAACTAAAATAGCCTTCGGTCAATAAAACTTATTTTGGGCAATTTGCAGACATGTCACGTACTAATCGCTGAGATGAAGTAATCCTTATACACTTACATATCAACATCCTCATCTTACTCATTCCTTATTATTACGCGGCATTAACCATCCGTATTGTGAAGATTGTATCATCCTATTGAGTATTCAGCAAATTATTGTAGAATGTTCAGAATTCTCGGGGAATGTTTGGGGCTACCTAAGATTTTTAGTTAGGTTTTAGAGGATAATGTGGTCTCTACTGATCGTATTATCATTTTATTTGAAATGTTGAAATACGCTCTGAAGTTCCCTTTTTATTTTTTCTGTCCTGTGTTATTATTATTGATTTTTATATAATTGATAGTTTACCAATTATTTGATCATACAGGACACAGTTGTAGATAAGGTTTTGTGAAGTATTGGATTCACAGGGGGACAAACACTGTCACCTCTGATTGGAGTGCTGTCTTCTAGTGGCTATGTCCATAAAGTTATTTTTCATCCGTGTGGTGTGAGGAAAGACTTTACTGGTTACTGCATACCAACTCAAATTAAAAGGAAGATATAGTTTTAAAGTTCCTTCTAATTTTACAAGCGTTGTTTCGGTCTTTTTACATGTGCTGATTGTCAATATAACAGAAGAGGTTCTTAAACTGACAGGGACAAAGTGCCTCTCTTGTATAACCATTCACTGCACCAAATTCTTGTTATCCATCGCATTGTCCTGGTAGATGAATTACCCTGGAGTTAATACATATATGATGTTCCCGCATTCGTATTCTTCAGGCGTGATTCCATGTGGGAGAATGATGTTACGGAGCTAATGTCTTCCAACGAATGTACTCTCATTTCACACAATTTTGTCAATCTGGATGTTATTAGGTTAGAAAGGTTTGACTTTTAGGATAGAAGTTCGTTGATTTGTTTTGATTTATTACAGCTCTTTGTAATGTCCTTTGCTACTCAGGGGTCAGAGGATATTCTATTTAATGAAAGTAAAATAAATAAACTTCCCTCAAATGTTTAAATTATTTTTTTAAATACTTTTTAAATTATAAGCCCTTCTTTGTAATAACTTTTCAAGGTGCATATAAGATTAGCCAACCTGAAGATACAACTATCTTACCGGAGCTCTGCGGTTCTTGTCTGTGATCAATTATCAAGTACTTTTATTCTAAAAGTATATCTTACGTTCGAGTTAAAATCATATGTGACTATAAACACAACATATATAAGCTATTCAAAGCAACTTCTATACATATAATTCGTGTTGCACCCTCGCGAAGTTAGTGCCGCCACTGTATCTTGCCCTAATAATATCGGTACCACTGCTCTATGGGGACCTCCCAATACCTATCACCGCTCTTTTACTAGTGGCAGAAGTGGCACCCCATTTCTTTTGAAGTACTTCCCAAAATGTATTCAATAACAAAGATAAACAAGTTCCTCTGAAACATTTACTTTGCGGAGGTAGATAAATAGAGAAAATAATTCAAGAATCTTGTGAAGTTTTGTTGGTTTCAAGATGCGTGTAAGATTGACCAACCTGATGTTTTAACAGTATTGTCGAGGCTGATGTATGTAATAAAATATCAAGTAACTTTATTTCAAAATTGTGCATTATAGTTAAAATCATATGAGGTTACAAATCATATCAAGTTAATATAAGATGACTACACCAACAGACATTTATTAATTATATAATAATAATAACACAGGTCTGGAAAAAAGACAATGCTAACACGGAAGGTTCCCACAAGTCGCTCAAATCTGATTGCCATAGAGCATCATGAGAAATGAAAATGAGCTAAATTTAAGGTGCTATGGACCAGAAGGATAGGAGCTACGGGGCTTCAAAATTTGAATATCCAAAAAATTATATCATGGAATTATGTACGTTTAAAGTAAATATCTTAAAAACCGTTAAAGCAATCAAAACAAAAGTTGCACAATGTAAAGACAACAAAATGCCCTATCGAAAACCATAAACAGTATTGCCATAGGTGAAGCAGTGTTGTCAACTCAGCATAAAAATATTTTGTTTCAAATAATACCATATACAAGTGTTCACATATTTAAAACGCACTATTATCACTAAACATAACAGTGAAGTGTAGTGGTACAGTGTTACACACTGTTAGAGCTACGTGTGCTGAAAATATACAATGGACAAGTCTGATATGTGACAACAGATGGTAATTATGGAGTCTGGGTCTCATCCTATGAATTTAGTTCAAATGCATAACACCGATAGTATAACATAGCAAACTATCCGCAGTGTCACAAAATAAGGATGCATTTGAAAAACGAAATTGAATGATGCCATTTTAACGTCTGTATCCGCTCCGAAGCTATATAGGAGGGGCCTATAGTTTAAAATAGGATCCGATCCAACATGACAAAGAAAGATGGAACGGTTCTTTTAAATTATTGAGCCATTAAAATGCCAACTCCGTTGAATAAAAATCCATTTGTTTATATTTTGTTGTCCTGACAACGACATTCCAAAATCATATTATTTAAAACATTTGAAACATATGAATATCTTTTTATATCGATATTATAATTAACATATTTCTTTTTCTTCTTCGAATTACATAATCAGCTTAGTACATATTTTAAAATATCTTACGCCCTAATAAAATAAGGATTTACAAGTAGTAAAAATATACAAATATACAACGTACTGTTGTATATTATGGCGCTCTACGGACTTTTCCTTTTTTGAAAAAAAAAAAAAGAAAAAAAGAACTCTGGACCGTTAACATTAAATACTTCTTAAATACCCCTTGTAAATTCTTTGAACAACGCATAAACTTGATTTTCATTACTCCTACATCTTTCCATAATATACATGACATTAATTTTATATAATAGTCATTACCTTCATACGTTTACATTAAAAATATCTCTTTTTTATCCTTTAACATTTATATTATTTACATAAATTCGAATATAATAAGAACACAAAAGTAAAAATTGCTTGGATATGAATTTCTTAGGAAAATTATAAATTATTAACTTCAATATATATTTTCGCATTACAAAGATGCTTTTAAATATACTTCAATAACATGGAACACGAATAATGTGATTGATATTGCGTTCTGCTATCTTAGGAAAACGCATGAATATTAGGAAATACGAATATTAAAGAAAACACATAGCATTAAGACATTTGTTGACATAAATTGAGTAACTACGATTATAGACATGAACTCAAAGATTAAATAACATAAAATAAAATACATTAAACAAACTTACATATCCATGAAATACTTTGTTTTCCTCCTATTTGAAAACTAAATTCCCTCTGTTAAGTATTCTTTATATTAACTTTCCTTATAATCTCTGGATGAACTAAAGTTTTGACTAAATCCATCCACCGTTTTCTAGTGTTTTCATTAGGTTGCCATAATTTAATTTCATCAATATTTCGTAATCCTAAAATATTCCCCGTTCTTATATCCTAAGTTCAAATACTTTAGGATTAATTTGTTTCGTACATAAATAAGGTCCAGCAAACAAATCACAAAATTTATGTATCCTTCTTCAATGATGCATCACTCTGGGGATGTAATCTTAAGAATACCAAATCATTCGTCTGAATTTTAATTTTACCCATTTGCTGTTCTTCAACATTCAAGTTTCGAGACTTGAATTTCTGCATTCTGCAAAAATGAATCATACTCACAAGATGTGAATAATCAGTTTCATTGTTTCCATTAATTTGAACTCCAAAATGTTGTTCAATCGGTGCGACATAATCTGTTCCATTATGAATATTGGCAGGTGCAACTCCTAACGTATCACACACCGAATAATTTAGAAAATATGTAATTTCAGTTACATATTTATCCCAATCACTATGTTTATCACGACAACAATATCGGAATAACATTCCAAGATTTCGATGAATATTTTCAACAACTGAACTGCTGGGATGATACGGCGTTACGAAATGTATTTTAATGCCAACAGTATTCATGGCACGCATGAATATATCACTACGGAATTGTCCTTCATTATCACATAATATATGTTCGACAGGACCACAATGCGGGATATATAAGTTCAAAATACGGTTAACTATCGCTGAAGAAGTTGCTCTACGTAGAGGATACGCTACTATGTAGCTTGTAAAAATGTCCATTACGGTAAGCAGAAAAGTTTCGCCAGTAGGAGCTCTTGGAAGTGGTCCATATAAATCTATAGAAATGAACGAATGTGAGCGTTCAGGTATTACGGACAACATAGGTTTATATATAGACCGATAATTATGCTTAATCTTCATACATTCCTCACAGTCATTGATATAATTTTTGATTTGAGATCTAAGCGATTTCCAGTAAAAAGATTTATTAATCAAGGAATACACTTTTAAATATCCAAAATGTCCAAAGTCATCATGATAAGCTTTTAATATGCATGGAACCAATTTTGGAGGAACACAGATTTTGGTCCTATGTTCATATTTGAAGTCCTTATTTATCAAAACGTTATTCGACATTTGATACAGGGTGTTTCAAGAACGAAGACAGTCACATTTATCTACACATTACGTCAAATGGTGAATGATTTTAGACTATGGCTCATATTCTCTTTGGGATTTTTGTAATTCGTCCATAGAAATATTAGAAATTTCTTCCTGTAAAATTTTGAAAACATTTATCGATAATACGTGATGATTTTCACTAGGAAACAATCTGGATAACGTATCCACTGGAACGTTCTCCACTCCTTTTATATGTTTGACTTCAAAATCAAAAGATTGCAATTCTAACGACCATCTTAATAAACGACTATTGTATCCTTGTATTTTCTTTAAATGACATAATGAACTGTGGTCCGTGATGACAGAGAAATGACATCCACTAAGGTAAGGAGCAAATTTTTGTAACGAAAAACGTACCGCAAGCAGTTTAATTTCAGTAATAGTATACCCTTTTTCTGCATTTTTCAAAGTTCGACTGACACAATGTATTACAGACGGTTCATTAATAGAAACTCCAGGTTGCCAGAGTATGCCAGAAATTTCTGTAAGTGCACCATCACATTGAACAAAAAAGGACGATTATAGTCAGGGTGATTTAGACGAATATTTTTTATAATACATGTTTTCAAATGTTCAAAGCTTTGTTCTTGGGCATCTCCCCATTGCCATGGTACTCCTTTCTAAGTTATCGAGAATAAAGGTTCGGCGATTTCAGCGAATTTTGGAATTGATCTCCAAAGCCAATTAAAAAGACCTAATATTTGCCGAGTTTCCTTTAAATTAGTGGGAACGGGTAAATCTCTAATTGCTTGAACTTTGGAATCACCGTAACACATTCCACTTGCATCGATTGAGTACCCCAAGAATTCAATGGACTTTTGAAAGAATTTAGATTTTTCAATATTTACTGTTAAGCCAAAATTTTCTAATCGTTCAAGAACTAAGTCCAAGCTTTTCAAATCTTCTGGTGTTTTACCCATGATCAAAATATCATCGGCATAATATACTACATTGCTACGTAAATCTTGCTTTTAACACTTGATTCAAGCAAGATGCTAATGTTGCCCTACCATTTATCAAACCAAACACCACAAGATTATATTCGTATAGCTGACCTTCAAACAAAAAGGCAGTAAGGGGTTTCGAACTTTCATCCAACATAATTTGATTATAAACCATGACCAAATCTAAATTCCCAAACACGGTGTTACCCTGTGATGAACTGAGGATTTCATCTACAGGAGGATATCTTACTTGTAGCTTGACATGTGAATTTAATTTTCTGAGGTCCATCACTATTCTCAGTTTTCCGTCTTTCTTTGGTACTACGTGCAATGGGTTTAGATGTATACTTTGAGAAGGTCTTATTATTCCTTGCTCTAACATCTCCGATATCTGTTTACGCTCATTTTCTCTAAAACGATATGGAATAATATATGGTTTCGTCACAATGGGATCTTTAGTATCAACTTCAATAGTATATACAAAATCCTTACAACAACCTGGTTTACGTGAAAACACTCTCTTATGTTTATAAATTGTTCTTAAATAATGAAATTACTCTGTTATCAACAGAATCCAATGAATTTAGAATATCATCTACACATTTATAAAAAGAAAGATCCTCATTTTCTACCATAGACGATTCTTTTAGCATTTTACTAGCATTAGTTTTCTCCAAATCATTAGTTTTAATATCCAAAACATTATTTATGAAAGGCAGGCATTGGGGCGCAATGTTATCCTTAGCGGGAATTAACTTTTGAATTATCACATCATCTAAGGTATGTAGAGCAAACGTTTTGTTTTCAAAGTACAAAACGGTACGTAGTTGCGTTAAAAATTCCAATCCAATTAGCACTTTTTCATTCAATTCGCTAATAACTAAAATAGGAATTGTGATTTTATAATTTTGTATTCCAATTTCTATTTGCGTTTTACCCATCACTCTCTTTTTATGCTTCCCTGTGTAATCAATCAATATCAAATTATCTACCTTTTGTAATCTAGGATTTGAGTAATTCTTAGTAATCTCGCGCCAAAAAGCGTAAGATAAAAGGTATACAGTAGCTCCCCTATCAATTAATGCATGAATAGGAATATCGTTAAATTTTATATTAACTCTTGCTGTGCAAAAAGTTTTTAAAAAGACAAAGTCCTTTTCAGTGTTGTCTATATCTACTTCCATATCATCGTCGAATCTCCAAAAACAGTTAACAATTTACAGGTCTCATTCTGTTTACTTAGCTCGTTTTATTCCACCATAATGTAGAGATCTGCTCACGCTAATTCTGTAGCGGATGTCACAAAGAAAATATAATCAAATTACACCATGATTTTCATGAGAAAAAGTGGTTTAATCTAGGGGAATGACAACATAATTTCTAATTAGTTAAGTTTATTACATAACTAAAATTGTATTATACAACAGCATTTAATTTAGTGATTTGACAAAAGTAATGGAATATCTGATAGTTCATTGACAGTTAGGTACATTAATATATTTTGATTAACAGGTTAGATATTCAAATATTTAAGTTATAAGAGATGGAAGATGAAATACGAATATGCGACTTCAGTTCTCAATCTTGAAAGTTTTACGATAGGCTAACAAATCATTTTATAGTACTGCATGACATCTCTTAACTTGAAGTTAAATAATGCAACGAGTGCTCGTACATACCTTGTAGTAGAAGTCTTTTAACACTTAGCAACTTGATAACCGACGTCCCGAATTGCTGGATCTCGAAGCTACGTATCTCCGAATCTCTGCCTCTCTGAGTGTCCGAATCAATCATTGAGACCTTGAGGTCCCTTTTTATTATTTTACGAGGGACACGCCCAATCCTCATATCAGTCAGCATATCCTTTTCGTCAGATCTACAAATATGGAAACTTGTTTCTCTTTTGCATTCTGATTGGCTATTAGCAAGGAACCGCACCCAGAATACATGGCGTGATTCTGTACACACGTGGACAGCGTGACTGTTACCGCCGGAAGATTTCAATGACAGGATTTCTATAGACTTATCCACATCTATCTATGACTTGTCCATAGATTCTTAACTATTAACCAAATTTCCGCATTTAATGCGGGGTCACGTTGTCAAAATCGTGATGGTGTATCCTGTTAGTAACCAAACATAACCTTCAACAAGTAAACATCCTACGAAATTTGCGCAGTAGAAACAACCACAGTCACCTTCGAGGTTTTGCGTATTTCCTTTCTCTGTTGCTAGCTTGTGACAAGCTAAAAGAGAAAACTGTCTTGTAAAATGCACATTAATCCAAAATAGCCTTTTCAATTCCTTTAATAAAGAGCAATGTAACCATATTTTGGACCCAGCGTCACATTCCCACTGCTTCAGAATTTTCGTCCTCGAAAATTATCAAGAAGCGAGCGCTGAAGCCAGAACATGGGTAACCTTACTTTCCGAGTGGCCCTCGCATTGAAGTATAGAGAATAAAGATTTTTTTGCAAAAAGAGAAGTATATCAGAGATGGGCACCCTCACTCATTTTTGCCCTCAAGAGGGCCGCCCTCACCCTCACTCACCCTCATTTCGGTAGATGAGGGTGAGGGTGTCTGAGGGTGAGGGTGAAAGAGTCTATTGAGGGTGAGGGTGGCTGAGGGTGAGGGTGAGGGGGTCAACTGAGGGTGAGGGTGTCTGAGGGTGAGGGTGAAGGTGTCGATTGAGGGTGAGGGTGGCTGAGGGTGAGGGTGAAAGTGTCGATTGAGGGTGAGGGTGTCTGAGGGCGAGTATGAGGGAATCAACTGAGGGTGAGGGTGATTGAGGATGAGGGTGAGGGAGTCGATTGAGGGTGAGGGCGTCTGAGGGCGAGGGTGAAAATGTTGATTGAGGGTGAGGGTGCCTGAGGGTGAGGGTGAAGGAGTCGACTGAGGGTGAGGGTGGCTGAGGGCGAATATGAGGGAATCAACTGAGGGTGAGGGTGGCTGAGGGTGAGGGTGAGGTAGTCAACTGAGGGTGAGGGTAGATGAGGGTGAGGGTGAGGAAGTCGATTGAGGGTGAGGGTGAATGAGGGTAAGAATGAGGGAATTGATTGAGGGTGAGGGTGAGTGAGGGGTAGCAAAAATGCCCATCACCAGAATGAATTCCTGAAGGATGTTTGCTTGAAAGTTATTTGTTTGGGAAATGGTTCAAATAGCACTTCCCTGCGACTCCAAATAAAGCAGCAACCTAGTTGGCACAAAGTGACGTAATTAGGTCATAAAACATTAGCTGGTACAGTGTACGAATTAATGGGGATGGTGAATGGGATATTCCGTGTGACAAAAATGTAATTCCCTCCCTGAAGAACATTTTCATTTTTTCTTCTCTCTAGTATTTTTTTCGAGTGGTCATATAGATAGAAAAGATAATAATGTATTTTATGTAACGAAACAAAAAACAGGCATTTATATCTGACTTGAAACATATCAAAAACATTTTTGCAGTCGCTAGAATCACATAGTTTGTTTCTTGGAATAGTTACTTATTGATGCAGAAAACTTTCCTTTTGTCAGAAGCAAACTATAGAGGCTCGAGAGGGGTGCAAAGATAACAAAAATTCTGCAATTCTTGGAAAAGCATACATTGTAAGACGTGTCAATCTCACAAGTCCTCATAACATTCGTTGCAACGGATGATCTATACTTTAATAGAATGAAGTATTAGCTTCTATATGCCTGCTTAGCAGTATATATATATATATATATATATATATATATATATATATATATATATATATATATATATATATATATATATATATATATATATATATATTTCGTTTTCACCACTGAACTTGAACTATTTTAAATTTAATTGATAAGTTTGAGATTTGGTTTCCTGCTTAAACGTACAGTACACATCATGTTTTCCCACTCCCATATAGAAACATAATTAGTGGTTAGTCCAATTTTAAATAATCCAAATTTAAACTACTCTTACTTATTTTCTAACCCTCGTCATCGCTAGTCGGTTGCCTATCTTTTCACAAGCAGTGACGCAACTAAGTCACGTCACTCAGTGACTGAATGAGAAGGGACAGTTTCATGGGAGGGATAATTCAACAAGTGCTTCCAGTTGAGGGTGGCCTTCCAGTTGACCTGCTGAAAAAGAAAGTGATGTTGCAATTTTCACCGTCTTGCTTACTGATTTTTCAGTAGTCTTCGCAGAAAGACAGATTTATCTAGATTTTCCTTACTTTTGTTTTCGTTGCATCCTCCTTTCGTCTCCCTTACCTTGAAGGGCATAGTTCTGGAATGTTAAACTGAAATATTTCATTTAATTTGAATTCAATTTGGATAGGTTTTAATGAAAAGAAAAAAGAAATCAATCATTAGTTTCATGATATGTGCTTATTTTAGTATTAAATATATCATATTGTTGATATTATGTAACTTCCACAACTATAACGCTTGTACGAACCAAACATGTTAAGTGGTTCGCCCCTTTCCTTCCCCCTCCACGTAAGGCATCAGTGCCGCAAAAGCCCGATGAGAAAAAAAAATACAATCCTCCTTTGCCACTTCCAGAAATCCGTCCTTGACCGCCCCTGTCCATACTATTATATTGATTTCCTTTAATGATTGTATTATTATAATATTATTATTATTATTACATAATGTATCTATTGATAATATAATTATAGTGATGGCAACAACGTATCACTTCGACACAAAACATGTGCCATTTGGAGTGTTATTTACGAGGGCGGTTAGAGTAAATTTTCTGCTTGAGTACAAATTAAGCCAGTTGGGGACCAATAGAACGTCTCTTACTATTATTTGTAATGTGTGATATTTATCCACTTGAAGAGTGTGTGACATTTCAGGCTGGTTTTGGAGATAGAAATGTTTTTACCATAGATTTTCATGAGTGGTGTTTGAGACTGGCATTTGTATTTGTTGTTTCAGTAACAAATTCCATGGCATCTTTTTTTAAAACATAAACATCATAGAGTAAGGAAACCTCTTGAATTTACAAGGTAGGAAATTTATATAAAGTCTTCTTTCGAAAGTTACTCTCAAACAACGGTGTGTCGTTTGCCACAACTCGATTTTGTTGTTGTTTGTCAAAATATTTTTATTGAGGATATATCAGTTCCTATTCCAGTAAAGATTAGCACATATCTGACGAAACAGCTAAATGTTGCGGGAACTTATATTTGTATTGATCCCTTGCAAAAAAGTGGTGAGTGTTCTCGCCTTCGGGATGAGATAAGTCTCATACAATCTCGCTGCTGAAAAAACATTTAGCTCCAAATGAACACGAAACATCCTAAATTTCACGATAGCTTCGTAAATTGAGAATTGCATTTCTCTTTTAACGGAGTCCTTTATATTAACTCATTTTATATAAAGTACTATTTTTCCGTTATTACCTGACCAGCGAACGAGTGCAGGCGGCCGGCTTTGGAATTAAAATGCAAGCAGCAGTGTTTCTAAGCGGATTATCTGTAATTAATCTATCACAGTTCTTTTTGTCGTGTTCGTAATAAACCACTTCACGCATATGCTCAAGTAAAGACAAACAGTTTCAAAAGTTATTGAAGTTATTTGCAGAACATTTTAAGTAACAAGCAAAGAAAAAGGAAAAATACATACATCCTCCATATTAACTTGCCAATAAACTGACCTCAGTATTGTACAAAGGATCAGATGCTCTCTGTGGGAAAAAAAACGAATTAAAATTGGTCGATTCGACTCGTTCCGAAAATTTTTGACGAGAGGATGTGTAAGATGTGTACTCATTATTTTCTGGTGACTGCCTCTAGTATTTTTAAGTCTATAAAATATGCATAGGGACAAATTCAAGCAAAGATCGGGACAAAAAATCATCGGAGGAAACAAATTGTAGAGTACTCACAAGAAACACTAGAACTTTCGGTAGACATATGATCTCCCGTTTTCAAAAATATAGGGTATGCTTATCCATGTATATGCTCCTTCTTTCGTACATATAAAGTGAGAAGTGAATCGAGGAGAGTCAAGAAAATTGTCGAGTTTTGTAGGTATGACTAGTTCACCCAAATGTTACATCTCAATTTCAAACACTGTTTAGTGTTAAATGATTAATAATTAGTATATATATATATATATATATATATATATATATATATATATATATATATATATATATATATATATATATATATATATATATATATATATATAGTATGGCACTAAATTCGTTCTACAAAAGTAGAGGAGTGATTCCTGAGAATAAAACAAACAAAAAAAAGTTCCAATAAACATAGGGGGAAAACCCCATCGTTTACATGTTATAGGCTGCCAAAAACAGGAAAAAATTAATTTTAAAGGTCCATAGCTCCAAAACTATGGGACCTACCGTAGTCGGATCAAGACTTCACTTAGGAACTAGTATGTGCCCTATCCAAAAATGCGTGTTTCAGAATCTTGAGGCACTTCCACAACAATTTTTATAGAGGGAGTTTGACTACGGGCTTATGGTATAAAGTACTCTCCAACTACCTTCATAAAAATTGTTGGGTGGGTACCTTAGGATTCTAAAATATGTATATTTGGATAGAACACATACTAGTTCCTAAGTGAAGTCTTGACCCGACTACAGTAGATCCCATAGTTTTAAAGCTATGGACCCTATGTTTATTGGAACTTGTTTTTTGTTTGTTTTACTCTCAGGAATCACTCATCTGCTTTTGTACAACGAATTTAACGCCATACTATATATATATATAACTTGATAAAGTAATTGTATGAACCCAATAAAGATCATTTATCAACGTTTAAAGATACGCAAGTCATTACACAATTTACTTCAATAATAAATATGATTTAATTGTTGTTATATCAATCTTTCGTGGACTCGTCGTAACCTGGAAGAATTCTGATAAATTTTACATGAAACTAAGAAGGAAATTAGGACACATTTTTTTTTACAAAAATTTACAAAACGAGACGAGGAAATTTTTATTCGAGACGAGACTTTTAAAAACATTTACGACACGAGACGAAAAAACCTGAATTCTCATCTCGTCTCGAGATCAACGCTATGAGCAATAGAGTAAGAAATCGAATATATACGTTCATGTTCCTTTAAGCTGTACTAAGCTGCAAATGTTCCCAATGTTGCATTGGGGCGGAGGGTGAGCGATTAAAGTGGGGTTCCCGATAATTGAAGGTTCCTTATAACTCCAGTGAAATTCAGAAAAAATCTCTGAATTACGTAAAAAAAGAAAAATAAAACATACAAAATACATTTTCAAGGTAACTCTTACAGTCATTGCGTTATTATAAGATTAATTCTACTTCTGAAACTGATTAGAATGAATATGTATTTGAATAACGAAACCCCTCTCATAAGTTTTTTCAAAGTATCAAGTTTGAGAAGAACGAAGTTTCTTCCACTGTTGTTATCTCATTGCTCATGATACCAGTGATGAAGCAATTGGCCAGAAATTACGCGGCCGCTTCTTACATCAATTCATGAAAAACATGAGTCCCAATATTAGGTACCTAAGTTCAGTATTAACAGAAAAAAAAAGTCACCCAACCTCTTGCAACCATGTGTAGCACATTTTAATACTTACACTTTAAATAAAAATACAACTGGATAAAGACGACTGCCTTTGTCTTTGGATTTCATATGTGAATAACAATATAGGGCTTTTCAGATAGAAGAGGAGGGGGGGCAGGTTTTATTAAACAAGACCGTACATCTGATATGTTTTAACTATAAACAGCTTGTGTTTATAGGCTAAACTCAGTCCTCTGAAGTCAATCGACAAACGCCATTAAAATGTTAAAGAAAACAACGTATCAGTATTATTATGTACTACAGACACAAAGATACCACTAGGCTCCCAATTTTTAAATTTATATTGTGTGTGAAAGCAGTTAGTAGATTTAATTCTTTGTCACATGATAACTAGAACCTGAGGGAAATTCATAGGGAGTCCAGGGGAAATTTCTTTTCTTATAAATAAAAGTTGTAAATTTATTATGTACTGAAGCAGTTATACTTACGCTTACACTACCCATACGCTGATGTTTTATCAATACTTTTATTCAAACTACGAAGGCCTGGGTTTCTATAATGATCTTAAATTAAGGATGTACTGAATCAAATTTTACAAATCAATCCCGAAAGGCAAGCTATCCAATCCCATAAATCTTTAAAAATCGAAGGGAAAATTTCTTCACCTCCTTTTCCCTCAAATGATTCATTTCTCTAAAGAAAATGAAATTTCTTTATTTTAACGCCCATGATTATGTTGTTTATGCTAGAGGACACAGGTGATTAATGAAAGTGAAAGATTGTAAAATTAAATTTTGGTCTCTCACTGGGAATCAAACCCAGAACCACGTCCAGTAAAAGCACATGCACTAGCCAATAGACCAACGGAGAGGACTTTCACAGTTCTAGAGTGGAAACATATATCGGAATTCTTCCCTGGCCAAAACTCGAGAAAATAATTTATTTGTCAACCGACAAAATACACTTAAAACAAGCACAAACATCGTGAGCCTTAAGCTTAATTTGATTTCAACTTACAGTTACAAGGCATTTCGCAAAACTCTAAGCTATCAACCTTAAATTAACCTTTTAGTCATTGACATTGTCATTCCTTCGTTTTACAGGTTGATCCTGTTTTATAATGAAATCAAATAAAACGTAATCAATTTTTATACAATCTGCTTAATACACGGTAGAAGCTCACTGAATTGTCAATTGTGCTATGTTGTTCTTAAATTGGTAATTTCCATTCATATATCACTATTCACAATACATCTGTATTACTGCAGGTATGGTTCACTACAACTACATAACTTATGGCTTTCTTTATTAAGCGTAAACAGATTAGGCTATGTATAACATCTAAACTGAAACTTTTGAAAACCGTTGAATACACTACAGGGTGAAACTCTCCGCTCCTCAGTCCCACCGCGATTGCCATGGAACTGATGTAAACACAACATCAGCGCCATCCCTTCAAAACAACACTGCTATCCTGGTCAGGTAATATATTATGCAACTTAAGAACCGGCTTTTATATACTTATAGTAATGAGTAGATGGATCGAAAAGTAGAACCACATTATGCTTACCATTCTCAAATGTATTACACATAACTTCTAGACTCAATGTGGTGCTATGAGGTAAATTTCATACTCTTAAACATCTTACTTAAGCTTTCATTAACTTTAATTTTTGTTCTTTTGGCAAAATACAGGCTATAATCAACTCGCCCTTTCAAATTTTCTACTCTTATATTCGGAGGCTGCTTTTGAAGGAACACCGTTAAAGAATCAAAGTTTTCTTGCCTCAAAGTAAGAGAAAGAAGATAATCTGATCCAGTCAGAAGGTGCGGGGCACAATTCGGAACAATATTGTGGAGTCTTAGGTTCCCAAATCACTTGCATTTATACACTTGTATAAGGAAAGCTTGGTGCAATATAGTGCGAAGGCACGTATTGTTCCCAGGGGCCTCATTTGGGGGGAGCAGGGAGGGGCATTTGCCCCCCTGAGTTTGAGATGTATATAGATTTTATCAATAGAACAGCAATAAATCAGTGAAAAACGCGAAATTTTGCTTATATCAAGGGGTCTTGCCCTCCCCCCCCAAAGCAAAATCTGAAATGCTCCTGATTGTTCCCAGAAGAAAAGAAAAATTCCAACTGTACTACCATACCAATTAATGAAGGCAAGAACAGCACTTATGATATTTATTGGCATCTGTCTCCTTTTTTAAAAAATTTGTCAGCAGCAACGGGTCATAAGATATCCAAGAATACTAAAAATAGTTTTTTTTTTTTTTTTTTTTTTACAAATTTGGCTTAGCAAATAGGTGTCCAAACTCTCGAGCTCGACACTCGCACTCAACTGAGCTCGCGCTCAATAATTAAGAGCGAGCCCGAATCCTAATAAAATAAGTCAGAGCAAACCGGAATGAATGCGATCCCAACTGAGGGAAGTGAACCGGAGCAGGAGCCCAACTGAGGGAACTGAGCTCGAGCGAGCCCAGTGCAAAATGGCTATCTATTTAATTTATATATATGAAATATAAATAATAATATACCGTAGATATAATGTATACCTATGCATATTATTATATATAAATTTCAATCACTTGAATGAGAATGATATTTACCCTTACTTATTGTTTATTAAGTACATGAAGATAACTGTGAGTGTAAGGGAGTCTATTGATGGTGAAGGTGGCTGAGGGTGACCAGGGTGAACTTAGGTAATTTCGTCACCGGAAATTTCGCCACCGGAATTTTCGTCACGGTAATTTCGTCACCGGTAAATTCGTCACCAAAATATTAGCATGTAGGTTATTTCGTCACCGGAAATTTTGACATAGTAATATCGTCACCTGTAATTTTGTTACCAAAATATTTGAATGTACAAAATTTTGTCATGGTCATTTTTTCACCTTTGTTGAACTAAGTAGAGACAAAGTAAAAGACCAAAACAGCTAATCTTATCTTACTCAAACTTGGAAAACAATTCAGTTGGTGTTCGACTCTGGAATCGAAGTTTCGGATACTCGACGCAAGAACAAACAATAATAAAAGAACATGATGTCAGCTTCAGCAAATCTTAAAAACACAGGCAAAATGGGCCGCTAATGGATTTATATATCACTATTTACAAATATTAAGTTTTCAAAATTTCAGAACAGAAAACAGAAAAAAAATATAACTTTTTATAATGCAATAAGTGTTTTACATGTTGATTTTCTACTATTCATAACATGATAGGAAACAACAAGCAAAAAATTTCTCAAACATTTAGTTCCAGTGTTGTACGTTATGCACAAAGACTGGAGCCGTTTCTGCAAAATCTGAAATCTAGTTTTCTTTTTTGGTGGTTGACCCACAGCATTTTGATGTAGCACAGTTAAAACTATTTCTTCAACTTGTTGAATTAAGTGCTATCAAAATAGTCCAGAAGTTCCAGCTCTTCCTCCGAAACCTCTTGTTTCCTGATGCACATCTGCTGCGGGAGAAATGTCAATCCTTTCATTTTCTCGCATAATAGACGAAAATTTTCATTGGTCTTGTACCGTACCGTGAATCCAATCTCTTGGACCTTTCTCAAAGTTGAGTGAGTCAGGTGGAAAAAAGTAATGCTGTACACGAGTTAAGTTTCCGAAAGTTGCTTTTACAGTCTGCATTTCCGCTATCTCGAAATCCATAACCACAGTTCCAGGGTCCGTGTATTCACTAAGTTAACTGCACTGATGCACCACCGTACGAAACAGTTTTTCATATGAATTTTGTGTCTTGCTCTGCATTAGGGCATACACCTAGTAAAGGAAGTCTCATCTCAAATAACATATAGGGCTTACGTGATTTTTTTTTAAAGGAGCCATTGAAAAGTTCCCGTCCACCATCCATGTTTCACTTCTCAATAGCTCCATAAGGCTATATTTAAAGGAAATTGTTAGAAATATTTATATGTTTTAATTCCTTTATATAAATTTGTTTTCTTCACATATATATCCAATAACAATTTGCCAATGTTTAATCAGGGTTGAAATATAACATTCTTCTTTCAATAGCTCCTAAAAAAGATCACTCTTTTCCCATGACTCAGTTAACGTGGAGGAAGGTCCAAGAGTTTGGGCTCGGAGAATGATACAAGAGCGATTAAATTTTCGTCTAGTTTTCGGGAAAATGAACGAATTGGCATGTCTTTCCATATTTATTTGCAATTTTATGTTAATTGCAAGCTTAATATTTGTAAATAGTGTATTGTTTTCCAAGTTTGATTAAAATAACGTAAGCTCATTTACTTTGCTCCTACTTAGTTCAAGAAAAGTGAAAAAATAACCGTGACAAAATTTCCTATACGATATTATTTCTGATAGAATTACTGGAAATTATTATTATTATTATTATTATTATTATTATTATTATTATTATTATTATTATTATTATTATTATTATTATTATTATTATTATTATATATTTTGATTTGCTTCAGTTGAAGATTAAAGAAAGCAATTTCAAAAACTTTTTCGATTCATTCATTCATTCATTATGTTCTAAAAGACACTGGTGATGAAATTATCATGACAAAATTTTTGGTGACGAAATTACCTATATGGTAATATTTTGGTGACGAAATTACCGTGATGAACTTTCCGGTGACGAAGTTTCCGGTGACAAAATTACAGCCGCCCGACCAGGGTGAGGGTGGTTGAGGGTGAGTGTGATTGAGTTGATTGAGGGTAAGGGTGAGTGAGGGTTAGCAAAAATGCCCATCTCTGGTATGAACCATAATCCTGCGATAAATAGTCTCGACGAAATAGCTGCTTGACTGAAAGTCTAAATTTACCTAAAAAGTAAGTCTCAAACAGGTTAATAAAAAATATGTATTATGCAGTACTTCGACAATGCTGCTGCAATTGAGTATTTTAATATATTTAATAGAAATAATGTATTTTGAACTGTGCACAATACAAAATCATGTATACCCATGTTGTGGAGTGTGTACTCTCTATCATTTCATAATAAATAAACTAACTAACTAACTAACTCTATGGCCTATGGAACCCGGAGGTTCAGTGCCGCGTTCACAAAAGCTCTCCACTGACTTCTATCCTTAGCTAATTGGATCCAGTTTCTACTTTGTATTCCTATCTCTGCGAGATCCATCTTAATATTATCCTCCCATCTGCGCCTAGGTCTTCCTAATGGTCGTTTTCCTATGGGTCTACCAGTCAAGACTTTGAAAGCGTTTCTACTTTCTTCCATTCTAGCTACATGACCTGCCCACCTAAGCCTCCTAGACTTGACGACCCTAACAATGTTGGGTAAACCGTATAAACTATGTAGTTCCTCGTTATGAAGCTTCCGCCATTCCCCATTCTCGTTCCTCTTGGGTCCGAATATTCTTCTCAGGATCCTGTTCTCAAATACTTTCAGTCTATGTTCTTCCCTCAGAGTAAGCGACCATGTTTCGCAACCATACAGAACAACAGGCAAGCTTCAAATTCCTCGACAGAATTCGCGACGACAAGAGATTTTGAACCGAATAGTAACACGAATTCCCTGCTTTTAGTCGACATTTAATTTCTTCGTGAATATGATTTTCGTCTGTTAATATTGATCCTAAATATTTGAAAGTATCCACTTTATCAAAAGTATTATTTAATATTTTAACGCCTCCACAATTTGCCGTATTACGGTCCCGACGCACTTCCATGTATTTAGTTTTCTCTTTCATAATAGATAATAATAATAATATTAAAACATTAGTGCCTTTGTTTGACATGCTGTTTTCTATGACATAGTGAGATTTGCCACCACGATAGATTTTTTTTTAGGGAGTTTAGAGGTTCAGACCCTCTGTAGCAACGGCGCTGATTATTATTAGGTTATTACAAACATAATTTTTATCGTTGTTATGACATAGTTTGTAGTAACATAATTGTATTATTTACGTTGAATTAATGTCCGGTTAGCTTTTGTCCGCTTCTGCATCAATATAGGTGAGCTTATGTCCACGATCCGCCACTACGCGCAAGAACCACGTAAGGATGGAAAACTTCAAATATCTATATGTTAGTGGTAAAAGGTTCACTTTGGAAGAACTGGAAAAGAACGGGTCCCTATCAACTCTCCCTTCCAGATGTTGGTGTGCAACAAACAAGTTTAAATAATTCGCCTGGGGCGTATTCCAAGTAGCAGGGGTCTCTTTAGGGAAAAGCGAACTTTTCTGAATGCGCAGGTGGCGACTTGCCAGAGGAGCAAAAACAGAGCCTCATAGTTTCCCTCCCGAAGTCTTCTAATCTTCCTCGTAGTGTTCATAGAACAACAGCGAAAGACAAGATTCGATCCCTCCCCCGCCACTCAACCATGCGTCAATCTGCGAGAAATTTTTGGTAACAGATTTCCAAGAAAAAGTGATGTACTTGACAAAAGGAAACATCCCATGCTAGTAGAAATGTTGATGACAAATGCAAGCGGAAACAAATAAAGACGATGGTCACGGTATTGAGGACAATACAAAGATTGGAAGCGGAAAAAACTTGTAGGTTGCCTTCAACTGATCCAAGTGATTTATTCAAAACAACTGGGCATTCACAAAAGCATTTGCACACGATACTGGTAATGCCGGCGCCAGCTGCGGTAATGTCGGTGACGGCCATGATTTCAATGTAATGAAATCTTAGCTTGCACACGCACCGGCATTCACTGGCGCAAATCCCGGGGGGATGAGGGAACATGTCCCCTCCAATCTTGGAACTGGGGGGACTGTCCCCCCAATAATCCGATTTGAAATGTGTATTTTAGAAAAAATGTGATGATTTGTGTCGATTCGCACAAAGGAAAGTGAGATGAAATTGATGTCCCCCCCCCCCAGAATAAGCCTTAAATCTGCCCGCCTCCCAATGTTGAAGATGAAGACAGTTCTGCTCCCTGATCCTCCACAGGATTGTTTTTCAATGCAGCCGGCGTTATTACCAAAACCGGCTTTGTCGAAGGCAATGCTTCCTTCTGGGTGGTTGTACACACGGCCGGCAATGTCGCCTGGCTATCTAATACATTTCTACAGTTTAGGTAAAGTGAATGATTGACAAGGCGCTGCGTATTCTTGTTTCGTTTCTTGTGTTTTGGAGTTTTGTTGTTTCCATTTCTTTTACTACAATTGTATATTATTATTATTATTATTATTATTATTATTATTATTATTATTATTATTATTATTATTATTATTATTATTATTTTACAGACTGTGTTGGAGTAGATAATTCCCTTTCTTAAATAAAATATAACACGTGGGAAACCTGGAGAGTGTCGATTTTTAAAATTAATTTTCGTCAGAGAAAATGTGCGATATCTAGAAGATATCGATTTCCGCCTAAATAGTTATCATCAAATACAATATACGAAATTTGGATATCCAATTTTCGTTGATTATTTTTCGACTCTTTTTTTATTTTTGTTCTATCTCTCTTTTTGATTATATCTTATTCTATCGTACTAATGCATTTAAATTTTATTATATTACAGCATTTTGCGTTTCTGCAGTCTTTGAATGAATGTTATGGAAATTGGAATTTCAGACCAATAATGTAGGCTGTTGTGTATTCCATCCTTGGATAGTTTTTAGAAAGAAAGACTACTAACTTTAAAATAATTGTTGTCTATATACAGTAATATATCTACGAACTGCGTTATGAACCCCTGTCCATTGCCATAAATATGTACAGTAGATATTACTTGTCCCACTCAACCAGATGCGGCTCTTAACCTATGTGCAGAATCTATCTTGTAACCTACTTTTACGCTCTCTTTATAGTGACGTCACCACCTAGACGCTTGAGCTTGTCGTCCGCTTTTCGCGTGAGGAATTACTAATAAGACAAACAACCCCTTATTTACTTTGGACTTCTTGTGTGTTCGATTTGTGTTTGCTTTCCTATGTAGAACAGATTTTTGTGGGAAAATCTTTCTGTCGTATGTGTTTGACTACTTGGTAGAAGTTAGGGGAGTGCGACCCAATCATATTATACTTCATCACCATATTATAGCAAGGTGACCAGACGTCCCGTTTTAGCCGGGACAGTCCCTTATTTTCAACCGTTGTCCCGTTTTTTTTTCTGATTCTCAAACGGGACGCCCAAATGTCCCGTTTTTAAGCAAACATGACCCAGGTACCCAGTAATTATTATTCAAAATATAAATGGTCAATGCTAATTCTACACTCTTCTGTACCAACACTCATTGGGAAGGTTCAGCCGTGTCTAGAACTTCTGAATATTCAAATGAGAATTGAGTGCTCTGTGGTTCAAGTGGGAATTGAGTAGGAATTCTGAGTGTTGAAGTAGTTAAAAGTATTGCTGGGTGGTACTTAAGTTAGAAACGCTGTGTTATGGCTCTTACTTGTGTATTTTGTAAATTGAAAACACTGCTGAGTCCCAAAATGCAATGTGGAAGTCTCCCCCCCCCCCCGTCGCCGATTCGTATGCGTCCCGTTTTTGAAAGTAAAAGTTCTGGTCACCTTGTATTATAGTTCATTTGCAAGCCTACCGTGAAACTTTTAGGGGACCAGCCAAAGTTTAGGGTTTCCCGGCCCCCCTAGCCCCCCTAGCCCCCCGTCGATACGGGCCTGTTTCACAGAAGAACATTATTTGCGAGACCTGAAATCTGAATTTACTTCAAGACTTGGCGACAAAGATAATTCTCAAATCAAATACGGTTTCCTCAATTCCCTCAATATTCGTTCCTTTTACGTGTGCTATAGTGATGTTTTAATCGTTCGTTTAGAATGTAATTCATTGTAATATACTCATCTGACTTCTTTTTCTTTGCATATATTTCCTCATGACTTTCAGTAACGGTGGAACGTTGTTGAGGACGGCGTCTTCCTGAAATTCCACTAGGTCCAGGTTGCTCTTCATGATTACATGGTTGCATTTTATTGTCAGACATATTTCTTCTGTATTGTCCCATAGAAGTTCACGTTCAACGAATTTACAAAAAGCAATTGAAAAGTAAAAACAAAAAGAAAATTCGCAAAGCATAAAACAGTTCGTCACTACTATTCGAAGGCAATGAACGATCTAGTGATCATTATATGTTCTTCGTGGCACTATCTCACTTGAGTTTCGCGGGATCAAACGAGAGTGACACTTCCTAGGCTCCGAATGAGACTTATCGTTTCCAAAATACTCCCATCATTCCTAAAGATGAAGAGATCATGTGATGCTTGTATTTTACGGTTGAAAGCACACTGCTTAGAGGGGAGTGAGACAATTCTTGGAAATTGCTACCTATTGTCACAGAGCAGCAACATTTTTCCATATGCTTTTGTTCCTTTGTTGTCCATACCGAAGGATAGTATGAATTAACGTATGTAGCTTGAGTTCAGTGGATTTTTTTTTCTAATTTGAAACAATGCTATAAGCAATGAATGAAACTACAACAGCATACAACCTTTCTTTTCTTCTTCTTAGCCAAAAACTATATGAATACTCCAAATAATTTACTTTTAAATTACGGAAAAAATATTTACAATTATCCACGTGCGCCTTGCTTACACCGTATCCTGGGTTCAATTCCTTATTAGAAGAGTCTTAAAATTTGATCTATTACGTTGCTTACGATTCCACCTTAAATTGAAGGTCGCCGTGTCATGACCTTGATACTCAAAGGGATGCTCAGCACGATTGCAATAAGCAGTCCTATCTGCTGGTGTAGTGGCTAGCTCGTATTTCCTTCTTTGTACGTGGTTCCAGGTTTAAATCCCGGTAGGAGAGCACACAGTTTAAATTTTCATCATCATTCACTTTCATTAACCATTTATCTCCTTCAGCCGAAAGACCATAATGGTGCTACGTTAAATTAAGATTTTTTTTTTTAATTTTGTATTTATTTAATGAGCATTCGAATATGGTTTAGTCTTTGAACTGTACACACGGAAGAATAAGAGATTTATTCAAAATATTCTAAATGTATATTTGAAGAGATATTTGTTTGTTTTCACAATCTTCTGGTAGGTTCAATATTTCTATTCATCTCTAAAAGTTATCATAAGGTTCTACGGAGATCTTTTGTTCTATTAGACTAAACCTGAGCTTGAATGTCATCTGGACTCTCCCAATCAGCTTAGCGACTCTTAAAAATGTGGATTCGGCATGAATATAGTTCGTTCTCGATTAATTTTACATGTCACTCCTTCTTTCCATCGCTAGGGGGACTGAAGATGTCTTATTCCTACAATATTGTTTTCTGATTTTATGTCATATGTGTATCAAACTTGATTTAAATTGCTCCTACCGTCCCAGAATTATGCTTGACCATACACAACATACTCTAGGAATGATACCGAAACCGAGACTGCTTTAAGTATCTTGTTTCTCGTCTTGAAATTTCGAGACGACAATGAGTTCGTGACAGAGTTTAGATTCAACATATCGAGCCTTAGTCGGGAGTCTGAAACAGAATCGTGAACAAGGTCGACAGTTGTATTTCGAGATATGCCGAGACAAGATCAGTTCAATCTCGAAATTCTTGATCTCGTGGCGAATATTAACAGAAATTACTGAAATTACATGCCTTACCCTTTTTCTTTCTTTTTCTTTTCTTTTTCTTTCTTTTTTTACTATTATGTTATATGTTAGTTGGTGGAACAATTGCCCTTTGACGGTCTAAGTCATAGGCGTGTGCATGGGAGAGAGGGAGAAAATATCACCTCTAATAGCTAGGTACTCAGGTATAACGAAAATGTTTTAAACAACACATAATTTAAATTGGGATTCAATATATCTTATTCTCTTTCCAATCTTTGAAATAACCGAAAAACTACATTGCCAAAATATTACGAAATTTAGTTTTGTAAAACAAACATATAATTTTTCAGTTTTCAAAAAAAATTTTCTCGCAGCTTAGAAATTTTCCTTCGAAAGATATGCTTATTTTATTTTATTTATTACTGGAACTGCTCGTGTTGTACTAACTTTGTTCTGAAACTAAGAATAAAATGCTAAGATTGGTAGAGAGTAGGAATTTCAGAATAAGGCAAGATCAAGGGAAGAGGAACATTATCTGGTTAAACAAGAGAATCGATTAAAAATATCAAGATGTAAAATGCATAGTTGGTTGGCTTGGAATTTAGCGTTCCTTTCAGCACCGAAGCTATACGAGATGTCGACCTACGGTTTAAGGTGGAATCTAAGCTACCGTTATGCGTTGAAACTTTTCAATGACCTTCCACCAAGATTCGAACCCGGAACCCTATGCTCCAAAGGCACATGCTCTGGCTAGTAGTATAATGTATGTCTGTCTGCTAGTCAAGAATAATGTAATGAAAAGTGTTGGAATTAATTGATTTTGGTTCAATGTTGGTTTTCGATACCGATGATATCTCAAGCAAAATGTCTGTTGCTCCGTCACTTTCGACTATATCAGCGAGGCTACATCAGATGTGAACTACAACTTAACTTGGGATTCTAACCACATCACCTGCCGGGAATCGAATCCGGGTCTACCACGCCAAAGGCACGTACGCTAACCGCTTAGTTACGAAGGAGCTTCATACATTGATCGAAACGACACCGAGACTGATACAATGCTTTTTGGCTCGAGACGAGATCGAGAATGTGTTGAGTTCCATCTCGTCTCTATACCGTTTCAAACATACACATCTTTTTTATACAGATACATAGATTAATATGGATGTAGGAATAGATTGAAAAAAGTTACAATATAACACCAACTGAATTGTTTTCCACATTTGATTAAGATAAAGTGGTCGTTTACTTTGTCTTTACTTAGTTTAACAAAGTGGAAAATATAACCGTGACAAAGTTTACTATGTGCTAATACTATGGTGATAAATTTACCGATGACGAAATTACTGTGTAAAAATTTCCGATGACGGAATTACCTACATGTTAATATTTTGGTGGCAAAATTACCAGTGACAAAATTACCCAAGCTTGGCAAATTGCCCAGAATGGAGGTGGGAAATTGAATCTAGGACAAAATCTCTCCGGACGAAATCCCTCCAAAAGACATACCGTAGGACATAATCCTTCCATGAAAAAATGTGCCTAGGACAAAATCTTCCCGGACAAAATCCCCCGGACGAAATCCCCCCAAAAGACATAGCGTAGGACATAATTCCCCATGAAAAATGCGCCAAGGACAAATTCCTTCGGAAAAGTAACTTTTAATAATAATGTAATGAGGATAGTGAACGCATTGGTCGTGAAACATCCTCCGAAATATTTGTAGAGATAAATACATATGCTGATTCCTCTCGTGATGTGGGATTAAAGTGCTGCAAGCTAACAGGGATTAAAGTGCTGCAAGCGAAAGTCGATGCTGATACATTAATTGTGGTGACTGTAATTGAAATCGCACATACCGAAAAGAGACTGGTTTATAATCGGAGATTATAGAGACCTCTTAGTTTTACTAATTACGCATGCTCCATCTCAGCATGATATTTACATCCTTATCCCTAGCAAAGAGAAATGTCCTCAGAAAATATACAGTAGCAAAGCATTTCAATAATCTTTGGATGAAGTGAAGAACTTAATGCTGGTTCTTCATGCTACAACAGGATGCCACATTATACTTCGGCTCTGCATGGAAGAGGGAAAGCCAAGAACACTCCTCACCAGATAATATTGGAGAGGCTGGAGAAAAATTTCTTTGTGCAATATACGGTGAAAAAGTTATTGATAATCTGAACCAGATGCGGTGCAAACCTACTTGAAAAAGAGCGTTGCTGAAAATTTCAATATATCTACTCTTTCTTCTACCTCAGGTGCAGCGAGACAACATTCATTAAGAATTTTTCTACAAATTCAAAATTGGAACAGAGTGAATCTAGATCCCACTCGAAAGGACAATGAAAATTTAATTCCACTTCCAGCTGCTGAAGAACCTGATCCACGAAACCATCATCGCCTATTATTTTGTAACTGTAAAATAGAATATGATAATAATAATTGTCTAATAAAAATGTGTCTCGGACTGGTCGCCATATTGAATTCAATATGACGGATTTTCCCAAAGTGAGAAAAGATGGGAATATTTCAGGATTTGTTCTGGAAAGCATACTGATCATAACCCAAGTGGTTTCGCTTTATTATTATTTTTGTCCAGGTTCAAGCCTAAATGCACAGGACTACAGGAGCAACCTGAAATGTCTCATCCCTGTAACATCTGTCTTGTTCCTAGAATAAAGTGAGAGAAGCTTCATTAAAAGTTACTTTTCCGGGGGAATTTGCCCGGGGAGATTTTGTCCTAGGCGCATATTTTCCCGGGGGGTTATGTTCTACCTGATGTGTTTTGGGGAGAGCTCCCTTGTGGCTAAGCGGTTAGCGTACGCGCCTGTGGCGTGGGAGACCCGGGTTCGATTCCCGGCGGGAGTTCATGTGGTTCGGATTCCACGTTAATCAGTAGGTCCACGTCTCACATAGCCTCGCTGCTGAAAGGGACGCTAAACTAAAAAAAAATCAAATCAATGTGTTTTGGGGAGATTTCGTCCGGGGGGGATTTGTCCGAACCGGCAAATTTCCCGGTTTAAGCAAATTTGGTGTAAATTGTTCGGTGTCAAATTGACATACCCCTTAAATGGTACTTGTATCTAGGGGGGCAAACTACTAAACATTTTTGAAAAGCTAACAATTTTTCTTTTGCCTGTTTTTCATAAATGAAAAGAGATAATGAAATGTAACTTAACACAATAATAGATAATGTTATTCTACACCCGAGAATACGAATTGGAAGAATTATCAGTGTTGCTATCCATAGAAATTACAGTGTGTCCAAAATTTGAATTACAAAAAAAAAAAAAAAAAAAAATCTAGGTTAAGGCAGCGACTAGAAAAATGAACTCAATGGTAGTTGATTACTTATCATGTTGTCTTGTTTTCATGTTGTTAACTACTTTTTAAATAATATTTGTATTTATTTTGTGATAACTTATTTATTTTGCAATAACTTGTGTCAGTTATTTCAAAATAAATACAAATATTATTTAAAAAGTAGTTAACAAAGAACCAAGACAACATGATAAGTAATCAACTACCATTGAGTTCATTATTCTAGTCGCAGTCTTAACCTAGATTTTTTGCGTAATTCAAATTCCGGACACATTGTAATTTCTATGGATGGCAACACTGATAATTCTTCCAATCCATGTTCTCGGGTGTAGAATAACATTATCTATTATTGTGGTAAGTGGCATTTAATGATAAATAGAACATATTTCTGCTTTCCGAGAAAGAGAATGCTCGAAAATAATATTTTTCAGTACAAAAAAGGAGATATGGCTTCATACCAGTAACTTTATCGAGTTTTGTGTAGTAGGCACGATGGAAGTCAGAATCTAATCAGTATTTAGGAAATTTGAAGAAAATAACCATGTTTAATACCAGTTGCCTTCTTTGAGATTTCCCCTCATGTGATGAGGAATAACTTTTAAAAACACCTAATTTTCAGTCTGCTGTTGATTAGAAATCTCAAAGCCTAATCTGCCGTAAACAAGTTAACTTCGAGGAATAAAATAATTCAAACTTTTGGATAAAAGTGAGCGTGCAAATGTGAAATATCTAATTTATCTGTGGATCTACGAGACATTGAGTATGATACAAATATCCTATTTTAGTAGGATCAGTCTTTCTTCAAGAGAATTTGGAGAAGGCAACATCAAAATGTTAAGGGCTACACTGGGACACTATTTCCTAAAACAACGTTCACAAAAGTAACATATGTTCGCAATTTATAATTTATCTTAGTTCCGGGGAGTTTGTCCCAACCCCACCCGCGAAGTGTATCTCGAAGCATAGGCGCCGGTGGCTCAGTCCCCTTCAGCCCCCCAATCTTACCGATGAGGGGGATGAGCCCCCCAATGTTTCAGTTCAGTTTTCGTCGTTTCTCATCTTTGTTGAATTAAATAAAGACAAAGTAAACGACCAAAACAGCTAATCTTATCTTAATCAAAGTTGGAAAACACTTCAGTTGGTGTTCGACTCTGGAAAATCGAAGTTTCGGATACTCGACGCAAGAACAAACAATAATAAGAACATAACGCCAGCTTCAGCAAATGTTAAAAGCACAGGCAAAATGAGCCGCTAATGGATTTATATATCACAATTTACAAATTTTAAATTTTTCAAAATTTCAGAACAGAAAATAGAAAAAAATATAAATTGTTATAATGCAATAAGTGCTTTACATGTTCATTTTCTACTATTCATAACATGATAGGAAACAACAAGCAAAAAATTTTTCAAACATTTAATTCCAGTGTTATACATTATGCACGAAGACTGGAGCCGTTTCTGCAAAATCTGAAATCTAGTTTTCTTTTTTGGTGGTTGACCCACAGCATCATGATGTAGCAAAGTTGAAACTATTTCTTCAACTTGTTGAATTAAGTGCTATCAAAATAGTCCAGAAGTTCCAGCTCTTCCTCCGAAGCCTCTTTTATTCCTGATGCACATCTGCTGTGGAAAGAAATGCCAATCCGTTCATTTTCTCGCATAATAGACGAAAATTTTCATTGCTCTTGTACCGTACTGTGAATCCAATCTCTTGGACCTTTCTCCATGTTGAGTGAGTCAGGTGAAAAAAGCAATGCTGTACACGAGTTGAGTTTCCGAAAGTTGCTTTTACAGTCTGCATTTCCGCTATCTCGAAATCCATAACCACAGTTACGGGGTCCGGCTATTCACTAAATTTGCTGCACTGATGCACCACCGCACGAAATAGTCCTTCATTTTATAACGACTCACCAAGGGTAGTCGTCAACCTGGTTCGATCGATGATATATGAATCTTGAGTGGTAGTAATAGTTTGCATGTAAAAATATCTTTAATAATTAGATATACTATTATTCTCACCTTTTCTATCAGAATTATAAAGTCGATGAACGGTATCAAATGGTTTATTAGTTGATACACTTTTATGTATTTTCATTCAAACTATCATGCACACATATAAGATGATTAGGTATCCATAAACAATTACATAGCCACTAATTACATAACACTATCCCATAATATATATTTTTACATATATTAAAGACATTCTTCTTTTGTTATTATTAAATTAGCATTCTATTAAGTATATTGCTTATGTATGAGCACTTTCTGCCCAAGGTGCAGGTAATTAATAATCTATCCAAAGTATTTCGTTATAATTTGAATTTTGTGTCTTGCTCTGCATTAGGGCATACACCTAGTAAAGGAAGTCTCATCTTAAATAACATATAGGGCCTGCGTGATTTTTTTTTTTTTTTTTTTTTGTTTTGTTTTGTTTAAGGAGCCATTGAAAAGTTTCCGTCCACCATCCATGTTTCACTTCTCAATAGTTCCATAAGGCTATATTTAAAGGAAACGTTAGAAATATTTATATGTTTTCTTCCTTTATATAAATTTGTTTTCTTCACATATATATCCAATAACAATTTGCCAATGTTTAATCAGAGTTGAAATATAACATTCTTCTTTCAATAGCTCCTAAAAAAGATCACTCTTTTCACATGTCTCAGTTAACGTGGAGGAAGGTCCAAGAGTTTGGGCTCGGAGAACGGTACAAGAACGATGCAAATTTTCGTCTAGTTTGCGGGAAAATGAACGGATTGGCATATCTTCCCATATTTGTTTGCAATTTTCTGTTCAGAAATTTTGATATTGACGAAACTTAATATTTGTAAATAGTGATATATAAACCAATTAGTTCCCCACGCTTTTTGCTTTTAACATTTGCTGAAACTGGCTCTATTTTCTTGTACTGGTGCTTGCTCCTGAGTCGAATACCCGAAACTTAAATTTTGCAGAGTTCAACATCAACTGAATTGTTTTCCAAGTTTGATTAAAATAACGTAAGCTGTTTAGGTCATTTACTTTGCCTCTACTTAGATCAAGAAAGGTGAAAAAATAACCGTGACAAAATTTCCTATATGATATGTATTTCTGTGATAGAATTACTGGAAACTTTTATCTCTTATCTCAAATACAATATCTAAAATATGTAACTATTTATTTAATAATAATAATAATAATAATAATAATAATAATAATAATAATAATAATAATAATAATAATGATAATAATAATAATGAAATATTTCGATTTGCTTCAGTTGAAGATTAAAGAAAGCAATTTCAAAAGCTTTTTCGATTCATTCATTGTACTTCTATTATGTTCTCAAAGACACTGGTGATGAAATTATTGTGACAAAATTTTCGGTGACGAAATTACCTATATGGTAATATTTTGGTGACAAAATTACCGGTGACGAACTTTCCGATGACAAAATTACCGCCGCCCGTCGGATATAAGCTCACCGGCAAAAAGCTCACCGGACATTACCTCACCGGTAGTCTTATATTACAGGGGCGGACAAAAGCTCATCGATAGCATACATAAGCTCCCTTCAGGGACTTTTAATAAAATTCACCAAGTATTGAAATTTAGGCGTTGGCTACTTCCTAAGCGGAAAATGGAGCTAGTATCTTATATCACTTATCAGGTGTTAAAAAAACAAAAAAAAGTTGGGGAGTTGAGTTGTATTAAACTTGGACAGACCTTGGGGAACTTGTGACAAAATACCCTGGATATTAAAATCTTGACATTGACCACAATTACAAATAGGCCTAATAATTCAGTAGAAAGCAGAGCTACTAATGTTGTACAGCAGTTATCAGATATCGGAATAAAATAGGGATGTTGCAAGTTTAATGTGTTAAGCATGGTCGACAGTAGGCGTAATTTTTGCCCTAGAAATTTTGGAACCATTTTTTTCTTATAGGTCGGACAATTCATCACTGCATTAAAATATTTTCATGATTAGGCATGCATACTTACATAATAGAAACTGGTTACTTGACGGGATTCATGACTCTGGTTTGTGATTTTTTTTATATACGAATTCATCATACTCAGATGTATTTAGGCCTTGCTTCTTAGTGCTGCCGTCGTGTTTGCAGCCTAACACTAAAAGAAATCTCTTTCTTATTTACTAACACAAAGGTTTTTCTTTTGGTTAATAAGTTGTTGTTTTGTTCTTAATAAATAAAATAAGAAAGAGATTCATTTGATGAGCATTGGTCTGCAAGTATAATAACAGCCTTGAACTCTGCAACATTCTTAATATTTTATTCTGATGTCTAATAACTCCTATGTGACGTTAGTTATATAGCCTACTTTCTATTGAGAAGGTAGGCCTACAAGTAGTCAAAGCCCAGATTTAAATATCTGGAGCGTTTTATTACAAGTTCCTCAAAGTCAACTCACGTTTAACACATTAAAGCCTGCAACATCCTTATTATTTTATTCTATCTGATAACTGATATATAGCATTAGTAGCTCTATTTTCTACTGAATTAGACCTACTACTAGTCAAAGTCTAGATTTTAATACCTCTTCATACCCATTATACGTTTTGCTAAAAAGGGGGAGAGCGGTAGCACAGTGGAAGATTTTTCACCTCTGGTGCTTGGGTCCCGGGTTCCATCCCAGTCCCCGCCAAGTAAACCTTGTGGTGGACAACTACCTTGTGCGTGGGTATCCTCGGGGTTCTCCCACTTTCGTCATTCCACCATTTCATTCGTTATTCATCCGTCTTCTTTAGCCTAACCGGCATAATCGTGGGACGTAAAACTTAAAAGATTTTATTTCATTTCTTTCTAAAGAAAAATGAAATATTTCTGAGTTGATTTCAGCCATAGTAAAAAAAAAAAAAAAAACAAGGAGACACCCTTTCACCAAAATTTCGTTTACCAATATTCCTGTGCTGCAAAATTTCCTGCACCGAAAGTTTCAGCATAGAGGAGGGGGTTGGATTACTTTCTTCAGTAAAAGGAATTAGTACTCTTTTGTTTGTCCAAATCCGTTTTCAATTTATTTTTTAATATTCAAAATCTACTTCATATTAACATTCAAAATCTGGTTTTCATTTTTGTCATACTTTCTGTTTGCCACTTTTGAGTTGTTTTTTTAAATATTTTATTTTTCAGTTTTATTTTCCTTTGCAATTAAATTAGTTAATCTATAAATGTATTTAGTTATCATTATTGTATTCTTTATTGCATGAATTATCTTATAATATAATTATATTATTAATAGTGAGTTTATATCCAGTGAGCTTATGTCCGTGACCCTTTGATATTCTTTCTTGTCTTGGTGAATCCGAGTGCGAGCGATCCCAGTGCAAAGTATATGAAATATAAATAATATTATACCGTAGATATAATGTATATCTACGTATATTACAATATATAAATTTCAATCACTTGAATCAGAATCATATTAACCCTTACTTATTGTTTATTTAGTACATGAAAGAACTGTGTGAGGGAGTTGATAGAGGGTGGCTGAGGGTGAGGAAGTCGAGTGAGGGTGAGGGAATCGATTGAGGGTGAGGGAGTCGATTGAGGGTGAGGGTGCCTGAGGGTGAGGAAGTCGATTGAGGGTGAGGGTGGCTGAGGGTGTGTGTGAGGGAGACGATTGAGGGTGAGGGTGGCTGAGGGTGAGGGAGTCGATTGAGGGTGAGGGTGTCTGAGGGTGAGGGTGAGAGATTCGATTGAGGGTGAGGGTGTCTGAGGGCGAGTATGAGGGAATCAACTGAGGGTGAGGGTGGCTGAGGGTGAGGGTGAGGGAGTCGATTGAGGGTGAGGGTGGCTGAGGGTGAGGGTGAAGGTGTCGATTGAGGGTGAGGGTGGCTGAGGGTGAGGGTGAAAGTGTCGATTGAGGGTGAGGGTGGCTGAGGGTGAGGGTGAAGGAGTGGACTGAGGGTGAGGGTGGCTGAGGGCGAATATGAGGGAATCAAATTAGGGTGAGGGTGGCTGAGGGTGAGGGTGGGGTAGTCAACTGAGGGTGAGGGTGGCTGAGGGTGAGGGTGAAGGAGTCAACTGAGGGTGAGGGTGGATGAGGGTGACTGTGAGGGAGTCAACTGAGGGTGAGGGTGGCTGAGGGTGAGGGTCAGGGAGTGAATTGAGGGTGAGGGTGAGTGAGGGTTATCAAAAATGCCCATCTCTGAAGTATATTGTATGTCATGCACATAATATGAGCTTGTTGTGGGCATAGTCGCATTTCACCTTTTCTGTACAATAATATAAAGAACATTTTCAACAAGAATGGTATCTCCGTCTCTTCAATAACATAACTAAATAGAAGGACACGTGTTATGAGGAACATCAAGTTAATAAGCATCGTAATTGGTATAACATATGGCGTATTGAGTTTACATATTAATATAACATATTGCTGAAATAGTGAGTTAAGGAAGTACGATATTAACGATAAAGGTCAACAACTTGTTGAACATGCTACAACTGCAAATAATTACCTGAATGAAATGTTGCATTAATGACGAAGAGTTGATAATAATCTGAACATGCTACATTTACAAGAAGTATGTGAATGAATTACTACATTAAAGTTTAAAAGGCAATAATATTTCGAACATGCTACATTTGCGAAAAGTTACTTAAATGAATTACCACATTGAAGTTGAAAGGTTAATAATAGATCGAACATGCAACCTTTGAAACAAGTTACGTAACTGAAATACTACATTAAGATTGAAAGTCAATAATATTTTGAATCATGCTATATTAGCAAAAAGTTAACATTATAACAATCTATTAATGCCCTGGAAGTTTAGTATAGTTAACAGGTCTCATTTCTTTCAAAATTCATTACAAGAGACTCGAGCATAAAACATTGAATCGACAAACATCCACATTTTATTTGAATTGTTTTATGCATGGAGAGGGCATAGAGCAAAATAACATATAGAGCAATATAGTAAACTAGACTACTTGACACTAACAAGGAACTGTTAAATTTATCGTTCTAACGATAACTTTGTAACGCTATGTTAGATTCGAACTCAGTTCTGTTAGTACAGTTGAGTCTCAAACTTGTTAAGAATAAGTACTGATATACGGTTGTGTACGTTAAATGCTTATAACCTAGTGAGATGTGTATCATTCCATATTCAACGAAATAGGGTCCCATTAGAAGTGAACAATACACAATAAGGAAGAATTTATATTGTTATAATTTGTAACGAATATTGTATACTCAGGAACTCAATTAGTTAACATTATTCTAACATTATTCCATTATATTTCATAGATTTTAATATCAACATCATGCTTATGAAGTGATTGACTAATAATCAACAATTGGTTAGAGATTTATGGTTAAGAGATCGATGCATTAGCAATTTGAATGACATTAACAATTTCAAGAACAAAATAGTCCTTTTTTACATAGAATAGACAAGACGAATGGAGATTTAAAATTGAGTTGGCCCTTTAGTAACGCCTTGAGTCTTCAAGATTTGTATCTAAAGCTTGTTTGGAACCTTGTTTCGTTTTTAGAATCTTTCAATTAATGAGTAATCGTCTCTCCTTTCTCCTATTATTTACCTTGTGTAGCAATGGAGCGAAGAGAGGATTTCAGATTGTCGATCTGTAATGAAGGGGGATCGAACCTACAATATTCGTATTCAAGAACTAGACCGTATTCTTTAATACAATTATGAATCAACGTTCGCAGTGGGCTATTTCATTAAGATCATGATGACTGAACAGATACATAGAATCTTGATTTTTTTTAAAAAATGCAATGTTAATTGTGCATCTCATTCATAGACAATTTACAGCAGAGGAAAAATTAGCTAACAAGTATTATGAGTTACGTCGTGGACAGACCTCAGAGCGCTGATATGGGCTTCCTGTTTACGCATTAAAATGATATTACAGGAAACTTGTGCGAATACAACGAAGAAACAAAACAGTGTTTCCATGTTTGATCGTGAACTTTTAACCAAATGAGGGAGTTAGGAATGCTACTACTTATTTTTGGTCAATTCTTAATCGTGCTATCGATATACTAGGGAAATAGTACCGAGATGGACCATCTAAAGTTTGACTAATGCTAGGAAGTGAATCCAATCCACCAAACATGGTCCGAAAATGGGGAACTTGTCATTCTATTGGTCGTATAAATTTATTAGTGGAACCACATTTGGGCGTTAACCGGAAAGGCGTTGGATTTGTATCGAAATATCATATAGTTCTTCCATTAGTCGCTCTTAAATGAACAGGAGGTGCGCCACGAATACTATGTACTGCGTATGATTCGAACAGTGTTATATAAAAAGGATATAGTACAATAAGTTAGGAGTATAAATATACTAGTTTGTTTCGTACAAAAGGATATCATAATAATAATAATCAAGTGCGACAAAAAGGAGAATTTCACTAATTAGGTAAGTATATAACCATTATCTAAAATCTTTTCCAAAACATCACATATAACAATACATTAATATTACTGGAGAAGCTCCAGATTTTTTTTATGATTTTTGAAGGGTGAACTTATCCAGAAAAGAAACAGTCGTCCATTTTTCCTTCCAATATTTGTTCTAAGTGTCTGAAGGTTTAACCAAATTTTTTTAGAAGTATTTTCTTGCAGTGTAATCTGACATGACTCACATGCGACGCACATGCCTTAGTCAAAAATTACTCATGAAAAAAATAAATATCATTTATATTAATAATTAAACATAATAAAAATAACAAAAATTATAATAAAAATAACAATTAAATAACTCTAATTAACAAATCCTAATCATTAATATATTTTAATAATTATTAATCGCCATTAACGAATTTTAATAATATAATAATAAACAAATTTCTGTAACAGAAATAGAATTAATAGGTTGGATAGATAATAAAGAAGGATGATTAATTTATTCTAATTTATATTCTTATTTTATTCGTTTCTTGTATTTTATTTTATTTTTGCATGAATAAGAGAACGTTTGGTATTGTAATCTAATAATGGCATGCGTAGCTGTATAGAAATGCATGTGTCTGTTCATTCATTTGTGTGTCCTTGCTCTACCGATAACAACTTGGTTGAAACTTGTGATGATAATTTCTTCCGGTCTTTCAACTTTACGTAATGATTCGTGATATATTATTACATAAAGTTTAAGTTAATGAGAATAAAATGGTTGCATGCAATTTAGCATAGAGGCACAGTGATGTTCTAAAGTTTTGTGTTGAAGAGTTTTGTTTTCTTAGGCATAATAATATACCCTTTTTTTGCTTTCCTTATGCATGTTTTATGCATGCATATTTTTGCATGGATGGTTCGCAACCAGAGTGTCGTGAGTCTTCTTTAGTTCTAAGGTGTATTTAGAAAAAAAGTTGAATTAAGATTAAACAGTGGATTGTCTTCTGCTGGAAGTGGAAACAATTTAGAGACATTTGACGTACAACTATGGCAAAGAAATGCTATTATCTGTAAAGAAGAGAATTAGGTTAGGACAAAATCATTTTATTTCATTGTGCCTAATACCTTTTTCGAACAAGAAAGATTAGTATGATAACATTATTACGATAAGAGCACTAATGAGTAAGATCTTAATATACAAGGTTAGAATGCATGTTGAAGAGGAAGAAGGCACTTATCAACATTCAATGACATTCAAGAGGACACACTCACTGGCCACTAAAAGTACTTCCGGAACAATTTGGGAGAAATTACGCCACTTTTCGGGAGCGCCGGTAGCAGAAAGTGAAACTATACCATAGATGTTTGCATGATGTAACGCCCTGCCTGGTGTGTGGAAGGACCCTGACAGTCTGCAATGGGGGTTGATGGCACTATGTTGTTTACTTATAACTTCCGTTAGGGGCAACCCTGACTCTAACGTGATTTCAATTCAACTCCGTTAGGCAGGGGTGTCCCTGGGGGAATGTTGTTAATTCATCTCGCATGTTCTTATCAAATGGATGTGGATGTAGAGAGGACTGAAGAATTTCACCAATTAACACCTACACAATGGAGCAAGACTTAAATGCATGAAGCCTGGATATATGTAGAATTAGTAATTAGAGGGATGTATCATGAGTAATGACATGTAATGCATGTAGTAGTGTAATATGTAGTATTAACATAACTTGACTGATTTCCTTTCACTGTTTTTATCACCATATATATATATTTGTAATCTCAGTTGCATATAACGCAAAAGTTTTATGCATGTTCCATGTACATGGTATGTGGTGTTCAGTGTTTTTGTTTATTTTTTTGAATTCATAATTAGTAGTGTACTCAAGGAAGTTATATCTATATGTGTGCTAACTGTATCCATATGTAATATACTATTGGGATATATGAGTAAGATACTAATTAATAAGTTAGCCTATAAGTTACTAAACATAGTGTTCTTATATAAAATATGTGAACGAAGCCAACTCTCTCTCTCTCTCTCTATATATATATATATTACATATAAGGAATGATAATGACTCGACATTTGCTTAAAATCATCATAACTAATAGCATCTTGTGCAAGAATACGTATCGACAATGTGCAAAATATATAATAATCTAACAATATCACTAAATAACTACTATATATATATGCAAATAAATCTAGCAATTATATAACGTTACTTCTAAACTTCTAATGATAAAACAACGGTAAATTAATATTAAATCAACATCGCATCACATCAACACAAAATCAACATTAAATTAACATTAACCTGAAAGATAATTTGCGCAACTAATCTCTCCTTTTTTTGTAAATCAAGAGTAATACACATATATTTATGTACTAATAATAACATCATAACTACATTATCATCTGTAAACAAAGCAACATAACGTTCATAATAGTACATTAATAAGGAGTAGTAGAGCGCATAACTCAATAACATTTGATAGATTCAGATAGTCAGCACAGATAAGAGTCAAGCTGTCTGGGAAATGGAAGTCACTCTTACGAATGACGCTTCATCCAACCTAAAGCGGTCAGAGTAAGAGCACTCGTACGCAGAAGGGCCTTCCTGGAAGAGGCTACTGTGGAGCACATATTCCTTATTAGCCAGTGGAACAATAATGTTTTTTTGCAATTTTTTTAAGGTAACGACAATAGCTAACTTAAGGATAACAATTAGATAACAATTTAAAGGTCATGATTAAAGACAAACGTCTAAACAGAGTTCGAAATGGAGCAGTGGGCGAACAAGGATCAGCCTCCAATATCAAAGAGCAATTCCGTGCTCACTCGAGAACGGAAGGCTTCCTATCCGAGGGCATCCTAAATTTTCTAAATTTTCAGCTTTGATTAAATAACTTTAGAATTCATTTAATGTTATTATTTCCCTTGCAGTATAAGTTGCTGTTTGGTATGATTAAAGTGGAAAGCAGTTCTTTAACTGCTGAAATAGAGATTCCATCAGGATAGGACCATTCCAAACCATGAATATGAATGGTCTGAAAGTGAATACGTTTTCATAATATGCATCCTTGAGAAAATAAAAGGTACTTATAGTAACTACTGCCTTATACTTAGCAATGCTGAATGAACTATGCCAATTATTGGATGTTAATTAATTATTAATTTTATTATTGTTTCCAGATTATAGAATGCTCATGACTATTCATTTATTTTTAATGTATGGTACAATTTAGTTACCCTATTATTATTATTATTATTATTATTATTATTATTATTATTATTATTATTATTATTATTATTATTATTATTATTATTAGCCCTAAGATGATCTGATCAGTATAGACCCTATTACAAGAATCCCATCTACAAAGAACCGAGTTAGATGCCAATTAAAAATTTTTATTCCATGTTATTTTTCGTGACACTACTAATAATATCATTTGTTGAGAGTTTAATCTGTCTATATTTTATTTTGAACTTTAAATTGAAAGCAATTTCATATTTTTTCTTTCGGTTTACAAATTACAGAAACTCATTGTCGTTTGTTTTATACAGCTAAATTCTAAGTAACATCCAAAACACAAGTGTGCATATTTTAGATAAGCTTCAGTGGCTAACTACAGCTGAAAATTCAAGGGTGTTATGAGTTTAACATACCCTTCAAGGAAATTTTTAAAACATAGTCTTAAGATTTCCTTTACCCAATGCTCGACTAATGATCTTACGGAATATGGATACGAACGCAATTCTGCTATACGAGGATGAAGCATACAGCGATTCATGATTGGTTATCTTCTGATATAAAGGAATATAAATTATTATATCAGTCCCTTTTATACACTTTTATTTCCTTAGCTATCTCTTCTAACTACTAGTTACCTGCGCAGAAATTTAAACAGTAAAAGGAAAGAAAATAAAATTTAAGGAAATGTAATGAATAAGATAATAAAAAAATACCAATGCTCGCTTATTTTTGAGTTTTATCTATAGATCTTACATTTTGAGAGTTATATCCTTATTGTTAATCTGTCTATCACGGGTGGCCTCTATTATTATAATGACCTCTTATACCACGGCCTCTATTATTATAGAATCATTGTCCTCCATGATTTATCAGTACACTCTGTCGATTGATTTTAACTTGGGTTGACTACATTTCACATTATGGAGCTCCAAGGGAGCATCAAAGAGGGCACGTAAACCTACTTAATCCTTAGCAGATCCATTCGACTTTAGTCAATCAACTTTATTTACACACGACCTGGCTAACGAGTAAAATATTTTCCAACGCGCGGGGTCCAAACCTTTTTAAGATGTACCATTTCCACTCATATTAAAATCTAGTTTGTTACATACTCTTAGAATTACATAAATAATAATTAACTCGAAAAACTTTCATGAGATGTTTTCTTCCATCTTGCCAATAAGGCAAGTGGTTCACTAAGCTCAGCTGAGGCTGCGAAGGCAAAAGCCTATCTGGACCTACAAAATACAAAGGCGTATCCTATTTTTAATTATTATTCTTTCTTTGTAATGATATTCTCATTAATGCGATTTTCAATCCTTCTAACGGAAGTTTTACCTTTAGCAAATAAAAATAACATTTGTTTTTCTAACCACTTCTCTCTTTTTCTTTTCTTTTGGTGTTTTTCTTTTGTCTGTCTGTCTGTCAACACCAGGAAGGTAATACCTACTTAAGGAATCAATTTGTTTCCTTAGTTGTATATATATTCTTTTTATTCTCTTTTCCTTTTTTGTAGCAGGGTTTCCGACCATATATGGATTTCAAACTAATCACGTACTCTTCTAAACATCTCTTTTCTCTATTTATTCTTCATATACACATAGATATATTTACTTAATTGGTTAGGTACCTATTTACTTCTTTATTTATTTATATATATATTAACATAACATTTCTTTCAGAAACCCTGCATCATCATTGAATTTCACGTTAGAAGTTGAATTTCACGTTGAATTTCACGCCTCTCAGGATAACTTATTAATTTAACATATTTTAATTAAACCTTACGGTGTAAGATGATCGAACAAAATCGATCAGGTTTGGAACTCGAGAGCCTGGATAATACAACTTCATTCGTTCAACATTATCTTTCTTCATGCTGCACGTTGCATACATTTAGGAAATAACCCCGGCTTAATTACCAAATTTCTAATGAGGACTAAATCATTACGTATAGCCTTTCCTATGTCAATTTTGGCTTTTTGTTTTTACTGCTGACTAGTTAAGGCCTTTGAGCTAATTTCCTTATACGACCAAGATTCTTTTTCACGAGTTTTCCATACGGGGTTCGGCATGGAGTCTCGAGTTCGATACCTAATTCAGCCTTTCTACCAAACACCAATTCAAAAGGAGAACAAGGATGGTGTTCATGTTTCGTAGTATTATAAGAGTAACAAGCAGTTCTAACAAATAGAGACCAATCTTTTTGAGAAGTAGACACATATTTCTTCAAATAGTTTACCAAAGCTTGATCATATTTCTCCATTCGTGAATTTATTCTAGGATGGTAATTAATACTAAACTTTTGATGTATACCTAATACAGTCATAATTTCACTAGTTACTTCGCTAGTGCGTGGAATATAGAACCAAGGTCTGACAATATATGGCGGGGTGGACCAAAATAACAAATAATATCCTCTAATAAAAACTTTGCAACATTCTTGGCTGTTATGGTTTTTAATAGTCGTGCCACTACATAGTTTGAAAACATATCGACAGTGGTGATGACATACTTATAACCATTAGAGGGGGGCAGTGGGCCAAATACTTCCAAATTTAAGGTATGAAAAGGACTAATTACTTTAATTGGTTCATGCAACCCTAATGGTGTAGTGGTTGGGTCCCTGCGCTCTTGACATTCGCGGCAAGTTTAGATAAAATTTTTGATATCAGTTCCCATCCGAGGCCAATAAAATCGCTCATTGTCACGAGAAAACACTTTGCTGTCTCCAAGATGTCCGCCTTCTAGACATGATGTATGGATAGCATATAAAGTGTCAGGGATCATACATCGTGGAACACATTGTTTTAAATCGTTATTGGCTTTACGATATAACACCTCGTCTACTAATACATAAGGACGAGCCTCATTATTAGTAGGATCAGACTTTACTAATTCGCGTATTCTACCAAAATATTCGTCTTCTTTCTGTGCTTTGATTACATCAGTCGCGTCAATCTTCATTTTATTTATACAAAGTCCTTCTTCTCGATTTGCGTTCTCTTCCTCACTTAGAGTCTGCGTAGGAAATCTAGACATGCAGTCACTGTCTATTAGAAGGGTAGTCTCTTATCGCCTTAATCGAAAAGTTGTAAGATTGTAACCTTATCATCCAAAGAAGATATTTTCCTCTTAGATTTTTCATGTTTCTCAGATAGCAAAGGCAACAACTGTCGGTAAATGCAGTGAAGTGAGGCACTCCTATTAAGTATGCATGGGAATGTACCACGGCTTGTACCAAAGCCATGGTCTCATTTTCTGGGATCGTTAAGGACTTAGCTTCATGGTCTGAGATTTTTCTGCTATAATAAGCAATCGGTTTCTTCTCTCCGTTCTTGATTTGCATCAATACGGCCCCAATTCCGTATTCACATGCATCTACATACAATTCGGTAGCATCTACTTCAGTATCAAAGATGGTTAATACAGGGGTAGTAACGAGCTTCTCCTTTAAGATATTAAAGGCTTGACGTTCTTTATCTCCAAATTGAAAGATCACATGGTCATCACATGGACATCAGACTTAGTCAAATCTATTAAAGGCTTCGCGATAACTGGAAAGTTCTTAACACATCTTTGATTATAACTAGCTAGTACAACTAAACTACGTACATCACGAACTGTTTTTGGTTCGGGAAAGTTAGTGATAGCCTCGATTCGTTTAGGATCTATTCTAACCCCATCGCGTCCTACGATGAATCCTAGAATTGGTAGTTCAGCATACATGAAGTGGGACTTTGAGGGATTTAATTTTAGATTGGCTTCTTGCAAACGAGTGAATACTTTCCGAAGTCTATCCAACTTTTCGTCCATAGATTTTCCAAAAACAATCAAATCATCCACAAAGCATGACATAATATTGAATTTTAACCCTACAAACACTTTATGGATCATTCTTTGAAATGCTGCGGTGAACTTGAAAAGACCTTTTGGGGCCACATTAAAATTAAATAGACCAGCACTACAAATGAATGCAGTTTTCAATTTATCCTCTTCCCTTAAGGGAATTTGTAGAAACCCAGATCTGAGGTCTATTGAGCTTATAAATTGAATATTTGTAAATAAATTATCAAATCGTTTAGTGATTGAAGAGCGTAACTGTCAGGAGATATGACGGAGCTCAATTTTCTATAGTCCCCTACGAGTCTCTTAGAATTATCTCTCTTATTAACTAAAATAACTGAAGACGCGTATGCAGACTGACAAGGAGAAATAATGTTTTGCTTAAGCAATCTGTCAATCTTTTCTTTCATGGCTCTCTTAGTCTCTAAAGTCTCTCTATAGGGTGATGAAGATACAGGAATGTTTGAAATTAATTCTATGCTATGCTCATATTCGTGTGTTACAGTTATATCATTTATTGTCCACGCAATAATATCTTGAAATTCATTCAATAGACCTACTACCCTTTTTCGATCTTCAGACGAAAGGACAGGGGAAATGTCATCCTTGCCAACATCGTGTTGTAGTTTAGTTTCGATTCTTCAACTTTCTCAGCGGGGAGTGAGCTGGCTTTAACCGTGTTCACTCTTACCTCTGGTGTAGGAACACATTTCTCTAAATGTCCTACGATTTCAGAGTCAGGTATAGTCACATCTCGTTTACTCAGATTGAACACAGGCAGTTTGGCAAACACATTTTCTTCCACAAAATTTGTGGGCGGTATTAAACATGAATAAGATCGATGTAAAACGTCATTCGGTTCCACGTAATAATTTCCAACTATAGCATAACTTGGCTTAATTTTTACTAAACCAACTTTTCCAGCAGGTATTTGCATGCACTCGACTGTTTTGATTAAATTACGCAATGAATGAGTTTCAATACAATTGACCTTCAAGATAGGACATTCATTCTCCGGTTTGAAAGCACGAAGAGCGTCTTCAGAAAAGGAACTTGAATCATTAAGTTCTAAACTATTTTGAGTCACTTCAGCTTTCGTACGCGGTACCGATGTTGAGCTAACATTTCTATTTGTCCGAGGGTTACCATTTTTGCTGTAAAACTGAACATGTGACACATTTAATACTGTTTGTTCCTTGCGGCTTGGCAAATACTGAACATGAAACTTCATGTTCGGCTGTCTTTGATTGTCGTTAATAGTTATAGACTGTAACCCTATACCGTACGTGTAACGCTGAATGAAATCTATTCCTAGAACCATTTTCTTGTCTAATTGAGACTGTTGAACTAATGACACATTTAACCATAAACGACGCGATTTTCGACCATAGGTTCCAACTTGGAAACTTAACCTAACCACTGGGAGTGGTTGAGTTAACTTATCCCCTAATGTGCGCAAACGAATTGTGGCACGCATTCGCTTAGCAATTGGAAAAATTTGAGGAATCATTTCTTCAGCCAACACAGAGATCTGAGAACCAGTGTCTAACAATGCATCTATTTTTCTATTAAAAATTCGAATGGGAATCGTGGGCAATCTTTGATCACACAATTTCGTTCGACCTCTTTTCACTTCAATTGGCCTACCATCTCTCCCGATTTCACGCTTATATGTCCATATTCTCTTAACAAACGAATTGTTTTTAGACCCATATAAGGTTTTACATGATGTGGTCTTAATTCTCTACATTTTCTCTTCATTTCCCGATGAGATTCAGTATAAATGTCAGCTAAATACAATAATCGCAACACATGGATGGCTTGATCTATTGTTGATACTTCTTTTAATACTAATGCCTGGACATAATTTGAAGGCAACGCCTTATACAATAGGCGTAACAACTCTCTCTCTCCCATTTCAGGTCTTACGAACTTCCAGTCTCGTATTAAAGTATACGTGAAATTATCAGGAAGGAAACGAGGAGGGAGTCGTTTTCTCATTAATTTCTGTTTAAGCTGGCCTTTATATAAATCGTCAGGAAATGCTCGAGAAATCATTTGCTTTAATTCCCGAAACTGCAACTGTTGAATGGCTGCCTTACGACATAAGAACCAATCAAGAGCCGAATTTTCGAGACAGGCCGCTAAATAAACACATTGCTCCTGGTCGAGCCAATTTAGAGCACGAGCTATGGTCTGATATTCATCAAGGAATCTAGTAACAGATTCTTTAGGACTTCCTTTAAATTTCGGCAATTTCAATACCGGTACACTGGCTACTCGATCGTCAGTTTCTTCGTTTGATTCATCACGATTTTGCCTATTTTCTATTTGGGGTTCTTTCGGAGGGGGTGAATTAACATCTATTGACTTATTCTCGTCCAAGTGTAATGAATCCTCTGAGGGAGTCTTTACTTCGTGATTATTTAAAATTTCTTGCCTAATGTTATTATATAACAAAAGTGCAAGTGCGTTATCGGCAGTGGGGGAATATTTCACTTGAGGAGGGTGAGAAGCAATTTGTGGATATTTAGGAAAACTTAGATTTTCAATACAAGGCTCTTCATTTATAAACTCTTTAAGTTCTTCGCCTGCGTCATATGAGAAAGGACTTGGTGGTAGTACGTCACGTGCAGTCTTTTCTTGATAAATCTCCCTCTTTGCCAATTGTTTAATTTCGTCTTCGGAATCATATTTACTTGATTCATGTGGTGAATTTTCTGGGAGTTTGCCCTCCAAAGGTTTTTTCACGTGAGGTGGTATATCAAATGGAAAATAAACTTCATCTTTTACCACTTCTGAAGCAACTATTTGCTGCTGTTCTTCTTTCTTTAAAGGTGTTGACGCTAATTTAGGATCAAACTCAAAATCACTTGTCATAATGCCAGAAGACTCTTCGGATGAACTATCTGCACCTTCATTAGAAGGGTTAGTCAGTTTTTCTGGCTTAAGGAAAATTGTTCGTTTCGCGACCACTGGTTTATATTGTGTACTGTCCAAAGGAGTCAAGGATGACTTTTATTACAAGTTTCTTCAAACTTAGCTAAATTTTCTTTATAACGCTTCGTTTGCGTTATCGGTTGCCTATCCACAGGATCCGGTAAACTATACTGCTGAGGATGGTCTATTCTCGGTTCAAGTGAAAGAGACGAACTGGCTACTGGCAAACTGGCTTGCTGCACGAGCAGATCTGTTGCTTCTTTTGCCAGGGGACAATTCTGAGCGCAAGGCCTGCGTGAGCGCGGCTTTCTGAGCAAGAGTTTTTCTACAATATTTACAACTTGCTTCACCCGATTTTCCAATATACCAAGCATGAAACTTTGGTGGAGATTTCTTAGGTTTGAAAAGGGGGAACCAATGGAAAGACATTTCGAATTACTTCATTAAATTTTTATTTTCACTAATCAGAAAAAAATAATGGGGGGTATTTCACTATCAGCAATATAATCAGATCACTAATTGCCATTAGATTCCACAATAACACAATTGCAGTAATGCGACAACTTACATAATTCACTTAAATTATCATGAACATAACTATGAACATAATACCAAAACATAAACATAAGACACAAAATAGAAAAGGAAAGATGTCATAGCAGCACCACAAAATTTTTCGTCCCGAAAAATGAAAAGAGAAAAGGAAGAAAAGCTTTGGACGAGCCCCCATTTCTGACGATGTGCAGGTCTTTTTCTGTTTACTTAGCTCGTTTTATTCCACCATAATGTAGAGATCTGCTCACGCTAATTCTGTAGCGGATGTCACAAAGAAAATATAATCAAATTACACCATGATTTTCATGGGAAAAAGTGGTTTAATCTAGGGGAATGACAACATAATTTCTAATTAGTTAAGTTTATTACATAACTAAAATTGTATTATACAACAGCATTTAATTTAGTGATTTGACAAAAGTAATGGAATATCTGATAGTTCATTGACAGTTAGGTACATTAATATATTTTGATTAACAGGTTAGATATTCAAATATTTAAGTTATAAGAGATGGAAGATGAAATACGAATATGCGACTTTCAGTTCAGTTCTCACTCTTGAAAGTTTTACGATAGGCTGACAAATCATTTTATAGTACTGCATGACATCTCTTAACTTGAAGTTAAATAATGCAACGAGTGCTCGTACATACCTTGTAGTAGAAGTCTTTTAACACTTAGCAACTTGATAACCGACGTCCCGAATTGCTGGATCTCGAAGCTACGTATCTCCGAATCTCTGCCTCTCTGAGTGTCCGAATCAATCATTGAGACCTTGAGGTCCCTTTTTATTATTTTACGAGGGACACGCCCAATCCTCATATCAGTCAGCATATCCTTTTCGTCAGATCTACAAATATGGAAACTTGTTTCTCTTTTGCATTCTGATTGGCTATTAGCAAGGAACCGCACCCAGAATACATGGCGTGATTCTGTACACACGCGGATAGCGTGACTGTTACCGCCGGAAGATTTCAATGACAGGATTTCTAGACTTATCCACATCTATCTATGACTTGTCCATAGATTCTTAACTATTAACCAAATTTCCGCATTTAATGCGGGGTCACGTTGTCAAAATCGTGATGGTGTATCCTGTTAGTAACCAAACATAACCTTCAACAAGTAAACATCCTACGAAATTTGCGCAGTAGAAACAACCACAGTCACCTTCGAGGTTTTGCGTATTTCCTTTCTCTGTTGCTAGCTTGTGACAAGCTAAAAGAGAAAACTGTCTTGTAAAATGCACATTAATCCAAAATAGCCTTTTCAATTCCTTTAATAAAGAGCAATGTAACCATATTTTTGGACCCAGCGTCACAGTATTGATAAACGGTATTTGTATCTAAGTTTTTTAAATCAGTTTAATCAGAAAATCGATTAGAAACATTTAACACTGATTGATTAGAGTATTTAACGCTGACGTGGATTCAACCCCTGCCACATCAACACAAGCTAGTTTAAATTACGTTGACTCATGACTTCGGTTAGATTACATTGTATTCCATAATCTTGAGTACTATCTTGGCGATTACGCACTGTTGTAACATTCGGGTTTCTATTAACGTAATGTTTGCCCTCTGTAAATCGATTTTGTGTAAAAATGCGATGATTATTGTTCCTATTGAAGTTCCGATTACTACTTCTAAAATTCCTGTTTTCATTTCTGCGATTGAGTTGTGTCTAATTACTGATAACATTGTGATCATTTATTCTGTTATTAAAACAATACGAATTAGATGTATTTTCTGGTTGTATATTCAAGTTGCGAACTCGAGCATATTGTATATGATTACGACCAGAATTGCCTTGACCTCTGTCCTGCCGTCTATTACCATTTTGCATTACAGATTGACTTTCATAATTTTGGACAAGCATAGTCAGATGGTTAAAGGTAATAATATCCGGATAGAAGCAATGATTCGTGATTCTGGATGACTCGGATTTAATGCTCTTAACTCGTTAAATGTAGAAACCACAAATTCAGTGACTCTTTTATGTACCTTGGGATTGAATTGTTTCGTTCTTAGCAATGCATCCCTATTTGCTATCATGAAATCGTTCTCATGGTTAGATAGCAATGCGTTCTTAAAGTCGGAATAAGTACCGAGACTACTCCTAACGGCCTTGAACCAAGTCAGACAAGGTGGCAATAATATATGTGGTAATAATTTTAAAATTTGAGATTCGTCTACGCTCATTAGTTCACATTCGTCCTCAAATTTTTCGAGATACTCCCTCGCTGTTATATCTTCCGGAATACCACCAAATTTTGTAAGTGATTTCACATCACTAAACCGTAGCGATTTACCTGTGTTTGTCCTCAAATACCTGTATTGGCTTCGTTTCTGATGGGATGATCGCCTCACTCTTCTTTCTCCTTCGATGCTATCTTCATTACAGCTCGAGGATTCATTATGTTCATAAGCTGTTCGGTATTGACGTGTAGATTCCCGAGTGATAGATGTGGGATGTGCAGTATTCGAGTGCCCATCAGTCTGCATTGCACTTTCGTGGATGCGTCTTTCTTTAATGAAGTTTACTTAATCTTGTAACTGCTTGATTTGGTTAGCGTGCTCATTTACCGTTGTCTCTATAATGTCTACAGAGTCTTGAACTTCGTTGAATCTCTGTACTATCTTGCCTATTTCTTAATCGTAACGCTCGAATCTAACTGTAATTTGCTGATTCATTTGACTTAACTGTCTTTGTATTTGGTCCCATTTGCCATCGTTACATTGCTGCAATTTCTCTAACGTTTCGTCAAAATGTTGCGCTTGATCCCGAGCTTGATTCATAATTTGTTCCGATATTCCCTTTAAAACATCTATTACGTTTTCTGGAAAATTCATGTCAGTTTTGGCTATCCGTAGCACTCATGATATTTCGAGATATTATCTTGCCACTTCTTAAGATGGTACAATTAATATCAGGCTCAATGTTGCTCGTTTTTACTTTACTTCTAAACGATACAACCTATTCTCGGGTTTCCGGCACCAATTTTGGAACGGTTCTATTAATTTATTGAGCCATTAAAATGCCAACTCCGTTGAATAAAAATCCATTTATTTATATATTGTTGTCCTGACAACGACATTCCAAAATACTATTATTTAAAACATTTGAAACATATAAATATCTTTTTATATCGATATTATAATTAACATATTTCTTTTTCTTTTTCTTCTTCGAATTACATAATCAGCCTAGTACATATTTTAAAATATCTTACGCCCTAATAAAATAAGGATTTACAAGTAGTAAAAATATACAAATATACAACGTACTGTTGTAAAGATAGCTATGAAATGTAGGGTGAAAAGTACAACAAAAACATGTTTGAGGCAGAATTGGAACCCGCATCCCTAATAGGTTGGTTGTCTAGCCTTCTAGACCACATGGCCACTAAAAACGAAATGAGATAGTAATAAAATAATTATATTTCCAATGTGAATATGATAATATTACAGTTTACAAACTTAATCATATGGTATGTTGGAAAGGAAGTAAAAGAATATATCACTTAACACAAAAGACATACAACAAGAAACTACTATTCCAAATATTAATAAGATAATCTGGAGAATCATTTTACAGAATTAGAAAACACGTGTTTCTTTCCAAGCTGTATCACTTTGTTTTCGCGAGTTGTCTGCTTATTCACCGAGGTTATGGAAGTGTAATGCAGATCCGTCACTTTTTTCCAATGCATTCCTTTATTACCCTCTGTTGCCACATATCAGACTTCCCTATTGCACATTTTTAGCATACGTAGCTCCAACGGTGTCCAACACTGTACCACTACACTTAACTGTTATGCTTAGTGATAATAGTGCGTTTTAAATATGTGCACACTTGTATATGATACTATTTGAAACAAAATATTTTATGCAGAGTTGGCAACACTGCTTCACCTATGGCAACACTGTTTATGGTTTTCGATAGGGCATTTTGTTCTCATTACATTGTGTAACTTTTGTTTTGATTGCTTTAACGGTTTTCAAGATATTTACTTTAAACGCACATAATTCCATGATATAATTTTTTGGATATTCAAATTTTGAAGCCCCGTAGCTCCTATCCTTCTGGTCCATAGCATCTTAAATTTTGCTCATTTTCATTTCTCATGATGCTCTATCAGATGTGCTATATGGCAATCAGATTTGAGCAACAACTTGTGGGACCCTCCCGTGTAAGCTGTTTCGGTATAGTTAACTGATTCGTATGTGTTGGGGTGCGCTGAATCCAGGAATGACAAGCGTTTTGTCTTGGGACGTCTGGGTTTCGAACAAACGGGTGGTCATTGTTGAACAAAATATGAACACAAATATGCAATTTACAGACACTCCATTAACAGTGTTACAAAAATACGCACACACGTGAAGACAAAAAAAGTAATACCACCCTCAATCAGTTGAGTTGATTTTAGTTTAGCGTCCCTTTCAGCAGCGAGGCTATATGAGACGTGGACCTACTGATTAACGTGGAATCCGAACCACATGAGCTCCCGCCGGGAATCGAACCCGGGTCTTCCACACCAAAGGCGCGTGCGCTAACCGCTTAGCCACGGAGGAGCTCCCACCCTCAATCAGATTGCTTGTGAAATCGTCTTTTTTTAAAGGTCAAACTTCGTTTTTTGGAGCTTGTCCTTTTATAGGTGGCTGCCTGCTCATGGAGCAACCAAGCTTTCGGAACGCGTGCAACATTTTTTCCACCATTTCCTTGTACCAGGCACGTAGCCAAGGGGTGGGTCCGGGGGGTCCGGACCCCCCCCCCCCTTCGGATCCAGAAATTAAAAAATTTTAAGGAAGTATGAAACAAAAAGAAACGAGAAAAAGATGAATCATCGTCAAAAATATAAAGCTACACCAAGCGTTTGGTTACTCTTTCTTATGAGGAGCTTTGTGTGGAAGAAACGGAGGAGTCAAGTTAAAAATGAATATTATTGTAATAGAACATTCCGAATTCCATCATCTCCATGCTAATCCTATGAACTACAAATGACGATCGACAAACCGGTTAGATAAGATAGACTCTCAGGTAGAACTTAAGAAATACCCAGAATCACCAATAATATGATCCATTTTGAATTTCGCAGCAACACTAATCCATTTTATTGGGTGTCTTTACTCCCGAAAGAGATTTCGTTCCTATCCTTGACGGGATTAAACGAAGATAAGAAAAAGAAGAAGAAAGAAGACAAGAAGAACCGAGTTCGAATGACCTCGGTAGACTATCTTTTTCGACGTTTTTTTGTATTCTCTTACTCAAGATTTCTTCATAGTTTTTTATTAAAATAATTACTAACATATTCTCATTTTATTATCCTAACAAACCAATATGGATATGTTGCCAGTAAAATAGTATAGATTGATTAATCTCCTGGTGTGTAACCACAATATTTCATGACAGCCCCCCCCCCCCAATTACGGAATCCTGCTAAACGAACGAATATATGTTGCCAGTAAAATAGTTTAAAATGATCGGGCCCCTGGTGTGATAACCACAGTATTTCGTCCGGACCCCCCCTATTGCGAAATCCTGGCTACGTGCCTGCTTGTACTATGGGTCCTTTCAGTTTCCCGAAAACTTTTTGATGACCACAGTAAAGGCAACCCAAGCCTCTTTTTGAGTTGGAGTCATTGAACTGATGAAGTCTTTGTCGGATATGAGTATTCTAATATCAAGGCCAAGCAAAAAAAAAAAAAAAAAAAAAAAAAAAAAACTCTTTCAGTTTTGCCTCCGATAAACTTGGATACCAAGTACTTCAAGCATTCGCTATCTTTGGAAAGTGTCTTAATAAATTGCTTCATTAAGCCTAATTTTATATGTAACGGTGATAATAAAACATTTTCCGGGGCACCAAGGTTTCTCTGATGACATTCTTTTCACCAACGACTAGATTTCTTGGTGGCCAATGTTTTACCTTAAAGTGATTTTCGCGGTCTCGACTGTCCCATAAACAGAGGAAACAAGGGTATCTGCTGTACCCAGCCTGTTGTCCCAGCACCATACACAATACTTTTAAATCCCTGCATACCAACCAGTTGTGGTTTTGGTAACGCACTTTCGTGAGTACCAAGGCTAAATTTTCATACGTCTCCTTCAAGCACACCGAATAAGCAACAAGAATAGACGCATAACGGCTACCATTCATTTTTATTTTCGTGTGATGCATTTTCATTTTAGCGATTTCCAGCTACCTGTTTGACCACGTTACATTTTGATTGTGCAACACCTTGACGTCCCAGGAAGAAACGGGGTCATTTTCGACTTCGGTGCACCCAGAAGCGTAAAAATTAGCTAAACTTATGCAAACAGCTTTTTGGTTGCAGCCTGTGTGATTGGTATGATGTCCTCTTTGACCAATTGCTATGGCGCTTTCGTATCATCGCTCTTTTCACGGAACTAATCCACATCTGACCATGATCGTTAATTAGGGAGCCAGACATGATCCTTCAATATACAGTACATGGTTTTCTTGAAAAAATTGAGGTATTCAATGATTTTAAAACAGTTAAAAAATAATGAAAAGATTTATTTTCGTATTTGTACGCTGTCGATTTATTTATCTCTAGATTAGATTAGTGACATGTTTAATTATTTGTCTCAATCGACTAGTTTACTTTCATAGATTACATGATTAATGTTCTTTAATTCATTTTACGTAACTAAGCAAAACAACAGTGTATATATGAATTTTCACCTCTACACATAGTGGGAAATTTTCTTATGTAATTTACCTCCAGTTTTATTTCCGCGGGAACTTCTATATTACCCGTCATTTTAGGCGGAACGAAACTTAGACAAAGGAATAATCTAACTGTTGCCTAAAATGGCAGATACAAATATCATTTCTTATCACATCTGTCATAACTTGATTATTGAAGTTTAGTGTACCTTCTCTACAGCGAAGCTATACAAGAACTGTACCTAAAGTTTGAGATGGAATCCAAATCACCATAGTGTGTATAAATTTATATGCTCTTCCACCGCGAATCGAACAAGGGACCACATGCACCGAAAGCGTGTGTGCTAGTCACTAGACCAGCGAGTAGGACACCTATCATAACTGTATGAGATAATTAGGGGAGAAGAGACCGAGGAGAAACGATGGGACACGCATGACAATTGACGTTCGTCAAATAGAAAGCGTTTTGGTTTCTTATGTGTCAAAAAGGTCGATCACATAGGAAATCACTGGAATATAAATCATAAAATAAACAGAACAATATGCCATTGGCTTATTTACGTTGAAATAAAACTAATTAAATCACTGGGCTATCTACAATATGTAGGCTACTCATATAATCAAAAGAAAGGGTGCTCTAGATTTTAAAATTAGACTCGCCGACTACATAACGGTTAGTGCACTCAATTCGGTACGTGAGGTCTCGAGTACAATGTCAGATAAGAACATACACTTTTCTTTAATATATTTATTGGTAAGCGCATCTTTAAACGGACTTCCCCGACGCACATGAGTCGGGATTTCAACTATAGACCTAATAAAATGAGATTGCTTTTCTTGGTAAATCTGTATATGGATGCAAGGCTTTTTGATTCGTCTTTGACATGATTCTGTTGTCTAGTGTGATATCAAGAAAAATACTAATAGAGGTGATTACTGAGAGAAAGAGGCTCCATTAAAGATATTAATACATCAAGGCAATGGTTAATAAAATTAATTGAGTGGTCGAACAGCAATTGAATGCATATATAGGAAATAAGCAGGTATGCAATCGTAAAAAAAAATGTATAATTATGGAAAGTAGTCATTAAAATTGAGTAAAATTCACAAATAGAATGCAGAAGATACGCGAATATATGTGAATGTGGTTACGGTGGCTTAGTGGTTGGGTGCTGATTACCACAGTCAATTTTCGGTGCTAACTGGCACGTTTTTGAGCCATGGTTTTCCTTATTTACGTCGTGACTCTCACGCAAATTGTCCTCACTGCCTCAAGTGGTGACTCGAAAGCAATGACGTAACATGACTAGGAACCAAGAAGTATAAAAGAAAATGATGAATAGAATATATATGTTTTCATTTTTTCATATAAATTTTCATATTTATCTTTAATGATGCAAAATTCCTAGAGTAGTTCATCCTCTCTTCTGTATATTTGAAGCCCTAGTACAAGTACCTTTGTGCAACCTTTGATCATCACTAAATGTGTTTCTTTCTGAAACTAAAAAAATAGTATTTTCCGATCACACAATATGAAAGGATTTTGAACCTTGAATACAATTGATTGATTGATTAGGTTCGTTTTTCTGGTGAACTAACCCGCAAATCATAAGACTGATGAACCATTATGAGTTAAAAAGTTCAATTTAACTTTATCAAACAAATTAAGTACAATCATACAAAAGCAATGGAGCAAAAAAGAGGGATGCTTTATGGATTCAATCAATCATTAAAAATATTTTGAACAGTCCAAAAATTATAAGTTTCAGTTCATGAAGATTCTGGAACTGTGAGAAAAAAACACTTAGAATAAGAGATGTACTACGCCAGGTCTTGTCAAAAGTTGCATGATGTATAACATCGCAAAGATATTATGCGTCACAGCATGAGTGCAAAAATAAAAGCATGTATGGAGATATCTGTTTGCGGAATTTTTCGTTACCACAGTGAGAGGAGAAAAGGCAAAACTGTTCTTTAGGAAGAAATGTGCGAATACAAGTAGGAAAATCGCACGAATGCACGTCCTCGTACGAGTGCAGAATTTTCTAGCCAGGCGACAAGCGACATTTGTTCCAGCAAATATGAACTACTCTAGAGAATGCAACACAGTACAAGTTATTCTACCATTTCGTTTGTTGTAGAGAGTATTTTTTATCGTAAAAACAATTCTAATTAACGAAACATTTAGATCACTGCCAGAGTTGCGCCGAAATTTGTCATTTACTGAAAGAGGGTAAGGTACAGAATGCATCAATTAATTTATCCAATCCATTTAATTTAATATTTCAACATGAAAAGAATGTTAATTAAAAATAAATTATTTTTCTTAATTTTTATTTATTTTTTTATATTTTAGCACTTCAGCGTTCATATTTTTAACAAATTTTCCTCATTAAGAACATTATTTGTTTATTAACTTTCTTTCAAGCTTCTTGGTGCCCGGTTGTCTTGTCATTACATTTGAGTCACCACCTCCTGCGGCAATTCAGGAACATGTGATCATGTGCGTGGAAATTAGCACCCAAATACAACGAGAAAACTATTTGGTATAAAAATGTGATAGCCAGCACTACACGGACTATGGGGGTAGAACACTCACCTCTAGAGTGGAAGGTCCCTGTTTCAATTCCAGCTCATCCCAAGTTGATTTCGTGGTGAATGAACATCATGTGCGTGGCTCTTCTCGGGTTCTCCCTTTCCTTACATTTTCTTTATTCCACCAACTCTTTGATTATCATTCATTTCTTTCAACCCAAAATATTGTGTATAAGTTAGTCCAAGGGGGTTGAGAAGGGGCAATCGTTCACTTTTTATTCTAGAATTTCCTTTCTTACCTAAAAAAAAGTTAAATCTTAAAATACATAACGAAAATTATCTTTATTGTTTTACTTGTATTAAGTGAAAAACAGTAATGTAGAAATGTTTGATTTGTAGTGTATGAATCTATAGGTATAAAGTGAGGCACATTTGGTCAGTATTTTGCTGTTTCTCAATGTGGAACCCACTTCGTTGGCAAAAAGTACTCATTAAAATAGATTTTTTTAAAAAAAACTAATAACGATAAGCCGGAAAGCACTTCATTCAGGAGATATGGACGGTTGAATATGGATTGGTTTACTAGCATTTCATGCTAACGAATACGAAAGTTTATAAATTTATGAGTCTTGCCCCATCTTCTAAGATATTATTATTTATTGACACTTTTATTAACATGAATTACTTGACCCCCACGCTCTCTGCCCCTAAATTCTGAATGACAATTTTTCCGACCTATGCTTATTGGGGCTTTTTTATTACTAGTATTATTTTACTAAATGCGATCTGCTCACAAAGCTGTTCATAGGTATTCAGAAACACATTGTCGCTTCCCTGTTGACCGAAGTCGCACCAATTCTTAGCTTTCATATGCATGTTAATGAACGTGATTTATCCAATTATCCATATATGGCAATTACTCTAGGTCTCGGTATTGCTGTGGATCATCTCATGTATTATCTTGTTAAATTAAAAGCTTTTATAAAAGTCTCCTTACAGAGGTATTTTTGCCCAAGATATAAAGTAGCATAGTTTGGAATATTATATTTAGCATATTTCATTTCATCTGTTATAATAATAATAATAATAATAATAATAATAATAATAATAATAATAATAATAATAATAATAATTCTGAAGCCTCAATTTTCATTACAGAAAGACCACATTCTCAAAAAACAAAACAAAAAATTCCTTTGAAACAGTGAAATGCAAAGGATGATTACATGTTGCTTTATTATTATTATTAATTATTTATTATTATTATTATTATTATTATTATTATTATTATTATTATTATTATTATTATTATTATTATTATTAAGTCATACAGCACTTCATTAAGTTTAAATTTAGAAAAGATTTCTGCAAGTTTGTGTAAGAAACTGAAAAAAAAAATAGTTTAAAGCGAATATATCGAGAGTGCTTAACCCTTTCGGGACCTTATCATTTTTGGCATTTTCGTAGACTTTCAGTTAATGAATGGTTAAGACCTTGCTTTATAGAAGAAGAATGTGGCAATTTTTGGCAATTTTATGGCGTAAGTTTGGTTGCAGTGTTGCCAACGGTAGGGAAATGTAGGGATGAAAATTCACAAATATTCCCTAACTGAAATTTAAGACATTTTGAAGCTGGCACCACTGTTGCCACAATGGGCCCAGGTCACCTCAAAAAATTATTTGTTGTATCAACAACTCACAGTAAAAACGCGAAGTCGTTAGATGTTATACAAAAACAAAAAAAAAAAATCTCTGTCATCGTACATACGAAATTTTTACTCTTTTTCCGCCTCAGAAGCAAAAATCAACAGATATGAAGGTGCTGCAGCTTCCCTAATTATTCTATTGAAACTTTCTAAGATGCGTTGTGTAGGCCAGAGATGAGGCTTTCAGATAATGCTATATTTGTTCCAATGTAGGCAACAAGAGGGAAATTATAGATGGATAAGTATGATGGGTGGAACTTTTTGCCTACAATCGGGAATTAACATTTTCTGTGGTTGGAAACACTGCTGTCAGACAGACGCAAACTACTTTAAAATAAACTTTGGTATCACGCTGATATATCGCACAAAATATTATGACGATATCTAATAAACTAAGCATGTAAATAAAAAATCTCATCCTACCTTAAAAAATCACAAATAGGCGTAATCATTTGCCATAGAATTAGAGAACCTCTAACACATTTTCTATCCCCACACCAACTGGGAGTTTGCGTCCACATGGAGCACAAGCAGCAGTCCACGCTGCTTGTATGTACTACTCTTTTCCACACCAGCAGGAGAAAGTGTTTCTGAAAATAGACTTCAGAAACGCATTTAACGAGTTGACTCTATGCTCATACAGGTAAAAAACAGTTTTCCATCAATTTATCGATACGTCCATCAGTGCTACTCGCAACCGAGCAACTTATACTTAGGAGATGAAATAATCCTCTCTCAGCGTGGCGTACAACAAGGCGACCCTCTTGGCCCTGGTTTGTTCGCACTAACTTTATAATCCATCGTTAACAGTATCAATACGGAACTGAACATATGGTATTTGGATGACGGGACTATAGCTGGAGACAAGGATACAGTACTAGAGACATTAGAAATGATCCGTAGACGGGCTAAGGAGATCGTATTGCAAATGAATTTCTCCAAATGTGAGGTCAGCTTTCTCGGAGTCTCCAATGAGCAGTCTGTTTGACAAAGCTGTTCATGCTGTTCAAGCTGTTTAACGAAGCCGCGCCTGGAATTCAAAGAATTTCGACAGATGACGCCAGCTTATTAGGAGCAGCATTATCTAATGAGGCAAGACGAACAATATTAAAAGACAAAATTTCTAAATTAGAATTCTTCTTTACACGTCTTTCCTTGATTTCAGCTTACTCTGCCTTTTCCCTACTACGGGCCTCATTGTCCATGCTAAGGCTGCTATACTTTCTTCGCTGTGCTCCTTCTTGGCGGGATGCTATCTACTGGAATGCTATGACAACACCTTGAAAACCGGTCTAGAATCTATGCTGAATTGTTCACTCAACAATAACTCTTGGTTGCAGGCGTCCCCCCTGTTAACCACGGAGGTTTCGGCATTCACCGCGCCATGGATTTGGCTATTTCATCCTTTCTGTCTTCATTCTATGGCGCTAAGCCATTGATCGAGACCATTCTACAACAAGATCTTAGCCTAGTATCGGATTCGGATGTCAACGATAGCATTGCTAAGTGGTCATCTATAGTGGGATCAGATCCCCCTGATCTTGATAAGAGAGGACTACAATCCTCTTGGGACGATCCTCTTACAAATCATCACTTTTCAGCTCTACTTCAATCATCCGATAACCCAGAAGACTCCTAGCTACATCATCTTCAGAAGCAGGTGCTTGGCTCCATGCTATCCCGTCACCTTCTTTAGGATTACATCTTCCTAATGACAGTTTTCGAATTGCCAGTGCACTGCGTTTGGGAGCAGATGTTTGCGAGCAACACAGATGTCCTGCTTGTAGAAGTGTCGTAAACAAGAAGGGCCTTCATGGACTCTCCTGTGTCAATAGTGCGGGCAGACATTCACACCACTCCAACGTCAAAGACATTATCATGAGGGCATTAATTTCAGCAGGCGTTCCTTCTATATGTGAACCGTTGGGATGCAGTCGTGCAGACGACAAGAGGCCAGATGGTATGACCCTAATACCGTGGAAGAAAGGAAAAGCACTTCTAGGAATTTTACTTATCTCGACATCTTCGCTCCTTCAAATCTACATTCTTCTTCAGCACAAGCTGGCAACGTGGCTGCTCGCCGGGAAACACAAAAACAATTTACTCAACAATTATTCGTCGCAATTTACTCGACAAATATTCTATCATTTTGTCGCTATAGCTATCGAATCAGGTAGTTCATGGGGTCCCGAAGGTCTTAACTTTATAAAAGAAGTCGGTCACCGAATTTATTTATCGTCACGAGACGCTAGAGCAACCTCTTTTCTACTACAACGCATTAGTATATCAGTACAAAGAGGGAACGTTGCACCAGTTTTGGGAACGGTACCCTCTGGTAAGGAACTGGAGGAGATCTTTTCTGTGTAATCTCGGCGAAGGTTTGAAAATGCTGTTGCAAAGCTTATCACAATAATGTATATTAGTAAATAATTATATTTTAATATTCTGTAAAAATATAAATTTTACACTGTTCAAAAAAAATAAGCTTTTGTAGTTTTACCAGCAGACTTAATACAAAATAAGTTCTAAATAACAAAAAAAAAATATATATCTTTCCACTTAGAGAACAGGTCTACTGTAAACCTGTAAACCTCTACTGTACTTCCCCTAATTATCCAAGTGAAACTTTCTATGGTGTGTTGTGTAGACAAAGAAGAAGAGGCTTTCAAACAGTGTACATTTGTTCCAGTGCAGATAACAAGAGGGAAAAATGGGATATTTTCCCCCTAAAATAGGGAATTGAAATTTTCTATGGTTGGAAACACTGCTACCACACAGACGTGAACTATCTTAAAACAAACTTTGGTATCCCACTAATACATTACAGATGTATCATGTCGATATCTAAGAAACGAAGCTTGTAATTTAAATATTGATTATGGTAAATAGAAAAGTAAAAAAATCAAGGTTTAGAACCTAAATTCGAATTTTTCGTGCGTCCCCTAATCACCCAATTGTAACGATATATACTTTGTTTTGTTTAGTAAGGACCGATATTCGACTGGCGTAAGTTAACTTGCGTTCGTGTTTATAGGCACGAATTTATAATCAAATTTTGAAAATTACGATTTTAAGTTCGCTAGTAGCAACACTGATTGTGAGTTGGTCAAATTGGTCTAGAAACATTAGGCATCCATATGAGGTAGGCCTGTGTACCTGTCTCTCTAAAACAAAGGAAGTTATAATAAACTAAAAAAAAAAAAAGAAAAAAGAAAATTTGAAATTCGAAAATTCACAATTTTCTTTTCTTTGAACTTAAATTTCTGAAGGAAATTCGACATTCAGAAAAAATTACCATCAGGATAAACTATTGTCCAACAATATTTGGCATAGAGAAAATTATGCCGATATCGTAATTAGCGTTCTCCTGGTAAATATATACCTTACCAACAATATATTTTATTAACGTGTGTGAAATAATATTTGCACGATGTACCCCCATTGTTGGTGTCCAATTGGACTGGGAAACTTTTATCTTCTAGAGTAAAACTTTGCTAGCGGTATTATTTGACCGTTACACTGACGCCATCTTAAAATCAATTTTACATTCAGAGTAAAATTGTGATTGGGAAAGTAGGCGTGTAATTCCCTAATTTTTCCCACACCGGCCTTACAGAATGCTACCCCTTCATTATCAATTTCTGCCTTCTAATTATTTCTATCAATATATTGCTTTATAATTTCTGTAATTATCAGAATTGGAGTATTAAGAAAAAGTAGTACGAGAACATTTAAATTTGCAAGCCCGGCATATAGACCATGTTATTTCATGGGTATATATGGGTCTGACATTGTTCCTTATTTTAAAGTTAGAATGAGTTAAATGTATTAACTTATCAGTGGTTACGAGAACAATACAGAAGGTCGGTCCACATTTATGGAAACGAAGTGGAACCTCCAGGCAGAGCCGTAGCTAAGGGGAGCGAGCGGGGCGGTTGCCCCGGGCGCTGATAGCAATGGGGCGCCGAACGAGCAAGAAGAAAGAAAAAAGGTGTCGGAAATGAGTAAACGATGCGGCGCCCTGTAAAAGAATTGGCGCCCTATAAAATCAATATTCTTGTCAGTTTGTAAAGAAATGCATTTGTTAAAAATTTGTCTGCTCGCTCCGCTCACAACTCAAAATTTTCAATAAGAATCACAAGTTTTTACTTACTACTTAAAGAAGGTTATTATATACGATTTGTTAATGACGATGTAATATACAGGGTGTCGAGTAATGGCTTGTAGTGTACGCAGAAGCATTGCTTAGCGTAATTTGCTTAGTTAATCACTCTTTTTTATCCAATCGGATTAATCACGATGGTGAAAATGAAGGTATGAAAATCAGAGGAGTGGACAGACACACGCAAGCTGCTGTTTGTGTGGGAATATTAAAAGTGAAGGTAAACAAGGGGAATAATAAAATATTCGAAATCGTAGAGTAGGGGCTAAAAAGGACAAAACTTAATCCAACGAATTTCGTCTTTTTTAAAGACTAATCACTACCAGTGATTTTTTTTATTTCACTGACATATGAAATGCTTCCAATTCAAAGGAATTTATTGGGATCATTTTTTCCATCAACTAGTTGTATCGCCAGGCTATGTTTTCTGTGCATACGGATCAGTTGTGCTCTATTTTATCTATATACATACAGACAAAACATAAACCTGAATTTCCGTCATATTTCACAAAATATTTTTTACCGTAAAAGAACTAACTCTATGGCCTATAGAACCCGGAAGTTCAATGCCGCGTTCATAAAATCTCTCCAATGACTTCTTGTCCTTGCCCAACTGAATCCAGTTTCTACTTTGTATTCCTATTTCTGCCAGATTCGTCTTAATATTGTCCTTCCATCTGCGTCTAGGTCTTCCTAATGGATGTTTTCCGATTGGATTTCCAGTCAAAACTGTGAAACCATTCCTACTTTCTTCCATCCTAGCTACATGACCTGCCCGCTTGATCCTCCTAGATTTGATGACTAACAATGTGTGGTAAAGGGTGTAAACTATGCAGTTCCTCGCTACGAAGTTTCCTCAATTCCCGATTGCTGTTCCTCTTGGGTCCGAATATTCGTCTCAGGATTTTATTCTCAAATACTTCCAATCTGCGTTCTTCCCTTAAAGTAAGAGACTGTTTCGCAACAATACAGAACAACAGGCATGATTATCGTTCTATATATTTTGAGCCTCAAATTCCTCGACAGTATTCGCGACGGCAAAAGATTTTGAACTGAATAATAACACGAATTCCCAGCTTTCAGTCATTTAATTTCTCCGTGGATATGAATTTGGTCTGTTAATATTGATCCTAGATATTTGAAAGTATCCACTTCATCGATACTTTAATGCATCCATAATTTGCAGTATTACTATCCCAGTAAATTTCCATGTATTTAGTTTTTTTCTGCATTTACTTCCAAGTCTGCAAGCATTTAATAATGTCTCTACATTTCTTTCTATTGTTCTATCAGATTTACATCATTAGATACGCCATAACCTGGTGAATACCATTCAGCTCTAGGCACTGCTTGCTATCTTTGATTTTCCTTATAGCGTACTCCAGAATGAAATTGAATAATAATGTCGGTAACGCATCCCCTTGTTTCAGGCCATTCTCGACGAGGATGCTCGTGGACAAAAATTTTCATACTCGGACTTTACTTTGAGATTCGTTTAAACACATCTTAATTAATCTAACTAGCTTTTTCGGTATTCCATATTCTGCAAGGATGCTGTATAATATTTATCTCTTAATAGAAACGTAAGAGTTTCGAAAATCAATAAATAATTTATGTACCGGGGTATTGAATTCCCATTTCTTTTCGAGTATTTGTCGAATGGTAAATATTTGGTCCATAGATGATTGATTTCGTCCAAATCCACACTGATAATCTCCAATAATTTCATCCGCGCATGGAATCAATCTTGCTAATAAAATGTTTGAGAGAATTTTATAGGCTGTTGACACGAGAAAAATGCCTCGATAATTATTACAATCCGCTTTGTCGCCTTTCTTGTGAACTGCAACAATGATTCATTCTTTCCACTCTTGTGGTAATTCCTTCTTGTTCCAGATAAGGAGATGAATATGTGTATCTTGTTCCACAATTTTCCCCTCTAGCTAAAATTAACTCAGCCGGAATTTCGTCTATACGTGGAGATTTGTGTTTCTTTAATTTCTTTATAGCAATTTCTACTTTTGTTCGGTAGGATCTGAAATTTATGGTTCTGTTCTGCATTTCCCTTTTCCCACGAAGATTAGTTTTTGCCTGGGTGTTAAACAAATCGTCAAAGATATCTTTCCATCAATTCAAGATGCTATCTGTATAAGTAAGAATTGTTCCGTCGTCTCTCTTTAATATATACGCGCGAGGTTGATAACCTTTCTTAAATTCGTTGATGCCCTTGAATATGTCTGAATTTTTTCTTTTACTATTATCTTCAAGTTCATTAATTTAAGCTTTTAAAAAAATCGCGTTTCCCTCCTCTAAACATTTTGGAAGTTTTCCGTTTGATGTCAATGAAATTTAGTGTAGTTATATCGTTCGGATTTTGTAGCCAACACAGTTTCGCGTATTTTCTCTTCTCCGTTAGTTGTTCCTATGTATTTCCGCGTGTCCCAATTTTTCTCTTGCTGAAATTTTAATGCTCTTCCTAATTTGAACCCAAGTATCCTCAACACTACTGCACTTCGAATCTTCTAAAACCGGGAATCTATTCGAAACTTCAATCTGGTATTCCTTTCTTACCTGGCTCTCTTCTAATTCATTTAAATTAAATCTCTCCGTTTTCATACATTGAATATTTCCTTTATTCAACGATAATCTCTCTTTTATTATCGCTGCTACCAAGTAGTGATCCGTGTCACAATCAACCCCTCTAAACGACCGAACATCAATTTTGCTAGATTGTCTTCTTCTACCTTCCCTTCTTCTACCTACTAGTGTTTCTCCATCTGGCAAGGCCATGTGTATTTATGAACGTCGCGAAGGTTTCTGGATGTTCGAAAGTTCACGAAACTAACATCGTTGTCATTACTTTCCTTATGCAGACTTCGTTCCCTATAATCGGTTTGAAAATATTCTCTCGTAATACCTTAGCATTGAAATCCCCTAATAGAATTTTCAAATGGTATCGCGGGACTTGGTCGAATGCCCTACTACCAATTATTCGTAAAAACTGTCTTTTATATCGTCATCCTTGTTTTCTGTTGGGACGTGTACATTTAAAACAATAATGTCACACCACCGGCACTTAAAAGTAATAAAAGAAAGTATATCATTAACAAATTCAACCCGGTTAATTGCTGATATTAAAAGAATCGAAATTAAAATGGTATTTGTGTGGTCACATACAGAATAAAATTACAAAAGTTTACGATTATTACTGGAAATTAATGCTGTCACCAATTTCGAACATTTTAAAAGCACATAGTGTTTCTAATGTATTGAAATTTCATTTCTTACCGATAGTATGAAACGTTACCAATAGTTGTATTGTAAATTTCCGTAACTGATCTCCAAGTGGATCTGTATACCAAACAAAAGTAGTTTTGTCAAGTTTAACAAAAAGTCCAAAATACGCCTCTTGGAAACATCTCTTATTTGTAATAGAATGATCGCTTTTGGCTGTTACATTGGTCTGTTCAAGCAGCTTGATTAAAAAAAAAATCAACATAGTATAACAACAAAAGCTGCTTCTCTTATATGAAAAAAGGCAAAGTTTGGTGTGGTGAGTGTAGGAGGCGCTGAATTCTACTTCACCCCGGGCGCGGAAATCTCTGGCTACGGCTCTGCCGCCAGGGGCGCTAGAATCGCACAGACAGTAAGCACAGCAGAGCAATCAGAAACCAGTTGTATGGAGAATTCAGTAGCAGGAAGTGTAGTGCTCCGAGTATAAAACGCCTCCAAAAGTGACCCAATCCTGGGAGAGGCACATCTTTCCGACATCGGATACAGCTACAGTGCAATTGTGAAACAGTGTTCGTCCAAGGGTTTCACCATTTCCAAGAACGGTATTGCCAATGTACTCAAACCCAACAAAAATGCACAGTCAGAGGAAGCGGGTGTGCGCACAGTGGCACGAAACAACACCCCCGTCCCAAAAGTACAATGGATGTGGTTCGACAAGTGCAGAAGTTGGTGACCCAGGAGAATCCGCCGCCAAAAAAGAGACATTGCAAGGAGTGTTAGAAGATCCAAATCTACTGTGCAGACGATAATAATCAGCCAGGATTTACGCCTGCAAGTGAAGCATAGACCACGTGCTCACACACTTACAAGCCGAACACATCCTGGAACGCAGTGTCTATTGCAAACGGCTTTACGAACGGTATTTAGCGGGTGACAAGTTGAAATATGTGGTCACGTTAGACAAGGCTTGGATCTATTTATCAAACTCCAAGCGGGTTCGAATCATTTATTATCATCCAAAGGATGCCAAGGACCATACCAATTGCGTCCACACGTGCCGCGAAAGTTTTCCCCGTGGCTTCATGGTGGTTGCAGGTTTTTGCCATAAAGGGAACTTTCCCTACATAGAGTTGCACGAAATATGGAAATTGGCGGAGCATACTATCAACAACACGTTCTGGGGCCATTATACCGGCAGCATATACCGTCGTTGTACAGTGCTGAGGTGTCGAAAGTCTTCATTCATCAAGACAAAGCAGCCAGCCACACAGCTCGAATAACTGTGGCATACATGGCCCGCAAAGCGCGTGCAACTGAAATCCATGCTATTCCATATTCAGACATCCCTGTCAAGTCTCCCGACGCTGCACCAATGGACTTTTGTGCTTTCGGGTGTTTGAAGCGAGCGATTTCCTTACGTCGCCCCGCACATTTACTGGCTTGTGGAAAGTTTGCAAGGAAGAGTGGTCCAAACTTGATCAGATTTCTCTGAACAGAAGCCTACACCAATGGAAACTTCGATGTCGGGCTATAGTTTAGTCAGGATCGTCCTATCAAGCACAACCGCTGGCGGAAATACAGCTTTACGCCCTAGCGTAGGGGACACAAAATCGTTTCCATAAATGTGGATCAACCTTCTGTACTATGTGATGTGGTAGCGTAATACTGGAGAACATTGTCTTGGTGGACGAAACTTGTTAATACGAGTATTCTTACACGTAGTGTGTCCTCTATGTCTGGGGATTGTTGGTATAACGTATTTTTCTAGTGATTCTTCTTTTTATTGAGCAAGTCTTGTTACACATTGTGTACATTGTGTGGCAAGATAGGGTGACCTATGAGCTCAATACAATAAGTAGGGTATAAGTGACAACATGTAATGTAAAAAAAAAAAAAAAAAAAAAAAAACACTGTCAGAAAAATGTCAAATGAATTCTGGAAAGAGATGTGTACAGGCAAGGCACAAAGTATTCTGCCTTCCAAATCGGTGCAAGCGAGTGAGTAGATAGTCATTAAAGTAAAGCTTCTATCGCATCTTGAAGAGAAAGAGAGCTTTCTCATTACTAAGCAGTTAGAATGCAAGTCTTTGGCGTAGGAGACCTAGGTTCGATTCCCAGCGGGACTCATGGGTTCGGATTGAACGTTAAGCTGTAGACCCACATGTCATATAGCCTCGCTGCTGAAAGGGGCGTTAAACTCAAAATCAAGTCCTATATCATCGTCAAGGGAAAGAGAGGAAAGAAAGTATATGGCAAATATTTTACGTAGATAACACAATAAAATATTTATTTGCTCCTTGGTGTTCAGCTTTTAAAAACCCAATAATGTTTCGGAAACTCTTATATGGCTCAATGAGGAGTAACATCAGTGACCAACTTAGGTTCAGGCAAGTGTGCGCGCTCTTTGTGCCAAAACATCTGAATGATGACCAAAAACTTCTTCAAACGGACATTTCCCTGATCCACCTCACGCCAAAGATGATACGGTTTCAGATCTTTATCTCAGCATGTTTTTCAGTAGTATGAAAATTCACCTTACTTTTTGATATGTCTCTAAAATTTAAAAATACAAGATTTAACAATTTACTTTTAATATAAAAATTAATAAATATTAATTCATGACTGAGTTTTAGCATGTTAAAATATTAAGTTACAATATGGTATTGCATATAATTTTATTTGTGTTTCTGTAAGAAGTAAGAGTAAACTGAGATCGACCTAATTGTGTTTACAAATATGCTCGCTTTCTCTCACGTATCAGTATTGCACAAATATATTGTGTGCAAAACTGTAATAGAAAATTATGAGGTTTCACAATCAGAAGAGATTTGCAGATAGTTATATAGTAGCAATAGAACACAGTAAATATATAATTTAAAACAAATTTCTAATGTAATAAATTTCCATTGATTTATGCATGAAAGTGTCGAGTGAAAACACATAAAATTTGTATTTTTGAAAATAAAGAGGGAATAATGGAACTAAAAGAATCAGTGGAGAAGGAACATTATGTAAAAGACCACAAAAGTAAAGGAGAGAGAGAGAAAGAAAGAACGAACTAAATAATTTGAAAAAAAAAAACGACAATGAGGGTGGGAAAGGGGGCTTCAGAAGATAATACAAACATTATTATAACAAGGTATTCTAAGATATTCTTGCAATTTTCAGAAGTAAGGGGCCAGGGCCCTCCGAGCAAAATATCCTAGTTAGGCTATGCCAAATGACCCAAATATGCATTTTACTATTTAAACATTTAAACTTCCTTTCACATTAATCTTTTGTACAAAATAAACTTCATGGTTTTTAATTGTATAGCTGAGTACAAAATTATCTCTTAACGTTAATTCATTAGTTAAACTGTAAAAACCATCCCCAAGGAAATAATGAGCCTTTCAGCTTCACAGCACGTGCCGACAATGAAGTCATTTCGTGTCAGTGATTGAACATCACAAGAATCGTGTTCGTGAGTAAAGAGTTGAGGATTATCATCAGTGACTGTGATTCATGCGCACCATGAAATCTACAATCTGATCCGACTCATCATGCATGTTTTTTTTTTCTTTCTTTTTGTTCTTGTACAGGTATTGCTTTCGGTCTGTTTACTCCATAACGCAAGTCACGTGTCTATACCATTAACTTAAAAGTCTCTTAATCCAATATAGACTGTAACGTGGGAAAGTGCGGGAATTATTCTCCACCATTTTATATGTAATTAACAAAATGCTTTACTTTCTGAAATAAAAAGAATCGAGAGAGACTTGGATTAGTATTGGTTCAATAAATAATTCGAATGATACTCAGAATTTGCAAATGATTAAGATTATAAATACTTCAAAAACCGAGGTAATTATAGAAATTAGGCCTAAAATGGCATACCACCTTTTATTATTGATTTTCCTGAAAAGAGTCCGAATCCAAAGTAAATTAATTGTTGCACATATATATATCTACCGACAGTCTCAGCGCTTCAGAAGAAATATCAAAAATAATTTGCATCAAAAAATACATTTGAACTCAGTGTGCCATTTTAGGCCTATACGTGATTAAAATGGCATACTAATAATTGTTGCAGCCAAAGATATGAAATATCAGGCCCGAAATCAGCCATAGAGTTTGGGGGGGGACATGAATATGTTAGGGAGGGCCAAGTTATCAACAATTCTCTTACAAATATCTAAATTGTGTTTTTTGTATTGAGGTCTGGAGGGGCCACAAAAAGTTTTGGGGGGACAGCCCCCCTTTAGTTGCGGGCCTGTGAAATATACAATTAAAACATTTGCATTTGAATTCTAAACTACTCTACACAATATTAACTTTTCTAAATAATGTGCTGCAACTCAATAAACTATATGAGCTGTAAAAGTTTCATATTAAGATATAGTGGAAATCATTTTACGATCGATATAAGAATAAGCAAAATTAGATATTTAAAACAATGGCTAAATTGAATACAATTTATTTTAAACGAATTACATCAGCTTTACCCAACATTACACAGTTCACAAAGGTAAACTTTTGTCTTTTTTGACAATCCAGCACAGTCTGCGTGAGTCCACTTTCGACAGGTAATGCACTGAAACCGTCTTCCCCTGGCCAAGACAATGAATACAGTTCATTACAAACAATATAGACAAGGAGAATCATCATCATCATCGCTTAATACCAGCCCTTCACACTCATCCTCACATTAAAAGTGAGTTTTCTTAACTTTATCATGTTTTTCGGAGATTCATTTTCTTTTCCTCAGCTTTTTCTTTTATATCATTTAAATAGGGGCTCGCGGCAAGAAGAGTAAATTATTCTGTTCCCCTTCTTCTGTTTCTTTGTCTGGTAAGGAACACTTGGAATTGAAGAGATCTGCTCTATAGTAACGCGCTGAGGAGGTAGGGAGATAGATGTTTCTGAAGAGGACCGTGTCCACTATGTACACTTTCTTGAGCTGCTGGAGGTAATGCTTGAAAAGAGGCTTCCCGTAGTTCTTATATCAGAGGCCATAATATTACCACAGTTTGATTTTAAATAGATGTGTTTAAGCAGTTACAGATTAAATCTTTCTAATCAGATAAACGACATCTTAGCATGCATTTTACACTGACAATGTAAACTACAAGTTCGATTCTTGTCACGATTCTCGTGTCTAATTTAGATTTCAAATATGTACGTAGTTAGAAGATAGATTATTCTATTCAAATGTTAAACGTAAATCACCTTGTTATATCAATAGATAAACGTATTCTTAACGATTGCATTCTTTATTCTGAAGTACAAACATGATGTATAAGGCTTTGCGAATTTTTAAAGTATATGCCATTTTGCCCGGGAGGAAGGTATGCCATTTTACCCTTGGCACAATATTTACGTTTTATTCATTTTCACTTGTTACTCAAGATGTATTTATCGGTTTCTGCTTTAATATGTTTTTCTGTAAATATGTCGTTATCTCCAGCAGTTAGTGACTATTTATAGGAGCGCTATCGGGCTCAAGCCCCCCCGAAATAAAATTGTTATATGCACAACGTCATTATAATTTGTCGGCACCCAAAAGGAAAAATACATTATAAGTGCTTATTTACGTGTTGTGCATAGCCTCCCGAAACAAATTCCTAAATACGCCACTGGTAGCAGTAGCTTGCATATTGCTACAACACGATCTCTTAAAGAAATACACTTTCATCAACAATAAAAAAAAGATTCAACCACTTACCTTTCAAAATCATTTTCCCTTTATGCAGTGGAGAGCTCTATCGCGTCGCCATTACACAGTTTCAGTGCTAACACTGTAGTAGCTTTCAGCATAGGTGTTCTCAGCGTTGCCAAATGTACAATTCCGCTAGAATCCATCCTATGCCATTTTAGGCACAATTACTCTACAAGTACAGTAGTATGTGTTTAAAGAGAATGTGTGTCATAGTTTGGAAAAGGCAAACAACATTCTACTGGTTAACCGTGTATTTTGCTACGTATATATGTAGTACATAAATAAATGACAATTTCATTCAGCAAACTAAAAACTGTAAATTATTACTGGCTACCAACGACCAAGCCTATCCACGGGGGGCTAGGGTACCCCCCTAAAATTTTCACGGTAGGCTTGCAAATGAACTATAATATGGTGATTAACTATAATATGGTTGGGTCGGGACCCCCTAACTTCTACTGCCCCCCCTATATTTTTGGGCTGGCTACCGGCCTGCCAACGACATTTTAGTGCTACAAAAGTTCGTTGTATATAGGGTGTGGGGGGACAGATGGCGTGGGTACAGAGCGCATCACGTGACTAACATAGAAGGAATAGTCTGTTGGCCCAATCTTTCACAGTGAGAGAGAAGACGTGGTAGTAGGAAGAGTGAGAAGATATCGTCCCGGTACAACAGACACTGAAGGTACAGCACACCTTTAAAGTTGAAAATAAGTGTCAGGTAGGGGAACGTGGGGCATAACGGGGTAGGGGGGCATAACGGGGTATCGGTATTTTTCGAACTGTAATTTACTGTAATCTAGCGATAAGTACCTAAACAAGATTCTCAAGGACGAAGGGCTGTCGCGCTTGAGTAGCGTTCTTATCAGTCAAAAAGGAACAGTGCTGTGTGTCAGTTCTTTGTTTTCGTGCTGTGGCATATAAGTATTGGGATTTTTCTTTTGTCAAGATAAGGCAAGTTACTTATTGCATACTTTTAAACTATTGATATGTTGAAAGAATATTTCTTCTGTGTTTATGTGTGTTTTTGAGGTTTACGGATTGTAGATTATAACAGAGATACTCGTTGATTTAACACTACAGCTCATCTGGGGCAAAACGGGGTGGGGCAAAACGGTATTGTAACCTCCCCATTTTGCCCCATTACCCCATTATGCCCCGTAAGAGTATCGATTGTGTAGTTTACTGTCCAGCTTGAAACATGTCTTGTTAATACTGGGATTGCATAAGGTCTTGTTTGCTGTCATTTTAGGATGGTTCGCACATATAAAAGGAAATCAACGATGGAAAGTTGGGAGGAAGAAAAGATGAAGGCGGCCATCGAGAGTGTAATACGTGGTGAAATGGGATATTATAAAGTTTCCCGACAGTTCAACGTTTCCCAGACTATGCTGGAGCGGCTTTGTAACAAGGAACGAGAAAACCTTGGATCTTTCCAGAAACAAATGGGATATTTCAAGCCTGTGTTTACCTATGAACAGGAGTGCGAGTTAGTAGATTATTTAGTGAAAATGGAGAGGCGACTTTTTGGTCTAACTGGCAATGAACTGAGAGAATTAGCGTTTCAATTGGCAGAAAGAAACAAAATTCAACAATTCCCTTTCAACAAAGAAGAAAAAGGCTGGAATTGACTGGTTAAGAGGATTTATTAAGCGTCACCCTGAAATAGCACTTCGTAAACCAGAATCTACATCAGGAGCTCGCGCGATGGGGTTCAACAAGGTAGCTGTTTCCAACTTTTTTGAGTTTTTGGCTGGAGTCATTGATGAACATCATCTCTCTGCAGAAAATATTTATAGTGTAGATGAAACCGGAATAACCGTGAATCCTAAAGGACATACAAGGGTTGTCGCTGAGAAAGGGAAACGTTAAGTTGGAGTTGTAACTTCAACAGAGAGAGAGGAGAAACGGTTACTGCAGTAATTTGCTATTCAGCTGCTGGAACTTACATGCCACCTATGATGATTTACCCTAGAGCAAGGATACAGCAGGAATTTGAGATGGGCCTTTCACCTGGATCATGGGCAGAAGTTAGTGCTACTGGATGCATTACAAAAGAACTCTTTCTCAAATGGTTCAAGAAATTCCTAATGTTTTCAGGAGTGTCTACAAGTAAACCTGTTCTTCGTCTTCTGGATGGTCATAGCGCACACACTAAAAACTTGGACTTAATTGACATGGAAAGAGAAAATGAAGTAGTTTTGCTTTGTCTGCCTCCTCATTACTTTCACCGACTTCAACCCCTTGACGTCGGCTTTATGAGGCCACTCAGCAAGTTCTATGAAGATGAGGTTAGAAAATGGATTAGAACCAATTACCCAAAAGTTGTTATATATAAGGTTCGAATACGCAGTTTTGTTTAAGTTTTTCATGCTCAACTTCAAAATCTGTTTATGTTGATTTGATGTCAGGAAATATTAAGATTTAACTGACAATAATTCGATGTAATCTGCATAAACTTTGTAGTACAATTCCTAATGATCACATTTTTTATATTTTTCTTAATAATGCCTAATTCAGAATGTACCTTATACTTTTTGAAGTAATTATCAGCATTTTTTTTAAAAAAAGAGTACTCATCTTCTGTTATATTTGATTATTGACTCTAATAAATATTTCATAAAATTCAAGTTGTGTTGTATAATAGTAATCATATATTGTTGTTTTATAATGATAAGTCTATATTAGAGCTGGATATTATAGATGTAATAGTGTACGGGGCAGTATGGGGTAGGGGCATAATGGGGTTGACTGAAATCCCATGTTCCATTATGCCCCACGTAGGGGGCATAATGGGGATAAGAGCCATTTTTAGAATAAGCTAAGCAAAAAGGTCCAAAACAATATTTTTGAAAGGATTTGCTGGTTGAAATATTACAAGAAATGTCCAATGTGTCTACCACAAAAAAATTACTGCAATTGAGATATTGGTTACCAATTTAGAAAAGCAAATATCTTAGCTTCCCCATTATGCCCCACGTTCCCCTACGTGAAATATTTTTATCGCTACTATTTTCTGTACCGTATGAATCTTATTTCCTCAACAATTAAGACAATTTCAAGTATGTGTTTAGGAACTTGTTGACTATTCTTTTGTAGTTGCTGTGTACGATCAAGTAGGTTCATCCTATTGGCGAGCTTTCATTGCCACGTAGTGGAGTAAGATGATGCAGTTTAGGGTGGGACAGATGACGCACATTTATGTTTTTTAATCGTCATAACTTCGCGTATACCTTGCCACGCTCTGATATTCACTATTTCAGTTCTAAAACTATATTCTCTAGCTGCTCTACGCTCCTATCACCTACGAAATTATGTATTCAAAAATGCATTAGGGCTATGTAGATACATGTGAATGATGTATGAAAAAATACACACTGTAACCAATAACCGTGAAAATAAGTGCCTCCTACCATGAAAAATATACGGTTTACCGTTTTTTCTAAAATAATGATAGGAGACCGTTTTCCTATCAGATACTTGTGTCGGGCATGCGCATTGGAGAGAAAAAGCACATGTTCGAAGCGAGGATTCATGGCGCGTAGGTTCGGATGTGTTGTGCTTTGTTTTGTTTCGTTCCATTCTTTTGTTTGTTTGTTTGTTTGTTTAGTGTGTGGTTTTCTGGTGTGATATATGCTGTTGAAGATATCCTGGAAATTCAACATTAAGCAAGGTAATGTATGGGAAAGCACCATGTTAATATTTGAACTTTGTTCGGTGACAAACAAAACTTTAGTTGGCTATTGTGGCAAGCAGGTCGCTCCAAAGTGCAACGATTCGAAACCAAGAAGCTGCTGGATGTATAAACTAAAGTCTTATGATAATGTAGCCAACTACGAGTGGTAGTGAAGCTAGAATTAGAATCACAATGTTGAAATACTTAAAAAAAAGAAAAAGAAAAAAAGAAAGAAAGAAAGAAAAAAGAAAGAAAAAATTAGAAAAAGTGCTTCATAGTTTACCGTACTTAGTACAACATTACATAAATTGTGTTGGATCAACTGGAATTTTTCATGTTACAGAAATAAAAGTATACTGTCACTCCTGTGTGCCCGAAGGAGGGGCAGGGGGTCGCTTCCCTAGTTAATGAAAACGTATTAAATTTCTCAATACAAATAAAAAATATCAAATGTAATAGGGTATATAGTAACCAGGAGATGAGTCCCCTAGAAAATTTTCATCGGGCGCCCATGCTGTCATTATTTTTTCTGGATAAATGAATTGTTAGATTTGAAAAATATTTCTGTAAATGTTTTTATCTTTAATTTTGTTCTGAGTACCTATAATCTGTTCTGGAGTCTTGTTAATACGTTTGAGCGTTTAATAAATATGCAAAAGTTCGATACTCTGTAAGTTTGGTGACTTTTTTTTTTTTTTTTTTTTTTTTGAGCATTGATGCCACTGTTACATAATTATGAAAACACGTATTTATTAATTTGGGATAGCGGATACTGGATACTGTAGGCAGTGTTGTGAGAAGTCATATGGTTTTACACTTGTTTAGTCGTAGTTCTGGTCATTCTAAGCTATGTTGTCGGGTGCCTGCTTGGTTATCTGAAACCGTAATAATGCGACTAATTGAATAAATCGCTGATTAGAATATTTGAGGTCTATTAGTCTACTGGTACTCATAGCGAAAATACATGCATGAATATCTTAAAAGGACATGGATGTTTGTTCCAACTACATTTTCAAAGCGTGCGAAAACTCAGCTACAAAATTCAAGTAGTAGTTTATTATTATTATTATTATTATTTGTATGTAATACCGAATCCTCTTCTGGTGTTTTGTTCAATACATGACAAAATTGGTAATTTTGAAAAGAAAAAGCAATGTATGTTCAAGATGATATCAGAACAATTTTATTCTTATGGATATTATGCACGTCGTAGGTGCAACGCTTCTTTCGTTCACTTTTGTGTTTTCTTTAGTTAAGTAGTCTTTAACACCAGTAAACCAGCGTGCACTCTAGTTGCATCCATGCAGGAAAAAAATATTGCTAGCTAGTGTGTGTACTGATACAGTTTCCAGCAATTGGATGAAACTTGGGTCAATGTATATTGCCCAGCAAGAATTCTTACTGGATCTAGCAAGAGGATACGCTGGACCGGCAAGGACCTCTAGATAGGGAATCGGTGTGATAATTACCGTAAATCTTGTACGGTAATAACTAGGGCCCGGATAAATATTTAATTACATATTTTTGTAGGGGCTATATTTTTATACCAAATCAGTGTAATAATGTCATTTGTGACCCATAGTGCCTAAAAACACCCATTTGAAAGTACATATATTTACATATTTTACACTTATGTACATATAATTACATATTTTACTCATGAGCACATAATTTTACATATTTCTTGATATTTTCATGTTTTATAGAAATTTTTCATACAAAAACTGTTCAACAATAGAGTGAAAAGAAGAAAACACTCTCCTCTCTTTGAATTTAAAGTGCTTTCTTTATTTTTAATTTTTAGTTTTTATTTATTTATTTATTTATTTATTTATTTATTTATTTATTTATTTATTTATTGTTTCACTGCGTTACACCCTTTTAAAATAGTATTGAAGCATAGTTTGGCGGATTGATAGGGAGAGTTGTACACAACCTGATTTGATTAGCAATCTTACACTCTCGGTCGCGGTAGTAGCGCTCACATCCTTACGTGAGATTAATAATTCAATCGAATTACTATCGCAACGCAGTTTTACGATTGCCTATCGTGTTGTTATCGCAAACTCGCCCCACTAATATTTTCCTTCGGCGAAAAATATTAAATCAGATGGGGAAGTTTGCATTCACGCAATTCGTAACACTGAACTCTTGATTGACAAAAGTGAAGCGCCTGCCGCCACAACGCATGCCGTAGGGAAAGTGTGAGTTATTTTATCGAATATTTAATCTCCTGTGCTGTCAGCAAATCCTGTTTCCAAGATGCCAAAGGACAAAACCCCGTTGTCAATAAGATTTAAGTATTTCACGGAAGAGTTTGAGCATTTTTTTCACCGATGGAAAAGTGCTTTATTGCCAAGTTTGTGAGAAGGGTGTCTCATGCGCTCAACGTTCCCAAGTTGTGCAACACATATCCACATCACGCCATCAGACCCGAGCTTCAAAACCTAAACCACAAAGGCAGTTGCTAGTAACTGAATCTCAAACTCAAAGTAGTTCAGGGCCACGGAAGTCTCAGTTTTCAAGTGATCTGTGCCGTGCTATGGTATGTGCTGATATCCCTATTTGGAAACTAAACAATACAGAACTTCGTGAATTTCTGCAACAATGCACACACGAAATAGTTCCAGATGAATCTAGAAGCAGAAAGCATTACGTGCCTGATTTATATGTGGATACAATGAACTCTATTCCTGGGGAAATCGGTGATGGTTTTACTTGGGTCGCAATTTATGAAACAACTGATGTAGAGGGTCGACATGTTGGTAATGTTGTAATAGGTTTGTTGAAAGATATGAAGTCAGCAAGCCTATCCTGTTAACTAGTAATTTGTTGCCGCGATGCAACCATCAAGCCATTGCAAAACTCTTTAATGATGCTATGGGACTTTTGTGGCCTGATGGTATCAAGCATAACAATGTCTTCCCTCTAGTGACTGATGCAGCACCGTACCTATGCAGAGTTGCAGAAGCGTTGCAAGTATTGTATCCGAAGCTGTTACATCTAACTTGTCTTGCTATTTTATCGTGTTGCAGAATGTGTGCGTTCTAGATTTCCACATGTAGATGCATTAATTTCAAATACAAAGAAGGCATTTTTGAAGGCTCCCAGTAGAGTTGAGAAATTTAAAGAACTGTTCCCTGAACTACCTCCTCCTCCTCAGCCGGTACTAACGAGGTGGGGAAGCTGGATTGATGCTGTGTGTTACTATGCTACGAACTTTGATGCAGTGAAACAAGCGTTACAATATTTTGATTCTGAAGATGCATCTTCCATAGAAATAGCGAAACAAATGTTTGATGACGGGTGATGACGGGAAGCTGAAGCATGGTATTGCCTACATTCAGAGCAATTTTTCGTGTCTCAGTAATACTATTGAATCCTTGGTGAAATCATCATCTAGCCTTTCAGACAATCTTGAAATTGTTAGCTCAACAGTTGTTTCTCTGGTAGGTGCGAAAGGATCAGTAGGGGATGCAGTGAATAAGAAGATAGCTTTCGTTTTGGAGAAAAGTCCAGGGTATAACACAATAAAGTGCTATTAGTGGAGTGTCAAATGAAGCTAAATCCGATGTCGTGGCTATTGAATACACACCTTCTGATTTGTACAAGTTTAAGTATGCACCAATTACTTCATGTGATGTTGAACGATCGTTTAGTCAATACAAAGCTCTGTTGCGTGATAACAGGAGAGGTTTTGTGTTTGAAAATTTGAAACACATTTTCGTTCCTTACTGTTACAGAGATTGTCTGTTGAAATAGTGAAAAGACTAATTAAGAATGTTTTGTTCTTCACGATATTTTTTACTAAAATGTTTTGAGTGTGTAATGTACGGCAAGGTTCTATAACGCTGCATGCCCATTAGAAGTACAATGGCATAAACAAAGTTTTCGTAAAAATTCCTTCCTAAATAAGGTTAATTAAGGTTAATTAGAGATTACAGAGGTTAGGCTATGTTAGGTTAGGTTAGTATCTATTGTACAGGTAGGCGGGCCAGTGTTCTAGAATTCTCCCGTAATGTATAGTTGAACGATCTTTGGATGATTTCTGAAAGTATAAATATGCAACAAGACTTTGTGTGAAGTGAAACAACCATTTAGTGCATAGAAACTCTTTTATACGCGATAACAAGATAAGTTTTCTGACTGAAAATTTGAAACTCATTCTGTTTCTTAGTGTTGCGGAGATCATGCTGGAAAAGTAACAGGTAGTAAACATTGTAATTGAATAAATAGTGTATTTACCACATTAAATGTAGAAAACGTAATAGAAATTGCTGGTATTTTCATTTTACATATTTTGCTCTTTTGGAAGGGTTTTATTACATATTTTTGAGATTTTATGTGCATATATATGTACATATTTTCATTGTTTTTAGTACATAATTATCCGGGCCCTAGTAATAACATACCTGTGCTTTTTTTTAAAAAAAAAAACGATCCCTAAATTTTACGGTAAATTACCGTAAAATATACGGTACCAAATTTGCTTCTAAACACGGTCAATATTATTTTGCTTCTAAATATACGGTCTGCCGTTTTTATGAAAAAACGGTGGTCCGTAAAATTTAGGGTAATCGGATGGCAGCGAAAGTTGACGGTAATCGGTCAGTAAATTTAAGGCGAAATTTTTTACAGTGCAGAAGATAATGTAAAAATATGTATTGACAATAAGAGTAACTATCTGTCTTGTTCTTTAACTCTAGAAAGTCTAGTGAGCTATTTTGCAACCCGTGCTCTCAATCGGGTCGGGTCAATTTGAGTTGAAAGTCGGCTCCAACCTTGGTTTTTCAGCAACTATTTAACATTGGCAATGTTTTAAATTGAATTTCTAGAAACCGAAAATCGATTTCGAAAACTTTCTGGTGGTGTGCTTTTTCCCCTTTTTTCGTAAGTTGTAATAGCACTGTTCAACACACTATGTAGCTCCTGTCTTTCGAAATAAGTAGTATTGCGCAACGGAAAACTTCTATTTGACAGGGATCGTAAGAACACGCATCTGTAGATTATTTCATTCCGGATTCGTTGATATCGAGTGTGACACGTTGGATTGGGACTTAAAGACGACATACTGGAGCCATCATCCAGAGGGCAGCATGATACGTTATTAGCAAATTATTAACAATAATCTTAATAGAAAATAACCAGAATTTAGAATATGATTGATATTATATTATTAACAAACTAATAGTAACACAAGTAGCAGATACAAAAGGAAAAGAACATGAAAATAAAGACTTCTGATAATTTTCTTGGTTATCAACGTCTTCGATAGATATCTTCTATGATGAATCTCAGTTTTGTATAAAATTCCCATACTTCTTATTTAATTTGTGAATACTAATAGGAAAAAAAATTAAAAGGAAGATTATGTGAGGTTAGATTTCATAACATGATACATAACAACATCAGCAGCAGTAGTTGAAGTAGGATGGTAGATATTATTCTTAGTAACAGAAGTGCGATGATGAGTGATTATAAGTTTATCGTTGTTGATCCAAGTGGGCTATTAAAGTCGATAGCGAACAAAAAATACGATGGCAGAACAATAATATACACATAGTTAGTAAATCAGTTCCTATTCTCCCTAAGTTAATAGGCGTGACTATCTCCACGAAACACAAAATACAATAAATATCTACTATTCATACAATATGCGATATGCCTCTGCGGTCATATCAAAGTAATTCATTTGTATTTCATATTTACTATGTAATATTTAACTTCACCTTTAATACATTTTTAAAATTCGAAGAAGACATATTTGTGTTCTATCTAGATAGCCTTAAAATCTGGAGAATAACTATGAAATTCCTCGATAGATATATATTCGCTTCGATACCCATGAATCACCGCAGCACATCCAATATTCTTGACCTGATATACATCGCAAAAATCCAGGTAAAAGAAAGATGTATTTAATGATAATCAGAAAACTTACCATCATTTCAAAATACATACTGCAATAATTATCGAAATACGGAAATTTTGTCAACTATTATTGCATATTTAGTACTGATAATTTTGACAGACTTGTTCATATGAAGATTAAATCATATCTGAAGGCTTCGGTGGTGTTGAGGGAATAGGACCCTCAAGCCTAAAACAAATTAAGCCATCATTTTGTTTGTCATATCTTTCTATTACAAAAAATACTTAATTCTTACTCAGGCAATGTTATCTGGTTCACTTCACACTGAAGATAGAATTTCTCCAATAATAGAATTCTCCTTTGTCTGAACAAATTTTATAAATTATGTTGAAGTTTGATAATTCCAAACTACAATACGTATTTAATTTATAACAGAATAATATTTTCTTTTTTTTCACTTCCGAGAATAAGTTTCTTCAAGAGTGTTCATGGTCTATTTACAATGATGTTTTCAAATTAACTTAAGTACAGATATATAATCTGGGTACTACTGATAAAATTAATTAAACAATATAAATTTCTCAACTGTTTTACAACAAACTTTCATAACATTAAAATGAACTGCGGATTGCACATCAAGCCATAGAATTAACTGTTGTATCGCACATAGTGGAGCACTACAAAGTGTTTATTTTCGTACTTAATGCACTTTAGTCGCTGAAAGAAACCCTCGTAGCCACACAGTAAAAAATGGTTGTGTTAATTCAACTCAATTTTAACACAGGGCAGTGGTTCCAGCGTGACTACCACTATGCAGTGTTAATTCAGCACAGACCTAGAGGTGTTGACGCTTAACACAGGGGGTGTGTTACGTTTTTAACACATAACGGTGTTGAGCGGTGTTAAATTTGGATCTGTGTTAGTATTTTCGGTGTTGATTCGACACAATGTCAGGGTCGATAGTGTGGGGAAAAGTGTTGAGTGTTACTTGTGACGGTGTTGCACCAACACGAAAATGTAACACAGTGTGCAGTGTGTTAATTATTTTGTGTTAATTTTACACCATGTCAAGTATCAATATAACACAGTCCCTGTGCTATTTCAACATCATTTTATTATTATTTCAACACACAATCTGTCATAATTCAAGGTCAAAACCGTATAAATAATACCGTTTTGGTGTTAACCAACACTCTCTGTGTTAAAATTCAAGCTCAGACCACCAGATTAACACTGTTTTTGGTGTTAATGCGACTCCACTTCTGTGTTACTACGACATCTATTTATGTGTTGAAATAACTCCGTGTGCGGTGTTGATGTAACTATTTTTCTGTGTTGGAAAAGCTTGTGGTGTGCATGCTTACATTCTACGATGAATACTAAACTACAGAACACTTCATTCCGAAAATCTTCATAAACTTTTTTGTCATTCTCTCCAACATTTATTGTGAAGTATTGCTTGATGGTGCGAAACACAACCTTCACCAACTTGTTCAAGTATGATAGGAAATTCTTACCTATATCTTTATAGTATGTTTGTCTCTTAATGGTGTTTCTAGTTGTTTTCCGTCATGTTTGAAACACAGTCCCTGATTGACTGGTGTGCTCTAGAGCAGTGCAGAAGTGACACAGTAATACGGTGTTGTTTCTCGCTGTTGACATATTTCTTCAGAAACATTATGTAAAACAATTTAGAACATATTGCGCAGTTTACACATTAAAATGTTGTGAAACCTGGATTTGCTTAAGTTTCTTTCTACTGTGTTTGTCTGTAGCTTCAGTACTTAAGCCTTTATAGAAACATATTTGGCAATCACGCAATAAACAACACCAAATATTCTACACTTGTGTTAATTTAACACACAAGCTGCGTCATTTCAACTACCAGCATTTGACACACAACTCCAAATGGAGAGTGAGATGTTCTAACCATCTGTTTGTGTTATATTTTAACATAATTGTGTTAACACATAGGCATGTCGTTGAAATAACACAACGATTTTTTACAATTAGGGATGCGCATGAAACAAGATTTGTGGCTGTCTCGTCTCGAAAATGTGCTGTAAAAGTGATGTCTCGACTCGAAAAATGTATATTTCTTTATTGGAAGAGCCGTGTCTCGATTCGAATTTTGTCAGGAAAATCCTGTCTCGACTTGTCTCGTGCGCATCCCTATTTACAATGCACTTTCTTTTGTAAAATGAGGGGAGCATACAAGTGATTAAACAAATAAATTTTTAAAAATGCATGTAAGAGAATCGAAATATAAGCGTTAGGGGGGAAATATAAGCGAAAAGATAGCTAATGTAAGAGAATCATTATTATAGAAACAAACTTTCCCGACAAAGAGAGACATTATTAGGCCTTTTCTTTCACTCTCTAATTTTAGGAGTGGACTTTGGCCAAACAAAGATATTATCATCTTTTGTATTCCAAGTCTTACAACCCATTACCTTCAACCCTTGGACCGCTCTTTCTTTAACTCTTTGAAGATGTATATCTATCAGGCTTGTCAATCTCGAATGTTAACCAGTAGCGTAGCTAGAATATTTTTTAGCGGGGGCCGACAAAGGTCCCAAGAAAATTTTGAGGGGGCCATTTCCAATGAATTAAAAACTTGATTCACATAAATTATACAGTGAAACCTGTCTATGTTGGCCACCATCGGTTCCATTGAAAAGTAGCCAACTTAGACAGGTGGCCAACTTACAGAAGTGTGATTGGTGTATTTTTAGAATAGAACTTCTAACATTACTTGATTGTAAAATTTTAATAAGCACGATAGCTACTTTTAAATAATGTATATCGAGTAACCATAACAATACACAGTACTAGAAAAAATACTAGAGTATATTTAACATAGTATTTTATGGTTGTTCGTGTGATTGTGTTTTCCATCCGAATAATTCAGTAAAAACTAGTCTGGTACACTGAATTATGAGGATGGAAAACACACACAAACAACCATAAAATTGAAACATATGTATGCAGCAGAGCCCTGCAAACCCAGGCCCGACCCGAATGGATCTTAATTCTGTGCCCGGCTCGACCCGGCCCGGCCCGGCCCGGCCCGAATCTCGAGCGGGCTCTAACCGGGCCGGGCACATTTCGGGCCGAGCCGGGCCGGGCACAAATCGGGCCGAAACGGGCCGAGCACAAATCGGGCCGAAACGGGCCGAGCCGGGCCGGCCCGACTCGGCCCGAACACTGTGAAAGACGGATCGGAAACTAATGTTGGCAGCCTGTGTTAATCGTAATGTGTTTGGCATGGGCGGCGATTAGGGGGGGCAAAGGGGGGCAGTTGCCCCCGCACTTTTTTGAAGTAACCAATTAATGTATATAGTTTCATTTGAAAATGTAACGATTTTGTATGTGTTACTGATTAATAGGAAAAAATGCTGCCATATAATATTTGCTGTTGCGTGAATACGTATTGGTTGTCTTCCCGTGGAGTAAAGAAAGCTACAGTAATTGCGTTTTAATCGCCACAGAAAATAACCCCAAAAAATAACCTATTGGAGCACAATTTCAGCATACTTTCATTTCTTCTTACAAGGGCTCGATATGTTAGTGAGCCGCTTTGAAGCTAATCGAAAGAACATTATGCAAAAAAGTAGGGCCTATTTCACAAGTTATTCTTTAATTGCACAAAAATTGACAGTTCCTAAAATGTCTTTTCTTCTTTCTAAAGTAAGGAATATCGATTAAAAAGAGCGTGATAAGAAACAACTTCTACCTTTTCCATTGTTTTGTAGTGTAATATACGAGTGAAATGTTGTGTTTAAGGATGTTCAAGTGTATATACAATAAAATTTAGTAAATTGAACATAATTCTAGGTTTTAAGTTTATTTTGTATAACTGAAGTGTGGATTGATTCTAAGTATTGTTGTGTTTTGATGTGTTCCAAGAAAGTGAAAACTGCACCTAATGGCAACGAACATATTTCAAGAAGTTGCAAAAGCAAATATTTCTTTAAATGTCTTTAAATGCTTGTAGTATTTACTGCCTTTCATTTTCTAAGAGTAATAACATACATTTAATAGCATGTGTGGAATTAAATATTAAGGTTTTCATTAATCCTCAGTTTCAATATAACTTTTGCAAAACAAGCATCATTATTCATTACTATGATTAATATTATCCTTTCTATTTATTTGTTTTGCAAATTTATTAAATAATCTGATCACACAATTTTCCAGACAGAATTTTAAGATGTTCATGAGCAAGGAATCAAATCTCTTCTTACACTTTCGTTGTTTAAGAATACAAAGGGCTAGTATCTACTTGCGTTGTTCTTCTCAATTTACTTAATAAACTATTATATACAATATACGGTATTTTAACTGAAAATATAGTATCCTATTAGTTATACAACCTTTCGTCAAACAAAATGTTAGAAACAACCAGGAAAACTGACATTTATATACAAATATTCAGATCATGTCTTGCCCCCTCACTTTTAACGTCCACCCGCCGCCACTATTATTATTATTATTATTATTATTATTATTATTATTATTATTATTATTATTATTATTATTATTATTATTATTATTACTTCTACTACTACAACTGCTACGAGCGTCAGAGTTGACATGTCTGGTGGTACATACTTTACAATCTAAGTACAGAAAAAATCGAAGAAATACTAGTTATTATGGCCAGTCTGCGTAGTCTGGCCAGTAGAATGCATTCACATCTGGTGCTAGAGGTCGTCGGATCGATCCCTCCTCGTGTTATGTGAGCTTTGTGGTGGACAAACATCGTGAGCGTGGGAGTTTTTGGATTAGCCCGTTTTCGTCCACTGTCTTCATTCCACCAATTCATCCATCAACATCCATACGTCTTGAGCCGTAATTGCCTAAAGAACATATGAGAAAGTCAAGTCCTTGACCTACTAATTAGAATTTGTTCCGCTACCATTAGACCACGGAGACCGAAACCATGAACTGGCGTGTTCATAAGATTAGCGCAATTTGTAGTAATGTTCAATTAGCACGGCAGATTCCATATCATATTACATGTTCCTGTATTCTTTATAATTCGATGCTACAATAATAATAACAAAAAACAATGATCAAACAAATCACCCAGACCCCAGGATCGATGAAGTGTTCCTGGAACGGTGCGTAACAAGTAAATAACAGAGCTATATGACGGAATGCGAGGCAGTAAATCAAAACAAAATCCACACATATCATTGTTGATCAAAAAATACCTCAAAAGTCCCCTGAATGAAAAATGTATAGATATCAGCTATCAAAAATGTCTCTTAACATCACATATAATAGAAGGGATAGTTGATATTAAGAAAATGAAAATATAAGGTTTCCTAAGAAACCAATAGTGCAAAATGAACATCGCTTTAATGTATGTCCTTGTACGCATCGAATAGCACGGAAACAGATTCAACAGTTTCAGGCTTTAGAGCATTTCTCCGTTCCTGAGTACTAAAATCTCTTTCAGTAGACGCACTAGAAGCAGGGATGACGAGATACTGACGCGTTAATTTATACAATTTTGGTAATGTTTGTTCTTGTTGCTTCCACCACTGCAGTATATCTAGTTCTCTTACACATGATGACATGTTGAGGTAGATGTCTACTTCATCATCAAATTCACCAGAGACTGAATGTCTATCTTCCCAATCCATTAGTTTATTCTTCTTGGTAGGTGGTTCCAAGTTATGCCAACTAGCCTAAAGGAGACGATGATGAGAAATAAATGAAATAGTGGAGTAAATAAAGTGGAAGGAAACAGGAGAACGCCGCGAACCCCCCACACGGTGTTTGTCCACCACAAAGTTCATTTGGCGAGAGCTCGGATCAAACCAGGGACCCCATACACCAGAGATGAACGCTCAACCACTGAGCCACCGTTCCAGGAACACCTAATCGACCCTGGCGATTTGGTTATTTATTTGATCATTATATTTTGTTATATTTGTAGCATCATACTATAAACAATACATGAACATGTAACACCATTCGATATTTGCCTTGCTAATTGAACATTACTACAAATTGCACTAATCTTATGAGCACGCCAGTTTATGGTTTTGCCCTCCGTGGTCCAATGGTAGCGTACCAAATTCTACTTACTAGGTCAAGTACTTGACTTTATCATACGTTCTTTAGGTAACTACGGCTCAGGCTGAATGGATGATGATAGGATGAATTGGTGGAAAGAAAACAGTGGGGGGAAGCGGGACCACCCCAGAAACTCCCATGCACACGATGTTTGTCCACAACAAAGCTCACATAGCATGAGCAGGGATTGATCCGACGACCTCTAGCACCAGATGTGAGTGTTTTTTTTATTGAGCCACTATTCTCCCTCGTAGATCAAGCATCGGTTCACATTCTACGCAGACCGGCCATAATAACTAGCATTTCTCAATTTTATTCTGTACTTAGAAGGTAAATTCGGTACCACCAGACATGTCAACTCTGACGCGAAGTCGTAGCACTTGTAGTAGTATTAGCAGTGGTCGTAGTAGTAATAGTAGAAGTAGTAATAGTAGTAGTAGAAGTAGTAATAGTAATAGTATTACCAGTACATCACAGTCTTGAATAAAGAGTCAGTTTCCCAAACACATTACGATTAACATAGGCTGACAGTAAGACCGTACAAACACGGCAAAAATAGAGGTAGTGGAGGACATTTAAAAAACAAATAGGCTGACAACATTAGTTTCCGAACCGTCTTTCAGAGCATCGGGCCGAGCCGGGCCGGCCCGGCTCGGCCCGATTCGGCCCGAAATGTGCCCGGCCCGGTTAGGGCCCGGTCCAGTTTGATATTACTTGAAACGGGTCGGGCCGGGCCGGGCCGGGCACCGGGCCGAACCGGGCGCGCCCGGCCCGTGCAGGGCTCTGGTATGCAGTTTAGAAATTGGTATTGTAGCACACTGAGTTATTCAGATTGAAAACAAGAAAAGCAAAATTATAAATTCGATAATTTATATGCAGTTTATATAATTTTTTGGGGCAGGGACAAGTATTTTCTGTAGATACCTTTCGAAAAGTAACAAATAAGTTATTAATAACAAATTTATTCATTTATTCATGGTGGTTCATTCTAGACGTATGTCTTTTATTCTTTTTTTTTTTTTTTTTTTTTTTGCACATATGCACATTCTAATTTTATAGTAACTACCTCTTGTTATTGAGCTACAAGTGTTTCCCTTGGAACGAATGATGTTTCGAGAAAATCTTAAGGGAATTCATATCTCAAAACCTCCGCCACTTTTCGACAAGCAGTCAGATACCAATAAATGACAATTAGATAGTTAGCTTTAACCTTGAGAATTTTTCGGAATTACTAAAGCTCCCCACTGATGAAAGGAGCCGATATAGCTAATGGTTTTACCAAAACAGTTACGTACAACCATTTCCTGAATTCCTGTACTTGATTTTTCTTATTCGCATCTTCCTTCACCACCCCTTTGTAGTTTTCTGGTCATTGACCTCCAAGTACAAATCGTGGGAGTCTATGCTTCTCTGTCTCCAGTAACAAACACATCACATTTTGCTCTCATACGGGAATACGAAAGAGTTAAGAAAAATAACAAAACGATATCTTGCGTAGCCAAGATATGCAGATAAATTTATCATTATCAACATAGGATAAACATTGTTTCAATGAGGCCAACTTCCAAGATAGACAGGTGGCCAGCTTACAGAGTAATAAGTAGCGAATGCCTTCTGGAAAAATGCAGGTTCAAGACGAACCAGGCCAAGATAAGCAGGTGGTCAACTTAGAGAGATGGCCAAGTTGACAGGTTTTACTGTATATATATATACAGGGTGCGGCAGCGTTCATAGTAGGATATTAAAAACACACCATCAGGCAGTAACTGTAATTTATTTATTACCTCTTATGTCAATTAATAGTTAAAGGCAGTGCTGGGTAAGTTACTTGTAAAAATGTAACGCGTTACAAGTTACTTTATTTTCTCTTAAAATGTAACGCGTTAGTAACGCGTTACTTGCCCCCAAAAAGTAACTGTTACTTTACTTCGAAAGTAACGCGTTACTTTTAGGTCCGAAACTTTAAAAATGTGAAAAAAATAAATAAATAAATAAATAAATAAATAAATAATAATAATAATAATAATAATAATAATAATAATAATAATAATAATACACGTTCTGAATCGCTTTATGTAAATGCAAGAACAAATTTTTACTTGATATATGAACATTTTCATGTAATGTAACCTTGATAAAATGCCATACTGCGTTACTCGTAGAGATGGACACGAGCAAGTTCGAGCGAGTTTTCTTTGACACTCGATTCGACTGGAAACAGACATCTTTGAGCTCGCCCGAGAACTCGACTCTAAAAATTTCCTCCAACTCGACTCGAGCCAAATCCGATGTGTAGTTTCGAGTACATTTTTCAAGTATATTACATAGACAGTATAATTATTATCAATGACACTACTACTACTACAACTTTTATTATTATTATTATTATTATTATTATTATTATTATTATTATTATTATTATTATTATTATTATTATTATTATTATTATTTATAACAACACTTTATATAAAAAGAAAGATAGGCGGTTTGTATTTGAATACTAAAAAACTAGTTGATTGCCAACCTCGGTAGTCGTGAAGTCTAGGAGTCAAGGACATTGTTCACGAGCTTCTGAATTTGGGTTGAGGGTCTAGGGTACTGGCCAAATATCTTCAAAACTGCTCGGCTCGGGTTTAGAATTGTCAACGACTCGAGCAGCTCGACTCACAGCTCATTCACTATCGACCCGAACCAAGAAGTAAGTCGAGCTAACAGCTCACCCAACCGACTCGGCTAGAGCCCTTAGCTCAGTTGAGCCGAACCGAGCAAATGGCTCATCCCTACCAAGCAAGCTCCAGCCGATGGTTCACCCCAAGTGAGCCGGCTCGAGCCATCTTCTCAGTTGATCCAAGCCGAACTGAGCTTGTTATAAAAAATCTCTTGTGGTCTCGTTATCGAGACGAGAAAGATGCGAGCAGTGTCCCCTCTCGTGAGCAACATTAAAAGTATTCCATGGCTTTCGTTTTCCAGTGTAATCAGGCCATGAAAACGAACGTGCAATTTATCAAACTCGACTGGACTCGAAACTCGACGCGAAAAACTGAATCGACTCGAGGATATTACCCTTGACCTGACTCGAAACTCGACTTGAATTCGAGTCGAGTCGAGTTTTAGCTTGACTCGTGTTCATCCCTATGCGTTAGAAAAAACGGTTGCTTATTCTTATTCTGCTAAACTAATTATATAATAATAGCAATGTTGTTATGTAAAATTAAAAATAAAGAATATAGAGAAACATTACACTACTCTATAACCAACGGGACTCTAGGATAAGCAAACTGATCTGAAAGAACTCCAATATTACGTACCATCAGCAAACTATTTTCTAGTAATAAAGTAGGCCTGCTCATCAAAACACAGTTTATTCATATTAACCCCTTACTGTAAATCGTTAATTATGGCACCCTAGTTGTTGATAAATATTTTCTGCCGGGGCGCTTCAGACACTTTACTTTTAAATTCTGTCCACCATCATCCTCAGCTCTTAAGAAAAAAGTATTTTTTCAAATGTTCGAACGGTAAAATATTTTCGTTTCCCATCTTTATAAAAACAACACCAATCAAAGTAAAATAGACTACCGGTATCATTGCACTCCTAGTTCACTCACTGAATGTATAGATTTGGAACTGTGAAAATCTACGGCAAAATCTTCCAGGTGTTTGCAATCAGTACACGTGATTTCCCTAAGGCTGTCCTCATCTTCAAAAAACAGCAAGTGGCACTACGAACTTATCTGTTTCTCTGTTTGTCTGTGACTGTCGGTCACTGACGTACGTAGTTCATGCTCGATTGTTTCATTCTGAGAAATTCACTTACAGGAAAGAAACATTTGTTTCCGAAAAAAAAAATGCATATATTGTAGTTACTCATCCAAAATGTAACGCGGAAAAAGTAACGCAAACTAGGTACGTTACTTAAAAATTTGTAACGCGTTACCGTTACAGTTACTTTAAATAAATGTAACGCGTTCCTAGGAAACGTTACTTAAAAGTAACGCGTTACAAGTAACGCGTTACTTGCGTTACGTTACTTCCCAACACTGGTTAAAGGTATGCCATTTACTAATGTGTAAGTCATTGTCCATTGCGTGGATTACTTTTTAAATATGACTCCTGTCAAATGATGCCCCCTCGGCACAACACATTCATCTAGGCGGCGTTGGAAGCTTTCCATAACTCGGCGAAACTTATTCTTTGGGACATTGCCGACGGCAGTTCTAATGCGATACTTCGACTCAGGAATGATGGCACAACGTGTTCGTAACACTTCTTGCTTCAGGTAACCCCAAAGGAAAAAGTCTGCACATGAAAGATCAGGTGAGCTAGGCGACCAGGAAATGTCACCAAAACGGGAAATTACTCTACTGGAAGTATCTGTCGCAAGAAATCCATGCAAATTCTGCCTGTATGCGAGGTCGCTCCGTCTTGTTGAAACCATAATTGTTCTACATCCACATCGACCATACCTAATTGGGGAAGAACGAAGTCTTGCACCATCTTTAGGTAGCGTTCACTGGTGACAGTTACAGCCACACCGCTGTCATCCTCAAAGAAGTAAGGGCCAATAATCCCAAAGGAAGTAACTCCACACCACACTGTGACACGACAACTGTGCAAGGGTTTGATGTGCAGTTCACGCGGGCTTATATCACTCCAATAACGCATATTCTGTTTATTCACTGAACCACATAACTCAAAATGAGCTTCATCTGACATCAGGATGGTGTGCAACATTTGTGGATTTTGGCGAAGGAGATCATGCATGGTTAAGCAGAATGTTTCTCGTGAAACCCAATCGCGAGGCCTAATTTCCTGAACAATCTGCAGCTTATATGGGTGAAAATGGAGATCTTCGTGCAATATTCTCCTGAATGAGCGATCGGACATATGCACAATTTGCGAATGACGACGAGCAGATCATTTTGGGCTACGCAATATTGCAGCACTAACATTTTCCACGGCTTCTGGTGTCCGCAAAGTTCTTTCACTTCTTCCCGGTTTGCCATTGCAAACACAACCTGTTGTTCGAAATGCACGTAACCCCCTGACAATGTTCCGTCCATCTGAAACTTTCCCATGACGTCCCATGTTGAAATATTGCCGAAATAGACGCTGGGTAGCAATAACAGAGTCGTTATTCTTGAATTAACTTTCAACAGCAAAGGCACGATGCTGTGCATTCCACCGCTCCATATCACTGTCACAATCGAAATGGCAGCTCATTAGTACACGAATACGGCACGAGCTGGCGCGCATTCATGCAGTACGTCATTGTACTACGCAAGTCAAATTACAAAATACTATGAACGCTGCCGCACCCTGTATATATTAGGGTGGTCCGTACTTGTATGGGAAAAATAAATTTAGGAATTTCCTTGGATGAACCCCCTAAAATGGTTCCATGTGGAATCAAATTAAGCCAGGAGAAAAATTAAATCGATTGAATAATTTTAAATGGTGCCTCAACCGACCTAAAGTTTTGAATTCAGTTACAATGCATAGTATATGGGGAAAATCTGGAATAAACCCTTGGAATTTAGAAACGGCTTAAGGGAATGGGAAGATACCCTGGATAATAAATAAAACTAGAGGAAGAAACCAACCTAATCATGTATAGCATTATTATGGCGGCCACCTTGAAGTCCGCCATCTTGAATTCAGGTCAAAATTTTCAAATAGGAAGAGGGTCATGTGACATATCGTTTTGAGGTAGCGTTTTCCCAGAAGCACAAACTGGCATTATTTTTACGCTACAAATAATCATGTAAGAGTTATTACGTGTGAGAAACGAAATGCTTCGATGTAATGTTATTTTATTGTAGTTATGGACTACAGATTTGTAAGAATTTTGGAAGTATTTTACATAAATTGGAAACAAACTGCTAGGGAAAGTTAAATCTTTGTTTCCCCATGAACTTCAAGTAAGGCTTCCCATCAAGATGATTCATAGACTATTTTGAGGAAAAAGAAAAATTATAACTTGTAAGAAATTGAAATATCCCTTATTTATGTAGTAGCTTTAAGGTAAGTTTTCAATAAGTTTTCAATATTATTTGCTACACAGTTCACTTTTGTCACATCTAGGGAAAGATTTTCTATGGGCCTTCACTATATGCAAAAGAAACTGTTTATGCTCCTCATTTTTCATAAGAACGTTGTTGTAATCTATTAGTTTCACTCGCCTTTCTGTTGCATCGTTTGTTACGTGGATGAATTTAACTATTGTGTTTCCTTGAAGATAGTCATTGTTATTTGACCATGAAATCGGATCGCACTCAAGGAACCCTTTGAGTATTTTAAATTTCTGGGGAAAAATTTGTTTGTTGTAACAAAATGACTGATTTCTCTTTTCACAATAATTTTTACGGTGTCACCTCTTGCGTCAAGCCTCTTTGCTGCTTCACGGTTTCCCCTTACAGTCTTTAATTCTTTCAACCAATTTTTGTTTGTCCATTATGCTAACTTCATCAAAAAACCCCAATGGTAAGTATTTCTCCGTCAAGTACCAGAGATGCCGAGAAAATTTAGAAAGAGCCACTTCAGATAATTCAGTATCTATTTGTCTATAACTGTACAAACCTTTCTAAAATTGCAGGTCTTGTAATGGTGAATGGGAGGCTTGATCACATTTAAATCAAGCTTGCACATACAGTTATAGTCGTATCAGAAAAATGCATACTCTCCGAAGATCCGTTTCTGTTTGCTTCCTTAAACGAAATTGTTGGCGAAAGTGAAGTATTTTTAAATAATAGATAGCTTTTCCCATCCACCTTCCATTGTGAATTGTTCCAGGTAAACAAAAGAAAACGCCTCGGGGAGGTACGCCACCCAAGAATATGATGGTCAGTTCTAAAAATTCCCTGTAATCTTCTATGTAGTGTCTATTTTAAACCATTCGTTCTGAAAACGTTTAAATAGGGTACATCCAGTCCAGATGCAAACGAAACACAACACTTGTCAAATACACATTTTAAAACCAATTGATAAATGTAGTGTCTTCAAGGAAGGTATAGAAGATTGTTCTGGAGATTCTGCTCGAGCAGAATGCAGGCACCGTTGACATGACACATATTGCAGGAAGTAGTGTTACAATAAACTGCCTGCACGAACTTTACTAAATTCCATTCTTCAAGCTAATGAACTGTATAGAAGCAATATGTTCTCATCTTGATAATGACAAACTGAGAACATCAATTAGCCTCTCATGACCATCTCCTGTAATAATTATTGATAAACTGTTGAGTCTTTCTGCCAGTCAAATTCGGCAGTAGGTTTCCGTCCCATTGCACAGATAACGCACTTGATGCACTCCGAAATTATTTTGGTGGTCCTGTGCAACTTCGCTACGGATTTTCTCTCAGCATCGGTGAATGGAAGACCTATTTATTACTAGTTCCTCTACATTATGGCCTAATGCATCTACCATCGGTGTCAGAATATGTATTGTTGCTCTATCAGTGGCCTTGTGTAGATCAAGAACAGCAACCTTTCTTGGAGTGGGCCTAATAAAATTAGTTTTTTCCCCTTTTACATCTCTTGCAGGGTCCGGACACATAAACGCATCCATATTTACATTTTATCTAACATACTCAACTGGTTTTCCTTTTCATTTCTTGAAATGCTTACCTCTATGTCTTTTGGTGTATAAAATTCTAACAAATCATTTTCAGAAGTGCATTTTTCTTTTGCGTTCCTCTTTCTTGTAAAACCGTGCACATCTCTTTAGTTCTTTTCGCGCCAAACTCATGTCTTTACTTTTAGTCGTGTAAGAATTATTGCCTCTAAAAAAAAAAGTGAAATCTTTTCACAGTTAATAATTCTTAGACGATTAAAGCTATCTTCAAAATATTGTTAGATTTGTGCTTCTGGTGAAACGCTACCTCAAAACGATATGTCACATGACCCTCTTCCGATTTAAAAATTTTGATCTGAATAAAAGATGGCGGACTTTAAGATGGCCGCTATGACAATACTATACAACGATAGGTGTGTTTGTTCCTCTAGTTCCATTATCAAGGATATCTTTGCATTCCCTTAAGCCGTTTCTAAATTACAAGAGTTTATTCCAGATTTTTTCCATATGCTATGTATTGTAATCGGCTTCAAAACTAGGTCTCTTGAGGCACCATTTAATATTATTCAATGGAGCTAATTTTTCTCCTGGCTTAATTTGGTCCCATATGGAACCATTTTAAGGGGTTCGTCCAAAACGAAATTCAGAAATCAAAAATTAAGGACTACCCTAATATATATATATATATATATACCTGTATGTATGTGTGTGTGTGTGTGTGTTCAAGATGAATGTTTCCATCTTTGTTGTTCATGATTTTACTGTTTTCAAAACAGCGAAAATATAAGAATTTACTACCTCAAACAACTAGGGCACATTTATACAATTGATTTCCATTCTAATATAAGTACGTAGTTACTTAATCACGGCGTTTAAAATATGTGTGGCTGATTGATTTGGGTTGAACGTAGAAGCAGAGAAATATATACACAAACACTCAAAATCAAAAGGGAACAAAGTGCCTCGTTGAAATTTGCACTCATATCATGATGCTCATATTTTAGGAATTTGCTTATTATATACGAAGGCAGAGCTACCAGAACTTTAGCTGTACTTTCGAATCAAGCTGGTATGCATACTGCTATGTTAGGTTTTCACAAATAGACTAGTGGAAACTCCATTTAAAGTAAACTGAACACATTCTATTATTGTAATGATTTTCCTCACTCTCACAACAAAGAAAAACATTAAATATAACACTTCAAACACTTGTATAAACTATACACCTTCGTTACCTTTCTTAAACTTTTAATAAACAAGTATTATTACGTGACAAGGCAAATTATTTTATTTTATTTATTCAGCGCTCCGTCTATATTCTCTTGTTAAAATGGCCAATTTCACTTGTGTGCTTGACAGCTTGACAACACATAGAAGCATTGATCAATACAAGTTTGTAACAGTTCACATTACAAAAAAGTATGTAGTTTACTTAGGTAGTTAATAAAACTGCATATGAATACAAAACATAAGTATGATCAATCATGTGCATTTGAGCTTAGCGGTATTACAATGACTTCAGATTCGGAAGATGATGTGATCGATCCCTCGTGGGTAAATATTTCGACTTAGGAGTTTACCAAGATTCTTCCTTAGTTCACTAGCGAAATGTTTATGGCCCAATTGATTCATTTCCCTCATTTCTATTCTCTGAGCCTTGGATAATTCAAAACCTTAAAATAAATTCAAGTGTAGTTGAAGTAACTTAACGCTACTATCCTGTAGTCGATACTAAATTAATATTGTTAGTTTTGAGGTTGGATATGAAGGCACAGCATTAACTAATAGGCTTATATCCTGTTCAAAAGTCACGTCACCACTGATTTACTCTTCTGCATAATTCCTACAATGTAATTTTCTCGGAAATGGTTAAGCATATTTTGACGAAGAATAAATATAAACCTGCGATAAAATTTGGTATTCAGTGACTGAACTCACTGAATGAAGTCTTTATAGACCAGTTCCATAAACTCCTGATATCTCTATGATTACTAAATATCAGATAAGATAACGAGATGACACAACCAGGTCACGGGAGTAACTATCACTTTTACACAAAATAACATTACTGTCGCGACCAACTTGTATCATCTCGGTATTTTACCTGATGATTAGTAATCAGGAGATTGTAACACTGGCTCTGTGATAAACTTTGGAATTTCCCTATGAAGTAGCATTTTAGGGATTAAATTACCCCATGCCGTAGGCGTCGGAGGACCACCGATAGGTAACTAGAGATATCTCGCCAAAAATTGGCGGCCCCGCACCGACGATCCGCGGTGGCCCTACTTCCGTTTTGAAAATTATACCACCAGCGGCAGAGACGCGACGAAATGCCAATGAACAACAAAATTACTCCACCAAAATATGTTAAATCGCCTATATGAGCAATTTGTTACATTAAGGAGAGTCTAAAAAACACTTTTAAAAGAGTAAAAAAAAACGTGCCCCAGGAGAGGCGCGAACTACCAACCTTTGGATTACTAGGCGTGTGCTCTTCCGACTTAGCCACGAAGGCAATGTAGAAAGTGTCGCTTGTAGAGGCATAAATCGTTGAACTATTTCTAATTTAGCTAATCAGAGTGCTCCTGTAACCCTGGATATTCGACGATAGCCGTTTGAGATTAAATAAAATCCGTTCGCCATGTAAGTTTATAACAAAATGATGCGCGTCTATTTACTTTATTTCGTGGTTCTCCCATATTCACTTTCAAATGATTGGCTACAGTTGTCATCTAAATTCATACAATTATACGCACTCATCTCAAGATTTTTCACTTCATGATGTAGAGGCCGGGGTTATTCTTGGCCCCCGTAGCTCACTTTAGGAACAATTCGTGAGGAAAAATAATATATAACAATTACCGCATGCACATGTCTGGTAAATAGTTCGTGTTGATCCCTTCGCGATTCTCCGCGACGAATCGAAGAAGCGTGGACCAAAATGAAGTCCTCGCTGCTACGCGGTGGTAACTTCAATACTCCGACTCTAGATATCTCTTTCGACTCGACGAAACCCTGCCGCCAGTGGCACACTAGCGGCAGTCCTTCGACGCGTCGCTATAGCGACGATCGACATTTACCGGCAAGTGGGCCACTAGGTGTTGGCGACGTTTACGGCATGGGGTACAGTTGAAATTTTTAAAGGAAAATACTTCTGAACGATTTATTTACAAAGAATCACTGAATTTTATTACATTTCCCCAGGTTTGTAGTTTCGGTCCATCAAGCGCTGAGTCCGTTTTCCTGGAGGCCGCTAGTATCGCTTGTTAACATTGTACCAGAAGGATTCTACAGAATTGCTAATGGCCAAGAGTGTTAGGAAACTAGACGTACTAAAGACAAGACCAGAAGGTAATCGAGCGGGAGAACCAGTATCGGTAGCAAATAGTACTTGCTTGTAGTATTCAGCATCTAATTTTTCTCAAACGATCGGGATGCGAAAAACAGAGGGAATGATTATTTCATAAGTAATAAAAACTTCTGCTCTCTTCTTTTATTGTTAATTAAACAAGACGGCTCGATATTAAGACGCTTTGAAAATAATAATAATGCCAAATTATTTAATGGATGCTATGCATTTGTTCTATGTCGCCATAATCAATGGGAATTGGTGTATAAATTATAATAAGTAATGTACGAAAACTTCTTTCGTCCAACGCAAGTGTAATGTTGTTCTGTAGTGTGTTATTTGTAAGTATTATTATAATTAAGTATTCTACCTTTCGGCAGGTTCTGGGACTAATGAGGATTTTTTCTTTTTCAATTTTAGATTTTGGCCTGGAAATGAGCATCTCATATTTTAGTATGACTTTCAACAGTGAAGCGAATGACAATGCCGACTGATTTGATTTTTCTTTTTGGTTCTTTGTCCAAAACAAAGGAGATAACTAGATAAGGGACACAGGTTAAAAGGAATGTTCAGGTGGTGAGGTCAATGCATATGCACCCCACAGATTTCAGTGTGTTAGATCTTGCTGAACTACAAGCAAAAACGAATAAATATATTGTAAAGACTTTTATAGTGAGTTTCTATCATTGCCATTACATTTTCATAACGTTTCTCTTTTGTTTTAAAAACAGTTTTTGTGTGTGAGTGTTAGCAAGTTGAGCACCAAGAGATCCATGCAAGACGGTCCTCCGGAATTCGTACAAAAAAGACAATATAACAGTAAGTTGTAAGTGTTTCAGTTGTTGTGTAGTTAGTGCAAATAAACATTTATTCATTTATCACAATTAAGCAGTTTTGTGAACATTTATTCATCAAAAGACAGAACATTGGTCAGCTCCGACAGGATCACAGTGAGCTAGAGTTTGATACAAACTGTGAATGTGTATGTGAACAATTGTTACATTGCTCTTTGTTTAGTGCTGTTCATGTGCGCAGTGACATTTATTAATTCTTCTGGAAACTATGTGAATAGACATAAGTGAGAACACGTTCATCAGTGTGGACTTGTGTGTGGACTTGTGTTTATTAGTTAGTGTGGACTTACAATATTTTTCAAGATGAAGGACTCAGAAAGAAGCAAGTTAGTGAAACAACGTGGTGTGTGCAAAAGTCAGCTGACAAGAATTCAAAACTACGTAAGTAATATTAATTCAACAACTACAATTAGTCAGGTGAAAGTACGTAAGACTGCAATGATTGAGTTGTACAAAAAGTTCGATGAAGTACAATCACAGTTAGAAATAAATTACGAACAAGTAGAGGACGATGCATATAGGGAGGAGTTTGAAACCAATTACTATGATGTATTAGCGCAACTAGAGGATTTTATTATTCAGCGTAGCCAAGAATCTCATTCAAACAATTCCTCAAAAAATGAGAATCAGGTGTCAAATGATCAATTAAAATTGCCTCGTGTTGAATTGCCATCATTTGAAGGACGATACGAAAATTGGCTTTCATTTTCAGACAATTTTAAAGTTATGATTCATAATAACGATAACCTGTCAGTGTTGCAAAAGTTCCATTACCTTAGGAGTGCATTGAGAGGGGAGGCGTATGATTTAATAGCGAATCTGCAAGTTACAGAAGCTAATTATAAAATTGCATGGCAATTATTGAAAGACAGGTATGAAAATAAGCGTTTGATTGCAGCTACTCATGTCCGTAATTTGTTACATATTAAATGTATCACAAAGGAAACTACATCAGAATTCAGAGAATTTATTAATACAGCTACTAGTAACTTGAATGCATTACGAGCTTTAGATTTGCAGACACCACTATTTTTAGAAGAGGTTTTGTTAGTTCAACATTTCGTTTCACAATTAGACAGTAACACTAGGCGTGCGTGGGAGTTACAAATCACAGATCATTCTTTCCCTCCCTTATCAGAGTTCTTTGCTTTCTTGGAACGTAGGTGTCAAGCATTTGAAACTATAAAAAATACACCATCGCAGGAAGTAGTGTCAAGGTCAAGGGGCGATAAAAATAGACAGAGTGCTGAACCAAAACAAAAAGAAAAAACAACCAAATCATACGTGACAACAACTCAGTCTTTCTGTAACTTTTGTAAACAAAACCTAATACATCAGTTGTTTAAATGTCCTGCATTTTTAAACGCTGAAGCAAAAGAAAGACAAGACTATGTTCGAGATAATTTATTGTGTTTCAACTGTCTCAAAAAAGAATGTAAAGTAAAGACGTGCAGATCAGGTGACTGTAAAAAGCATAATACCTTGCTGCATTATGATGTAATGTCAAAAGCAGATGAGAAAACCAGTGTTGCTAATTCACAATCAAGAAATTTTTCGAGTCATTCTAATACGAATAGAGAAAATATAACACAAGGTTCTTATTGCAATTTCAAGGGAAAACCAAATGTTACTGTTATGTTATCTACTGCTATAGTAAATGTACGAGATGCAAATGGTAAATTACATCCATGTAGAGTATTATTAGATTCTGCCAGTCAAAGTAATTTTGTAACTGAAGATTTGGTTCAAAGGTTGCGTCTACCTAAAAATAAACACCGAGTTCCAATTCAAGGTATTAATAGTGTGATTAGTGAAACAACGCATTGTGTAGATGTACATGTAAACTGTTTAGTTTTGCTCAAAATAACAAATAACATTCCAAGTAGGCCAATAGATCATACTGATTGGAACTTGCCGACAGACATAGTGTATGCAGATCCTAATTTTCACTAACCAGATACTATTGACATTTTGTTAGGCGCGGAAGTGTTTTTGGACATTTTGCGATCACATAAACTGACTAGACCAGGGAATTATCCAGTAGTACAAGAGACTGAATTTGGGTACATTTTGGCGGGTAAAGTCCCTACAACAAGAGATTCTAGTATACCACAAGTGTCATTTTTTTGTGCAAGAAAGTAACCTTGATAGACAGTTACAGACATTTTGGGAGCTCGAAACTATACATTCAACAGTCATGACTCAAGAAGAAAGGCAATGTGAACGACGCTTTGAGGAAAACACTACCAGAGATAGCAGTGGTCGATTCGTTGTACGTCTGCCAATTAAGCAAAACCATAAACCATTAGGAGAATCATATAATTTAGCTCATCGTAGATTTTACCAGCTAGAAAGACGGTTGCAGCAGTGTCCAGAAATTAACGAGCAGTACTGTAACTTTATGAGGGAATATGAAGAATTAGATCATATGAAACCAGTGAAAGAAGAACATGAAAATAATGGTATGAAATGTTATCTGCCACATCATGCAGTATTGAAACCATCCAGTACCACAACAAAGCTAAGAGTGGTTTTCGACGCTTCTGCAAAGACTTCAATGGGGGTTTCATTAAACGACATACTTATGACAGGACCAACAATCCAGCAAGATTTACATTCAATTGTCACGAGATTTCGAACCTTTCCTATTGCTTTTACGGCGGATATTCAGTCAATGTATCGAATGATTAAAGTTCATGAAGATGACATTGGACTTCAAAGAATTCTGTGGAGATATTCATCAGTAGAACCAGTCAAGATTTATGAGTTGCAGCGGGTCACATATGGTGAAGCATCATCACCATATTTGGCGACTGCGTGTCTTCGAAGGTTAGCGGAAGAAGAAAGAAGTAAATATCCTCAAGCAGCGACAGTATTGGAACGTGATTTTTATATGGATGATGTAAGCTCAGGATGCCATAACGTTGAACAGGCGTTAAAGCTCCAGAAAGAACTTATTCAATTATTGCAAAGCGGTGGGTTTACTTTAAGAAAATGGTGTTCGAACGAGCCAGCATTGTTGGAAGCAGTGCCAGAAGAACATAGGGAAATTCACTTACCGTTTGAATTTGAGTCCGAGTCAGGTGTTTCAACATTGGGTTTATCGTGGAATCCTGCATCAGATAAGCTTCTCATCACCAACAAGTCAGTTAAAGAATGTCTCACGTCCAACATACCAACCAAACGTCAAGTGACTTCGACCATAGCAAAAATATTTGATCCTTTAGGACTGATAAGCCCAGTAGTTATTCCGTTCAAGATTTTCTTACAACAACTGTGGATCCATAAGATCAATTGGGATGATCAAATACCATCAGAGCTCTATCAACAATGGTTAGATCTGTGTCATCATCTTCCAAGTGTTAATGAAATACAAATTGATAGATGTGTAGTATTGAAGAATTATGTTCATGTCGAGATACATGGGTTTGCTGACAGCAGTCAACTTGCTTACGGCTGTTGCATATATGTTAAAACTGTGGACATTTCAGGCAAAACTACTGTTAAACTTTTGGGTTCTAAATCGAGAATAGCTCCTATTAAAAAGGTAACGTTACCAAGACTTAAACTTTGTGCGGCAGTACTTTTGAGCAGGTTGTATCACAAAATAATTCAGGTATTAAACATTTCAGTGGATAGTACTTACTTCTGGACCGATTCAAAAATAGTGCTTGCATGGATATCATCTCCAGCTGCCAGATGGAAGGAGATCGTGGCAAACAGGGTTGCAGAGATACAGGAGATCACATCAGTCAACCAGTGGCATCATGTGTCGTCAATGGACAATCCAGCCGACATTATTACACGGGGAATGGATCCGAAACAGTTGAAGGAAGCAGATATTTGGTGGCATGGACCCGCATGGCTTGAATCATCGGCATGGCCCGAACAATCAGAAGTGGTAGACGAAGAAAGGAAAGTAACGAGCATATCTTTAGTCAGTTATGAAGGTGACATAAGCTTTCTGGAAAAATTTTCATCATTGTGGAAACTATTGCGAGTTATTTGTTTGTGTCGTCGTTTTATTTACAATTGTAAAAATCACAACGAGAAGAAAGTAGGAACTATTTCCACTACTGAAATTAGTGATACTTTACAACAATGCATTAAGCTAATTCAGCAGGTTAGTTATTCGCAAGAATTCAAGAACTTAGCTTCATCAGACCAAGTTTCATCCGAAAGTGAACTTAAATCTTTGTATCCATTTATAGATAATGAACAGTTGCTACGAGTGGGAGGACGGCTAAAAAATTCCGACTTACCGTATGATAGCCGACATCAGATCATCTTACCACCTAAAGAGCATCTCACCAAATTGATAATTGAAGCGGAACATAGAAGATTGTTACATGCTGGACCGCAGTTATTGATTTCATCATTGAGGCAAAAATATTGGATCCCACGAGCTAAACAAGTCGTTCGATCTATCACTCATCAGTGTCTAGTTTGTTTTAAATTGAAAGCGTCAGCCTCAGAACAACTCATGGGTCAATTACCATCAGCACGAGTACAGCCAGCTCGAGCTTTTATTCACGTAGGGGTGGATTTCGCCGGTCCCCTAATGATTAAGCAAGGAACTAGATCTCGTAAAGTGACAAAGGCGTATGTTGCAATATTCGTGTGCTTAGCAACCAAAGCGATTCATATGGAGTTAGTGAGTGATTTGAGTAGCCAAGCATTTTTTAGCAGCTCTTCGAAGATTTGTATCAAGAAGAGGCAAATTTTCGAACATCTATAGTGACAACGGAACCAATTTCGTTGGAGCGCAGCGAGAACTTAAGGAGCTTCAACAACTACTCAGTTCACAACAATTTCAAAACTCAATTCAAGATGTTGCAGTGCAAGAAAGATTTACATGGCATTTCATTCCACCCAGAGCAAGTCATTTTGCAGGCATTTGGGAAAGTGCAGTGAAGTCATTTAAGTTTCATTTAAGAAGGATAGTAGGTTGCACGATTTTGACATTTGAAGAACTCAACACAGTTATAACACAAATAGAAGCCTGTTTGAATTCAAGACCAATCACCGTTCTATCCAATGATTCCGATGATCCTTCATTTTTGTCGCCAGGACATTTTCTTATTGGTGAACCTTTGATGAGCATTCCGGAACCAAATCTAGTGGACATTCCGACCAACCGATTATCAAGATGGAATCACCTTCAGAAGATGAAGCAGCATTTTTGGAAACGATGGTCTCAGGATTATTTACATGAACTCCAGCAGAGAAGAAAATGGACAACAAAACAACCTAATATTTCTATTGGAGATGTGGTTCTAATCAAAGAAGACAATTCTCCTCCATTGTCATGGAAATTGGGTGTCATTCAACAAGTGTTTCCGGGTAAAGATGGACTAGTGAGAGTAGTGAGTGTAAAGTGTAAGACAGGGACTGTTAAGAGACCAATTACTAAAATTGTACCTTTACCTAAAAGGATAATGTGGATTATGTGTAAGTTGATTGACTTAGTTCAATCAAGAGAGGGGAGAATGTAGAGACTTTTATAGTGAGTTTGTATCATTGCCATTACATTTTCATAACGTTTCTCTTTTGTTTTAAAAACAGTTTTTGTGTGTGAGTGTCAGCAAGTTGAGCACCAAGAGATCCATGCAAGACGGTCCTCCGGAATTCGTACAAAAAGACAATATAACAGTAAGTTGTAAGTGTTTCAGTTGTTGTGTAGTTAGTGCAAATAAACATTTATTCATTTATCACAATTAAGCAGTTTTGTGAACATTTATTCATCAAAAGACAGAACAATATTTTATTCGGAACGCAGACTATTGCAACATACGGTATTCTGCAGTTGGTAATTCTGTTGTCGAGAGACGTTTTGGTAGTAGTTTCACTTGTAGCAACGACCCACTCACCGTTTGTCAACCTATAGCAATATCACTGTGTAGGGGGGCCACTAGGGGGGCCAAGAATTTGAGCAAGGGGCCTTCCCCCCTTGGCCCTTCCTTAGCTTCGCCACTGATGTTAACGAATCCTAACCGGAAAATAACGCCATCAGTTTGATGGACTACTTTTTCGCTCATGGGAACGCAGCAACTACAGTCAATGGACTTATTAAATTTGCTGAAATATTTCCTCTAAACAGGTTCGCTATTCCCGACCATATGTTTTAAATTTCCGTCATATCACAAGTCGAGACTCAACAGATACAATATCCAAGCCACGCTCCAACATCACATACTAGCATATTTCCAGTTACTACAAAATTCACAGGCCACTCTCCAACTCCACAACCGAACACATCCCGTGATACTACCGAAACCCCTAGTCATCCTTCAACAAAACATGGCACTTCCAGCGATGCCGCAGGGGAAAACAACATAGCTCCAACGACTCCCAACAAGGCGATTAAGCTAATTTTTCCAACTCCTAGTGTATCTAGACCAAAGACATCGAAAAGAAAACAAACAGCTGATATTCTCACCCAACAAGATTTCATTGTGAAGAAATTAAAGTATGATGCTCTGAAGAAGAACCTACAACGTCCCAAGCAGATGACGTTACAAGACGCCAAAAAATCTCTTCTTCATCATCGTTCGCATCTTCGCTTGTCATGTATGACAGTGACAGTTCTATTGGTGACAAAGAAAATGTATGTGTTGAGTATGCAGAAACAATATCTATTGCAGACTGAATACAGTGTGCTATGTGCGCAAGGTGGCTACACGAAAATGCTCAGTGTACTCTGATAAGTGTTCTGCTTGTGGATGAACACAAAACAAGAAACTAGGGGCTACCAGAAAGAATGTGTAAGGTAATAAACATTTTCTTTGTTTGACATTCTCTCTGCGCCATCTTACCCACCCAAGTGCGCCATCTTTCCCACCTGGGTGGGGCAGATGCCTAAAATCTTCACTTTTTGGATGCATAATGATGTTAGGGACTGTCAATAACGTAGTTCATGTGCGTTTCGATGACTGAAATTATTCATTAATGACTGAAATTACATGTAATCTGTTTTTGAAGTACATAAAAAGATAAATATTCATTTTTTCCCCTTTGTTTTAGAAAGTGCGCCAACTGTCTCACCTTTACCATATATCTCCGAGTCTAGGACAAATCTGCCAATGACCAAATGCGCCAATCGTGAAAATGGACAAATCTACCAATGGACAAATCCGCCAATTACCAAATCTGCCAATGGACAAATCCGCCAATGGAGAAATCTGCCAATGGATAAGTCACCGAACCATCATTTTATTTTAGATGTATTCTTCAATCATCATCACACAGTATTACAAAAAAGAAGAAGAATTATTTATGAAAGAAAGCGGAAAAGGGTTTTTTAATTTTAATGTGTGTTACTTTCATAAATTCGCAATTATGTTTCAAAATAAATGTTTACTGATGTTGGTTGTTGGAGTTTAGTATCCCATTGCTGTACTTAGGTTATATGAGACGTGACGTAACGCGTTTGAATTTTAATGCCTCTCACTGGGAATCGAACCCGAAAAGATTAATGTTTGTTTTAATTATTGGATAGCCAACAAATAATTTCACGGGACAACAAATTTTAACTTTTTTAATGCTTCGGAATAGAAAAGTACATTTTCTTACGCAAATGCGGATGCTGAATACGAAAATAAAAATTAAAATGATGAATTGGTTCGAGTTCAAGTGTAGTCGATAGAAATGTATGGTATGTAGTGTTTGCACTTAGATTCTTGAATTTTCTATTTGGTCTTTCACTGAAGTAGCTATTGCTTCAATTCTGTTCATCCGATTATCTTGGTTCATATGCCATTCACTTCAGAATAAAACACGCTTGCAAATAGTACTATGTGCATGTGTACATGAGGTATAAGAAGAAGGAAATTCATGGTAAGATTGGGAATTTACCGTCCAAAAGTCCCTTTTTTCAAATGTAGCACCCCCTGGTACGGCCCCGACTAAAGGCACCCAAATATAATATACCTTTAAAAACTACTGTAGTTTATAAGTAATACATGTGTCAAGTTTCATTGTAATACCTACAATAGTTGTGACGGAAAAAATATTTCTCAGTTCTGCTAGACAATACCAAATTTCATATAGGAAGAAAGTGAGATACCTATAAAATCAAATGAATCCGAACAGCATTATTTATTTGAAATGAAATGAAATCTTTGAGTTTTACGTCCCACGATTATGCCGGTAAGGCTAAAGGAGACGGTGATTATGAGTAATGAATAGTGATGAGCGCAAGAGTCTTGGTCTTGCAGTTTTTGCAAGAGTCTTGCATGCAAGACCAAGACCAAGACTAGGAATCCCGATGCAAGACCTAGACCAAGACCAAGGGGTGCAAGACCAAGACCATACCTGCAAGACCAAGACCAAGACCAAGACTCTTGCGCAAGAGTCTTGCACAAGTACCGGCACTACTTGAATAATTTTATAGAATGTCAAAGAAGATGAATTTCTTGGCTTCAGTAAAACTGCTGCTGGAGTGGATATGTTCCCAGTAGGTTATGCAATCCGTGTGAGTCGATCTGCCCCTGTAGCATATAGCTACAGTATGTCGTTTTCTGAATTTGTTGTTCGCGTTTTCTGTAGATATTGCTCGTTTTCAAGCCACAGCGCCATGTGAGCTTTTTTGGTGGACAAACACTGTGTACGTGGATTTTCTAGGAGTTTTTTCCGTTTCCTCCCACTTTCTTCATTCCACCATTTCAGTCATTTTTCATCATTACCGTCTCCCTTAGCCTTGGTGCATAACGTGGAACGTTAAAGTAAATACTTCATTTCATTTCAAAGCATATTAGTGGTGTTCTTCCAAAACTAAAGAGAAATGTAGTAATGAACATCGGTAATACCGTACACCACAGGTGACGACTACATGGGTATGGTCTTGGCTCCGAGACTCAAGCATCCGTTGGAAATTTTTAATGTGTGCTCATAAAATTAATATCAAAATAACATTTTCAAGACATTGACAATAACTTAGTGCATGTGACCGCAAGTTTGATTTCATGGGAGGATGCTTATACGTTGAATAGTTGTTTATTAATATAACTTTAGCCTCCTTAGGTATACGGCACATCGAGGATTGAACGATATAACCAGACCCGCAACCAGAGGGCAAGGGCGCCGATTTCTCTGTAAATTTGGGGGACCCATTCAGATGCAGAAGGCATATATGAGGATTTTAAGACAAATTGCATTCAAATTATGCCAAATATTGTATATTCTTAAATAAAAAAGGGACCCACATCAGCTTTGGAGGTCCTTGCCCCATCAGGCCCCATGATCGGCGCCCTTGCCAGAGGTGTCTAGGGAGGCCTGGCCCCCCTAAACTTTTCGTGACCTCTCCAAACATCAGTACAAAAATCACAATTAAGATATTTTTAAGGAAAATTTTAATGACTTGCCTCCCTAACATATTCGTGCCCCCCCCCCTTACAAACCTCTGTGGTCTCGGGCCTGGGTATAACATTATACTATTCTATCTATATTATAAAATTGAAAGTGACTATTTTTGTGACTCCTAATCTTTTGAACCTCCCGACCGTTCTCGAATAAATTTTCAACATAGATGAGGTTTGGGCCTGGGAGTGTTTTCATCATTTCACTTTGACGGTAAAACTTAAAGGAGGGGATAAGGGAGAGTTATAAAATAATAAATAAAACTTAATAACTCTTGAACCAAATGACCAATCTCAACCAAATTTTTAACATAGATAAGGTTCAGGCCTGGAATGTTATCTGTCAGTTCAATTTGACGGAGCAACGTAGGGGAGAAAGAGGAGGGGTAGATGTACAAAAATGAATATAAATAAAAATAAAAGTGACTAAGTTTGTAACAATAACTGTTGAACCGATCTTAATCAAATTTTTAACATGTATGATGTTCGTTCCTGGAAAGTGTTTTAGAGTTTGTTTCAATTTGATGGTAGAATGTAGGGTGGGGGAGGGGAGGGGGAGGTATATAAAAATAAATAAAACTTAATAACTTTTCAAACACTCGACCGATCTTAATCAAATTTTCAACATAGATGAAGTTCAGCCCTGGAGCGATTTTTATCATTTTACTTTGACGGTACAATTTAGGGGAGGAAAAGGGGGAATATATATATATATATATATATATATATATATATATATATATATATATATATAAGACTGTCTTTGTGACTTCATCACTCTTGAACCAGCTGATCGATCTTAATCATATTTTCAACATAGATGAGGATCGGACCTGAGATGCTTTCTGTCATATCACTTTGACGGTGCAGTTTAGGGGAGGGGGAGGGGAAATATATTTTAAAATGATCGAAAATGACCAATATTAAAATGGAATCTATAGTTTTGCGGATCGCTGAGATAAACAGTGACACTTCTGATTCTCTTTAAATCCAAATTCAGCCCCGGAGCTTGGCGGAGGGAAGGGAAGAGATATAAAAGTAATCGAAAATGACACATAATACCCAGGTAATGATCAGAAATGACCAAATATTAGTGTCGAATCCATAGTTTTCGGCGACGCTAAGGTGAACACTGATACTTCCCCCTGTTTAAATGCAAATTCAATACCACAACTTGGGGGAGGAACGAGATATATATATATATAAAAATGATCAAAAGTGACTATTATCAATGTCGAACTTACGATTTTCAAGGTCATTGAGATGAACAATGACATTTCCAATGCCGTGCCTCACAACATGGGAGGGGAGGAAATACATAAGTTTATTGAAAATGACCAATATTAGTGACGAATCCATAGTTTTGAGGGTCTCTGAGACGAAGAGTGAAATTCTGATGCCGTTTAAATCCAAATTCAGAGCCGCAACTTGGAGAGGAGGGGGCAGAGAGAAATATAAAAATAATCGAAAATGACAGATATCAGACAGCGCTTTACTAATAGTAAAAAGTGACTGACTACGAAATATTATATTATTATTATTATTATTATTATTATTATTATTATTATTATTATTATTATTATTAGTTTAACCCAACGAAGTGGGTAATTGATGCTAGTAATCCATATTCACAAGTAAGATTTCAAATAACTTGGAATTTGATGTTGTTATTTTGTATTTCTCATACAGGTCAAAAGCATTTGTATAAATTGAGTTTGCACAAAAGACATAGACAATTGAGTCGTTTTCAGTTTTCACTAAAATTATTCTAAAATATTAAGAGTTTTTATTATAATCATTATTATTTTAATTTTCTCTCTCTTTTTTGGTCAATATTGTTAAACATATGATCACCATTATAATAAATATTCTGTCATTATTGGCAGGTTACTTGCTGCAACTGAGAAGCTTCGACCTTCGGTGGTCCTCAGCTAGTCTTTTCGTCTTGACGTAGCAATTTTCTGTTTTAATACCTTCCTTCAACTAGTCTTTTTCACTCCCTCCCCCTCTTTCCTTCCACAATATCCTCTAGCACATCCCTCATAATACAGTTCCTCCTCAGTCAATATCCTAATAAGTTCCTCCTCAGCCAATATCCTAATCAGTTCCTCTTCCTCCTCTTAACAATATCTAAAATTCTTTTTTCCCCTACTGCTAATATTTCTAACACCTTTTCATTCGTTTTCCGTTCAACACAGCTAATTCTCTCCCTTTTTTTCTCCATGCCCATGTTTCGAAAGCCTGCAATTTTTCATAGCTGTCGCGTAATGTCAATGTTTCTGCTCCATAGAGTAGATATTGGAATCAGTAAAACGAAATCTCAATATTTAATTGCAAGTTTATTTAATACAAGGATTAGCTCATCGTGGTTGAAAAGAAAGACCTGACGCCTTTAGAGTGTAAAAATAATTTTGCAATTCATGGTATTTCAATAATGTGTGCCGTCTTTTTTTTCTTTTATGCGTCTCAGGTGTAGCCTCTCCAGTTTGGGAACCAGTGGGGTGTTGGCTCTATTAAAAATATTGAAAGATTTCGAAACTTTGTGATTTAGACATATCTTATAAGTAGTGAAGCGTGGGCACCCATTAAAACAAATAAAGTCATCACCTATGTTGTACACTATCATCATACCTATACGAAGTTAAACTATATTGCATTTAGAAACATACATTGTATTTCCATTACTATTAGCGGATTGTAAAGTTTATTATCCCTCATATCCAGAGTAAAATTTACGTATGAAAAGCATAAGATTTCTTAAATGCAAGACTTGCAAGACCAAGACCAAGACCAAGACTGGGTGTGCAAGACCAAGACCAAGACCAAGACCAAGTGTTCCAGTGCAAGACCAAGACCAAGACTCGATGTGCAAGACCAAGACCAAGACCAAGACCACCCCGGTCTTGGTCTTGGTCTTGCATTTGCTCATCACTAGTAATGAATGAAATGGTGGAATGAAGAAAGTGGGAAGAAACGGGAGAACCCCGAGGAAACCCACGCACACGGTGTTTGTCCACCACAAAGTTCACTTGGCGGGGATGGAACGAACCCGGGACCCCAAGCACCAGAGGTGAACGCTCTACCACTGAGCCACCGCGGCCCCTATTATTTACTTGAGTATAAAGACTTATACGTCATTCTCTTCAGAATGAAACAGGCTTTCAAATGGTATCATGATAATATGAGTTTGTGTGGGTGTGTGTTGTACGAGAAAAGGGGAAATTGGGGTAAAATTGGGAATTTTCCGTCCAACAACAATCCAAGAGCAGAGTTGCTCCAGTAGCCCTGATATCGTTTCTCCATCATAGATATAACTTGGTAGAAATGTTTCCCACGTTCATCAATGACTGCTCCGCAATTTTCTGGGAAGAAATCTATGTGGGATTGCAATATATATATTTTTAGTGATACATTACACCTTATTGCTTGGTAGAAGGTTTTAGGTGCACCTCTACTTCCTTATAGTTCTGAGACCGCTCGTTTTCCAAAACATTCGTCACCACTTTTCGGAAAGAATATCATTCAATCCTCTCCTCATTTTCTAACACTGCATCAAATTCAGGATCATTGAGGAGTTAGCGAATTTGAGTGCCAATAAGGATTCTTACTTGATTTTAGTTTCAGCAATTTGTGGAAGTTTACGCAGAATATATTTGAAGAATGTTTTGATGCGTCTATGAATACCCGCTATTCATCGAGATTATCGTCTATTAAGTTTACTCATAAGACCAGTTAGGCCTACATTGTTACAACGTAATATGTCACTTTCCACTGAAAATAGTGTTTAGGGTTTCTGATGTGTTCAAAACACGAACACTTTTGGATCTGCAGAATAAGCTCCCCATTTCTTGAGTTTGGATGCCAGCAGTTCTGCGCCACTTTTTGACAACCCCAGGTAATTTGATTCAGGTTGAGTATCATATGGTGAAAAGATAATGATATTTTGGTTTTGTGAGGTTAGGATCGGTGGAAGACGATGAATCTGCAGCAGAATTTGAAAATATGGGTCGACATTGTTCGCCTTTTGCTCTTCATCGGGTGAAACACCGGAGTAAGGTAAAGGAAGTTGTGTAATAGTCCTTGAGCCAGACCCCGAAAAATGGGGTGTCTGGTTTCATTTAGAGGGAGTAAATGCCACTTGCATTTCTGGGTAGCTAATATTCTGAACTTTCAGATTTGGCATGATACTTCTCTTAAAGCGGTAGCTTTCAGGGGGTAAACCCCCCCAATTTAAAATCTTACTGACATTTTTTACTTAGCTCAGTGGTCTTTTGAAATACCTATATATCTGTCCACTTTAGTCATAGAACAATGAGTTATACCTCTTTCGATTCGGAATTAAATAGGCTTTAAAGTGATGTAACACACTTACCTATAGTACTGACGAAAGGGAAGTAATGAGGGAAAAATTAAGAAAAATTCCCTAAAAATTCCCTTTTTACCATTTTCTTCTCTTATTACGTGGCAACACTGCATGAAGAGTAAAGGACACCTATATTTCAGAGTAACGAATACTATAAGCTTTCATATATGGTATAATACTTCACTGTTGGTGGTAGCTTTCAGTTGCTAAAACCCCCTTTTTAGATTTCTAATGAAAATGGTAACGAAATCCCGTGGTCTTTCGAAATTCCTCTAACTATGTTCGTTATGATCACAGAAGTAAAAATTACGTCTCTTTAGTTTTAGAATTATATAGGCTTTTAGATGATTAATACAGTTTTCAATAGTACTGACGAAAGGGAAGTAATAAGGGAAAATGTAAGAAAAATTCCCTTTTTACAATTTTCTTCTTTTATTACGTGGCAACACTGCATGAGGAGTGAAAAACTTCTATATTTCAGAGTAGCCAATACTGTAAGCTTTCAGATATGGTATGATACTTCACTCTGGGTGGTACCTTTCAGTTGCTAAAACTCCCTTTTTAGATTCTTAAAGTAAATGGTAACGAAGTTCCGTGGGCTTTCGAAAGAGAAAGATGATCGTGTAGCCCTACCTGGAAATGTTGTGCCTGGTAAATTTACTCAACTTGCTTGCGATAACATTGATAGGTTGGAGGAGACCCTGTCTGGAGCGGGAACCACTCATCGTGTGAATGGAATAGCAATACAGTTAGAATCAAAGTCACAAATTAGTAATCTGGTTACAACAAAAATAGCAGTAAAGACAAGACAACGAACTTTTGTTGGTGCCACGAAAGAGCTAACGCCTTACATTCCTGGGAAAAGAGTTGGTCCAGTTATAATTGGGTATGATGATCCTATTTGTGAAGAGTTCGTTGCAGCGTCAAGGTCTAAGAATTTATTTTGGAATATCTTGCGATGTATAGATCCCCAGAATCAGCTAATTCCAAGTTGGATTGGATTCAACATCAATCTACTGAGGGATCGTGAAATTCAACCAACAAGCATTAGCTACCTACCAACAATAAATTCGCCAGCAAGCAGTATGACTACAATACATGAGATACTAAATCGTTCACTCATCATAAAGAAGCAACTACAACTTCAGTCTTTAGTTCTAACTGCAGATCAAGCTATTTACTCAAAAGCAAATGAAATTGTATGCAAGAAAACTGAAAAGTACCGGACAATAGTTTTAAATCTTGGAGGATTGCATACTATTTGTAACTTCATGGGCATAATCGGTAAACCATTTCAAGATTCTGGCTTGCCGGAGCTCTTATCCGAATCAGGAACTGTTGCTGAGAGGGATCCATATTTCGAAGTTTACAAGGGAAGCACTATAACCGTGCTATTCGTATGCACAAGCTAGCATTTGAGTCACTGATGAGAATAATCCTCAATGAATTCCGGTTATGGTTACAGTCCGAGTACATAGATATCTTTCCTGTGCTGAGTCTAACATATCTCAATTGTTCGAGGAAATAGGAGACGCCACTACTGAGCAGTTATCTCAAATTTTGTCAGAACAGTCTTTTGTAACCATTTGGAAAATGTTTGAAGCATATCTGGACCATCTAAGGCACGAAAATGGTGACCTATCTTCCTTTTGGATATCCTACGTCGATATGGTAGATGTTCTTTTAATGACAGTTCGCGCAACAAGAGAAGGTAACTGGCCGCTTTATCTGGTAAGTATTCGAAAGATGATCCCGTGGTGTTTTGCATATGACCATCTAAATTATGCACGCTATCTTTCGGTATATTACAATGAAATGTTAGGTCTTGAGAAAAATCATCCAACTGTGTATGAAGCATTTCAGAGAGGCGAGTTCTCCGTCCAAATGGGGACAGTCAATCCATTTGGGAAAATTCCTACAGACCAAGTAATTGAAGAGACTGTCAACAAAGATACCCAAGGGCCTGCTGGAATAATCAAATTTAGCACCAGGCAAGCTGCTGTTGAAAGGTACTATTTAGTTTCAGATGTAAGGGCAGAATTTCTACGCATCCTTAGAGAAGCCACAAATTCTTCGCTAAAAAGCAAAATCACTCATCATGACCTTTCACCATCGAGAATCAAGAAGGATGAAAAAAATGTTTCGTCGATGGTTGAGATATTGACGAAGGAATGGACAAATCTTTTCAAGGAATCTAATCTGCTAAATATATCTTCTGGTATGGTAGCTTCTGTAGACACCACAAACAACTTACTTAATGCTTATGAGAAAGGTGAGAAAGCATATAAGAACTTTAAAGAGCAACGCCTCCAGAAAGGTGTGCAGCCAGGGGCATTCCACGCTCCCATGCGTAAGCAAGGATTAAAGACGTTTGCCCATTCAAAGAAAAGTAAAACTATTAAAGTTAAAGGGAGGAACGTTATTCTAAAAGCAGGCAGGGGTATTTTTGCCCAGATGGCTATAATAGCTCAAAAAAGGAATCTGAACATGAGGGAAGTGCTTGTTTATCCTCTTGGACCATTACCTTGGTCTCTGGCAACGCCACAGGGAACCATTAGGAAAACCGTCAAGACAAAGCTGATGCATATGTTAAATAGAAACTGCGAGTCAGAAACAATACCGGAAGAGACTTCAGCATACATTGTTGACGCAATGAGCCAGGTGCACAAATTAATGGAAGTACCTAAAACATTTGGCCTCCTAGCAGAAAAGTTACTTCCAAAATATTACTTGATTCTGGTCGTTGTCCTCGTGTTGATATCATATTTGATACCTATGAAAGTAGGTCTATAAATAATGCAGAAAGAATGTGGAGGGTCTCTGAGGACAGTATGTATATTCAAAACATCATGGCTGGACATCCAGTCAGAAACTGGAGAAAATTCTTGAGCAACACTAATAACAGATGTGAGCTCATTCACTTTCTGTGGAAAGAATGGCAGCTTTCAAAGTATACTCAAAAACTGGGTAACAAAATTGTGTTTTTAACATGCGAGAAGGAGTGCTGTCAAGTGTCTTCAACATTACCAGTGACAAACATTCCAGAATTATGGTCTTCACGGGAGGAAGAAGACACAAGACTTGTGCTTCATGCGTTTCATGCTCTTAGATCAGGCTGCTCTACCATTATAATCAACAGTGAAGGTACAGTGTTGCAGTCAAAGTACTGAGCACCTTTGACGAACTAACAAAGCATGGAGGATATTTTCCTGAAGAGTGGAACATCTAACCGTCTTTGTTACCACGATATGAACAAGATATATCACGCAAATGGGGAAAACATTTGTGCAGCCTTAGCAGGATTTCATGCTATCACAGGCTGTGATACAGTGAGTGCTTTTGCTGGTAAGGGAAAGTGTAAAGCATTTACACTTTTTAAAAAGGGAGAGTTTGTACAGGCACTGAAGGAACTGTCAGAAAGTTTTGAATCCAAGAAAGAGACGATGGATATAGTAGAAAAGTTCGTTTGTAGGTTGTATGGTCTCAATGTGAACTCTGTAAATGAATTAAGGTACTCGCTGTTCTGTGCAAAGAAAGGTTTAGTTGAATTCCATCTGCTACCACCATGCAAGAAGGCTCTTGAGAAACATACCCAGAGAGCTAACTACCAAGCAACCATTTGGAAGAAAGCACTGGAAGCGAATCCTGATATACCAAGTCCCAATCTTCATGGCTGGAGGACAAACGCATCGGGTGAGCTTGACATCGATTGGATGGATTGTCGGCCTGCACCAGAAGAAGTGATGGAGCTGTTGTCGTGTACGTGTGCTAAGAACTGTGTGCCATCCGATTGTGAGTGCATGAAACATGAATTAAAGTGTACTGACATGTGAAAAATCCAAACATGTGCCAATTATCAAGATGAAGAAATATCTGAATTGTTAGACGAAGTTGTAGACTTAGATGAAGATAAATGAATCAAAATAAAGGATATAAGTATTCAACAAATACTGTGAATATGCAATTGGCTACAAACTATATCATAAGACACGCCTATTTTTCCATGTGATTATTATTTTCATGGCATATTTGAATGATGATCAACATAACTAATGTAATGTAAATAGAATGTTATTTAGATCTTGATATATGAAGAATATTTCTAATTATGCTGTAAACATTACCATACTGAGTTACGAACTTCTCTTTAACTTACATACCGCCATGATATTTTACAATCAAAATATTTTCAAAGTTAAAATATTATGTTTTCGAAATGATTATAAAGCATATAGATCTATTCTCTTCCACCATTCAGTTCACTTCAAACATCAAGCAATTTACGAACGGTCTGTGAAAAAAAAAAAAAAAAACTGAAACTGAAAAACATAACCCCCCTTCCTGCCTCCGCTTCTCTTTCCCTACAGAAACTTTAGAATTTTATGAGCTTTCATGGTCAGTTATTCAATTATATAAAACCAGGATCAGAAAACTTATTACAGTTTTTTTTACATCAACTTTTCTCGAAATCATTACTAAATTTTCTGCCTCTCAAGGACTAAAGAATCTGAAAAGGGAGTTTTATTCCTTGAAAGTTACCGCCCACAGGCAAGTATCATACCATATCTGAAAGCTTGTAGTGTTGGCTACTCTGAAATATAGGAGTTTTTCACTCCTCATGCAGTGTTGCAACGTAATAAAAGAAGAAAATTGTAAAAAGGGAATTTTTAGGGAATTTTTCTTACATTTTCCCTTATTACTTCCCTTTCGTCAGTACTATTGAAAACTGTATTAATCATCTAAAAGCCTATATAATTCTAAAACTAAAGAGACGTAATTTTTACTTCTGTGATCATAACGAACATAGTTAGAGGAATTTCGAAAGACCACGGGATTTCGTTACCATTTTCATTAGAAATCTAAAAAGGGGGTTTTAGCAACTGAAAGCTACCACCCACAGTGAAGTATCATACCATATATGAAAGCTTATAGTATTCGTTACTCTGAAATATAGGTGTCCTTTACTCTTCATGCAGTGTTGCCACGTAATAAGAGAAGAAAATGGTAAAAAGGGAATTTTTAGGGAATTTTTCTTAATTTTTCCCTCATTACTTCCCTTTCGTCAGTACTATAGGTAAGTGTGTTACATCACTTTAAAGCCTATTTAATTCCGAATCGAAAGAGGTATAACTCATTGTTCTATGACTAAAGTGGACAGATATATAGGTATTTCAAAAGACCACTGAGCTAAGTAAAAAATGTCAGTAAGATTCTAAATTGGGGGGGTTTATCCCCTGAAAGCTACCGCTTTCAGAAAAGTATCATGCCAAATCTGAAAGTTCAGAATATTAGCTACTCAGAAATGCAGGTGGCATTTACTCCCTCGAGATGAAACCAGACACCCCCTCTGGCTCAAGGACTATAACCTTTAGTTCTTCAGAGTGTGGCACAGTGACGAACGTTTCAAGGAATATTTGAATAAGTAGCAGCCCACTTTTTTCTTTTTTGGATAGACCTTTAATTGTAAGAACTATGCAAAAATAGCAGTTCGAAGTATGATCTGTCGGTTCTCTCCATATCATTGGAACTGGAAATGGCACACATGGCTTTTTTCCGTGTAGCCAGTCCCGCAACTTTGTAGAACAAGTATTACAACATATATGTGGTGCTCACTTCTACATCTCCCACTTTACAGCCAAAGTACAAGTGATAGGAGCGAAATTCCACTTTTCGCTTCACTTCGTTAAAAGCAACAATTTGTTCTGCACTGCAAACACATTTACGCGACACGTTTCTGCTTAATATAGTCATAGAAATATTATTATTATTATTATTATTATTATTATTATTATTAATAATAATAATAATAATAATAATAATAATAATAATAATAATAATAATAATAATAATAATAATAATAATAACAGCACCCACCCAATATCTCACCAATACGTCCGAGACGGCAAATTGTAACTACAAAAGAACGTTATACAACATGGTTTCTCTGGCAAACTCTTCAATACAAGCTAAACCGTGAAGTGGTTGACATTTCTTTGTTGGCGATGAAGTGCGAGTAATATGGATACCCAGAGACTACGCAGGAATTTATTTCGGGAGGGGCCCTAAGCTTTTCGGGGTTCCAAATACAATTTGAAGCTAAATTATATTAAAATTTGTAAAATTTAACCTGAAATTAGACTAAATTTACAAACAAGTCGGGGTGTCAAGACCTTCAGGACCCACCTCTGCGTATGTCCCTGAGGATAGCAATGAAACTAACCGTCAAACAATGGAAGTTTATTGAAATAAGTAAACAGCTCCTGTTGCCACGAACCCTTAATTTGCCCAGCATAGCACATCGGGTGATAACGTATTTCTTTGAAACCCGAACCAATCTTCAAAAACTAATTTCATATTCGTTATCAACACCCTAAAATTAGTAAGAATTGGTTAGTTTTATCTCCGAAGCATTTTCACTGTTGACTAGTGTTTTCAGAGCAAGTTTCTCTTTATGTAGTTAATACGTTTAATGTGGATTAAATATGATCCAAGATTAGTTGATATAAAAGGAAAATTAGTATAATTGAGTTCACTTTTCATCTATTAGTAAATACACATTAGTAACTAGTGTTTTGTAACTTGTATGCTTAGTGCATAAAATAATTTTGTGATCCTGATAGATTCCTCAAGTGAAAAATATTCTGTTAACAATCGGATTGTACCTTTTGTTGCTTGATTTCTCTTAACACTGACACACATATTTCCAAGAATGACACGCGTAGTCCTAACAGTCTTCCAATGACGAGAGATATATCATTCCATTGATAATATTGAGGTAAACAAAATGTCAAACGTGCGTGTAAAAACCCGTGTAAACTTTTCTAGAACATGTAGTAAAATATCCTATTCGTAGATATGAAAATTGATGCTTTGTTACAGCTACTTACTGATATAAAAGTAAAACTGAATTATATCGTCATTAACCCTGCGCGCTGATCTTGGGGATTGGCCTCACTGGATGTAGATATCCTTATTCGAATTTGTGACAAGGAACTGCACATATTTCAATGCCTCCCCAAAGTTATACAGAAGTCGTCGTCGTTGTCATTAAGATCTTTATTACACCAATTCTAAGACTACATTACTCAGTTAATGAGATATAGTCCAGAATGTTGATTGATTTTCTTTCTTTAAGAACAACATTGTCAAACACATTATATAAATCGATAAATCACATCGAACCAAATAAAATGAGATGCTCGAGTACAAGTTTACATGTTTAGTTTATTAAAAAAATATGCTGCACTAACAACTAAATCTTTCGTTGCCAATAATCAGTGACAGCTTTCGTTCATTGTCCTGGCAGTAGCGAACTAGCAGCTTACTTGTCTTTTCGTAAGGTGACACACATACACTTTTCCGAACATGCTAGTTGTAATCGTAGGCAATAACAATCAAGTTAATTAAAAAGTCTTGGTAATAAGTATTTTCAAATTAGTTAAAATGAATCCGAACCTGTTTTCGGGACGGGTAATTTGAATAGGGACATCAAAAAATAAGCCGTCACTTTAGAATCTTTTTAAAGAAAATTACAAAAGTGTTTACTTAAAATATTAACTTTATTTATTATTTACAAGGCTATGAAAAAAATTTCTTCACATTCTTTCAAATATTCACAACTTTCACAATTACAAATTAGAATTTCTCACTAACTATAAGATTGTACAAAAAATAAATACCAAAATTTATAGTTGTAAACAATTTCTTCTGTTATAACTTTCGGTTTTAAATTTCATGACTGTAAATCAGGTCAAGAGGACAAAAGTTACTTGTAATATAAGCGAAGTTCCTACAATCTAAGAACCCAACAAAGCTGACTCTCAGTGAACTATATAAAAAAAAACTAAATATTCTAAACTTTCTAAATAGAGTACTCAAAAAAGATCTCAAGATACGTGTTTGTAAACAAGTGATGATTATACTAACTACTGCTTACTTATTAACGATGTTATTATTGCTATAATAATTGCGTTTCTTCTTACTTTCCTTATCCATTTTCTGTTAAAGATTATAGCTTCTTATTGAAGACTTTTTATTATTAACTTATTACCAACTGCATTCTTCTACTTATAATAAGGAATACATATATTGGTTTATTTCGAAAATATAAAAAAGATGCTGACATCCGCTTAATGAGTTGAGTTGATTTTAGTTTAGCGTCCCTTTCAGCAGCGAGGCTATATGAGACGTGGACCTACTGATTAACGTGGAATCCGAATCACAGCTCCCGCCGGGAGTTGAACCCGAGTCTCCCACGCCAAAGGCGCGTACGCTAACCGCTTAGCCACGAGGAAGCTCTATCCGCTTAATAAATTAGGTCAGCCATAGACAGGGCTGCTCGTAGATTCCATGGTCTTTCACACAAATTCTATGCGAGGTCCAACCAAACTTGTGAAATCTCCATCCCCGTAAAGGTCGTCAGCACAGTTGTAACTTCGTTTTTGTTGAAATAGTAAAGTAGCAATATTTATATGGTTCAAGTTCGTTTTCATTATTTCTTCCACTACTTTTAAAGGGCCTGTGACACATCCATAAGGTGTCTGGGCCACAATCCTCGATTTTGATGAAACTTGGTAGATTAATAGGACACTTTGCAAAACTAATGTAACTAGCAGGAATTTGTCGAAAAAGCTGTAGTTTCTGAGATTCGATTTAGAGCCAGTCGATTCATTAAAAATGACATTTGTCGTGATATCTCGGGAACGGCTTCACCGAGAAAAAAGCAAACTTTGAAAGCCATAGTAGATACATGATAGCTTTGAAACGAAATTAAAACGAATTGTCTGCACCTGCGCAGAGCGTAAGGATATACTATCAGGTCTATGATCGCGGTCTATTGGAACACATCAGTGTGATGCAGGCATCTATGCATCAAAGAAACATGCCAAAATCATAGCCCATAGGTTACCTATATATAGTTAGTGTTGCCACGCTCGTCGCGATAACGAGCAAACACTTCGAGTCGAGACCTGCCTATTATTTGCAAGACGAGACACGCGACCGTGTTGTAAGGAGACGAGATGCGACAGCCCCAATATCCCGATTCGTCTCGTAGCAATACTACCCAGTTGTATAAAGCAAAGGCTAACGTAAGAGATCCACGACGGTAGTTCGCAGGCTTGTTCGGGTCACGACTAGCATATAGTCGGTTTTCCCTTCATTTTTATCACGAGTTTTCTCGTAATGTTCTACGAGACGACACGACACCAGGCACAGGCTTCGAGACAAAGACACGAGACGACACCAGCATCTCATGTTTGCGACGAGACTGTTTCACGCGACGAAATGAGACAACACCAAAGGTTTCGTCTCATGGCCACACTAACTATATATAAGTAAACCCTATGACCTATGATTTTGGCACGTTTCTTTGAAGCATAGATGCCTGCATCACACTGATGTGTTCGAATAGACCGCGACTATAGGCCTGATAGTGTTTCCTTACGCTCTCTTAATACTGTGTTACTGTTGTGTAACATTGATGACTTACAGTACTTGATATCACTACGCCCCGAATATGGCGACTATTAACGTTAACTATATGACTTCTACACAGGTGTAATGGAAATGTATGACTGAGAAGCCAGACAAAGTTCGTAACTAGAGGCGGGTGTCCGGGGGCAGACCACCCCAATATCTTCTCACCTCAGTTGCTTGAAAACGCTCACCTTTGAGTCTAGTTTTTTCTTGTATTATGTTATACTTGACATGTAGTTCAAACTTAGCAAGAGGAAAAATATATCGCAGTTTTCACGTTTTCGAGATATGCGCATGCGTACAATTATTTGCGCACTATGCGCAGTTCTGCGCAGGTGCAAAAAATTCGTTTTAATTCATTTTAAGGTTCCTGTGCACACCCCCTTGTCCAAGCACTTCGCCTTTTCGCCACCAGATGCTCACTTTTTCATTTAGCAATCACTGCTGGCACCTCTACTGGGAAGAATTGAAAGATCGTACCGTTCAGTTTGAATGTGTCCAGGATATCCACACTTCAAGTGGGCGGGGAGAGGAATCCAACAGTTTTTTTTTTCGTGCACCTGCAGTCAGTCAGAGTTTATTTTTACAAGCCGTGTTGTTCAGCCGCAGGGCAAAACCTCAACCATTGGTGGGTAACATAAACCTTTTCTTTTTGCAGGTAGGAATGGAGTTTTTGTACGAAAAACAGGAATTAGGTTGCAGAGAACGTCATTCGCATAGCGTTGACAAATTTTCTTTCGTCCGTTTATCACATGACACTCTTTTCTTTTTTTTTCGATTATTATCAGAATATGAGATAGAAAAACCTAAATGGTTCTTTGTATACAGAAAACAAACAAACAATACTAATATTTTCTTACATATCAGTATTATATGATTTTTTTTTCTGAAGTGTATGATGCATGAAAACCGGACAGAATGAATTATGACTTTTCTATTTGTCCCTATCCTTCTGAGTAGAGAGAACAGTGTCGCGACTAAAGGGCCTGCAGGGCCCGCAACATTGAGAGGCCCAGAACAGAAAGAGGCCCATTTCAGTTTCAAAGTTAAACTTTATAATGTTAGGATGTTAAAAATTATGTGTTGTTCCAACTCTATCTCATTTTTACCTATGAAGACGGTAACACCTGAGCGATTATTTAGTAAATTAAATGCCAACAAAACTTATACTAATCATCGAAAACATTATGACCACTCGCTACTTTTTGAACGAAATCATCGGGCTGAGATAAGAGCTGCAAGGCATAACACAACCGCGCGCCAAACACGACAAGAAGCTCACTCGATTAGTCAGTGTGGTGCTTGTGCCTTGCATGGGGAAGGACGACTATATATCAGGGTGACTAAATGGCTGGGAGCTTCATTTCGGAAACAGTGCGACTTGTCGAGTTTTCGCGATCTGCCGTGCTTATGTATTTCAAAGATGGGAAAAGGACAGTGAAATCAGCATCGAACCAAACAACAAAAAGTGGGACGACTACACCTCATTAAAAATGTCGGGTGCCGTAGACTCTCGAAGTTGGTACAGCAGAATAGACGAAAACCTTAGCACAATATAATAATAATAATAATAATAATAATAATAATAATAATAATAATAATAATAATAATAATAATAATAATAATAATAATAATATGCATTTTTTGCATATGAGCAAGCTGTGACTTACTAGATAGAACATAGAAAGTCAAAACTGTTCTCTGTAAATTTTATGTGACTCATGAATGTGGAAAGAGGGGGCCCGTTTAACATTTTTGCGGAGAGGCCCATTCGTCCTTACTTACGCTACTGAGAGAATGTAAGGTAAAATAATAACACCAATATATATATATATATATATATATATAAACTCCTGGCGCAACAGTCCCTTGTGATCTGAGTCTGCAGCGGGCTTATGTTAGTGGTCAGCACAACTACACCCAACGTCGCCAGCTGTCTAGATTGAAGTCCTCTATCTTTTAGTTTCCCAATTTTTCTCTCGATATTTGGTCAACACAGCAATGTTTGAGTACCACACCGGGAATTAAACCCTGGACGACGCACACCGTATCACTTTCGCTAATCATTTGGTAAAATTCAGGTTAGGGTGGTACTGAATTATTTTTGGAATATGCCATTTCTCATAAGGTAAAGTTCAAAAGTATTGTGACATAATTAAAAAGCTCATTATCAACCACGTATTATTGCCTCTAATATCTCTAAAAGTTTTCGAGATATGTGTCAAAAATGGTTGAAACACTTGAAGTTAGTTTAGTAACTTGAAGAAGATAGTGGACTTATACACACATGATTAGAATTGCTTCAATTTTTATTTTTATCCTTCTTTCTCGTAAAGAAATACAAAATCATAATTTCAACCATTTTGGTACATTTTTCATAATTTGAAGCGCGAACAGCCGGTTTCTTTCCTTACGTTTTGAACTTGGGATTTATATTCTCCTTGTCACTTATCGTGAAAGTCATATAATGACATGGGTCCCAAAGCTAGAATATATTATGCGACAGAGGTAATGACAATTTTTGTCATTTCATCTCTCACGATCTGTTTAGTTTGACATTTATCGAATGATATCGGTTTTATAATACGAATAAATTTTTCGCAATAAGGTGCATATAGTGGTCGTAAGAAATGACAAAAGCTACCATTGACCTTTATAGTTTGACTCATGCTTTTTCGATCATGGTATTCCCCTTAAATTTTGTAAAGGACAGTATCATTTTAATTATCTTAACCTAATTTCCTAAAGCATTTCTCATTCGTACGCTAAAAGAAAGATTTCTATTTTTTATGTATAAGAATTCAGGGAATGCAAATCTATTCAAAATTCCTTTACAATTAAAGTCGCCTAAACAAATATTCCTTTGAGATTTCTGTATTTTGAAAACAAATTCACGATTTCAGTTCTTTGTATTTACTTGTTTCCATGTTTTTTTATATCAATACTGTATGATCAGTTCCCAGAATTATTTTAGTTCCTCGGTAAATCCATTTATAACAAGCTCCAAATACTGCTACAATTTTAATGTGGTTTCAGGAGAATCTGCATATCTCATTCTTTTGTTACTTTCTATATATTCATCTACTACGTAAACAAACATCAATGAAAGAAAGAGGCTGAGAGCTAACATGTGCTCCGTGAGGAACGTTGTCATTCCTTTCACTGATATATCTAGAGAGTCTAGTGTTGCCACGAGACGAAACGAGACAAGACGAGACTTCTGGCTGTGTCGTCTCGTCTAGAAAAGATGTGCCCGTCTCGTCTCGTATCGAACGGTTCTGTCTCGTCTCGTGGCAACACCAGAAAGGCTGAGGCCCACAAAAAGAGCTGTTATACCAAGTGGTTAAAATTACAACTTTTAACCAAGTTTGGTTTGGTTAACAGAGCACAACACACAACACACTACTGCAATCTTCCAGCAACGACTGCTTAGTTTCGACTGAACCCGTAATTACTTCGATAGGAACATTTGTCAATACCGTCAGTACAGTCGAAAGGCAAGATTTCCCCATTTATTTTGATATCCTTTTTTCAGAACCCCTGACGCCACTTCAACAAATAAGGAAGCCTGTGTAACTTTCCCATTTAAAAAATGGTTTATCTTCGAATAACATCATAAAAGGATAAAAAAGATAAATTTTATTGTCAAATCAGAATCTTTTCAAAACTCAGTATCGAAAAGGCTGACACGTTTCTGTCTTGGTTCGGAACGAGAAAGACCATGAAACAATTGTTAGTTACTGATAAAATTGCCACTTCTACGCGTACTTGTACTTCTATAACAGGATTTTTATACGTAGATATCTCCACCAGCCCCCGGAATAAAATCTTCTGAAACACTGATCTCAATGAACGCTTTACATTGTATTTGAATCTGGAGCACTCTCACAAAATAATTAAACTTGAATCGATTGAAAAATGGAAGTGAAAGCTGTTTGTATGAATCATTTTTCAAAAAATGCTTTAGGTATTCCCTGTTCTTTGTAGGATTTGAAACATTGAATCATTTGGATCATTTGAAATAATAAAAGATGGTATATATTTCGACGGCAAATAATTTATTCCGAGTTAATAAATTTTTAAGCAAATTCAGAAACTGTGTTTGTATTTTTCGAGACACGAGACGAGATATTTCACGAAACGGTTCGTATTGTATCGTGTATCGCTTCAAAGAGTCCTGTCTCGTCTCATTGCAACACTAAGAGAGTCTTACGCATTCTCTTTCCAAGAAAATGAGCTAGAAACTTGAAAAGCACATTCAGTCAATTGTTATCATAGACTATACTATGGGCATAGCCACTGATGTGTAGAAGGTGACACAGGCGTAATTTGTTTTTATGGAGCCCTTGGCGAGTTGGAGCTGTAGGGCTCTATTATTTGGATTGGAAACATTGGTTCAAAAATATTTTACATTTAGCATACATACATATACACAGATATATATATATATATGTACACACACACACACACACGTACATGTGTGTTACATATACTTTAATTAATGTGTGGACCTAAGGACAAGGTCCGGTTCGCCCGCCCAAAAACCGCTTCTGGGAGGTGGGTTGGAAGCTCACCCCTGAAACATAGAATTATGCTAATCGTAATATTCTGAGATAGACTAACCCCCGAGGAATAAATAAATAAATAAATAAATAAAAATAATTTCATAATGTTTATCTTCCGTATACGAGTAATTGAAAAATTTTAGTGTCTCAAAAATGAGAGCCGTATATAGATGATCCTGCGTTCTGGCGGAACTTCCCTAGTTGCGGACAAAATTTCACACTATACCCTCTTTCGGCTCTCTCTCCCACGGTAGTTTTAAGAATTTTTTACCTATTATCTACTCCCTTGGAGTAACTGTTGCTCTGTATTTTCACGGGCTTGCAACCGTCGAATAAATATCTTGGCTGCTTTCCCAGCTACCCATTCAGCATGCAATACATACATCCAATAACAATCAAATCCCACACAAACTACTCTACCCATAAAATATTTTAACATGGAAAGTTCTTTTACGCAACGTATTTCGTATTTCGTTTGTTTAAAATGGAATAGACCTAAATACAACTTTTTAAAATGTTCTTCTGGAGATTCGATAGCGAGATCGCTCACATCAAAAAATGAGAGAATTAGTGCTCTGACAATCTGGTAGAAATACAACATGCCATATATACATTACTGTGATTACATTGCTATTTATTCAATGATTATTTTGCTTAGAGTTTTCTTACTCTCCAGGGTACTCTTCAAGGGTATACAATTACTCTTCACTTATGTCGCGAAAAAATATTCAGCTTGCAAATTTATTTCGAGAACTTCTCATTCCCTAATACATGTTTATTCTCTCAATTTGTACGTACAGCCGACAAACTTACACAGAATCTCAACAGAGTTCAAATGTGAGGTGTCTGCTGTGAAACACAGGTCAGGTATATGGGAGGGGCTTTTAGAGTGCAATTCTAGGAACACTGTGAGCTTTTAGAGTGTAATTCTAGGAACGCTGTAGGGGGCCATCCCGCTCCACCTGAGACACAAAAGAAAAAAGAAATCTGGCGGCACACAACTAATTCACACTGGTTACAAAGCAGGCACAACGAAGTTCTGAATGAAATATGTTTATTTTTTGCACTATTCCATTTTCCGAACAATAACATTTACCGATGACCTGTTAGCCCCTCCACCACAGCCACCATGACAACAAATTCAATCGGAATTTGGCCAGCTCGTTTGATCACGAATAATTATCGTTCGATCCCAACGCATAATGACGTATTACACACAATTTGGTTAGGATTTTTTAGCCCTAGATAATCGACATGTACCATTCCATAGATATTTCAATCGTAAATAGGTAAGCAAAGTTTCGTTAGTTTCTGGTAGAAAGTATGGCAGATAAAGTTGATTGTTTATTTAACAATGGTGGCCTCTAACAATGAAACTAACAACAACAACTGAAATCGACAAGTACCATTTCATAGATATCTCAGTGGTAATCCGATGAGTGTGCCAAGTTTGGTCAGTTTCTGGTACAAAATATAGCAAATAAAGTTGATTCTTTATTTAACAATGGTGGCCTCCAACAATGAAACTAAGAACAATATGTGAAATCGACAGGCACCATTCCCTAGATATCTCAGTGGTAATCCGATGGGTGTGCCAAGTTTGGTCAGTTTCTGGTACAAAATATAGCAAAGTTGATTCTTTGTTTAACGATGGTGGCCTTCAACAATGAAACTAACAACAATATGTGAAATCAACACGTACTATACCCTACATATTTCAATCTTAAACGGGTATGCAAAGTTTGGTTAGTTTGTGGTAGAAAGTATGTAAGATAAAGTTGATTATTTAACAAAGGAGAAATCCAATGATTGTTTATTTAACAATGGTGATCTTCAACAATGAAACAAAAACAATATATGAAATCGACACGTACCATTCCCTAGATATTTCAATCTTAAATGGGTGTGCCAAGTTTGGCCAGTTTCTGGTAAAAAGTATGGCTGATAAAGATGATTGTTTATTTAATAATGGTTTCCTCTAACAATAAAACTAACAACAATATGTGAAATCGACACATACCATTCCATAGACATCTTAATCGTAAATGAGTGTGCCAAGTTTGGTTAGTTTGTGGTAGAAAGTATGGCAGATAAAGTTGTTTGTTTATTTAACAATTTAGAAATCTATCGATTGTGTATTTAACAATGGTGGTCTTCAGCAACGAAACTAACAACAATACATGAAATCGACACGTAGCATTCCCTAGATATTTAAAACTTAAATTTGTGTGCAAAATTTGTCAGTTTCTGGTAGAACGTATGGCAGACAAAGTTGATTGTTTATTTAACAATGGTAGCCTATAACAATGAAACAACAACAATATGTGAAATCGGCAGGTACCATTCCCTAGTTATCTCAGTTGTAATCCGATGGGTGTGCCAAGTTTGGTCAGTTGGTGGTAGAAAGTTGGCAGATAAAGTTGATTTTATATTTAACGATGGTGGCCTTCAACAATGAAACTAACAACAATATGTGGATTCCACACGTACCTTTCCCTAGATATCTCAATCTTAAAAGGCTGTGCAAAGTTTCTTCACTTTCTGGTACAAAAGTACGGCAGATAAAGTTGATTGTTTACCTAACAACGGTGGCCTCTAACAATGAAACTAACAATACGTGAAATCAGCACGTACCGTTCCATAGATATCTCAATCGTAAATGAGTGCACCAAATTTGGTTAGTTTGTGGTAGAAAGAGTGTAAGATAAAGTTGATTGTTTACGTAACAATTTAGAAATCCAACGATTGTTTATTTAACAATGGTGGCCTTCAATAATGAAACTAACAACAATATGTGAAATCGACACACAGCATTCTCTAGATATTTCAACTTTAAATGGGTGTGAAAAGTTTGGTCAGTTTGTGGTAGAACGTAGGGTCGTTAAAATTGATTGTTTATTTAACAATGGTGGCCTCTAACAATGAAACTAACAACAATATATGAAATCGACCCATATCGTTCCATAGATATCTTAATCTTAAATGAGTCTGCAAATTTTGGTTAGATTGTTGTAGAAAGTGTGGCAGAAAAACTTTATTGTTTATTTAACAATGGTGGCCTTCAACAATGAAACTAACTTGACACGTACCATTCCCTAGATATTTCAATCTTAAATGGGTGTGCAAAGTTTGGTCAGTTTCTGGTAGAAAGTGTGGCACATAACGTTGATTTTTTATTTAACAATGGTGGCTTCTAACAATGAAACTATCAACAATAAGTGAAATCGACACGTACCGTTCCATAGATATCTCAATTGTAAATGAGTGCACCAAATTTGGTTAGTTTGTGGTAGAAAGTATGGCAGATAAAGTTGATTGTTTACGTAACAATTTAGAAATCCAACGATTGTTTATTTAACAATGGTGGCCTTCAACAATGAAAGAACAACAATATGTGAAATCGACACATACCATTCCATAGATATCTCATTCGGTTATGAGTGTGCAAAGTTTGCTTAGTTTTTGGTAGAAAGTATGGCAGATAAAGTTGATCGTTTATTTGACAATGGAGAAATCAACGAATGTTTATTTAACAATGGTGATCTTCAACAATGAAACTAACAACAATGTGAGAAAACAGCACATATCTTTCCCTAGATACTTCAATCTTAAATGTGTGTGCAAGGTTTGGCCAGCTTCTGGTAGGAAGTATGGCAGATAAAGTTGATTGTTCATTTAACAATGGCAGCCTCTAACAATGAAAGTAACAACAATAGGTGAAATCGACACGTACTATTCCATAGATATCTCAATCGTAAATGAGTGTGCCACGCTTGGTTTGTTTGTGATAGAAAGTATGGAAGATGAAGTTGATTGTTTATTTAACAATGGAGAAATCCAACGATTGTTTATTTAACAATGGTGGCCTCGAACAATGAATCTAACAACAATATGTGAAATCGACTGATACCATTCAATATATATCTCTGTGCTAATCCGATGGGTGTGCCAAGTTAGGTCAGTTTGTGGTAGAAAGTGTGGCAGATAAAGTTGATTGTTTATTTAACAATGGTGGCCTTCAACAATGAAACTAACAACAATATGTGGAATCCACACGTACCATTCCCTAGATATTTCAATCTTAAATGGGTGTGCAAAGTTTGGTCAGTTTCTGGTAGAAAGTACGGCAGATAAAGCTGATTGTTTACTTAACAATGGTGGCCTCTAACAATGAAACTAATAACAATATGTGAAATCGACACGTACCATTCCTTAGATTTTGTAACGTCTATTAACCAGATTATATCCGGTTTTGCTTAATTTTTGAATTGTTTATTTTATTTTTGATTGTTTTAATTTTATTAGTTGTATATGTTAACATTGGTGACGGTGGCGCCATCTATTGTTTTAGACACAAACTATTTGGACGTTATGAATAACCTTAAAGCTATCATGTATCTACTATGGCTTGCAAAGTTTGCTTGTTTTCCGTGGAGTCGTTCCCGAGATATCACGACAAATGTCGTCTTATATCAATCGACTGTATCGCAGAAACTACATTTTTTTCGACAAATTCCTCCTAGTTACATTAGTTTTGCAAAGTGTCCTATTAGTCTACCAAGTTTCATCAAAATCGATTGTGGGCCAAACACCTTATGGATGTGCCACAGGCCCTTTGAAAATTGAAAGAGCTTTTGTGTAAAGTGTATCCCTCTAATAGTGGGCTACTTACATGATGGTGCACACAGGAACTTCGTCGATAACTTCAAACTTGAAATTCTCATAACTGAATAAACAAAATAAATAAAGAAAGGAAATAAACTGGCTCCCAAAAGACCCGTTTTCCAACAATATTTACTACGGTTACCCCCTTTGCGGTCATATTAGTAAAGAAACGCAGTTTGTCCTTTACAAGATAATCTCGACATATATTTACATTCTTTTTAAGATTAAATAATATACAATAAGCCAATACATCACTACATATTTATCTTCATATTCTCTTGTATTTCTTTCGTTATAATATATTCATGGACATGTTCAGTTTGGTTCTTTGGAACAAATGCTATAACTTCAATAAAAGTATCACAAATTGTCTACTTATAATTAGAGATGCAAGGGCTCGAAAAAACGGTTTTTTCTGCTTCGCTTTTTTGCTTGGGAAATTTTGGGCTTTTTTCAAAATTCTGCTTTAAATTGATAAAACATATTTTGTTTTGCTTCTCTATAACACAAAAAGTCATTTAATTAGTGGTTGATGCCGATAATAATATAAAACCTCGAAATTAACCATAAATTTCGAAAAGATATTTCAAACAGTTTTACTTCTCAACATATTTACATTATGAATTCCAAAGGATTAACCAATGTATATAATAAGATTTTTTTAACCTCCTACATACAAAAGTAAGCAGGGTTGGCAAGAACCATGGTAGTTTTTGAAAATGCCAAAAACCCGTTTTTTGGGGGAAGTTTAAACTAGGTTTTTTTGGGTTTAGATATTTTGCTTTATGTATTTATATTACATATTGACAGAAATATGTTTGTTTCGCCTTGGTGTTATTATGCAACAACGGGATTATGCTGGAAGAGGTCACATAAGCTTAAAGAAGTCCGGTCAGTAAATTTCTTAAATTGAGAAACTCCCACCCTAGTCATCGGGAATATCCCGTCATTACTCTAAATGTAAAACAATAAGGAAAAAATCCTGTTATTGCTTTGCATGTAAAATTTAAAGGTCAACGTATCATAATCAGTATACTAAAACTGAGGTTTTAAATTACAAATTTAGTACGTACATATCATTGGAAGTAGTATTGTAAATAGAAAAAAAAAACCGTTCGTATTTTTTCAGAAATGTACGTTTTTTTTAGAAAAAAAACATTGCCTCTCGTTTTTTTTTCTAAATTTCGTTTTTTTTTCAAATAGTCATTTGTAATGCATCTTACGTCATTTAAGTCTGAAGTATTTTTATGTAGGTGTAATTACCATAAAATGCAACATAAATTAAATACTAGATACTGTTAAGGTACAAATATTTTACAATTTATATGAGTAGGCTACCTACTAATAACCCGGGTTTCTGTACTGTTTCACCAATATCAACGAAGATATAAAAGTATAAATGAACATTTGTTTTTTTCGTGAAAGTAGGTCTTTAATAAGTACGAAAATAATATCACGAACAGTATAAAATGCAAATAACTTGTCTAAAGGTAAAAACTAATACTAATTTGCCTACTAATATTTTTCTGAATATCATATATAAATAATTTGTCGACTAGATATATGATATGCATTGCTGGCTCTACCATATGTGCAACACGTGCATTTGCACGGGGCTGCAATATCTGTCATAAGTATTTTATTTAAAATAAATATTTCTTGTTGGAAAAAGACTTCATGATCATGGTAGCTAAATTTACTAAGCTGGCCTTCTATTTGAATACTACATTCATAAATTATGTTTAGGTCTCATTAGTTTAAGTCACATGATCAGTGCTAAAGCAAATGGTAAAATAAATCCCAGAATAAACTGCTTGATTGTTGTCAAATACAGGAACTCAATTCTCGAATACCTGTCCCCTTTGGTTAGTTATCAGCAGAGCCCGGATGTTGTTGACCTAAAATTTTCTAAAAAGTGACCTATAAAATGACACTAAAATTCCTGTAAAATGACTCTAAAAATCACAAAAATTGACCTTAAAAGTTGCGTTTTCTTAAACGTTTATTTCGTGAAACATTGACATTTTTTAATATCCATTGGATTTTTAGTTAACATTTCTCACTCATATTCAAAAAGTATTGTTTCACTTAGTTGCAGTCCATTGATCATTTATTTCTATTGATCAGTCCATTGTACGGCATTGTAAGTATTGAAAGCGTCAATTCACTCCCGAGTTAAACCTAGAAAGCACTCTTAAACAATAAAAGTTCGCAATTGTAGACTACATGAAAATAATAGATAGAAACATGTTTAAAATCCTTGTACGCATTCTAATCCATTTTTAGTTATTTACGTGATCACATCCTTTGTGATCAACAACCCAAAACTATCTGTTTGGCCACCTACCAACCCCCACCTTTCATTAACCAGCTACAGCTTAGTTTTCCTTAGCTTGTTAAGAATGCAGTTTTTCCACCCCAATAGTCAGGAAGCAAGAAAAGAGATTATTCAACTTCGTCTTTTCCACATCCGTAAACCGTGTTCATTTAAAGATTTCCTTATGTAGAAGAAAAAGAATAGAAAGACCATAAGTGACCTAAAAGTTACCTTAAAATATTAAAAAATGACCTGAAATTTCAAAACGGCAAAAAGTGACCAAAAGTTGACCCTAAAAACTATATATTTAGAACCTAGAGTTGATGGATAACGTTTTTATTTGAACTTGCTTTGTCCTATGCGTAACAGAAAAAAAGCTGACTTGTCAACAAGATCCGGGCCCTGGTTATCAGAGTTCTGATATGAAAGCTTCTCTTGTCTTTGTCGCAAATAAGATCGTTATCATTGAAGGTGGAAACACTTTTTAAAAAAATAACAGATGTAGAAGGAAAATAAAGAAATAAATGTAAAAGAGCTAGTTGCACTATAATTGCAAACTGATAGGTTGAGATTGAAACTCGATACTGAATTCTATAAAAATGATTACCATCTTTCAGATCTTTCTTATTTGCTTTATCTTTCACTAACATAATAGATTAATATTTAGAGAAAAAAACAGACACAACAATATTGTATTTGTAGTAAGTATTTAAGCCTTTCTGAGTTTCGTTGTAGTTTCCCTCCCTTTCGTTGTTCATGCTGGAGTAGCATACTTAAAATCGTAACTTTTAAGATTTGTTCTTTCTGAAGAAAGAGGGAGGCGGCAAATTACGTCATTGCGCGGGCGACAAATTGCCTAGGGCCGGCCCGATGATATGTACACTCATGTTCAAAATGATTGTCGCATATCTATAACTGTCTTCTTGTAAGAATATAATTTGATAATGATTTTGCAGGCTACCGGTACTTTTAATATTGATGTTGTGTGTATAATCGGAAAATGTATATTTGTAGTAAATTTCAAAGGAAAAGAATTATAAATACGAAAATGAGAAAGAGTAAAAGAAAATGTTGCTAAATGGACAAGAAAGTTTTATTTTATTTTTATTGTTCTTATTTACTGCTGTTTTGACATGAAATTTGCCACATATATGTCTTTGTCGATTATACACGAACTATCATTATAAGAAATACCAGGCGGATTCGTTATCAAATTATATTCCTACAACAACATATTTATAGACATGCGACAATAATTTTGGACATGAGTGTACATACAAGACATGCATATAGGATGACATAATTTGAAGTAATGCAGGGTGTTTCAAAATGAATATTAGGGTTTTGAAACTTTGTAGTATCTATTACAATTAACTTACAATTATAAGTATTATCAAATGAAAGAACAACTCAAACAGTTTTGTACACACGCATGACATGCATTGTTTCCTCTGTCTGCCATTAGAAAGAGCAAGTAGCAAAGATGGAGACTAGAGACCAGAAAGCTTTGTGTGTTTTAATTTTGCAAAGACTGAATCTGTAGTTGCAGTGCAACCGTCTGTGTGAATTGAATGTTTTGTGCCATATGGAGGAAAGTTTATGGGCCTTTCTCACCTATTGACTCAATGTGTGCCATGTGACGAATGAAGCTCACATCGAACTCTTGAAGCAAAAACTGTTTGAGGTGTTCTTTTATTTGATGTATTGTTTATAATTGTGCGTAAAATGTAATAAGTACTACGAAGACTTAATTCCCCGATATTCATTTTGAAACACCCTGCATTTCTCAGCATCACTATTGGAACTAAGATGTAAAAAGGAGAGATTGTGATTGTTTACAACAACGATATTATTATTAGTCAAGACTATAATTACTACAACAACACAAGTTAGTAGTCAAAAAACTAATTAAATGGACACTCGTAACCCTTTCGGACCCAGGTGGCCAAAGTGGCACATACGGCTGTGTCACTTTTTTAATCCTCTCCTGTATGGTCACTAATTAAGATATCGGTATATATTTTTTTGTCAAATATGGTTGGTCCATAGTTTATCATTTTAGTTTCTTTTTCTTCTGTGTGTCGAATTTCCTTCTCAAATTTTACCCCAGTCAAAAATTCGAAAATTTTCGAATTTTCTTTATTACTTTTCCCTTGTAGATTCATTCGTTGTAGAGAGACCTCCTTAAGACTTGTCAGGTAGATACGTCGGATCGATATCTAATTGTTGACATCAATTGGACGGGCTTGCGCGCAGTGTTGCCAACTACTGAAATTAAAATGTCCTGAAATTTGGGCAAAAATTCGAAATTTTTGTTATAAACCGTACCTATATGTCCGAATGCAAGTGAACTTACGCCAGTCGAACATTTGTCCTTGCTGAACAAACTCGGGTACATATCGTTACAGTGGGGTAATTAGGGGACGCACGAAAAATTCGGATTTGGGTTCTAACTCTTGATTTTTCCCTACTTTTCTGTTTATCGAAATATATTTTTCGTAATTAAAAGCATTGTTTCTTAAATATCGCCATGATACTTGTAGGATATATTAGTAATGTACCAGTGTTTATTTTAAAATAGTTTTCGTCTGTCTGGTAGCAGTGTTGCTAGCTACGGAAAATTTTAATTCAAGATGTTAGGGGAAAATTACATGTTTTGTCTATTATATCCCTCTTGTTGGCTACATAGGAACAAAAGTACCAGTATCTGAAAGTCTAGTCTTTGCCCTTCACAACGCATTATAGAAAGTTTCAATAGGATAGTTAGGGGAAGTACAGTTGAGGTTTACAGTAGACCTTGTTTTCTAAGTGGAAAGATAACTGTGATTTTTTTTTAGGTAGACTGAAAAATTTGTTAATGACCTGCTTACTTTATTAGATATCGTCACAATACTTGTAGAGTATATTATAGGGATACCAAAGCTTCTTTTAAGATAGTTTGTGTGTGTCTGCTAGCAATATTGTCAGCTACAGAAAATTTTAATTTCCGATTTTAGGAGGAAATTTAGGAAAAAAATCCTTTTTTGTCTCTATAATTTCCCTCTTGTTGGCTACATTCGAACAAGCGTACCACTGTCTGAAAGCCTCGTCCTTAGCCTACACAGCGCACCATAAAAAGTTTCGGTAGAATAAATAGGGGAAGTACAGTTGAGGCTTATAATAAACCATGTTCTGTAAATGGTAAGAAAATTGTGCATTTCTGAGTTAGAATAAGATTTTTTTTAAAAAAAAAAATCATGCTTACTTTGTTAGATATCGCCATGATACTTGTAGGATATAGTCTTAGGATACCAAGGTTTACTTTCAGATAGTTTACGTCTATTTTATGGCAGTGTTTCCAGCCAAAACAATTAATTCCCGATTTTAAGTGAAAAATTCAGCAAATTTCCCTTTCCCCTCTATTATTTCCCTCTTGCTAGCTACGTTGGAACAAATGTACCACTACCTGAAAGCCTTCTCTTTAGCCTACAGAACGCACCATAAAAAGTTTCAATAGGATAATTAGAGAAGCTGTAGCCCCGGCATATCTGTTGAATTTTGCTTCTGAGGTGTAAAAAGTGTCAAAATTTCATGTGTATGGAAACAGAATTTTTTCTTTCTCTCTTTGAATGGAAGCCAGCGACTTCAGGTTTTCACTGTACCTTGTCAACGCACCAAAGAATTTTTTTTAGGTGACTTAAACCCATATGGAAACAGTGGTGTTAGATACAAAAAATCTTGAAATTCGGTTAGGGATTTTTTGTAAATTTTCACCCCTACATTTCCCTCAGTAATTTCCCACCCGCTCGCAACACTGCAATGTAACGTACGCCAAAAAATAGCCACATTCCTTTTCTAAAAAACAAGGGCTTAACCATATCAATAGGGTAAATGGTTTTTGAGCAATAAGTCACTAACTGACAAAGTAGGAAAGCGCCAAAAATGATCTGGGTTCGAAAGGAACGATTTTGCTCGTATAGGTACAAGGAAACAAACGATTTGTAAGTTACGAGGGCTTCGACTCAATCTCTATTGATTATTTCAATAATTTTCAACATAAATCAATAAATAATAGCTGTCAGAAAAAAAAACAGACATTTGAAAAAAAACATGAAAAAGAACGATGTTTTTTATTGAAAAAAACTTCACAGAAAAAAAACAGTTTTTTACAACACTAAGAATACCTATTATTATTATTATTATTATTATTATTATTATTATTATTATTATTATTATTATTATTATTATTATTATTATTATTATTATTGCAAAGTCGAGACTTGACTACATATTTTACCTGAAGTTTTTTTTTTTTTTTTTTAATGGGATTTCAAGTCTTTTTGTTCAAGAATTAACACATTCCACTATAAGGGCTTAGGAGAGGGGAATATGTTTGTTACTTGCATGCTAAACCAAGCCTGGATACTAAATTTCACCTTTCTATATCTTCTAAAAGTTTAGGTAATTATAAGAGAGTAACTGAATAAGTGACGAGATCAATCAACTTCGATTATCAACAACATTTAAAGTAACAGGACTATCAGAATATAATTTAGTACTTTTTCTAAGCATGGTGACTATCTTATCCTGAGAACGGAAATAGTATCCAGATGAAACGCTCAAAAACACACCAAATCGCTTCGAGAAAAGATATAAACCGTAGCGTCTTTCGAGCTCAACTTTGAAAGGAAAGAGCCGCGACCCCAGATATTTAGACGTATTTTGGTAATCCAGTACAATATATTGCAATGTATGTGGACTATCCCCATTGATTCATTAACTATTATCTATGTATATAAGAAGTGAAAATGAATGCAGGTATAGGGCTATGTTTATTGATATAATGAACATAAATTCACATACGATCGTACGATTTAATAACTTTAATATTCCGTAACAGCCGTCATGAAATTTTCTTACACTAAGATGTAGAGATTCGTATACGAGTTCGTGTAGAAGGAATAGACTTGGCTCCACATGAGATAACTTTTCAGAGTGAACGAAGCACGAGACTGAGCAATTTAAAAATAGAATTTTCTATTTCTACACGTGTAATGTAAATCGGGACCATCGTTAAAAACGATAGGGTAGCCTCAACTTGAGGAATGTTTCGTGATATTTTCTCATTGAGGAAGGTCTACTCGAGTATAACTTGTTTTTGAATTAAAGAAGGAAATCTTAAGTAAGTTATTGTGACACTCAAATAAGGAACGTTTCTTTATACGAGTATTATTATCTGTTACTTGTATATAGTCGTACATGAAACGATTTAACCACAGGTGTCTCTGGCGGGGGGACGAGGGGAACGCGACCCCTCCAATATTTTGAAGTACGAAATGTTCAATGTTTTATTCTAATTTAATTTATTTACTAATGACAGAATAACATATAAATAGTAATATTTATTTGGAATATAATATTCAGACTGTGAAACGATTTATAACGGACTTCTTGATAGCCTATGTCTCAGGGGGTCCGTGAAGATAAGATGAAAGGTAACAAATTGAATCGAAGATAATACACAAGTTGCTCTAGGTTACAGTGTTGGTTGAATATTATTGGTATTAGATGACAGAGTAGTAATTTATTAGTATGACAGGATCATGTTTCTGTAAAATAAAGTATAGGAAAACTTATACAGTATTTAAGTCAGTATTTCTTGGAAGGAGGTTCAAAGCTCTAATCTTAGTCTCAAAAGGGACCGTGACTAAAAGAAGGTTAAGAATCATTGGGTTATATAATATAATGTCAATGTAGGTTTAACATTTTTATCCTCCTTCATTAGTCGTGTAATAGTCCTTCAGGGTAATATTTGGAAGCTCATGAATTCAATGCAATGAGCTCATGAGTTAGGTGTCTTGTTTTCTCAATCAGTTATAGCACGATGAAATTTTGTTGCTGTACTTGGATTTAATCTGAAGGTCCAATAGGCAGTATCACTAGAATAAAACCACTTTGTCCTACAAGATGGTTATACAGGGGTGACCAGATTCGAGAATTTCTAGATAAGTAGAGTCTATGATGTTCTTGATAAGTAAGATACTAGAAACTCTGCATGATATTTCTGAAACCAACAAACAGCTTATAAGAGCTCCAGGTCTTCTAGCCCATTTCGAAACTGGCATAACGCTGTTGAGTCTACTACTTGGATAGAAAATAATTGGCATGCTGGAACTTCTGAAAAAGTCATTCCAAAGTCAGAAACAAACTGCAACAGGCTTGATTAAAAGTGTTGAAATTGTTTCAGGAAATGTTCAGAACCTACACAACGAAGAATGTTTTAACAAAATAATGCAAGAAGCTAATGAGAAAGTAGAAAAATATAATTTGAACCCCTTTTCATTGTCAAGAATGAAGACAGTACCAAGGAAGTACACAGGGCCAGTAGATGCGTATGCCGGTCAATGCATATTATAGGGTAAAAAAATATAATGCCATTATTAATGCAGCTGTGAAAGGCCTAGAACCAAGATTTACTCAGTCGGATTTCCTGCGTCTTCGACAACTAGAAGATACACTGTTATCAGGTGTGTTTGACATACTGGAAAATTATCCGGAAATAGATGTCGCGTCATTTTCTCTTGAGATGAACATGTTTCTGCAGAAGACTGGTGTGTATTGTGTCAGTCATGTTTGCAAAGTACTACGAGAGATGGAACCAGAAGTTCGAGCTATGGTTTAAAACGCTGAAAACTTATTGCATATTTTGATTGTGCTGCCAGTTTCTTCATGTGAAGCTGAATGGAGCTTTAGCTCCATTCGAAAACTAGAAGCACAATGACACAGGAGAGATTGAATAATGTTATCATCTGTCTCCACATCATTATTTACTGGATCTTTTTAGCCTAGACGAGTTAGCAGACAGATTTATTGCTAGTATTGACCGTCGCACGACGATCTTTGGTTCAATCACCATTAAAAAATAGGTAACTAAAGTACATTAAGATGATTTTGTATTCCTTACGTCATTGTATGTGTGAATTTGCTTTTTCGTGTTGATTTATTTTTAAATTTTATTGTTCAATATATTATTGAATAGCTGCAAGATAATTTAATTTTCTTCAGTCTATCACGGACATCTGTTTAATAAATAAATAAATAAAAATTGACGTGACATAATTTAAAATTCAGTGGATTTAACTAGCTAACAGTCTCTGTGTAAGGGAAAGTGACACTAGTTAGTACAATGAACTGCTATTTGGAAGGCCCGTGTTCGATTCCAGCAACGTCCATTTTTTTTTCAAATGCTTCAATTTCAATGCATATTCAGTGTGACAAGCAAGATTTTCTCTCCAGAAAAGAAAATACGTAGGAATGAGGAGAATTCGAGAAGGTCTGTCAATGGAGGCAATGGTTTACAAACTTATTTCTTGCAGTTGTTCTAGATTTGATGATTTGTTCTTGATTCATCTACTTTCAAGCATTTTCCGATTCATACATGGTCAGTGTTTTTATTTCCTTCAACATACAATGTATAATGAAATAATACATTACATACATAGCAATATTGAGATTAATATGTGGTGTTTATTGGGCAACACGCTTCGAACCATTAAGATTCATCTTAGAATGGAGAACTGTTTCGTGCGTCATCTACTCACAATTTTACTTGCATAAAGACCTTACTTAGTGCTACCAACTGCTGTTCTTGTGAGGAAATGTTTCGTGTAAGTTGGATTGCATTTGTCCAGGCGTTTTACAAACTGCAAATGATTTGGACACCAGGTAATGTAATTAGAATACTCGAAGGGGGGAGATACTTCTGCTGGTGACTGTACATTGTTTCTCAACATAGTTCCCTCCTAGTTCAATGCACTTGCCCCATTCGATAAGAAATGCTTCGATACCATCTAAGAAAAATACTGCATCGACTTCTGCCCTCCAAAGTCTTCCTTTTATGGACCAAAGTTGTGGAAATCTGATGGTGACAAATCTGTTAGTATGCAAGACGCGGGAAGCCACTTGAAGAGTAGGTCGTCCATGACTTCCATTTTTTCACGAGTAGAATAGGAACGTCCATTATCATGTTGAAGCAAAACACTTGCACTCAGCAATCCCCCTTCGCTTTGTGCGAATTGCTGGCATTAAATGCTTCTTGAGAAGGTCATGTAGATACACTAATCATCGTTGTATATGGGGGCATGTAGTGCTTCAGAATCAGACAATTCTTATCCCAGTATAAAGTCAACATGACTTTCCTTGCAGAGGTTGACTGCGAAACTTCTTTGGTTTCGGTGAAAAAAAATGTCACCATTTTTGTTTGCTCGTTTCGTCTCTGGTTGAAAATGGTGCACCCAAATTTTATTTCTTGTGACTGTGTGAGCTAGAAAATCTTCACCCTCCTCTTCATAATGCCTCAGCATCACTTTACATGTGTCAATCCAACAATATTTCAGTTCCTTCAACAGCTGTTGAGAAATCTACCTACCGGAAACTTGTCTGTAGTCTGTTCTACACTATGTGCTGTTCTGGACCGAATCACATATTCAGCAAGGAATCAATTTCAGCCAGGGTGTTACGTCGATTTTTCTTAATAAGCCAACCTGCTGTGGCTGTGGACTCCTTTTCACAACTCAATTACCCTGACTCGGACGAAGATCATCAGCCAACAAAGTCGTACCATCTGTGAATTTCTTGCACCACAACAAGACTTGCCACTCTGATAGACAGGTGTCCCCACACTTCATTCCCCAATGTATATCAACCCGATTCACACCTTCATTCCATAAAAATCGAAAATATTCACACTGTTCCTCCTTGTTGTAACTGCATAGTGATGCTGCCATATTGAGTCAACTGTTACTTAGTCCCAACCCCATCTACTGCCACTACTTCGTACTACCAATTCGGAAGGACATCAAGGACTGTCCAAACGTCCAGAAAAAAAACGGCACTTTTGCGGTTTGCATCTGATTCTTTTTTGTATATTTTGCATGTATGCAACCACTGGATACAACCCACACCAGAAACCGTATTAGATATCGTGTATCGAATGTACTTAACTGGAAGTGAAGAATTTGTGTACCGATCGCTTTCTTTCGTCAAGAGGAGTTGATTGATATAATGTTTCACATGTGCACTCCGCATCAAAACAATTGCGACAGGCAACGCCGAGCAGTTAGGCCACTCAATATACACCTTCTTATCCCATAATCGTGTCAGGTAAAGAGACCCCCTCTCTCTCAACCTTTCTCCTCTCCTATACTAAATTAGCTAACAACATGAGCGCAATTCTTATTTCAAACTACACATGTATTAGTTTCGATAAAATGAAATAACGAAACCGAGACGAAACAAGATTCATAGGTTGATGTAGGGAGAAACTGAAACACACACAATGAAAAATTGAAACCAACGGATGTCTATTACACAGAGATTCATAAATGAGGTAGAGAGAGAGAAGAGGAGAGAAGAAGAAAAAGAAAAGGGGGAACAGATAAAACTGAAGTTCAAACGTAGTAAGAAAAGAACCTAACATTACAAAGTTCCGTTTCCAGAAATCCAACAGTAATATAGAAATAACGTTTATTTTTATATATTTTTCAGAACTATTTGAATATATAGAGGATGGTTTAAACATTCATTATGTCACTTTCATAATGGATAGCATACTCAATTTCAAGTTCAGCTGTAGATTTTCGAGACACATCTGGGATAATGTCAAAAGTTTAACACATGCTTTGTTTCCGCGTAGTTCGATTCCAAATTCGATAGTGTTCATTGGACGTACTGTTAAAAAATACATTCTAATATACCCAGTAGATAACGTTGGTCATATCCTCCATTTCAGACTACTAATGCAAACTGAACAAAAAAGCAAAAAAAGAAAAAGAAAAAGAAAGAAAGAAAGAGAAAATTGAAGCGTTCTATTTTACTGCTAAATTTCTATCAGAAATACCCTATATTAAAAGTTCAAACTGTATCGTGACGAAAAGTTACAAATGTTGGAAAGGAAAAGTTTATAATCCTCATAGATGTAGCATGTTTCAAATTTCAACGTGAAAAAAAAACAACATTGAATTATAGGATGGGAACAAATTTTGTGTCGAACTAGTATAAATAAAATTTTGTTTTCAAATAACCAAAGAGTTACCATTTTCTAGTCTTTTCCGAAGATTTATCTGTTCTGAACATCCAGCATTGATTTCATCTCTTCTGGATATAATGAATTTGCACAGATAGAATGAACACGCTAAGATCTCAAAAGGATCATCATGTCAGTCGGATGATATTGGTTAGGTTATAGACCACTGCTGGGTCGAGGATTCAAATCCGTAGTGACCCGGTAATTCGCCTGAGACTCGGTAACCCAGAGGATAAAAAAGAGATGTAACTTATTCTCTTGCGTTTAAACAGAATTTCTGTGAGAGACGACCAGGACTGGAGATGTTATCCCCAAAGCAAGAAAAACACGACGCCGAAGTTAACAGTTAATTAGATTCTCCAAACCAGGTTTATCGGGCTCTTGCTCCGTTTTAACTTTGGAACATGAAGTGCGTGTGTGTGAGAGAGGGAGAGAGGGGGAGAAGTGAAAAATGCAAAGACAGGATAGGGAAACGGCAAGACAGAGAGAGAGAGAGGGACGAATATAAATATGAAACATACTTATCATTACAGTGTATGATATAGAACACACACACACGGTTTATTCGAATTATCGCCAGTGATGCCTTGTAACTTTTCCATCAGAACATAAATCTCTGCAGTCATTATTTTATGCGAAAAAATCATACTACCTGAGGGGGAATCGAACCTAGAATTTCCATTTGGAAGTCTGGCACGTTACCACTACACCACCGATTGCTTTAGCCTAACTTTGTTTAGCAAATGGTGTAGTGTTTCTTTCTGAGAACGATAATACTAAAAGTGTATACTGCAGATCAATGATGTTTTTGTAATGTCCTGGTAATTCCCTTGCCCTTTCCCAACCAGCATTCGTAAATCGTCTCTATCATGATACAAGTGTTTGCTTCCACATTCTTATGTATCGCTTGTCCAGTATAATAAGTCGATTCTTCAGAATCACTTTGTAAAAAGTTTAACTTTGGCGTGAACAGGATTTAAACCTACGTTCGATAGCTCTACTATTCATAAGGCCATTACGTTACCGCCTATACTATCATGCCATCTGAAATTACAAACCAAATATTACTTACTTTAGCCCTGATCTTTGAAACGAACCGGCTTCTTCCTGTAACGTTATTTATACCAAAGTGCACAACGAAAATTGATTGATTCGACGACCTAGAGAGAAATTAGTGTCTACTGATAAAGTAAAACATACAATCGAGGAAAAAATAAAGAAATAAAACTTATTTTGTAGTAAGTTCGCCATGTAAGTTCAAAAGTATTCAAATAATAATAATAATAATAATAATAATAATAATAATAATAATAATAATAATAATAATAATAATAATAATAATAACCTATATTGAAATATTGAAAGTAACTATGTTTGTGACTCCTAATCTCTTGAACCACCCAACAGATTTCGATCAAATTTTCAATATTGATAAGGTCGGGCCTGGGAAGCTCTTTTATCATTTTGTTTTAACGGTAAAACTTAGGGTTAGGAGGAAGGGAGGAGGGTTGATATATAAAAATGAATAAAAAGCAATAACTCTTTAACAACCAGACCGATTTCTATCAAACTTTCAACGTAGGTAAGGTTGGGATCTGGGACGACTTTTATCATTTCAGTTTGACGGTGCAACGTAGGGGCCGGAGAGAGGGAGATATGCCGGGTGATTCAATAAGAACGTACCAGGCCTATATCACAGCTAATACTGCACGTAGAGCTTTCAAACAAACAATTGAACTACCAAATCGTATGTGTAGAATGCAATAAAAATAGCAGCGACACCAGTGGTGTATCGTGAATATCTCCAACGGGGATCATCTGCAAACTTTGACATGGAAACAGGGGTTGGTTGTGCTTCCATTGAAACAAGCACACAATGGGAGAAATGTCGAGAGGAAACACCTTGGCATATTTCTTCCTCGTTGGCAGCAACACGGTTGCATTACTAGGTGAAAGTCAGATGGTGCGAGGGTATTTCCTCTCGACGTTTCTCCCATTGTGCGCTTGTTTCAATGGGGGCACAGCCAACCCCTGTTTCCATGTCAAATTTTGCAGATGACCTTCGTTGGAGATATTCACGATACGCCACTGGCGTCGCTACTATTTTTATTGCATTCTACACATACGATTTGGTAGTTGAGTTGTTTGTTTGACGGCTCTATGTGCATTATTGGCTGAGATAAAGGCAGCTACGGATAGTCAGATACAAGTCTGCAACAACGCCTCTAGCGGCTAAATGGGAAAGGATATGATAAAGTTTGTCCTCTAAATGTTGCATGACATTTAATGTCCCTTCGAACGATTCCAACAGTTATACCACTTTCCATTGCAAATTTTGAAGTTGCCCCCCATTGGAGGTATTCACGAGACGCCACTGGTCTCGCTACTATTTTTATTGCATTCTTCACGTACGATTTGGTAATGCAATTTTTGGTTTGAAGGCTCTACCTGCAGTATTAGCTGCGATATAGGCCTGGTACGTTCTTATTGAATCACCCGTATATGTAAAATAATAATAATAATAATAATAATAATAATAATAATAATAATAATAATAATAATAATAATAATAATAATAATAATAAATGAAAATAAAAGTGACTGTCTTTGTGAGTTCATCATTTTTGAACCACCCGACCGATCTCGATTAAATTTTCAACATAGATGAAGTTCGGGCCTAAGATGGTATTTATTTATTTACTTTGACGATATAACTTAGAGTTTGAGGGGAGGGAGGAGTTAGAAAGAATAAATAAAACTTGATAACTCGTGGAATAAAGGATCAATCACGGTCAAATTTTTAACATAGGTGAGGTTCGGGCCTGAGATGATTTTTATCATTTCAATTTCACGGGAGAACTTGGGGAGAACTTGGAGAGAGGGAGATATATAAAACAAAATAAAACTTAATGACTCTTGAACCACCAAACCAATCTCGATCAAATTTTCAACATGGATGAAGTTCGATCCTGAGATGGTTTCTGTCATATCACTTTGACGGTGTAACTTAAGAGATGGGGAGGGGTAGCGACATTTAAAAAGAACGAAAAATTACCGGTATACGTGGCGAATCTATAATCTTTGGATTCTCTGAGATTAACATTGACACATCTAATGCTGTTTAAATAAAAATTCAGCTCCTCAACTTGGAGGAGGGGATACATATAAAAATGATCGAAATAACCAATATCAGTGACGGATTCATAGTTTTCCGGCTCGCTGAGATCAACAATGACACTGCAGATGCCGTGCCCCACAACATGTGGGGAGGTGATATGTAAACATATCGAAAATAACCGATATCAAAGAGCGCTTTAGTAATCCTAAACAGTGACTGTGTAACGGAACATATTAGTATTCTTTTCTCAATTTAACCCAACGAAGCGGATAATTGATGTTAATAATAATAATAATAATAATAATAATAATAATAATAATAATAATAATAATAATAATAATAATAATAATAATAATAATATACTACTGTACTGTGAAGGTGAACATTTGTTATTATTATTATTATTATTATTATTATTACTATTATTCACGTACTTTTGAACTTGCACGACGAAAATACTGCAAAATATTTTTATTTCTGTAATGTTTCCTGGATTGTATGGTTTTCCTTTATTAGTGGACACTAATTTCTCTCTAGGCCGTCGAATAAGTCAATTTCGTTGTGTACTTTGGTTCGTTCCAAAGATCAGGGCTAAAGTAAGTAATATTTGGCTTGTAATTTCAGATGTCATGGTAGTCATTCGTGCTCGTGCTTTCGAGCAGTTCAGGTCGCAAAGCCTGCTGGGAGCATAATTCATACGATTTTTACACATTGGTAGTGTGGTGAACTTAGTGGCATCTTTTTTTGCCTATTTAGGCTCGTACGTTTAATATTTGTGGTAATTCCAATTTCCGTGTCTAGAGAGTTTGAGCGTCATGTCTTATAAGAAAGAATTACAATACAAATTCATGTTTGATAAGCGTTATCGAAGTTCTCGACCTAATACCAGTCAAGTGTACCAATGGCTGTTGGAGAAGTTTCCTCGCCTGTTTGACCAGATTTGTGCTCTTCAACTTCATGAAGAAACTTTTAGTATTTATATTAAGTTTAAATCAATCAAAGATTATGACCAGTTTGCCTCGACAGTGCCTGAGACTGTGACCTTTAATCACATGGACGGTAACGTAAGTACCGTAAGAATTTTACCGGCCGAGGATCCTGTGAAATTGGTGAGAGTTTATGATTTTCCATTGGAAGCTCCAGTGCAATTATTGGAAGAACATTTTCGTGCCTATGGATTGGTAAGGCGAGTAGAACGACAGTATTGGGCGGCACCGTTTCCTACAGGCATTGACAGTGGTGTGCGGGTCATACATATTGAGCTAACTAAGCATATTCCCTCTAGATTGATCGTTCAAGGTTACAAAGTGAATGTTTCATATGAAGGTCAGCCAATTACTTGTTTTTTTTTTTTTGCCAGAGCACGTCACATACCGTGTCTAATTGTCATTTGAAGAAGAAAAATAGTGCTATGGGGGGGAAACCGACCCCGCCGCCAGTGATTATGACTGAATTGGGGAAGGTATGGTGATCTAATCCGCTTCCGGCTTCTTCCGATCATGTAAGTGACGAACCAAGTTTATCTAAGACTGGGTTTGCAAAGGATAACAGTGTTCCCGATGAATCTCAGTTTCCTGCTTTACCAACGAGTTCCGTCGCGCCTTTACCATTACCAACCATGTTGTCAGTATAGGAGGGGAAAAAATCTTGGTGTCTGAGCAACAGCCCTCCGAGTCGTCTCTGGTCTCTACGATACATTCGGAGAATCTCAAGAATGCAGATGTGCCCATGTGTCCAAGTGAACCCCCCCCCTCACAGGGTCTTGATCCTCTTAGCAATTCAGTTATATCACCCAGTGCTACGATGATTGCCGTTGATCCGGCTTCCCAACAAAAACGCCGAAGGGTATCTAGATCGATTACAAAAAAGAAAGAACATGCAGCTGTTGTTGGTGGTTCTCAAGGTGCGATACAGTCCAAGTCACGTGATCACAGCCTCAAAGGCCGTGCTAGTCCGATTCCGAGATATAGAGTGCCTGCATTGTGTGTATGTTTTTTCTTTTTTGCGCCTTCAGTTCACGAGTGTTTTTTTAGTTGCATTGAGTTGTGTGTTTAGCAAGGTGAAGCTTTCTTTTTCCAGTTTTTATGTGCTATACGTTTCTTGTCTACTGCAGTGTCTTTCTATGGGCGATACAAGTAAGTTTTTGTTTGTATTGCTGTTAGTGTTTTTGTGTGGAAGTATGGCGCAGATCAATGCTTTTACTTTAATTACTCTCAACATCAATAGAATTAGTTCTGCACAGAACTTAGCGTTATTACAACAATTTATTGAACGGAATCGTGCAAACGTTTATTGTTTAACTGAAGTAACTTTTCAAACATTTGACTTTCTCTCTGACTATAATACTATAGTGAATTCTGAAAAAACCACTGGTGTCGCGATGCTAGTACGAAAGGGTCTACATTATGATAGGGTTATGCTATCTCCGGATGGGAGAGCCATCCGTTGCTATATTAACGGTATATGTATTATTTGTTTATATGCCCCTAGTGGTTTTCTTAAAACACGAGAGAGGGAAGATTTTTCTTCCAGTGTCATTCCATCGTTATTACCTCCAGGTCTTACTTATTGTTTATTCGCCGGCGATTATAATGCGGTGATCGACGCCCGTGATTCGCTCACACCATCACCTTCCTGTCATGCCTTAGTTGAGTTGGTGAGAGTTCTTCAGCTCCATAATGCTCTTCTAGCATCTCACTCTAAGCATGCAATGACGTACACCTGTGCTACGACACAAAGTCGCTTGGATAGGATTTACGTCGATGCTTGCTTAAGTAAGGCTGTCCTCGCTGTCCATACACGGCCTATATCGTTCTCAAATCATGCAGCTGTCTTAGTTCCTTTTAAGCTGCCTTTTTTCTTCCGGCGGGAAGGGGACGTTCCTTCTGGAAAATCAACAACGAAGTGATGTTAAGAAAACACGCTGTTGAAGAGTTTACCGAGCGTTTTAAGTACTGGCGTAAAATGCAACGTTATTTTCCAACGGATGTTGCGTGGTGGACTACTTATTGTAAACCCAAATTCCGTAGTTTCTTTCAATGGAGAGGGAAATTGTCCCAACAGCACGATCGTCAGCTATATGAGTTTTATTATAGGGCACTATGTGACCTCTGGGCTGCACAGCCTTCCTTACTTAATCTGGCTTGTATTAACGATATTAAACGTAGAATGCGTCAAATAGATACTCGAGTATCGTTGCAGGCGTATTTTTCAGACGGTCTATATCATTGTTTTCCGGAAGAATCGTCTTCCTTGTATCATGTAGATCGCCTGTTTCAACAGCGACGAGCTACATGTATTGAATCGTTAGTATTGGCCAACGGCGATACCATTTCCGACACTTTACAGATCTTACAAGAATTTACGCAACACTTTATAGCCTTCAGGAGCGCATCGCATTCGGATTTTCTTTTTGCTCCTGAGTTACTATCAGCCCTTCCCCAGCGGCTGCCTGCAGACGCTTGTCAGGCTCTATTGCGCCCAATTACGGCTGACGACATCTTGGCGGTTCTCAATAAGTCTAAAGGACGTAGTTCTCCCGGCATAGATGGCTTGAGTGTATCTTTTTACCGTCATTACTGGCCTATTCTTCGTGGTACCCTTGTGACACTTTTTAATTCCTGGTTGTCTAATGTGCCCTTTCATTCTAATACTGCGGTTGTCGCACTTACACCCAAATCGTCCAAGGCGAAGGTTGTAGCTGATTACCGCCCTATCTCTTTATTGCCAGTTGATTTGAAATTATTTACTAAAGTTCTTACAGCCCGATTACGACCTATCATACAGAAACTTATCAGTCCGCATCAAGCAGCCCTACACGAATCGAATAACATTCAATTCACCCTTCGTACTCTTCGAGACCTCTTTGCATACTTTCAGTCTCGCGGTGTCCCAGCCGGAGCGTTAGCAGTAGACCTAGAGAAGGCTTATGATAGTGTCGATCACAATTTCCTTCGTCTAACCCTCGACCCTTGGGGTTTTCCCGCAGCTTTCTGTCAAGTAATTTCGAATTTATACACCACCGCCACGTTTCGTCTCCAAATTAATGGACATCTATCTGACCTCATTCCCTTAAAGCGAAGTTTGCGCCAGAGCTGTAGTTTAAGCTCTATTTTGTTTTCTTTAGTTATAGACCCTCTTCTCCATCGTTTGGCGCTAGTGTCTCCCCCAGGCCCTATCCTCTTTACTTGTCAAAACATCTATTGTTTCGCTGATGATCTGACTATCACAGGGGTCGACGCGGTTGCTCTTCAGGGTGTCTTTCCGGTTCTCAACCGTTTCTCGCGTTGCTCTGGCCTTCAGTTTAATGAAAAGAAAACTCAAGTGTTACAATTTCACGGCTTTCAGTTACCCTCTCCTACCCCAGGTACGCAGCCTATACCGCATGTGACATCCTTAACTATTTTAGGCATTCCATTCACGTCCCTTCCCACTCCCCATTATGAAGAAGTTTGGCAACCTCTCCTTAAGCAAATTCGAGGGTTGTTCTTCACCCTCCGCTTTCGTCGACTTCATTTATGGCATCGCATTCAATTTATCAATATCTACGTGGCATCTAAATTGTGGTATAGGGCTCGGGTATTTCCCCTCCCTGAGATTTACGCCAAAAGATTTGAATCTTTGTTCCTTTGGCACATATGGCGGGGTTACTATTTTCGCATCCCCAGAACTGCCATTTATCTCTCACGTTCCCGCGGTGGTCTCGGTTTAGTTCGTATCCGTCTTAAATGTCAAACTCTCTTCATGGCAGATTCCTACGTGGGTCTTTCATCCGTCGATTCTATTACGAACCATTGGTTTAGTTGTTTTTGGCCGGAGTTCGCTCACCCTGTCAATCCCCCTTTTATTCAATAAGCCGATCGGTGTCCGAAATATGTTTTGATCTTTATTCGATATTGGATTTATGCCGGGGTGCCCTTGGTCCCTCAGCAGCACAATGCTCGCTCATTATATTCTGTTCTCTTCACATTGTCCTCTCAGCCGACTCAGTTACGAGTAGTACAACAGTTTCCACATATAGAGTGGCAGCAAGTGTGGGCTAACATTTGGAACCCAATCTTACCTTCCTATATGCAAGTGTTATGGTTTCAAGTAGTCCATCAGATTATCCCAACACGTGCGCGGCTTTATGCAATACAACGAGCACCTGATGCTTTGTGTACTATATGTCGTTCTGAGGACACTTTGGCTCATCGGTTTACAATATGTGAGGGAGCACCAGTGATATGGAACGCCTTGCAGGTGATGGTGGGTCGTATCACTCGTCGTCCGAGGGCAGTTTCACATTGATCATCTGCTCCTGCCGGATTTTCATTTCCCCCCCCCCACTAAGCATCGTACAGTGCTTTTCCTGCTAGGCAGCACTTTACTATATTTCCAGCGGCATATCACGTTACTGGATGCACGCACTTACTTTGATTTTCTTCAACGTACACGCCGGAAATGTTATCCTCCGCAGCAGGAAAGGATTTATTTTAGTAGGTTTTTAGAAGTGCATTGTCATGAACTAAAGTTCCTCTCTCGTTTTTATTATTATTATTATTATTTACATATGCATTTATTTATTTCTAGTTCTCTGCATTTATAGTTGTAGACCCAGAATTGGTGATTTTTATATTTATGTCTAGTGCTTTTCTTGTTTAGACTCAGCTAGTTGAGTCCATTTTGTATTTTTCAAGAAGGTAATAAAAAAACTAGTAGTGTAGAGGTAACGTAATGGCCTTATAAATAATACAACTATTGAACGTAGGTTCAAATCCTGTTCACGCCAAAGTTAAACTTTTTACAAAATGATTGTGAAGAATCGACTTGTAATACTGGACAAACGATACATAAGAATGTGGAAGCACACTTGTATCATGATAGAGACGATTTACGAATGCTGGTTGGGAAAGGGCAAGGGAATTACCAAGACATTCCAAAGACATCATTGATCTGCAGTATACACTTTTCGTGTTATAGTTCTCAGTAAGAAACACTACAACCATTTGTTAAAAAAAGTTTGGCCAAAACAATCGGTGGTGTAGTGGTAACGTGCCAGACTTCCAAATGGAAATTCTAGGTTCGATTTCCCCTCAGGTAGTATGATTTTTTCGCATAAAATAATGGCTGCAGAGATTTATCTTCTGATGGAGAACTTACAAGGCATCACTGGCGATAATTCGAATAAACCGTGTGTGTGTGTTCTATATCATACACTGTAATGATAAGTATGTTTCATATTTATATTCGTCCCTCTCTCTCTCTGTCTTGCCGTTTCCCTATCCTGTCTTTGCATTTTTCACTTCTCCTCCTCTCTCCCTCTCTCACACACACGCACTTCATGTTCCAAAGTTAAATCGGAGCAAGAGCCCGATAAACCTGGTTTGGAGAATCTAATTAACTGTTAACTTCGGCGTCGTGTTTTTCGTGCTTTGGGGATAACATCTCCAGTCCTGGTCATCTCTCACAGAAATACTGTTTAAACGCAAGAGAATAAGTAAACTCTTTTCTATTCTCTGGGTTACCGAGTCTCAGGCGAATTACCGGGTCACTACGGATTTGAATCCTCGACCCAGTGGTGGTCTATAACCTAACCAATATCATCCGACTGACATGATGATCCTTTTGAGATCTTAGCGTGTTCATTCTATCTTTGCAATTTACGTTATATCCAGAAGAGATGAAATCAATGCTGGATGTTCAGAACAGATAAATCTTCGGAAAAGACTAGAAAATGGTAACTCTGGTTATTTGAAAACAAAATTTTATTTATACTAGTTCAACATAAAATTTGTTCCCATCCTATAATTCAATGTGTTTTTTTTCAGTTTGAAATTTGAAACATGCTACATCTATGACGAATATAAATTTTTCCTTTCCAACATTTGTAACTTTTCATTACGATACAGTTTGGTATTTTAATATAGGTTATTTCTAATAGAAATTTAACAGTAATATAGAACCGTCTTCTATTCTCTCTTTCTTTCTTTCTTTTTTCTTTTCTTTTCGTTACGTTTCATTTTTTTGATCTTTTGTTCAGTTTGCAGTAATACTCTGAAATGGAGGTTATGACCAACGCTATCTACTGTGTTCATTAGAATGTATTTTTTAAAAGTACGTCCAATGAACACTATCGAATTTGGAATCGAACCACGCGGAAACAAAGCATGTGTGCTAAACTTTTGACATTATCCCAGAAGTGTCTCGGAGATTTACTATTGCTGAAATTGAGTATGCTATCCATTATGAAAGTGACATAATGAATGTTTAAATTATCCTCTATATATTCGAATAGTTCTGAACAAAATATGTAAAAACAAACGTTATTTCTATATTACTGTTGGATTTCTGGAAACGGAACTTTATAATGTTAGGTTCTTTTCTTATTACGTTTGAATTTCACAATTTTATCTGTTCCCCCTTTTCTTTTTCTTCTTCTCTCCTCTTCTCTCTCTCTACCTCATTTATGAATCTCTTTGTAATAGACATCCATTGGTTTCAATTTTTCATTGTGTGTGTTTCAGTTTCTCTCTACATCAACCTATGAATCTTGTTTCGTCTAGGTTTCGTTATTTCATTTTATCGAAACTAATACATGTGTAGTTTGAAATAAGAATTGCGCTCATGTTGTTAGCTAATTTAGTATAGGAGAGGAGAAAGGTTGAGAGAGAGGGGGTCTCTTTACCTGACACGATTATGGGATAAGAAGGGTATATTGAGTGGCCTAACTGCACGGCGTTAGATGTCGCAATTTTTTTGATGCGGAGTGTACAATTGCTGAAAACATCTCATTCCCGGAAACTGTATTGGTTATCGTACACCGGGAATAGTTAGTCAGAAATAACCAATTCTGGTACCGGTCGCTTTCTTTCGTCAAGACGAGTTGATTGCTATATCTGTTGCATGTGTGCAATTGTTGGAAATACCTCATTCCTAAAAACTACATTAAATACCGTGTACCAGAAGTGCTTGGTCCTAAGTGACTTATTTCGGTACTGATCGCTTTTTTGTCAAGAGGAGTTGTTTGGTATATGTGTTGAATGTATGCAATCGCTGGAAATACTCCATCACCGGAAACTGCATTATTCCCTGTTAATGAATAAGACAAATACAGTAAAATATTCAGCGTAAAATGTCTTAATTTTCCCCATTTCGGCCTAAGTAGTACTTGGCGAAGTTTGTGTTTAAAAAGGGGCAGGAAGAGACAATAGGAAAGGTTAGAATGTGTAACAGAGGCTTTTTGTGTAACACTGACATAATTTGAACCTTCTGTCATTATTACAAAAGAAGAAAGTGTCACTTAAAAGTGACATATAGGTGTATGAGAATAGTCTAACAGCAGGAAGTCAGAAAGACACGTCAAATAACTTAGTTTTATGTATTTAGAAAACATGGGAAATGTCGATAAAGAACAATTGTTAAAAGCACAGCTAAATGTTAGCTAAGAGTCAAAAGAGGGAGAGAATTCTTTGAGGTGAAGTAAAGAAAGGAGAGAGAGACAGGTGTATTGTAATTTTGGGTGGTAAAGGATTGCAGGGCGAACTCTAAAGTCGATTTTTTTAAACATGTCAAATAACTTAGTTTTATGTATTTAGAAACATGGGAAATGTCGATAAAGAACAATTGTTAAAAGCACAGCTAAATGTTAGCTAATAGTCAAAAGAGGGAGAGAATCCTTTGAGGTCAAGTAAAGAAAGGAGAGAGAGGCACCTGCTTGTATGTGTGTGTTTCAGGTTGTTGGAGGGGCGAAGTGTACTCTCCTTTGGAGTAAAGGAAATTCTTTTAAATTGGGCTGAGACTTGAACCCCATGGAGAAATTTCAGTCATTATTCTGAAGGACAGAGATTTTAAGAAACAGATAGTTAAATGTTACATGTCACTTTGTAAAAATTATTGCATTCCCACATACTGAGGGATTGCATATAGGATTGCAGGGGAATTGTGCTCTCCTTTTGAGTAAAGGACCACTTTTTTAAAATTGGGGTTGTGAATTGTTAGGCATTAGTTAAGGACCTTGCCACCTAGAGGGAGATGTGAAAAATTACTGCAATAGAAAGCGAAAAAGCTACATACGAAAGAGAATAAAACGAGAAAACGTATGTGACATTTATTGTTGACGGATGAGACAACGTCATGTTATTTGCGACCCCCTGTATGTGTAACCCTTTTTAGAAAAAAAAAGATCTTTTGGCTTGTTAGACAGATAAATGTTCCATTTACCATGGTACCTACCCTGATAGTAGGAAAAAAGAAAGAAAGAAAGAAAGAAAAACCTTTTTCTGGAAAAGATCCTTGTTAAATTTTAAGAATAGTGAATGTACTGCTTTTAAAAAAAAGAGAGGTTGAGAATAACAAGGCTATTATGTCACTGCTCGAAGATAGGGAGAAAAGAATGAAAAAAAGAGAAAAAGTATTGTTGTTGTTAGGGTTAGTGCCGTGAATGGGTTTTTGTAGTTTGAAAAGGAGTGTGAGAAACTTACGTAAAAAATATAGATATTTCGGGGTTATGGATTTGTTTGGAGTTTTAATTTATTTGAATTTTTATGCCATATAGTGGAAAAGATGAAGATGAGAAGAGATAAGATTGGTTGGATATTATATTATAGTTGAGAAAAAATAGATTAAAATGTGAGAAAATATATATGGTGCGAGCTGAGGATTGAACCATGGATGTGTGAAACATTAAAGATAAATATTTTACTACTGAATAATATTGTGGGAAGAAACATAAGTACTTTGAGAATTGGAACGAACACAATATGAATTGAATGGATTTTGAGTTGAGTTGATGTTAGTTTTGCGATGCTTTGAACAGCGAAGCTATATGAGACGTGGACTTAGTGATTAATATTGGTATAATACTGATGATTACAAACTTATATCTTTGTAGTTGGAATATTGAAAATGAAATATTTCAGTTTTACGTTCCACGGTTATACCGGCTAGGCTAAAGGAGATGGTGATGATGAGTAATGAACGAAATGGTGGAATGAAGAAAGTGTGAGGAAACGGGAGAACCTTGAGAAAACACATGAATACGGTATTTGTTTATCATAAAGTTGAATTGTTGGGGTCGGGGATCGAACCCCTGCCACCTTAGATGGAATATTGTATAGCATGAATTATAGATATGTAATGTATTAGTGAAAGAATATGATTATAATGGGTGTATATTAGGATATGTATATGATGTAAGCTGTGATTGAAGCTGAGACTTCAAGCACGAGAGCTGAACGCCTTAGTAATGAAGGAGTATGTTGTAATTTATAGCTGAAAGAAGAGAATTCGGAGGAAACATATGTTTATGGACACCAATGAAACTGCTTAAATTAAAGTGAAAATACTAATGTAGCGAAGGTAAGTGCGATATTTTGATGCACTTTATTAACAGGAAGTAATAGAAAATGAATAAATAAAGTGAGAGAAAATGGGAAACTCATGTGAAAATTATGATTGAATATCAACTTTGAAAAAAAAGGTGGTATATGGTGCCATACGTACAGAGACACGGAAAAGAGCTGTTGCACTGACTGAATAAGATAATAAACTGAAAAGGGGAAACCTTTGGTTTCGTTTTCGTTTTGCAGAACCTACAAAAAGTGTATTGTATTTTTGGCTATTGTGAAATATCTAGACGCTACAAGCTGTATTTAAGGGGTAGAGTTTCTTTTATGTGAGAATTTATTGTTTGTAGAGAGATAGTTGCGTAAATTTTGTGTTGTATGGAAGAGGGTTTGTAGGGGGCAACCTTTTAAAAGAATTTTGCCTTTTACAGAGAAAAATTGCTTTAAGACATAGAGTAATTAAACGTAAGTGTTTGCAGGGGACGCTAAGATTTGAAAAAGAGAGAATGTTTGAAGAAATAAAAAAGAAAGCGTAAAATGTTTGGCGTTACTTTCACCCCCTTTATTTGTGAAAAAATATAAATATGTTGATTTGGAGAACACGCTTATTTTGATTTTAGAGTTTAGTTGGCGTTAGTGTGTTTGTGGGTGAGACTTCAGGAAACGAGCGATTAGTTGATAGAAGATATTTATATTTGGAAGGTAAGTTGAATTTTGTTTTTCTTATATTTATTCTATAAAGAAATAATGAAAGAACTTAACTTTTATAGATGATTGAAGTGGGATTATAATATCATTTTTAATGTAAACTGTAACATGAGCTTATTTTTATTTGTTGACTTTTAAGAGAAAATAAAGGAGAAATATTGAAGAGCTGAGGGTGGAATTAATTTTTAAAATTATATACAAATTTATATAATAGCATAGGAGTTGATAATCTGTTGGAGGAGTTGATAAATTTGAGGTAAGAAATAAATTATTTTATTTATTTTTAAACTTAAGAGATGAAAAGTGCCGACCTTATTGTGTTTAATTAACTTGTTGGAAGAGATAAGTTATAGTTGGAAATATATTTATTATCGTATGTTTACAGTAGTTTATTGAGAGGGAAGTAGGAAACGACGGAAAGATAAAAGCTTATGAATGGCATAGAAAATGAAATATTTCAGTTTTGCGTTTTACGGTTATTCCGGTTAGGCTAAAGGAGATGGTGATGATGAGTAATGAATGAAATGGTGGAATGAAGAAAGTGGGAGGAAACGGAAGAACCGCGAGAAAACCCACGCACACGATGTTTTTATATAATGTAAAGGAGACAAGAAAATGTAAGATGAGAGTACTTAGATGCCTTTTTACATTGACCTAGTAGCTAGGGCGCACACCTTTGCTGCGTATGCCTGTTAGGCTAAAGCAGATGGTGATAATGAGAGATGAGTGAAATGGTGGAATGAAATGGGAGGAAACGGGAGAACCTTGAGAAAACCCACGAGCACGGTGTTTGTCCACCACAAAGTCCACACTGCGCGAGCTGGGATTGAATGAGGGATTCCAAGCACCGGAGGCGAGCGTTATAGTATTGAGGCACCGCAACCTGCCCCTTAATAAATATTTGAATTTATTATTAGAAAGAGAATATGAAATATAAACTTTTAGTTAACTGTTCAATTGGAAAGGCAGAAGCAATGCGTAGTTGTATTTTAAATTTAAAAGCAAGGCTATGTAAGATAAGACTTAGAAAATAACGTGGAATTGGAATTAGTTGAGTTAATGTGATGAACTGAATTATTTTATGTTCTAGGCACCGCTACCGTAATTGCAAAACTGTAGATTGGCATGTATTTTTTGTATGTACATAGAAGGTTACGTAATAGTGGCACGGCTTTAAACGTGCAGTTATTATGTAGCAGTTTTGCGATGAGAGTTTTTTAATATTGGAAAGACCCATGAACATTTATGACATGTAAATTGCCATAGGTGCAAGTGTACCATAATTATTTTGCAGTAGAGATAATCGAATTATTAGTAATTTATTGTGTTTTGAAACCAATTATATTTGTTAGCTAAAGAATTAGGCAAACCCCCCTCCACGTGTAATATTAGTATGGATTCAACTAATAACTTGGAAAGAATTGTTTTAATTTCTAAAATTATTTTAAATTGATAGCTATAAATAAATATATAATAGCAGCTTGTTTAGAAGAGAACAAATAAAAAATAATTAGAGTCATTATTGTATTGAAAATTCAAGTTTTAAGAACTAATATGTAAATAATGAAATAACTTTGCCAGATCAAATTATAGGCGCTAAGCGAATAACTATAAGACTGATAACTAAGTATTGAATGTACAGTAGCTATTTATTTTGAGAATAGAAGCGTGAATTGATACTGATAGTTACATAATTGATTGGATAAATTGTTGAGAGACATAAAAAATAAGGTCATACTTATTTTGATATATTTTTAACAGCACGGTTGCTTAAATATAATCTGTGAAATTTTATAGTATTATTTGATATTTATAATTGTTATTTTTTGTTTTGTTGCAGAATGGCACACCGCAGAGAAATTGAACTTATAGACTTAACTAAAGATGATGATGATGTAATTATCCTAGATCATGAAGAGGAAGAGGATGTGGAGAATATCATTCAATTAACTGAGGAAGAGGTGGAAAATGACATAATAATTGTTGAAGAAGAGTAGGGGGAGGAGGCGGCAAAGGTGACATTAGTACATGTGCAAGAGGAACCGGAGGTAATAATAGTGGAAGATGCACAAGAGGAGGAGGAGGAGGCGGCGGAAGATGTGCAAGAGGAGGAGGAGGAGGAGGCGGCGGAAGATGTGCAAGAGGAGGAGGCAATGGACTGCAAAGTAATAGAAACATTTAATAAAATAGTAAATAAATATAAAAATGTAAATATGGAAGACAATTAAATGTAAAAAAAGAAAAAAATTGTAAATATGAAAAAAAGAAAAAAAAAGAAAATTAGATTAGGCAATATAATTTGTGTGTTTTATTAATTCCGATGTGTTTACTCTAGGTAATTTGAACTGCGAAAAATTAAGTTTTAAGCTTGGTTGGTTGAAAAGCTTTATAGCGACCACATTTTTTATGGTTTTCTCTTTCAGTTTTCCGTTGGATTCTAGAAAGACTGGAACGAACAAATGCAGTGGAGTAAGGTATTGTATATTTTTTTATGAAAGACCCAGCGAAGGATATTAGTTTCACAGGTATTTAAGAATGTTTTGCTGCTAAAATTACAGGGAAAAAAGTCTATAGAAACCTTATAAGAAGAGTGCTGAAAATATAATTTCCAATTGATGGTTAAAGATGCTTTCTGAACTTGGAAAAAACGCTAATAAAATTAGAAAATGTACAAATAAAAGACAAATTTTAGGTAATGCGAGCTGGAATCCAACTAAGCATTCAGCTATCTAAATATTCATTATTATTATTATTATTATTATTATTATTATTATTATTATAATTATTATTATTATTATTATTATTATTATACATTTGACAGACCTGGAAAATAATTTTTTACGCTTTATGATTTTGACTCATCTGTTTTTAAAATTATGCTTATCTTATTGTTGCTATCCCTTGCTTTCCTTCTACTTTTTCCTTTTATACTAATATGAAGAAAAAATACAATTTTTCGTAAACTATATGGAATCAAATTGTAAAACATCATCTCTTACTCTGAGGGATGAATATAGATTAAAAGTATTTGAGAACAGGATCCCGAGAAGAATATTCGGACCCAAGAGGAAAGAGAATGGGGAATGGCGGAAGCTTCATAACGATGAACTACATAGCTTATACGGTTTACCTAACATTGTTAGGGTCGTCAAGTGTAGGAGACTTAGGTGGGCATGTCATGTAGCTAGAATGCAAGAAAGTAGAAACGCTTTCAAAGTGTTAACTGGTAGACCCATAGGAAAACGATCATTAGGAAGACCTATGCGCAAATGGGAGGAAAATATTAAGATGGATCTTGTAGAAATAGGAATACAAAGTAGAAACTGGATGCAATTAGCTAAGGATAGAAGTCAGTGAAGAGGTTTTGTGAACGCAGCACTGAACCTCCGGGTTCCATAGGCCTTAGAGTTAGTTAGTTAGTTAGTTAGTTAGTTTTATATGCAATCAAAATAATATTATTAACAAAAAGAAAGATAAATAAAACTCACCTCTTTTCTGCTACCCGTTTTTTTTAAAATAATTTTCCTTGTCATTATATACATATTATTTGTCCCCTTAAAAACACTGTTCAAGCTTTATAACATGCGTATTGCTAAAGTATTTTGATCCTGATTGAAGGAGCACTGAAGATCGAGACCAACTTCTTTCTAAGTGCAATATTTACTTAAAATGATTATTTGTTTGGCTATAGGGTTTATTTTATTTTTATTTCATGAAAATTTTTTGGGGGAAAGTAAAAAATGTAAGGCTGTTAGGCTTTAAAATTTTGTTAGATAACTCATGAATTCCATGGGATTTTTTGAATAGGTTTTTATGTCCCACAGTTTTAGGGATTATTTCCATATTCCCTCGAATGTTGTATTTTAATGGATTGATTTTAAAAATATCTTATAAAAAGAAACTGAAATGATGTTTTTTACTCTTTGTTTTGCATACAGATTTTAATTGAATGAACGTTACCAAGTATATTATATACAGGTACTGTATTATTAAATAAACATAAATATTTAAACCAAAAATCATTAACTATAGAAGACTCCACTGAATATGTATGATAGTTTAAAAAGGAAATCCCATGTACATTTTTCAGTAATGAAACTTATCACATAAACGAACATAAATGGGCAATATTAAAATGAATGTCATAGAAAGTAGAACATGGATTCAATTGGGTAAGAATAAAACTCAATGAAAAGCTTTTGTAAACGTTATTATAAGCAAAAAAGACATTGAGATTTTCTTGCGGCAAATTTAAGAATGAAATACTATGTATTTCCTGGATAGTTTTATGAGGGTTGAAAAAAATGCTTTAGCTACAATTTGAAACACCGAGAAGCGAATAGGAGAGAAACAGGTTACCTAACACTGTAAAGGAATATGGAAGGTAAGAGAGAACGAAAACAAGAGAGCGAGAGAGGGAAGAAAAAAGTTTGCGTGCAGATTACACTAGGAGCGGGGGGCGGGGTAGGGTATATTTCTGTTGCTAGTTTGAAGGAAGGAGCGAGAGAAAGACGGGGGAAAGAGAATGTATTTTGTATTGGTGTGTGTGTGTGTGAATGGTTGAAGCACGCATAAATGCGTTGGTGTGTGTGAGAGAGGTGAGGAAAAAAGCGTGAATCGCGCTGGTTACTACGTACGCTTCAGGCGGTTTTTATTGCTAGGTGAATGGGATGGAATTTGAGACATTCCAAAGGAAGGAAGGAAGACAACTTTTTTTGAAGACGAAAACTGCATAAGTTCTCGTAAGCCAAGAGAAAACGAATAGCAAATGATTGAGTTAAATTAACGAAAACAAATAATTTGTTTGTTGAGAACAGTGGCGTATGCAGAATATGATTATGCGAGCGGCTTATTGAGAATAAATTGAAATTGTAAGTGAATATGTAAATGCGTTTGAGTGATTATATTTTTTAGCTATTTAGCGTTACTTTAAAGATATGTGTGCCATTTGAAAGGGGGAAAAATTAGGTTTTGAGTATGATATATGCTTATATAAAGCTACATTATACTGTTATGGTGACTACTGGAAAACACATGCAAATTATAGAAATTTTAAAACGTTGATACTTACCTAAGACAAGATATCTTCGTTGATGTTTGAAGCACATACGGGAACTGTATACGAACAACTAAAATATGGCGGAAAAAAACATGGCAAGCGACAAAATATTTTTGTCGGTAAACGTATGAGGCATTGCCGTTTCTACAAATAACACTAGGGCGATAAGTTTTGATGTTAAGCGGAGAAAAGCCTGTATAGTACTGACATTTATTGCTATATAGATGGTGCTGATGGAAAAAGACTAACATCTGTAAATGATCATAAATCGTAAACTATTGATTGTAGGACAAAATGGATAACAGAAATCGATTTATCAGGTCAAAATCTATATAGAAAGACACCCTACACGATAAACTTGAATTTTTTTTATTTTTTTGAATTAATACGAGGGTGTTCAAAAAGTATTTTTTGGCTTTTTACGGCAAACTATTGGTCGTAGAAAGTAAAGAAAGATATTTTCTTGAAGCTTACGACCTAAGGAACACTACGATACAAGTTAAAACATTGTAACTTTAAAATAATTTTAAATGATCATATCTCGTAAACTATTGATCGTAGGACAAATTGGACAACAGAAATCGATTTATCAGGTCAAAACCTATATAGAAAGACACCCTACATAATAAACTTGAAATTTTTTTATTTTTTTCGAATTAATACGAGGGGTGTTCAAAAAGTATTTTTTTAAAATTTTTGGCTTTTTACGGCAAACTACTGGTCGTAGAAAGTAAAGAAAGGTATTTTCTTGAAGCTTATGACCTAACGAACACTACGATACAGGTTACAATCTTGTATTGAAATTAAAAATTTGATGAATTGCATAAACAATATGGCATCGATTTTTTTCAAGCTTTGGAAATATGTTTATTAAAGGATATGTTTTTATATGAATAGGTAAAATGAATGATATTACTAAAATAAATACCATTTTCGCGCCTTTTTTCCGCTACCGGTGCTCGCCGCGTGGTATTTGCGCCCGGAGAAAGGTTTTCGCGACGCGGGACGCGTAAAATATTGCCGCCCGGAAACTGCGCGGGGTATTGCCGGTTATAAAAACAAACACTCGGTAACTTGCTATGGTACATGTACACACACGCACAGTCTTATACACACTAATGTCAATGTTGTGTGCACAGATGGCGTTGTTTAAAGAAATAAAATGGCGGTTGGATTTTAATGTGTTTTCTTTGCAATAATGATATCTAGTATATGTAATAAGATTTATAATATTTGTATATGACATAATATTAATTGGAATGTACAACTTTGAAATATTTACAATTAATCTAGTAAACGTTATTTTTAAAATATTGTATTATATTATTATAAAACAGTAATAATTGGAAATTTCAACAAGTTAACACGAACTTTCCCGAAGTTTTACGAACTTTCCGGAAGTTTTACGAACTTTACCAAAGTTTTTACCAACTTAACCGAACCGAGTTTATCCAAAATTCCTGTACATGTTGGTAAATGTAACTTCCAAAAGACTTATAACTTTAAAGATATACTTCAAAGTTTATTATTAAATGTAACTTTGTAACGAAATTAATTAAATTATCAACACTGAGTATAACACTACTAGTTGTATAGGCTGTAACACAGTTGCGTGAAATTTAATCTCGTACCCAAAGGCATTTAGTTTTGTAGTCTCGTACCCAAACGCACTTAGTTTGTAATCTCATACTCAAAAGCAATTAGTTTGTAGTCTCGTACGCAGGTGCTTTAAAATATTTTAAATTAGTAACAGTAATATTACACAATATAATGTAATTTGTAATTGTAGTATAAAACTGTGACCTAGGATTAGGAAGACCTAGGCGCAGATGGGAAGACAATATTAAGATGGATCTCGCAGAGATAGGAATACAAAGTAGAAACTGGATCCAATTAGCTAAGAATAGAAGTCAGTGGAGAGCTTTTGTGAACGCGGCACTGAACCTCCGGGTTCCATAGGCCATAGAGTTAGTTAGTTAGTATAAAACTGTGTAACACTTGAAACAATTTTAGGTGCTTATCTTTTTTTTTAATATAACACTCATAGAGTGTGATCGTATTTAAATTGATGTGCAAACTTTTTTATTTATTTATCATCTCGTAATAAATTACTCGAACACTTCGTGTGAGCATACCAAACATGATCAGAAAATATTAAAAATGGTTGTGAACTTACAAATAATTCCTATAGAAACTCACAGTAACATAGTTACAATTATTTTATTCGTTCGCTTCATTAGAAGCTCAACTTATTTTTTGTTAACATTGTTGAATGTAAACTTGTAAATAAACTGTTTCTTATACAAACTCATAATTTTTAATGGATCGCTTGCGGTGCAAACTCATTATTTATTTAACCTCTCGTAATAATGGTATTATTTTGAATAATACTCATGCAGAAACATTATTGCGATTTTATTCCTTCACTTTATTAAAAACTCAGTTTATATTTATTAGAAAACACACATAAACTATATTTCATCAAATAATGTAATGTTTTTTAAACACAATTTAAAGTATAATCATATTCAAAACTTTGTGACTACTTCTTAAAAATTAACTTCTCTCTTTTTTCAATACAATAAAGGAAATGTTCACAATTAATGTTATATTATTACATTTTTTCTATAAAAAAGCTGTAAGAACACACTTTTTATTATTATTACTTTTGTACGCCTTTGCATTTCTTATATTCTAACTTTAAAGTATTTATATTCTTTTTAATATACTAAAATTGTATATGTATGTATGTGTTAACAAATAAATCTCTTCTTAGGCAATGTCCCAACCAGTTTCTCTTCTTCTTCCTAATAATATCTAAAAGTGTTCTTTTCTCACCCACCATTTCTAACACTCTCTCATTCGTTTTCCTCTCGACCCAACTAATTCTTTCCATTCGTCTCCACACCCACATTTCGAAGGCTTCCAGTCGATTTTTATCGCCTTTACGTAATGTCCACGTTTCCGCCCCATACAGTACAACACTCCACACGAAGCATTTTATGAGTTTTTCTCAACTCTTTATTCAAGGTCCCACAAAACTATCTTTTCTTCCAGCTAAAGGCTTCTTTCGCCATTCCTATCCTTGCTTTTATTTCACGTTCGCACTTCATGTTATTACTAAGAATACTACCCAGATTAGTAGATATAGTAGAAACTTATTCGGACTGTTACCTATGTTACAGTGGTGGGAAGAGTCATGAAGTTTGTTGCCCGTAACCAATGACGCGGAAGAACCAGAGGCGGTCAGACGATATTCTCTTCTTTCTATTTTCTCACTAAATGTAATTTTCTTTCTTGCTTGTTGTTTCCGTCTGTATCTGTCAAAGGGTTGCACTGAAAGATAACTACAAGCTTAACAATATGAACACGTGGAATGACACGTATTTTTTCTTACGAGAGATCGTCAAAATTTAATAGAGCAAGCCTGTAAAACTTGTCATTTAGAAAATAAAATATACCGCTGGACCAAAACATTAGTTTGTTAAATCTACTTTGTATAATCTATGTTCAAAAAAACACTTTATTATTTTTCAGCTTAGGAAAGCGTATAAACTTGAAATTATATTTGAGATATTCAAAACTTGCTACATTGGTTAAGAATCAAACAAATAAATGTTCGAGCTCGGGTAGTAAATATCATTAATTAACTAACCTTCTGCAGTAATGCTGCTGATATATTTCGGGTGCATTCGAATCGCCGGGTCTGCATAAGTCTCAGTATCAGATCAGGTCTGAAAAGCGAGACCCAAACCCAGATGACCTGGATAAAAGTCGTGACCTGGTAACCCAAGGCCTGCTCCATCATTGTGAAAACCCGTAATTTTTAATGGTACGCTTCTGTTTTTTTTCATTCTTTTGCTTCATTACAATGTCGGTGTAAAAAATATGTACAAACAATATTTGCGTGTATTAAAGAAAAGCTCATTATTAAATATGTGTAATTTAAGTTTCCCTATTACTAATTTGTATATACATACGTAGTTCTTAAATTTCTTTCCATTATTTCTATTACTCAATTATATATGTATACATGTTAGTTTTTTTCTTTCATCGATAGTTAAAAGCTCGTTATTAATTTTGTAAGTGTTTCTATTATAACTTTTTAAAGTAGCTATTTTGCTTGCTCGATTCATTAAAACCTTGTTAATTGCGTAAGTGTTTCACTTGATGTTTTCTATTTTACACTTTTCATTATTTTTGTTGTTGTTAATTGTGTAAGTGTTTCACTTCATGTTTTCTATTTTACACTCTTCATTATTTTTGTTTTTCATTATACAATATTATCTGTACATGTTTTATCTTTTGTGTTCAATATACTTTTCTTAATATTTTTATTACTATGTAATATGCGATTTCAACTTTTTAAATTATTGCATTTGTAGTACATGTTTACTAAGAAATCTTTTTTTTCACTACTGTTATACTTTTAGGAAAATATCACAATAAACTGTTAACGAAAATATCAATAGCATAAAGCAATAACGTTCAAAATACAGTTTTCCATAAACTTTTTTTGTAAACATTGTTTCTTATTTTTTCATTATTAGTACATATGTATTTAAATTATTTTTATGAATCGGATCTTTTTTCATTCATTCTTTCGCTTCGTTAGAAAGTCAATGTAAAAAACAACTTGTCCTAGCAATATTTGCGTATATTAAGAAAAAAAACTCAATGTTAAAATTTCTTGTTATCATATTAAATTATAAATATAAACTACAAATTAATTTATATTATCAAAATAAACTAAACATTAGTTCTTTTCTACTTTCCTTTCAAAAGTTTTTTCTATGTATGTATTTCAAACATGATTATTTTTTCTCGTTTACAAATGTTATTTCATTTTTTATAATTTACCTAATGTATTAAAATGATATTAAAATAATTATGCAATTCGATTTTATGCATAATTACAAAATGAAAACATGTATGTAAAACAATACAAAATAAATTTCAATGTGTGCAAAATTACAACTAAATAGGATTGCATATAACATTACAAACTATTTGTGTATACAAAAACTAGAAACTATATATTAAAAACAAATGAAAATAACAAAAATACTTTTATAGAAATAATATTTTTATTTTTCCCATAATTTAAAAGTGGATACATATAAATAAATTGTTGCAAATTATATAATATAAATAAATATTTACTGTTATATTCTATTTTAATTTTAAATTCATGTACATGTAAACAATTTCATCGTACTAAAATTTTTCTGTTTCAAATTATAATAAGTATTTTACAATACAAAATTTATTCTATTTACATTGTATAACTTTTACTTCGTTTACATATTTCACTAACACATGAAACAAATTAAAAATTATAAAAATTATAAACAAAATCTTTTTCTAAGAAAAGCTCTGTAATTAAATCGACATAATTTTTGTTTAATAAAATATTATATAACACATAAATAAAGGTCCAATCATCTATTTCAATATTGTGATATGATGAAAAGATTTCATACAGTTCATCAAAAGTATCCCCTTGTACCATAACACGCTATGCATTAAAGCACATCATTTCATAGTCACCAGTAATACAATCATGATGCTCTATAATACGTGAGTTTTCGAAACAACCTTCACATACAAGTTTATATTCTGGTTTCCATCTTGAAATACATTCCAATACGCACTGTTCATTCACAAAAAAAGAACTACAATTATACACACACGCTCTGTTTCCTGTAGGCATCTTTGTCTTTTTTAAAAAACAGTTCCACTAACTGAGAAATATAAGTATCACAAAATGTAAGTGATTCATATGATAAATTAAATCTATTTAAAAGCGTTTTGTTTTGTTTGTAATTATCGTTTAAACAATGTTTCTTCAATTACAATTCAAACACTATGTCACGAGTTGTCTCCTTAATTACAAATTCCCACACAGCACGTTTCAATCGATTATCATATGATAATAAACATAAATGAAGGCGCTCATCTGGTATTCTTAATGAACAAGCACAACAAAGTAGTGGTTCATTCAGTTTATAATTTTCAAAAAGTTCTTTTATGCAGAAGTTACTTACTTTAAACCGATTGCACTTACAGTTTACAATATCTAATTCACGAATTTCAATATGTGTATTAGGATACACTTTTTCAAATTGTATTTCATCATTTCGATAAAATCTTCTAAACGAATTACAATGTTCTTCATTAGGATATAATGATTTCACTTCACAAATATTATTATCTTCTACAAAAATAACTTTCTTCCTATTAACAAGTTTAAGTTCTTTCTCTCGTGGCGAAATATACTCGGAATGGTATACTCGTCTACTACACATCTTCACAAATACTATACTATTTAAGTATTGATCCTGTGTATACATAAATAAATTTGCGCATGCGTATAAACTTTTAACAAATGCGCATGCGTGTTACAAATTGATATTTACTTCCCATTGGTAAATATAGCTTCCATTGGTTACCAAGGCTTCCAATTCCAACATGTGTTTTGCTTTTCATAAATAAATTTGCGCATGCGTATAAACTTTTAACAAATGCGCATGCGTGTTACAAGATGGTATTTACTTCCCATTGGTAAATATAGGTTCCATTAACTACCAGAGCTTCCAACTGTAGCATGTGTTTTGTTTTTCATTATGCATGTATGTATATATGTATTTTTAAAAGTATACTAACATCAAAACAAAGTAAAATTGTATTCTATATCCAAAACACAATAAATATTAATATATGTTTTCCTAAGTTCACACATTTTATTATTTTCAAATCATTTTTATTAGTTCACACAAAATGTTCGTGTAATTTATTGCGCAGTTAAATAAATAAATAAATAGTTTTCATAAAACGGTTCTGTTAATAATACGTAAGATTAAAAATAAAAAACTTTACTTAGTAAAACAAATTCTCCAAACATTTTCTACATAATGTGTTAGTTCAAATGACACAAAAAATTATTCGTAAAGTCGTACTTTTTAACTAAAAGTTTTTCCAAAAGAAACGACAAAATACAAAGATAAAGTTTTCTTAGCAATTTTTAACACGCCAATACAGTGTTCAACTAATTTAGTATTTTCAAAACATTTCTTTTTTTAATAGTTCATACATAAATTATTCAAGCATTAAAGTTTTATTTTACTCTAAAGCAAAATATATATATATTTATATGCATGTATATTTTAAATTGTAATACTTTATTAGATATTTTATTATTATTTGTATTTATCTTTAAATATTTTCTTAAAATGTAAAATAATATTACGAAAAATTAAAAAATGCAAACATGTGAAACAATACTAATCACGATATAATATAAGAAAATGCCAAACAAAATAAATATCAAACAAATGTTACTTTCAATCATTTTCAATTTTTTTTCGAATTATTTATTTCATTAACAATTTTTTAAAAAGAAAAACAAGAAAAATTATTATAATGCAAAATTTATTTCTTTATATTTTCATTACAATACAATACATTAAAATTACAATAACAAAAAAACCTTAATGCTATTATCAATCATTACACATAAGAATAATAATTATTATTATTTCTTGTTTGCATACGATACATTCAATGTTATAAAAATATTAGTTAATGCAAAAATATTTTTAATCCAAAGTGTTTTTCTGCACCTTTACAATAAAAGGTTGCATCTTGTTTACAAAGTTGATATATAAGGTTACGTATGTGTGATACAGTATAACCGCATTTATCATTCCAAGTTAATCCATGTAAGTTTAATGTTAACCATTCAATTTGTTTTTGACAACCTAACGGAAGTACATTGTATTTTACTGGTGATTTTATTAAACATTGCAAATTTACTGTATCATCACACACAGTTAAACAAAATTCACGTATAATAAATTCATGATTTGAAATCTTAAAGCCTTTTATGTCAATAATGTATTCATTAACACATGGTAAAATTTTATGTTTACGTTCTAAGAAAAACGGAGGAACAAATTCAGTGTTCACGCGCTTTGCGTATAAATTTTATACTTGAAATTTCACTATGGTGTTCTTCAAACACTTCAAATAAATCAATAAGAGTTATATCGCTGGATAAATGTTCTACAGCAAAAGTTCCAATATCATGATAAAATAAACATTCATGTTCAAGATGCATCAAACATTGTTCACAAAAAAATATTATTAAAGCGTAAATATACACTTATAGTTTTTAAAACATAAACTTCACTAATATGCTCTTCACTACATAATACACAAAAATTATTTTCAAAATACGTAATATGTATACATACATAGTTAAAAGTTTAAAGTATAATTGGTTGTTTCACTTTTTGTATGTCTTTACACTATTTACACAAACACAAACACAAAGTTCACTTTACATCTGTAGATCAGTTCACACATGTTTTCTGTCTTTCATTCTAAAAATTTCAATCACGTCAGTTAAAAATGTCTTATCCCTTTCTTCAATCAAATTATAATATAATTCGTAAAACATTTCCTGTGTACATATGCCTATTATATGCGATTTGGCATATGTATAAAACAATTCTTCAATTTCTATTTCTATTAAAGTTACAATGGCTCGTTCCATCAGTTCTTCTTCAGTCATAAATAAACATTCATCGGCCATTTGATTGTTAACACTTTCAAAACATCCACTACAAATTAAAATTTTATTTGTTTCCCAGTTTTTTATAGCATTTAAAATGCACTTCCTTTCCACTTTAAAATTTGCACACGTACAATGTGATCTACAAAATCGTACTGTTCGTGATAATAATGATTGTGATCCTCGCACAAATTCTTCATCTTCTTCAATATCAATATCATCATCCGAAGATGATAAATAAATAGTTTTTACACTGTCTGGAGAGTCTGCTTTGCCGTTTACCGATAAATCGCTATTCTCGGTCTTCGGGTTATTCTCCACACACGGCGGAGAAAACAACGTCTCTTCATCCGCGTACACAAAATCTTCTTTCTGTATAGCAGCCATAGCTAAAATACATACAACATTTTCCAAAATTCCCGTATCTAAGCAGTTCAAACAAACAAGATGGCGTCCACCAATACCATCAAGTTCATACAAGTCACCTATTCCTTTTCAAACAATATTTAAACATGTCAATAACACAATACAAAAAACAAAAACTTTTCTTTACACTAACAAAAAAAATCCAAAATTCTTTTCATATATACGTTCAAGGTAAATACTATTGTCTTCTTTTAAAAATTCTATATCATCCTCTCTTTTACTTCATTTTCAAGTTTATTACCATCTGCGTACATATTTCTTTTACCGTTCGCGCCCGGGCATTCGCGTCCCGCGCCTTCCCGCGCCGCGTCCGCGTTTCCGCCACCAGTTTAAAAACTCTTTTATTTTTCTTTTTAACAATCCGCTATTGTTCATCACCTAAATTATTCTTTTTTAAAGCATACAGCTGCGAGGTTTCTCTTTTATTATTCTTTACATACAACTACAATGTATTTAATGCTTCTATTATTCTTTATAACAATTTACCCTTGTTCAATGATTTTCCAAGGTTTCTCTTTTATTATTTTAAAACATGCAACTGAAAAGTATTCTATAGTTCTATTATTCTTTATAACAAACTACCATTGTTCAATGATTTTCCAATGCTTTTTTAAAATCATTTATCTTTACAACTTTGACATCTTTTATTATTCTCTTTTATGCCACTCCTATACATACAATAGTGCACCAACCATTACCTGTCATCATATGTCATTTAAACAATATTGTATTTCTATACAACTATACTCTCTACCCATTGTCTCTACCTTCCCCCTTTTTGAGCACAAACTTCGCCAAGTACTACTGGCCTACTAGTAACATGGTGTGTTTCCGTATCTTACGTGTCACTGCAAATATAAAGGAATAATGTCTCCACGTAAACTGAGTAATCATTGTTTAGAATAGAACAATTGTATATGTAATATTAGAAAATGAAAGATTCGGAGAGGAAGGACTTCCTAGGCACACCGCCTCTTTCCACCAAAATACACAGGCCGTCGAAAAGTTACAAATTTAAATGTCAGAAATGATTTTTAAAATACTACACATACTCACAAATTAATGAAAATGAAAATTCCAATTTTTTCCACTTATTTTACATACAGTTGCAGTATATCACCACTGTCTTGACACTAACGTCGCCAGCTTTCTAAATCTGGGAGGTCGCATGAATCAAAATCAAAATCCTCTTTCCGACATGTATATTTAACTAAAATCTGTGGAGACGCGTCCCCCGAACCCCCCTTCCGCTAACAACGCCCGTGATCTTGACGACATAAGAACAAAGACTAATGTATGTAGTAGTTCATTTCTTTTTATTTTCCTTGTAAATTGCCATTCTATGAGAGAATGTTTTTACCTAGGTCCAAACTCTTGAGCATATTACCAAAATAAAAATAATGATGAAAATAATGAAAATTTACCGAAGCTTACCAAAAATGAAAAACAACAAAAACTTAGGGGAAAATGATATAAAATCGGAAAAATGACCTAAAAGTTGAAAATTGGCAAAATATGCAAAAATACGCACTCTAAAAATTACCTTTTCTGTTTTGTTTTGTTTTGTTTTAAAACGAAGTGTAATATTACGTGTATTCGATGGGCATTGTTTCTGTGATACAGGAAAGATTAATACATTCCACAGTTGTGGTTAAAAAAAAGTGCTTACGTGCTCCTTTAGAAAAGAAATAAGACTAGGACATTTTCAGAAGCTACGAACCAAGTGACAGAAAAAGTAAAAGTAGAATCTGGTACATCACACACGTGATAAACACAGACGTTTAGATTGTTTCTAATAACCAGAAAAACATTCACTGAACAAAACAAGGTAAAATTGTAAGTAATACGTCATCCTGGAAAATACGGAAGGCTTTATCGAAAATAAACTGTTTCAATAAACAATTTCTTTCCTCAAGGATGTACAAGTCCCAAGCAATCTTCAGTTTCCATGAGTGTAAAATTGTAAATAGGAAATGAAAGTGTTAGTGTTTTTAAGTATTGATTACGAAATCGTCATTCTGGTAATCATTTCTCTTCGTTCTCAGTTACTCACGTTAGTGCTACGAGTAAGTGTGGTGTGATTTGCAGCCATGAACTTACATGAATTCTAAGTGCGACTTTTGCTCTTATTCTCTGTTTGTCATAATGTGAAGATATGAACATAAGATAGTCTTAACCTACACACGAGTTTGCGAACCCTGTATGTTTTAAAGATCACGTCAGTGATCATCGACCTTAATAGCAATGTATAGTATCTATTGGATTCATTTTTTATAAATCTTTTTATGGTGTTGGTTACGATGGTTGTGTATTCTAATTAATAAACCGTTTTGGTGATGTTTGTCTTGGGATATCGCCATATTCTCATTTTAAACTATCCACATCCTTAGGATTATGCAACCCAATCACCACTATGCTACTTTATCAGCAATATCTACCATAATAATAACGTATTACACTTTTTAAGATACGAGGGCTATCCAGAAAGTAGATTACGTTTTGGAATAAAAAATCAACAAAGTATAGGAAACAAATTTTATTATATACAGATGAAAGCCACACACAAATACTACTTTTCGACATAGTCACCATTCAAATTAAGGCATTTATCGTAGCGATGTACGAGCTTGGAAATTCCTTCGTCGAAAAATTCGGCCGCCTGCGACTTCAACCACTTCGTTACCTCTTCTTGCAGCTGTTCGTCGTCATCAAAACGCTGCATAGCCAGCCACTTCTTCATTGCTGGGAATAGGTGGAAGTCGCTCGGTGCCAGGTCGGGACTGTACGGCGGATGAGGAAACAACTCCCACTGAAAAGATTCAAGAACTTCACGCGTGACATTTGCCGTGTGGGGCCGGGCGTTGTCGTGAATCAACAAGATCTTAGAGCTCAACATTCCTCTGCGCTTGTTTTGAATTGCTCTTCTGAGGTTTTGCAGAGTTTGGCAATACCTTTGAGCGTTTATTGTAGTGCCTCTTTCCAAGAAGTCCACCAAAATCACACCTTTTCTGTCCCAAAAAACAGTCGCCATCATCTTCCTTGCCGACATTGTTTGCATGCATTTCTTGGGGTTTTGGGGAGAACCTGTGTGCCCCCACTGCATTGATTGCAATTTCGTTTCACAGTTCACGTGTTTCACCCATGTTTCGTCACCAGTAACTATGCGATCGAGTAAAGAGTCACCATCCTTATTGTAGGCGTCCAAAAAGTGCAACGCTGCAGCCATTCGCTGATTTTTGTGGTCCTCTGTCAAGATTTTTGGAATCCATCTTGCACAAAACTTGTGGTAACCAAGCTTTTCGCTGATGATTTCGTGCAACAAACTTCGCGAAATTTGTGGAAAACTCAAAGAAAGTTCCGTTATTGTGAACTTTCGATTTTCACGGACTTTAACATCGACTTTTTCGACAAGTTCGGCAGTCACTTTGCTGGGTCTCCCACTTCGATCTTCGTCGTGAACATTGGTTCGGCCATTTTTAAATCTTATGACCCACTGTCGCACTCCACCTTCAGTGATAATGTTGTCCCCATACACTTCACACAGCTGCCGATAGATTTCTATCGGTTTACAGTTTTTTGCTGTCAGAAACCTTATTACTGCACGCACCTCGCAGCTCGCGGGATTTTCAATTAACGCAGACATTTCAAACCGTCACAGTATCTTAACGGAGCACAGCACGAACCTCTCACTAGCACGGCTAGATGCCGACTGAGCTGCGCAACGCTCTGACCCCAAGATGGCCGCGCTAGCCCCGCCCCTAGCGGACACAGACGAAAACGTAATCTACTTTCTGGATAGCCCTCGTATTTCATCAACGTTCGCTTCCTAGTGATCTTTGACGGATTCTATTGCAACCAGAAATGACAGTAAATTTCTACCGGTGGATAAAACTTGCAGATAGCCTATTCTTAAGGTACTGAATTCATACTTCTTACTTTTAATATGCTTGTTCTATGGTGATCAATATTGAAATCAAAAGTTGTACTACATTTCTCTCACTTCCTGCTTTAGTAGGAGTTTCGTTTCGTTTCAGAGAGTGAACCTACGGTACACTTCCAAAATATACGAATTCAGTACTCAAAGTAGTATAACTGTAATTCTTAGTTGCAATAGATTAATAAGAAATGGAATGAAATCTTTGAGTTTTACGTCCCATGGATATGCCGGTTAGGCTAAAGGAGACGGTGATGATGAGAAATGAATGAAATGGTGGAATGAAGAAAGTGGGAGGAAACGGGAGGACCCCGAGCAAACCCACGCACACGGTGTTTATCCACCACAAAGTTCACTTGGTGGGGGCTGGGATCGAACTCGGGACCCCAAGCACCAGAGGTGAACCACTGAGCCACCGCGGCCCCGCTTCCGATTTGAATAAAGGGTTAAGAGAGGAGATACAACCTATTCTTGGGACGGTGAATCGATTGCAAAATACTGCTTCTCGATATCTCTTACAGGTTTTGCTCTATGAATATAAGCATTGAAACCGAAAATAATATTCTAGTAAATTTTAAACATTTCCGGTATCGGTAGAGTGGTGTGGGTTTTGGCGATATGTTTTCTTAAGACCAATATTTGATTGCAGAAAACTGTTTGGCTCTATCTATTACCAATGTTGTTTTGTTATGATAAATGTTAAAACTGAGGGTGGTTAATTTGAACGATTTCCGATTTAACCTCATCGGTCCTGGCTTCTGGAAAGCGCAAGAAGAATTTTTCATTGCACTTTTTTTTAAGGTCTATGGGATGGTGAACATAATAAGAATATGAATTTTCGCGTTTGATGACGTCATAGAGGGGTAGCTGATGGTCCACATACGGGGACCTTGGTTCTTAAGTAGTATTAAAACCTGCTTATGTGATATATGTATAATTTATTATGTTTCCATTTAACACGATAAATATACGATGTACTTTTATGTTACTGAAACAACAACTGTTAATTCAGTAAAATAAAAGTACGTCGGGGGTTTTCAAACTATGGTTACCTATCACTTGGGGCCCAGATCATATAGTGTTGATTTAAAGTGGCTACCGTACATACATGAAGAAATATTATCTTTAGTACTGGAAAACTCTTTTGCATTTGACGTAAAACCGATTAGGTCACTGTTTGTATCTTCAGAAGGTTTTTTATTTCACAATCATCGAGCAGCTTCACAACTGAAATAAGAAACAATAGAGTTTATTCATACAGGATGGCCCAAAAGTAGGTATACAGTCCCGTACTGATCAACTCATTGTTTTTTATATAATTTCCTATTGTTATCCATCAAGTAGACTTAGTTTCTTTATTAGTTGTTCTTAATTTCTTTTTACTTATATCTTAAGTTCGGAATAACCGAAACAAATACATCTATAAGCTACATAGAATGTTATACTTGATCAATGCAGGGGTATATACCTACTTTTGGGCCACCCTGTATAACTAGGAAGAAATACTAATGATTGTTATTGCAACACTGACCACCAGTAGCGGATTTACGGGGAAGGGGGTGTTCGGGCTGAAGTTCCCAAATTTCCGGTATTTCAAAAAAAAAAAAAAAAAAACAAGTAAGTATTCCTACGCAAAGACCCTTCCCAAAATATTTTCTAAATCTTTTGTTAGAAAATACTGCACACAACTCAGAAATCGAAAAGAACGATTAAGATAGAAGTTCCATGATTTAGTCTAATGCAACATGTTTAAGCGACGACATGATAAAAAAATTCTAAACTGAAATATAGTACTATCTGACCCCAATGATCAAGTTGTAGGTACCTTTCCTTCCTATCCTAACTTGAAGTTAACACAAGTATTAGATATGAATCAAGGAAAATGGATTAACACTTATTTAGGTGTACATAGAATCAAAATAATATTAATTTTGACCTGGCGTCCTTTTTCTTTCAAAATTAGGGAAATACCTCTGGCCTTGCCCCATGTCCTCCCAATCCTCAAATTTTGTATACTGAACTTGACGTCACCAGTAATGTAAACATTCAATAATGCGGACACCAGTAGTGTTGCCACGAGACGAGACGAGACGAGACTTCAGGCTGCCTCGTCTCGTCTCGTGCAAAGCATGTCTCGTCTCGAAAAAAATGTGCTCGTCCCGTCTCGTGTCTCGTTTCGAGACGTTCTGTCCCGTCTCGTCTCGTCTCGTCTCGTTAGTCTCGTTTTGTCTCGTCTTGTCTCGTAAAAAATATAGCAGCATACCATGGGAACGAAAGTTAAATGTAGCAGGCTGCACCATGCTAATCAAGATACAACTAAGTTACAAGTATTAACCAGAACACAAAGACAAGAAATGTCACGGTAGCTACACCGTGAAGCCTTCACCTCTGGTGTATGTGGTAGTCGGTTCGATCTCGGTTAGTGCCATGTGAGCTTTGTGGTGGACAAACATCGAATGTGTGTGGGGGCCGCGGTAGTTCATCTCTGGTGCTTGGGGTCTCGGGTTCGATCCCAGCCCCTGCCAAGTGAACTTTGTGGTGGACAAACACCGTGTGCGTGGATTTTCTCGGGGTTCTCCCGTTTCATCCCACTTTCTTCATTCTACCATTTCATTCATTACTCATCATCACCGTCTCCTTTAGCCTAACCGGCATAACCGTGGGACCTAAAACTAAAATATTTCATTTAATTTCATTTCATTTTTCGAATGTGTGTGTTTTCTCGAAGTTGTCTAGTATTCTACCACTTTCTTCATTCCACTAATTTTCCCATCATCATCCATTCGGGGTGGGCCAAAGTTGCCTAAAGGTCTTAAAAATAAATTCAAATAAGCTCACAAGCCAAGGACAAATAGTTTACAAGATAATATATCTCTGCTGTTAGTTGTCTGAGGCTTCTTGACTCTGGCTTTTTTTTTATATATACATTCTGAAACATTGAAATTTGTTTCACCAGTTTCAATACACGAATATACAGTAAATTGCTGATAGGTACGTCGAAGATGAAGACACTAATGTCAATTAATGTTTACACGACAAGCAAAGTTCGATGTAAAGCTGTCACCATCCACGACACTATCGCATACTATCAGCCATATATATATATATATATATATATATATATATATATATATATATATATATAGAGAGAGAGAGAGAGAGAGAGAGAGAGAGAGAGAGAGAGACAGAGAGATGGAAAGATATATAGATAAATAGAGAGATAGATATGTGTGTACACTTTGATTTCATATATTCCAGCCTTTAGGTTTCCATACCAATCCAACAACTACTTTCCATTTTAGCATGTTTAGATTTGTTGCAATTATTATTATTATTATTTTAAAAGTTCGGAACCAAATAATTTTATTGAGTAATGGAAAGTATTTGATTGAAATTTTATATGTTACTGCACAGTAAGCTCTACTTAAAGTGCCATAGTAATGGAAGCTGAACGACACATCGGACCAAAGAATGCTTGGGGCCAGTCTTCACCTCCATGGTACAAATCTGTTCCCATAACCGCGGGATGTGTGCCACTATATGGTGGTTGCCCCGTTTGTGTAACAAACTCATGACAGTACACCCAGATTAGCTAGTGGTCTAAAAAAAAGTTGATTTTTGGGTGGCCATTTTGGATTAAAGTTTCTTATATTGTCGTGATCTATTCGCAATCATACAACGTACATCTTCATACCAAGCTGAGCGGTCTGCGGCGATAGACCATCGGCTCCGGGTTCCGGGTTGAGTCCCGGAAGGGTCATGTGTATGGATTTTAACAGCATTTGTTTTTTCGTATTGTGTCAGGGGGCGAAATCGTACGGGATAAAATGATTTCAGTCTGAAAAAATTGGAGAGAATATCCTCCCCAGGATACTTTCATGGGAGTAAGGAATAAGTAAAAATATAGGATATACATTTTATAGCAGGTTTAAAATTATGGTTTGGGTATCCTATTTCTTTTCTGTTAATTATGTTCTTCAATGTTCGAATTTTGATTATTCTCATGATATTTTCTGCTTTCTATGGAGTTCCATGAATATTATACCAAATGTTCTTTACTCTGTAAGAAACCATTTCTGAAGATAATTTAGGTCCTAATGAATATTATTCACTAGGAAAGGAAAGTATTCCCCTCCTCTCAACATGGAAGCAGAGCAAGGTCCGTCGACCCTACTGTTCCGCGCTTTTACAGGTCCCTTCATAACTCGCTGTTTCTGCGTAGCCACTTTCTCCAGCTGTAGTGTAACGACACCGTGGTGAAGCAGGGACAAATATCATGTGGTAAGCCTGGGACAAATATCGTGTGGTAAGCCTATGTTCCGCCTTAGCGATTTGCAAAGGAAAACAAATTTTTAAATGTAATAAAAGTAAAGACTACATACAGATACAATATGTACTCACTATAGCATTGAGTATCACTTGAAGAACAGCTTTGCATCCATTGTCTTAAAGAACATTCCTCCTGCGCAGTTCCTGTGTTTTTCTACTCAAAAACCGAATTCTGAAGTATGTCTTAGCCTTGTCGAATAGTTTCAAGATCGAAGTGTCTTTCTTAGGACATAAAACGGTCAGCCAATCACGTTCTTTTTCTTTTCTTCGGTTCACAGTTTTTTGTGAAATATTCGAAATATAACTTCATACTATTTTATTGCTTCCATCCACCTGGAAGAAGGTGAAACGAGACCACCACATAGCCTCATATTGCCACCATTGAACTTCGAAAGAATCGCAACTATCTTGAATCCTGAGACTTCAACTTTCGATATGATTTCGAAGAGTAATTTTACTTTTCATAGTCTTATCGAAATCATAATACACTGGCTGTTTCCACACATCTATTAAGCCTCGAATCATTGGCACCTGTACATTTCTGTGTGGTCCTAAAAATAAATAAACGTTTTGGTCATAGCATACACGCCTATTAACATTCAATTCATCAAATATAAGCACTGAAAATTTTTCCACACTCTTTAAGTAGCGTCCTTGCTAAGTCAAAATTTTCAAAACTGGGGTAGGAATACCGGGAAAAAACGGTAATTTTTGCATACAACGTCGAAATGTCGACACATTGGGTACGGGGATTCGAACTTGTAACCACAGATGATTGTATAATTTATCAATGAGGCGTGTTGTGTTAATGCACGAATGATATCTTAATCAATCCATCTTAGTTTTTTCTTGCCATTCATTAGCATATTTACTTGGTCCTGTATAAAACTTTTTCGTAATATATCCACCACCGGTTATTAACCACTTTATTGAAACGATCACAATATTATATTTTAGAACTGGCCTTTGAAATTAATTCTTTATTATATTTGCTTTCCAATTCTTTTAACTTCGTTTGTAAACATATTATTTTGGCTTTGTACATACTGTTAGACTTCAGTTTTTCGTTCTCTTTACGCAAAAAGGAAAGCTCTTCCTTTGGTTTATGCCCCTCACTCTCCATAAAACAAACGAAAAATAACATAAACAAAGAGTTATTTTTTATTTCAGTTTCAATAGTTATTTCATCTGGCTGCACCCCAATGTCTGATTTGTTTTTTTCTTTAAACACCTAACTTCCGTACATTTAATTCTTTCAGTATTTACATCAACACGGTTCCGTATAGTAAAGGTGAGTTTAGTGAAGGCACGTCTTGTTTAAACTTTTTCTTGGGTGGAATATTTAGAAGCTCACATTTTAAATTATGTCCATTAGCTTCGGGAATAAAATGATCGGAATAGACGCTGGCGTTTTCAACTTTAAAGATGTCTTTCCGACAGCATTTCTTTTGCCAAACTTTCCGCAAAGGAACCGAGGGAAATACATGATAAATAACTTTGGAACCCGTAGTATTTCTACTATAATTGCGACAAGAACTTAGTGTAGAATTCGACATGCTTATAGGCTAACACGACCACTACAGTAATTAATGTTTTCTTAATACAGGAAAGCAAGAATCACTCACTTTCCTGCAAAAATCAAAGAAACAAACAAGGGTGAATGACAAGGACCTTGGGCGAAAGCTGTTTCTGCTCCCGCCGTGACGTCACAATTTTACTGCATCTTCGGTTTTCAAAGAAGGGTAGTTATGACGCGACCTTAAAAGAGGAAAGGAACAGTAGGGTCGACGAACCTTGGAAGCAGAGAGCAATTTCGCACACTGGTCAGATCAAACATTTCCGCGTAACAAAACGAAGGTCCCCCTGTAAAACCTCTTCATTTAAAGTGTTATTGTTAGTATCATATATTTGCTGAAAGCAAACAATTTGAAGGGTTCGTCGATAATATCTGGTTTTTTTGTCCTGCGCCCGCCTTCCAAACGAAGAGGTGAATTTTACAACATGACTGCGGTATAATAAGCGAGCGATTGGTAAAATGGTAAAAGTGTATTTTTATGTGTATGTGTGTGTGTGTGAGAGAGAGAGAGAGAGAGAACGAGAGGAAAGACAAAATTTTAGTTGCAAGATGACATACTTCAATTGCCGTTTTCGGTTAATTTCGGTTCATATAGCAAAAAGAATACCGCCACCAGAGAATCCGCCATCTCAACCAGAACTTTCAACTACAGCCTGTAATGAGTGTAGACCTTATCCAGTTTTCAAATTGAATAGATGGGGTGGTAGTTCGGTTTCTTGACCTTGTAAAAATCTTCCCTCTCTTTGATTTTGTTTGTCATCATTCCAGTCAGAAATGAAAAAAAAAATGAGAATTCCTCAATTTACAGCAAGGGGAATTGGGGACAAGACATTAAGGATGATATTCCTGGAAGCTCATGTATCACGATTGTTTCATTCAATAGACAGAGGACACTTTTCTATGAAGGCTTTTCAACATGTTTTCTCACAAAGGGGATTTTCCTTTTGCAATCTATATGACCACTGGCAATTTCAATCTTGGCCATTCCCGCCAGCGATTTCATTTTCGAGACACGAGACGAGACGTCCCGTCTCGTCTCGTCTTCGAGACGGGACATGTAGTCTGTATCGTCTCGTGTCTCGTCTCGTTTACGAGACGAGACGAGACGGGACACGAGAAATGTCTCGTCTCGTGGCAACACTAGGCACCAGAGACATAAGTTTGGAAAATTTAAATAATTAACTGTTACATGTACAATAAAATATACCTATTAACATTTGAAGTTCGGGGGCCAGTACCCCCTATGCCCAGTCATATCATCGCCCAAATGGAAAACATCTGTACATATATGCGATGATATAATATTTAATCGTATATGCTTTTAATCGTATATTCGTATATGCTTTTAATTTGTTTTGTATAACCTTATACCTTTTATTAGGACTTTTATTGTATATCACGAAATGGGTGATACTTCCCTAAGAATTTGTATTGTAGACCTGAGGTCAACATTTGTGGACCTACACTAAACACACGTGCAGCCGAAATACTACTACGCAGATCAAAAAATATAAAATTGCTACTACTTCTAGAAGTATTAGGCACATATCTATAAAAATATTGCCTTCAAACTACTGGAAATAATAGAGAAAACTATTTGGCTATTTGACGTCCTCTCCACCGAAGCCATCTTGACTCAGCATTCATAGAAACAAAACAAAATACGTGGAAAAACAATCAACAAATGTGGCACCATGTGACAAATTTTTCAATTAGATAACCCAGTAATGAGATTTTCGCGCACAGATACCCAAGAATAACCAATGTGTAGGAGCATAACGTTTCAGAACTCAGGTCCACATATGTGGACCCGGGAGCGAAGAGGTTAATTGTCGTTGTTTTAAAGTTTAACGTCCCACGGCGAAGAGGTTAAATACAGAGTTAACTTAGGAGATAAAATATATTCTTAAGGAGCTGAATCGATTGCAAAAACTACATTGTGATATCTCTTACCGTTTTTGTTCTATGAAGATCAGTATTGAAACGGGACGCAGTAGAAAATTTCAACCACTTCCGGTTTTGGTAGAGTGCTTCAGATTGTAATAATGAATTCTCTTGATATCTTGGATGGATTACAAGGAAACCAGTTGTTGCTATGTATTACCATTTTTCTTCTAAGGCGATAAGTGTTGAAACTTGTAATGTATTTTTCGAAATACGTCCCATGGTTACGCCGGCTAGGCTAAAGAAGACGGTGATGATGAGAAATGAATGCAATGGTGGAATGAAGAAAGAAGTAGGAAACCGGAGGACCCGAAAAAATCCACGTACACGATGTTTGTCCACCACAAAGTTCGCTTGGCGCGAGTTGGGATCGAACCAAGGAGATATGGGACCCGAACAAATCCGCCAAATGACAAATCTGCCAATTACCAAATGCGCCAAACGCGAAAATGACCAAATGTGCCAATTGTGAAAATGGACAAATCAGCCAATGGAAAAATCTGCCAATTTCCAAATCTGCCAATTACCAAATCTGCCAATAACCAAATCTGTCAAACGCGAAAATGACTAAATGCGCCAACCGCGAGAATGGACAAATCTGCCAATGGACAAATCCGCCAATTACCAAACCTACCAAACGCGAAAATGTCCAAATGCGCCAATCGTAAGAATGGAAAAATCAGCCAATTACCAAGTCCGCCAATGGACAAATCTGCCAAACGGAAAACACCTAACTCTGTATTATCTTCAAATAACTGGATAATCTAGTAAAAAGCATACAGAAAGAAAGTATTTATGAATATCAAGCAAGAAACTAAGAGTAATTAATAGAAAGTAATCAAATCATCGCCCAAACGAGGTAACCATTCACAATAACATTAACGTTTACTTAGTGGGGGAGACCGGGGCTGGTTGGCAGAAGGGGCTGGTTGACGAACTGCATATAACTCCTTCATTAATTAACATAATGAGCTGTTGCTGTTATCATAAAAGAGTGACCTATGGATACAGCTGCCACCTTCATATGGAATTTGTAACTTGCGCAGTGTTGCCACAGTCCTAGGTCTGGAGTGGGCTGAAAAGTAGTACCAAATTGAAACAAAAAGGGCTGAATTCATTATTTTATACCAGTGTAATACATGGCTCTTCAACACGAAACTAAAAGAGGTAAAGTTCTAGACCCCCCCCCTCTTCCAAGAGTCCAAATCAAGAAAGTAGCCTTTTTAAAAATTAGTTTTTAGAAACATCCAAATAGAAGAACCCCTAACAACCATGGAAGTAGATAAAACTTTTATCACACTTAGGAAGTACCAGGGAAGCAAGAAAGTTCGTGCGCTTTTTAACCACTCCCGCTTTTTAACCACTGCAGCGACATCTGTCGCCGTAGCATGAAAGTTTTGACTGGTTGGGGAAGCTTATTCATTGATGCATCAGCCACGGTGAATACAACAACACATTTGTTAGTGTGGTGTGCAAAAATCGCTCGTGATCATGTCAGTGTCAAATGAAGTTCTTAGAGCTTGTTTGCTTTACAAGTTTAAATTGGGGGAAAATGGTACAGAAGCAGCTAGAAAAATATGTGTTGCGTTTGGAGAGGGTGTGATAAGTAAACGTACTGCACAAAAATGTTTCCAGACCTTTTCAACTGGTGTCGAGACCTTGCAAGATAAGCCTCACTCTGGAAGGCCTAAATCAGTGGATATGGACCACCTGAAGGCCGCTATTGAAGATGATACCAGTCAAACATGTGAGGAACTTGCTCACCGATTCGAGGTAAGCAGGGAAACCTTTCGGGTAAGTCTGCATCAGTTGGGGAAGACCTGGAAACTGGGTCAGTGGGTCCCTCACCAGCTGACCGCTACGAGCCAAGTTCTAAGACTGAATATCTGTTCATCTTTGTTGACGAGACACAAAATCTGTCCAATTTTGGACCTATATTAACTTGTGACGAGAGGTGGGTCATGTATGACAATAAAAAACGGTCATACCATTGACTATCACCGAATAATCCGAAGCCTTCGACTGCAAAACCGAACATCCATCAACGCAAGGTTTTGTTCTGTGTTTGGTGGACTACAAATGGTATCGTGCACTATGAATTCTTGGAACGTGGTCAGAACAGAAGAGGTGTGCTCTATCACCAGGACAATGCGCTCCCTCACACTGCAAAACAGAAGCTGGAGGTAATCTCAGAACTTGGTTGGGAGCTTCTACATCATCATCCCTACTCCCCAGGTGTCGCCTCTTCGGATTACCATTTATTCTTGGCCATGGACAACTTTATGCGTGGCAGGCAGTTCAAGACTGAACAAGACGTAAAAAATGTAGTTGCTGAGTTTTTCGAGTCTCGGGAACAAATATTCTACAAAACTGGTATTTACAAGCTTGTTGAGCGCTGGGAGAAGGTTATAGAAGCAAATGGAGGCTATTTTGCCGAATAAATAAACCGGTAAAACCCCGTAATTGACAGTTTTGTTTCATAGTATAAAAGCGCACGAACTTTCTTGCTTCCCTGGCATAACATAGGCAACAGATTAAAAGGAGAAACAGTTATCATCTTCTGTATGTACTGTAAGGAAACCAAACGCGCCTCTATTTCAAAGTGACCAATAAACCAAAACGGTATTACGATAAAAATACATAAAACCAGGAACAAATTAATCATCTCCGAGTTCGTGTGTAAACTACGTTATAATAAAATATTAAAATATAAATTATTGCACTTTATTCAGGCTTAGATATATTTAGCGACCGAAGAAGGTTAATAAATTGACATTTGTAAACAATGTAAAACCGGTCCAGGATCCTAGAATCTTCCCTGAAAGACACCACAACACATTATTAATACCTTTAGGCCACAATGGATGAACTGATTTAGCGTAATTTGCTTCCCGGTATAGTTCGAAGCGTTATGCAGTGCAACGTCACAGAATGAATGTTCAACAGCATTTTTAAAGTCCAACACACAGTATGAGTAACGTGAGATGTAGGAAAAGTCTTATTGACACTTTTGAAAGTGTGACAAGTATTTGTTAAAGGGTGCTGAATTTGATAGAATAGTACCAACTTTTTCACGAAAGGGGCTGAAAATGCCAGCGTGGTACCAACGGGCCGATGAATGACAAAAAGAGCTGAATTTGGTACAATTGTACCAAGTGTGGCAACAGTGATGCGGATTATGGCGTCTATTAGATAAAGAGTGTTTTTGCCAGTCTGAAGTATTTTTTTCAGTTCTCCGTCACATCACAGAATCGTCACTACTTGGAGTTGAGTACAGAGGTAACTGATATAGCATTAGTTAGACCTGAACTTTGTTTTTCTAGATATTCAAACAATAAAACGTAAATGCCAAACATTTGCTGAGTAATTACGACTTTGTTTTACAACATGGGCTTGGGGTTAGTTGGCGTATAGCATTTGGTTTTTGGTTTGCAAGTGTGCCAAACAACCTCGTGTGAAATTTTATTTCATTTTACTTTTATTGTTACATTGTTTGTTTTATTGTTATGTAGTTTACAGTTCTACTAATATTTTACTTCAATGTTATAGAATAGCATGCACGTATTGAATTACTGTCAAAATTTAGAAATCGAGATAAGACTGTATACCGGACTCTGAATTTTCTGAATAGGTCTAATTCTCAATACATCAATATTTTGTATGTGCTCTTTTCTTACAAAAATAGAGGCCTAGCTATTGCTTTTTCTTTCTTTGTGAAAAGTAGGAAATAAACTGCATTTCTCGATAATTCAGCTAAAACATATCTTAGTTTCTCTTAGCTACTTTGTGAACAGCGGAAAATAAACTACCTTTTTTGATAGTTCGGTTATTTTAATTACATTTTGAAATAATATGAAGAATTAACCTACACCAAATCATATTAAAACTAATGTGGTTTGATAATCTTGTAGCTTTCAATGTCATGACAACCAAGCTAGAATGAAAGAAAGAAGTTTTCATATTTCATAATGCTGATTCTTTTAAATGTTGTGAATAAAAGTAATTTCAAACTTCAAATAGCCTACTTCATTGCAATATATATATAATAGAATTTAGAAAAATAACGTTTATTTCTAATAAATCCATTTTTGTGTGTGTTTTGCTATATTTAAAAAGTATGCCAACTAGTCCCACAATATCAGCCAACCAGCCCCTTAGTAGGGATCGGTTGGCATACTCCGTTTTAAAATAAAGAAAAATTTATTTCTCGAAAACTGTAAGCAACAAAACAAAAACAAAAATGGAATTTATTAGAGGAGACATTGGTCAGTCCGTACCCATCCATTATATTGCAATAGTGCACAATCTGCTCATAAATAATAATAATAATAATAATAATAATAATAATAATAATAATAATAATAATAATAATAATAATAATAATAATAATAATAATAATAATAATAATAATAAAGAATGAAAAGTTCGCCAACCAGCCCCGGTCTCCCCTATATGTTTAAAAAGTTGGTTATTTTGTGAAGACAGGAGAGATATATGATGTAAAAGTTCAATAAATCGTACATGCTCTAATGCAATGAGAGATAATTTGCTTGTAATTATGTGTTAATTTTGATGAATTTATAACTGTTAAAAATGAATGTGTTGAAGTGATTGCCTTTTTTCTGCACTGAGGTTATATTTTGGGGGCGCCCGACCTCTTGGACATTACCATATACAGTGAAACATCTACTAACGGACCCTCTATAAAGCGGACACCTCCTATAACGGACATATTTTGTAATCCCCAAACACTGTAATAGGAAAAAAAACATATTGGCAAACCTCTCTAAAGCGGACACTCTCTAGTACGGACACGGACAGTCTTTCTTGTCTTTTATAGGTATTATTTACTTCCTATTACGGACACTTTCTCTAAAAACAAGTTGAAAAGTACAGTAAAAATACACTTTTATAATTCATACTATGTCACCAAGGAAGAACATGAGGATGTGACAACATTTTGCCTCCTCAACTGTGTGTTCAGCAACCCTGAGGAAGGGTCTCTGTTTCACAACACCCTTATATCCTTTGCTTGCATTCCACTCCCACCCAACCTGTTTCAGAAACAAAAGTGGTTGACAGTTGCCCACTGTTTGGGATGACATCATTCTACGTCCCGCTGGAATCTCTAACCAAGCAGAAGACAAGTTTGCTATTTTTGACCACGTGTACGCATATTGTCTTTTAAAACAAGTCATTACTGGACTGCAATTAACTCACAAATTAAAGCAACACGCCGAAAACGTAGTAAGTAGTGATAAGTGCAAAGTGCAGCGAACTAGTAACATATTATTCCCATGTTGTGTCTCAAACAATGTAGGTACAGTATGACGCAAGATAATGCAGGTACAGTAACATTTTGGTAATATTCATAAATACGTGATTCATGCAAAAATATTTTTAATTGCATATTACCTTGTTTATTAATTTACGTAAGAAAATACTGAAACCTCTGTAAGGCGGACACCTCTCTATAGCGGACAATTTTTGATTCCCCACGGCTGTCCGCTTTAGAGAGGTTTCACTGTATATATGTTACAGTTGGCAATACTTCTTAAAATGATGTAGTTGCGAGAAATTTTTAAAGCGCTCGTTGCTTTTTTTCGTACATTTGACACTTGACCAACACGTTTCATTAGTTGCGATTACCACATATTCTCCTAATTTCACGACTTTTAGCAGTATTGCCAACTTTAACATTCACTATCATATCTCCTAAACGGTGTAAAATATCAAATTGCTGTAAACGGCATTATGATCATTACATCTTTTTGAAAACAATCTACGTAATTATATGTGATACTTATCTCAGCTCTTTTTCGAAATAAAGCCCTTTGCAAGAAGTCATGTTTTGAATTCATTGTAGCTTTTTTCTTCTGTTTGATAGAAATACATCATATGCTGACCATAGTATTCGACACTAAGGTGCTTTCGATGTGCGATGCACCATCCGTCTCACTTGCGTCATTACTGTTGTAGAGACCACCAAAATTGGGAAGTTTTTTGAATTTTTGTGATATTATAGCATAATTAGTTTGTAACACTGAAAAATAAAAGTGGTATTGTTTGTTTTCGATTTGTATGTAGACTTAAAATTTGTAATAACTTAACGTAGTGCTATTCAAAAAATACAACTTTGTGTTGAGTTGGCAACACTTTTCATCCAGTGATATTAACCAATACGTGGCTAGGTGTCCCCCTTCCTACAGTTGCTTCATGCAAGGTTTCGCTTCCCTCCCTCTTTTAGTTTTTCTGTTATCACGGTTGGACATTATAAATGACGCACGGGCAGGGATGTAATGGAGGGTATACGCGGGTATACGGCGTATAACAGCCTCTAATTTTTGGAAACTATCGTATAGCCACCTAAAATTTACGAAGTACGCGGGTATACGCTACATTCGATTCATAGTATACTCTTTTCATTGGAACAAACCACAACTGATTTTCATGTACTGTATTTCCAAACAAAAAGTCTCACTAAACAGCTGGTCGTCAGGCTTTTGTCGCGAATGATGTCTAAATTGTTTTAAAATATTTGCGTTTTTGGATTGTGGGAAACAAGTTTCCCAAGAATCCTTCTATAATGGAGAACAGCACACGGAACCTGCAGTGGTTTTTCCTCAAGATGTCACATGCGCTGTCCCTATCTTCTGAAAGCTGATCTTTGGTATTATAATAAAATAAAGCCGTTTCCAAATATTTTTTTTTCTTATAAACTCATAGAAACTCAATTGTTTCTTAAGATCAGTGGGAGATAGAGTTGAGTGGTCAGGAGGGACGAGGGTAAGAAGTTAGGGTCTATATTCATATGGTGACATTGAAGTTATTCTGTTTTGACATTGCAATGACTACAGTTTTCACGCCCTCTTTGATCCAAATTCAAAGTCTGCCGATTGGACACAACCCGAGCGAGGCAATACGGGATGGAACCAGTTTCTTTTTAATCGCAGAATGAGGTTCCGAAAATATGTGATCTTTACTTTAGTTCAAGGGTTAAGAGGAAATTAAATGAATAAATTTGCGCCACTAAATCGTTGACCTACACAAAAATAACAAAACACGTGACCTATCGTCAATCTAGATTGAAACATTTACCTTCGATCCCAATACCATCGATCAACTACAACGGCGAACCTCGGATTAGTAGTGCTAATTTGTAGCGTGAATTGACAAAGAAAGCAGCAATTGATTTCGATAAATACACAGCAGCTAGTACTAGTAGTAGTTTTCCCACAACCTACTGTGAAAAAAAAAAAGAGGAGGTAAAAATAAATATTTTTCTTTGTTGTTTCGTTTCAGTTTAGATAGAAAGTATTTGAAGAAAATTTGTTAACAGGAGGGGGTAGAAAACAAAAGTCAGGAAATGTATGCAGCGTATAATCAAGTCACAGCATTACACCCTTTGATCATTTCAGTACAGCCATCACTTCGGAAATATTTTCTTAGTAGTGTATAAACTTTCTTTGTGGATTGATGAATTAAAGAGTTGCCTCGCAGTTAGCAAGATGTCCAAGAAGGTGTTAGAAAGTTGGTTAAAATGAAAAAGAGACAATAGCTGTGTAAATTCGGTTGGCGAAAATATTAAAGCAAAGACATCGAGGTATAGGGACGAAAAATCCAAAGAACATGTTAATTTGCTAGCTATTGCTTCAGGGAAAGACCTAAGTATATTTATTTATTTCACATTATACAGGTTGTTATGGCATCACCAGTTTGATGATGAAGATGTCAGAGGGATAACGTCCTTCGTTAAAGACATTGGAAAGGAGACTATTGGAGCCTATAAGTTAGGTACTATTCCCACATTTGCCTGGTGCGAATGAAGAAAAACTTCTCTTAGAATAGCTTATTTGCAAAGGCTTTTTCATATCTTCTTGACCGATTTATTATTATTATTATTATTATTATTATTATTATTATTATTATTATTATTATTATTATTATTATTATTATTATTATTATTATTATTATTATTATTGGAGTTTGCATTTATGTGAACGGCCCAAGTTTTAATTTAGCTGGAAACAGTTGTTCAAGTAATTTTATTTTTTTAAAAAAAAAAAAATCGATAGCCAGCCGTCCTCACTGGTCTTTCCAAGCTTTTCTTTGACAGATCAACTGAATGCTGGAATAGTGCATCAGCGTCTTTTTCAAATCCTTTTGTCTGACAGTGTGTTCAAGGTTTAACAATTTTAAAAAAATACAGTGGTGAAACACCTTTCAATATCTGAGATAATATCTCATTACGGAAATTGTAATCTACCTAGAAGAGCTAATCTTGCGGGTTTTCTTATTTGCTTCCTCTGTTTTAATAAAATAAAAAAAATCGAATTTGAGTTTATAAAGTGGAAAAGCTCCCATCTTTTATTTTACAAGTGTTATTTGGGTTAGGAAACTCTTTTAGACAGGAAGCATTTTTTGTCTTTATCTCTTTCCATTTTTATCAGGGTGCGTATTTATTTTATTTTATTTAACAATCATCGGATACAGCTCAGAGGCCATTTTATACTGGATACCTAACAACAATAATAACACTGGAAAGGATTTGGGAAGGTATCGTCCAGGACTTGTTTAGCAGGTACCATCCTGGCATTTGCCTGGTGAGACTGAGGAAAACCCTGGAAAACCTCAGTCAGGATATTCGGCAGCGGGAATCGAACCCACAACCTTCCAAATTGGGAACCCAACGCTCTACCACTTGAGCCATTGGACCACTTTCAACAAATGGAATCTAGAATTATATGTAAAAACTTGGATGTGTAATCACAGAAGTGCTGAGATCAACCAATCCTTTTTAAAAAATCCAGTATCTGAAGAAGACAATGAGAAAGCCACTCTTTGGAAAATATTGTAGAATCTTTTTGTCCCAGCAGAAATAGTGTATATATTATTAGTGTGAGTGTTTGTGAATAATTATATTAGTGCTTATATTGTCAAAAAAAAAAAAAAAAAACTACTCGAAAAATATAAGCGCTTTCCTAGAAATTAGAGAAATGCACGAAGTAGTAATTTCTATACAATACAAATTATGTGTATTTGTGTACTCAAGAGCGGATCAGACTCACAGAAGAGAGCGCTGTTAATTTTAATGTTAAAATGTTGAGGATGTTAGCGACCTAATACTTTCATGTACCCTATACCTTGTTGGTAAGTACAACATTTTTTTCTGTTTCCCAGATTTTTTATTTTTACAGATGTTTGTTTGTTGTTTTGCTCACAGTGACTTTACTCAGTTGATAGAGCTTTAGCTTCTTATTCAAGAGGTTGAGAATTCGATTCCGACCTCCGACCATCCTGATACAGGTTCCCTAGTCCTAACAGGCAAATTCCAGGATAGTCCTTTGTATACTGGCCCTGGCAGATGACTTTCCAAGCCCTTACCTTTGTTTTTATTATCCAGTGTAAAATGGCTAACAAGGAGAAAGCAGACTTTGGTAAATTAACTTCGGTACAAGCTTTCGCGAGGTAGTAGTACACATTTAAAGTGTTAATATTGCAAACTCGTAGAGCGCAATAGCCAAAAATAATGGAGAGAAAGTGTCTTAAAGTTTCCGACTCGACGCATATATGATACGACGCGAAAATTTACGAAGTGACGACGTGGCAGAGTGAAATGCATCTACTACTCACATGCAAAGAATCCCGGGTTTGATTCCTCGAGTCAGCTCGGAATCCGGCTCAAGTCAGCCGGAAGCTTGAGTCAGTTATTTTTTTTTTTTTGTTTTAACCAATAAATGAAATGAAATCTTTGAATTTTACATGTACTATTATGCCGGCTAGGCTAAATGAGACGGTGATGATGAGAAATGGATGAAATGGTGGAATGAAGAAAGTGAGAGGAAAAGAAAGAACCCCGAGAAAACCCACGCACACGATTTGTCCACCACAAAGTTTACGCGGCGTGAGCTGGAATTGAACCGAGGACCCCATGTACCAGAGGTGAACACTCTACCACTGAGCCACCGCCGCCCCTTTGACCAATAAAGTAGCCATTTGTAACTACAAGTATAATATTAATTCACCATATGTTTATAATGCATAAAACAATAGAAATGTTCAAATCAGATGTAAAATTTTTCAATGTTCCATGTTAACTAGCAACAGAATGTAACCTATTCCGCAAATATGGTGATATCACGAGTTATAATATTGTTGCCATAATCGTTGTCTAAAAATATCCTTGACGCTTCGTGTCTGTATCTGTGGACAATGTGCGAATTAGAAAGGGTGTGAAGAGGAAATCCCCTTTGGGAATACTTGATGTATGGTATACACAACATGGAACACTGAAAGGTTTACAACTGATTTGAACATTTCTGTTGTTTTATCCATTATAAATATATGGTGAGTTAACCTTTTACTTCTAGTTATAAATGGCTACTTTATTGGTTAAAGCAAAAAACAAAAACAAAATTTACGCGAGCGGGAATTAAACCCGGGACACTTTGCACAAAGCCGTAGATGCTCCTCACTCTCCCACGTCGACATTTGGTAACTTTATATGTCGTATCATATATGCGGCAAGTCGGTAACTTTAAGATAGAGACCTGCACGGGCCGGGCCCAGCCCGAGGCCCGAAGCCCGGCCCGGCCCGTGGGCCGGGCTTGGGCGGGCCGACACTGTTATTTCTTTGGGCCGGGCCAGGCTTGGGCTGGCCGACACTGATTTCTCTTCAGGTCAGGCCGGGCTGGGGCCGATCAATTGCAATTCTTTAATAATTATTGACTTTCGTTAAACGATAATTGGAATAAAGCCAAACGTTGAATAAGTGTGTCCGTGAAAATGTTACAAAGAATGCAATAGCTGTTTACAGTTTGTGTTGCTTAGCGGCTCTACTTTCACTATAGAGGATTGCAGGCATTGCGCGGTAAATTGAGCTCTGACCTTGACCTTCACTGAACTCAAAATATAACAAGAAGGGGTGGGAATGTTTTGCCTGTCGCTAAACAATATTGCCATCTTCACTTTATTATAAAAATCAATTAAGTCAGATTTTTGTTACAGGGAATGGAGTTTTTGTTCACTCGATGACAGGCAAAGTTCTAGGAGGCAATGGTACCATTCGGGAAGCAAGCGTCAGGTTGTGAACCAGAGTTTAGAAAACGTTTCTGAGGGTTAGGTCAAATTTAGTACTAAATTTTGCGAATGATTGGTGCTCGAGCTAATTTTTTAAAAATTTATCAGGCCGGGGTCGGGCCAAAAACTTTTAAAATTTATCGGGCCCGGACCGGGCTTGGGCCAAGAATTTTAAAAAACTTATCGGGCCGGGCCGGGCCGGGCTCGGGCCGAAAATCTTCAAAACTTTTCGGGCCCGGGCTGGGCCGGGCCTAGGTACGTTCGGGCTGGATTGGGCTCGGGCCGAAAAATTCGGCCCGTGCAGGTCTCTACTTTAAGACGCTTTTTCGCCGTTATTTTTGGCTATTGCGCTCTCCCAGTTTGCAAAAGTAAAACTTTAAATTTCACTACAACCTCGCGCAAGATGGTCCCGAAATTAATTTACCAAAGTCTGCTTTCTCTTTGTAAGAGTAGTATCTGAAGTTGGTTAACCATAAATATACAGGGTGGTAGGTAACTCCACCGACAAACTTTGGGAGGTGGTTCCTTATATGAAATGAAAGAAAAAAGTTCTGATAAACATAAGTCGAAAAATGTCTCCTTTCAGAGTTATGAACCTCCGAAAATTTGAAAAATCATGTTTCGAAACGCCCTACCTTAGAAACTATAGGACCTATCTCAAGTGGTTTAAGGAATTACACAGGAACTAGTATGCGATCTATCTAAATATCCATATTTTATCATCCTCCGTTATCGGCGAAATGAACGCGCCATTAACACTTAAAGGAGTATCCCTATACCTCAACTTCCTTTTTACAGTTCGTTTTGCCGATAACGGACCACGGTAGAACATAGATATTTAGATAGAGCGCATACAATTCCTTAAACCGCTTGGGATCGGTCCTGTAGTTTCTAAGGCAGAGCGCTTCGAAACGTGAATTTTCGAATTTTCGGCGGTTCATAACTCTGAAAGGAGACTTTTTTGTCGCATGTTTATAAGATTTTTTTTCTTTCATTTCATATAAGGATTCACCTCCCAAAGTTTGTCGGTGGAGTTACCTACTACCCTGTACAATCTTCATCACCAGATCAGAGTTTCAAAACCGTAACTTCTCGTACGAAAGACGAGAAGTAGTAATAAGATAACGTGATGTATCACCAAACGAATATTTAATGACATCACACATACACACACAGACATATGAATATATACATACATACATACATATACAGGGTGTTTTGTAATTCCTATTACAGCGCTTAGGGGTTGGAAGTAGATACGAAAACAAACGAAAAAATGTATTACACCGAAATTGAAAGCTACGTCCTTTCAAGCTACGAGCGCGGAAAAATGCAGAAAATTGAACTTTGAACCTCAATAGCGCAAAGACTAATAGTATTAGATGAAAGGTGAGGTGAATTTCAGAGGAAACCACACCTGTGCAGTCAGGAAATACGAAGTTCAAGAGTATGGGGAAAGTACATACAGTATTTCGCAAATTATGTCAAGGTCTCATAGATAATTGTGGATTGAATGGAGCAAGACTTACTGAAATGTTGCGTAATTTCCCGATCATCCTGAATGTATTTTTCGGAACCATAAGTATATTTTTCTCTGAAATTCACCAAACCGTTTCTTCTAACACTATTACCCTTTGACGCTATTACTGCTCAAAGTTCAATTTTCTGCACTTTCCCCGCGCTGATAACTCGGAAAGATGCCGCTTTCGACGGGTCCATTAAGTTGTAGTGCGACATCTTCAAATTCGAATTTTAAGTAGCTCAGAATTTTGTCCAATTTTTGTCCATTTTTGTCCACCCAAGAAAAAATTTTGTACCATTAAAATAAACGAGGGAGGGCTATTTCAAAATTTGGGGTACTTCGATCACCTGTAGTGCGACATCTTCAAATTCGAATTTTAAGTAGCTCGGAATTTTGTCCAATTTTTGTCCATTTTTGTCCACCCAAGAAAAAATTTTGTACCTTTAAAATAAACGAGGGAGGGCCATTTCAAAATTTGGCCGAACCATTTAGCTGTAGTGCGACATCTTCAAATTCGAATTTTAACTAGCTCAGGATTTTGTCCAATTTTTGTCCATTTTTGTCCACCCAAGAAAAAATTTTGTACCATTAAAATAAACGAGGGAGGGCCATTTCAAAATTTGGCCGAACCATTTAGTTGTAGTGCGACATCTTCAAATTCGAATTTTAAGTACCTCAGAATTTTGTCCAATTTTTGTCCATTTTTGTCCACCCAAGAAAAAATTTTGTACCATTAAAATAAACGAGGAAGGGCCATTTCAAAATTTGGCCGAACCATTTAGCTGTAGTGCGACATCTTCAAATTCGAATTTTAAGTAGCTCGGAATTTTGTCCAATTTTTGTCCATTTTTGTCCACCCAAGAAAAAATTTTGTACCTTTAAAATAAACGAGGGAGGGTCATTTCAAAATTTGGCCGAACCATTTAGCTGTAGTGCGACATCTTCAAATTCGAATTTTAACTAGCTCAGGATTTTGTCCAATTTTTGTCCATTTTTGTCCACCCAAGAAAAAATTTTGTACCATTAAAATAAACGAGGGAGGGCCATTTCAAAATTTGGCCGAACCATTTAGTTGTAGTGCGACATCTTCAAATTCGAATTTTAACTAGCTCAGAATTTTGTCCAATTTTTGTCCATTTTTGTCCACCCAAGAAAAAATTTTGTACCATGAAAATAAACGAGGGAGGGCCATTTCAAAATTTGGGGTACTTCGATCACCTGTAGTGCGACATCTTCAAATTCGAATTTTAAGTAGCTCAGAATTTTGTCCAATTTTTGTCCATTTTTGTCCACCGAAGAAAAAATTTTGTACCATTAAAATAAACGAGGGAGGGCCATTTCAAAATTTGGCCGAACCATTTAGTTGTAGTGCGACATCTTCAAATTCGAATTTTAACTAGCTCAGAATTTTGTCCATTTTTGTCCACCCAAGAAAAAATCTTGTACCATGAAAATAAACGAGAGAGGCCATTTCAAAATTTGCCCGAACCATTTAGCTGTAGTGCGACATCTTCAAATTCGAATTTTAAGTAGCTCAGAATTTTGTCCAATTTTTGTCCATTTTTGTCCACCCAAGAAAAAATTTTGTACCATGAAAATAAACGAGGAAGGGCCATTTCAAAATTTGGGACACTTCGATCACCTGTAGAGGGACATCTTCAAATTCGAATTTTAACTAGCTCAGAATTTTGTCCAATTTTTGTCCATTTTTGTCCACCCAAGAAAAAATTTTATACCACTAAAATAAACGAGGGATGGCCATTTCAAAATTTGGGGCACTTTGATCACCTGTAGTTCGACATCTTCAAATTCGAATTTTAACTAGCTCAGAATTTTGTCCAATTTTTGTCCATTTTTGTCCACCCAAGAAAAAAATTTGTATCATGAAAATAAACGAGAGAGGGCCATTTCAAAATTTGGCCGAACCATTTAGCTGTAGTGCGACATCTTCAAATTCGAATTTTAACTAGCTCACAATTTTGTCCAATTTTTGTCCATTTTTGTCCACCCAAGAAAAAATTTTGTACCATGAAAATAAACAAGGGAGGGCCATTTCAAAATTTGGGACACTTCGATCACCTGTAGTGCGACATCTTCAAATTCGAATTTTAACTAGCTCAGAATTTTGTCCAATTTTGTCCATTTTTTCCAGCCAAGAAAAAAATTTGTACCATTAAAATAAACGAGGGAGGGCCATTTCAAAATTTGGGACACTTCGATCACCTGTAGTGCGACATCTTCAAATTCGAATTTTAACTAGCTCAGAATTTTATCCAATTTTTGTCCATTTTTGTCCACCCAAGAAAAAATTTTGTACCATTAAAATAAACGAGGGAGGGCCATTTCAAAATTTGGCCGAACCATTTAGCTGTAGTGCGACATCTTCAAATTCGAATTTTAACTAGCTCAGAATTTTGTCCAATTTTTGTCCATTTTTGCCCACCCAAGAAAAAATTTTGTACCATTAAAATAAACGAGAGAGGGCCATTTCAAAATTTGGCCGAACCATTTAGCTGTAGTGCGACATCTTCAAATTCGAATTTTAAGTAGCTCAGAATTTTGTCCAATTTTTGTCCATTTTTGTCCACCCAAGAAAAAATTTTGTACCATTAAAATAAACAAGGGAGGGCCATTTCAAAATTTGGGACACTTCGATCACCTGTAGTGCGACATCTTCAAATTCGAATTTTAACTAGCTCAGAATTTTGTCCAATTTTTGTCCATTTTTGTCCACCGAAGAAAAAAATTTGTTCCATTAAAATAAACGAGGGAGGGCCATTTCAAAATTTGGCCGAACCATTTAGCTGTAGTGCGACATCTTCAAATTCGAATTTTAACTAGCTCAGAATTTTGTCCAATTTTTGTCCACTTTTGTCCACCCAAGAAAAAATTTTGTACCTTTAAAATAAACGAGGGAGGGCCATTTCAAAATTTGGGACACTTCGATCACCTGTAGTGCGACATCTTCAAATTCGAATTTTAACTAGCTCAGAATTTTGTCCAATTTTTGTCCATTTTTGTCCACCGAAGAAAAAATTTTGTACCATTAAAATAAACGAGGGAGGGCCATTTCAAAATTTGGCCGAACCATTTAGTTGTAGTGCGACATCTTCAAATTCGAATTTTAACTAGCTCAGAATTTTGTCCATTTTTGTCCACCCAAGAAAAAATCTTGTACCATGAAAATAAACGAGAGAGGCCATTTCAAAATTTGCCCGAACCATTTAGCTGTAGTGCGACATCTTCAAATTCGAATTTTAAGTAGCTCAGAATTTTGTCCAATTTTTGTCCATTTTTGTCCACCCAAGAAAAAATTTTGTACCATGAAAATAAACGAGGAAGGGCCATTTCAAAATTTGGGACACTTCGATCACCTGTAGAGGGACATCTTCAAATTCGAATTTTAACTAGCTCAGAATTTTGTCCAATTTTTGTCCATTTTTGTCCACCCAAGAAAAAATTTTATACCACTAAAATAAACGAGGGATGGCCATTTCAAAATTTGGGGCACTTTGATCACCTGTAGTTCGACATCTTCAAATTCGAATTTTAACTAGCTCAGAATTTTGTCCAATTTTTGTCCATTTTTGTCCACCCAAGAAAAAAATTTGTATCATGAAAATAAACGAGAGAGGGCCATTTCAAAATTTGGCCGAACCATTTAGCTGTAGTGCGACATCTTCAAATTCGAATTTTAACTAGCTCACAATTTTGTCCAATTTTTGTCCATTTTTGTCCACCCAAGAAAAAATTTTGTACCATGAAAATAAACAAGGGAGGGCCATTTCAAAATTTGGGACACTTCGATCACCTGTAGTGCGACATCTTCAAATTCGAATTTTAACTAGCTCAGAATTTTGTCCAATTTTGTCCATTTTTTCCAGCCAAGAAAAAAATTTGTACCATTAAAATAAACGAGGGAGGGCCATTTCAAAATTTGGGACACTTCGATCACCTGTAGTGCGACATCTTCAAATTCGAATTTTAACTAGCTCAGAATTTTATCCAATTTTTGTCCATTTTTGTCCACCCAAGAAAAAATTTTGTACCATTAAAATAAACGAGGGAGGGCCATTTCAAAATTTGGCCGAACCATTTAGCTGTAGTGCGACATCTTCAAATTCGAATTTTAACTAGCTCAGAATTTTGTCCAATTTTTGTCCATTTTTGCCCACCCAAGAAAAAATTTTGTACCATTAAAATAAACGAGAGAGGGCCATTTCAAAATTTGGCCGAACCATTTAGCTGTAGTGCGACATCTTCAAATTCGAATTTTAAGTAGCTCAGAATTTTGTCCAATTTTTGTCCATTTTTGTCCACCCAAGAAAAAATTTTGTACCATTAAAATAAACAAGGGAGGGCCATTTCAAAATTTGGGACACTTCGATCACCTGTAGTGCGACATCTTCAAATTCGAATTTTAACTAGCTCAGAATTTTGTCCAATTTTTGTCCATTTTTGTCCACCGAAGAAAAAAATTTGTTCCATTAAAATAAACGAGGGAGGGCCATTTCAAAATTTGGCCGAACCATTTAGCTGTAGTGCGACATCTTCAAATTCGAATTTTAACTAGCTCAGAATTTTGTCCAATTTTTGTCCACTTTTGTCCACCCAAGAAAAATTTTGTACCATTAAAATAAACGAGGGAGGGCCATTTCAAAATTTGGCCGAACCATTTAGCTGTAGTGCGACATCTTCAAATTCAAATTTTAAGTAGCTCAGAATTTTGTCCAATTTTTGTCAATTTTTGTCCACCCAAGAAAAATTTTGTATCGTTAAAATAAACGAGGGAGAGCCATTTCAAAATTTGGGGCACTTGACCAACTCGTTTCGAAGAATTAACAATATCAGTTTCATCTACGAGTTTTGCACCCTCACAAAATGTCGATATTTCATTTTGTACCCTCACAGTTAATGAGAAATCTAAAATTCAAAACGTCGAATTACCATTAACTTTTAACGCCACCAATTCGTATTAAAGAATTAAAAACATCAGCGTTTTGTACGAGTTTTGCACCCTCAGAAAATACCAATATTTCATTTTATACCCTTACAGTTAATGAGAAATTCCGAATTCAAAATTCCGAATTACCATTAACTTGGAACGCCACCAGTTCGTTTCAAAGAATTAAGAACACCAGCGTCTTCTACGAGTTTTGCACCTGCAGAAAATGTCGATATTTCATTTTGTACCCTAACAGTTAATGAGAAATTCTGAATTCCAAATGCCGAATTACCATTAACTTGGAACGCCACTATTTTGTACTGAAGAATTAAGAACACCAGCGTCTTCCACGAGTTTTGCACCCTCCGAAGATTTGTATTTTTCATTTTGAACCCTGCCAGTAAATGAGAAAATTAAAATTCAAAATGCCGAATTACCATTAACTTGGATAGCCACCAGTTTGTATTGAAGAATAAAGAACACCAATGTCTTCTACGATTTTGCACCCGCAGAAAATGTCGATATATAGTTTTGTATCTGACAGTTAATGAGAAATTCCAAACTCAAAATGCAGAATTACAATTAACTTGGAATGCCACCAATTCGTATTAAAGAATTAAGAACAACAGCGTCCTCTACGAGTTTTTCACCCTCAGAAAATGTCGATATTTCGTTTTGTACCCCGATAGTTAATGAGAAATTCCGTATTCAAAATGCCGAATTACCATTATTTTGGAACACCATTAATTTGTACTGAAGAATTAAAAACACCAGCGTCTTCTACAAGTTTTGCACCCTTAGAAAATGTCGATAATTTATTTTGTATTCGCACAGTTAATGAGAAATTCAAAATTCAAAATGCCGAATTACCATTAACTTGGAACGCCACCAACTCATTTTGAAGAATTAAGAACACCAGCTTATTCTACGAGTTTTGCACATCGAAATAACTTCGAGCAAACAATTGGATGTAAAAGTGAAGGGGAACGCAAGTGGACGCCGTTACCCCGCTTCCAAAAACTATCTATGGCGTTAAAAGTTAATGACAATATCTATGGCATTCTCTACTTTCTAAAAAAAAATACAATTGACAAAGATAGATACAGGGAACAGCGAGACCTCATGTGTCCTCTTCCTTTTCAGATCCACTTTCACCTATGCTAATAATAAAATAATGTACTTTATCAGTATACTTAGTCATATTTTAACGTAATTAATTGAACTATCTTGTAACATAATATCTACGTATTAGTACAGTTTAATTAATTATTCATTACTAAACTATCCTTTTGCTAAATTATGTTGTTTTACTGTAGACAAAATGTGATTTGTGACATGTTGAATTTGAATTCCTCGTTAACTGACAAGACACAAAACGAATTATCGGCATTTTCTGACGGAGCAGGACTCATAGGAAACGCTTATCTTATTTCTTCAAAATGAGTTCGTGCTGTTTCAAGTTAATGATAATTAGGGACTTTAAATTGAAAATTTCTCATTAACTGTAAGGGTACAAAATGAAATATCGACAGTTTCAGAGAATATAAAACTCGTAGAAGACGTAGAAGTGTTCTTAGTTCTGCAATACGAATTGGTGGCATTCCAAATTAATGATTATTCGGCATTTTGAACTTTAAATTTCTCATTATCCACATTTTCTGAAAATGCTAAAACGGCAGAAGACTCTAATGTTGTTATTTCTTCGAAATGTGTTGTTGGCTTTCCAGGTTAATGTTATTTCGGCATTCTGAGTTTGGAATTTCTCATTAACTGTGAGGTTACAAAATGAAATATCGACATTTTCTGTGCGTGCAAAACTTGCAGAAAACGCTGGTATTCTTGGTTCTTCAATACGAATTGGTGGCGTTCCAAGCTAATGGAAATTCGGCATTTTGAATTAGGAATTTCTCATTAACAGCGAGGGTACATAATGAAATATCGACATTTTCGGAGGGTGCAAAACTCGTAGAAAACGCTGGTGTCCTTAATTCTTCAGTACAAAATAGTGGCGTTCCAAGTTAATAGTAATTCGGCATTTGGAATGAGGAATTTATCATTAGCAGTGAGGGTACAAAATGAAATATCGACATTTTCTGAGGGTGCAAAACTCGTAGAAGACGCTGGTGTTCTTAATTATTCAGTATAAAATAGTGGCGTTCCAAGGTAATGGTAATTCGGAATTTCTCATTAACGGCGAGGGTACAAAATGAAATATCGACATTTTCGGAGGGTGCAAAACTCGTAGAAGACGCTGGTGGTGTTCCGAGTTAATGGAAATTCCGCATTTTTAATTAGGAATTTCTTATTAACGGCGAGGGTACAAAATAAAATATCTACATTTTCTGAAGGTGCAAAACTCGTAGAGGATGCTGTTGTTCTTAATTCTTTAATATGAATTGGTGGCATTCCAAGTTAATGGTAATTCGGCATTTTGAATTCAGAATTTGAAGATGGTCACACTACAGGTGATCTAATTGGCCAAATTCGAAATGACTCTTCCACGTTTATTTGAATTTTACAAGTTTTGTTGATAGTAAAAATTCACTAAGTTCTGAGCTACATAACATTCGAATATGATAGTGTTGTTAACGGCTCGAGTGGCTCGGCTCACGGTTAAGTCACTACCGAGCCGAACCGAGAATTGAGCCGAGCCAACAGATCTCAAAACCGAGCCTGTCCGAGCCGATGTCTCACATGAGCTGAGCTAAGCCGAGAAAAAGAGAGAAGATGGCTCACCTGAGCCGAGCCGAACTGAGCCGGTGGCTCGTCGCAACTGAGCCGGTTCGAGCTGATGACTCAATTCCGCCGAATCAAACCGAGCCGAACAGGTTGACATCACTATGAAGATGTCACACTACAGGTGTTCGAATAGGCCGAACTTTAAAATGACCACTTGATGTTTATCTAAATTGTAGAAAATCTTTTACTGGTGATAGAAGAAAGTACAAAATTTAGACAAAATTGTAAGCTTGTTAAAAGCTTTAATTTAAAGATGTTGCACTACAAATAATCCATGTGGCTAAAATTTAAAAATGTACCTAATTCGTTCTTTTAAATATTACAAAATTATTTTTGGTTCTACAACAAGGTACACGCATCGGACAAAATTATGAGTTAATTAAAATTAGGATTTAAATATTGTCCCACTACAAGACATCATGTCCATGAAGTTAGCAGGCCACCTATGGCAGGCCAGAAATTCGACTTCACACATCGTTAGTGCTTTGTTAGTGCTCGTTAGTGTCGCAAACCCCATCGTTAGTGCTACAAAAATAATGTCTCAATTTTAATAGTTACTATTGGCCTGCTAACTTCATGCTAGCAGGCCAACATATCAAAATCACACCATAAGTGAAACTACCGGTTAGAGCAACGTTAGTGCTCGTTAGTGCTATAAACATTAACGTTAGTGCTTCTATATATACAGTTTTTAGGGCAAAAAAAACAGGTCAGTTTTATGAAGCTAGCATGAACTTAGCAGCCCACCTACGGCAGGCCAGAATTTCTACTTCACAGATCGTTAGTGCTTCGTTAGTGCTCGTTAGTGCCGCAAATCCCATCGTTAGTGCTACAAAAATAACGCCTCAATTTTCACTAGTCACTATTGGCCTGCTAAATTCATGCCAATGAACTTGGTAGGCCACATATGGCAGACCACAACTGGGATTTGACACATTGTTAGTGCTTCGTTAGTGCTCGTTAGTGCCGCAAACCCCATCGTTAGTGCTACAAAAATAACGTCTGAATTTTAATAGTTACTATTGGCCTGCTAACTTCATGCCACCAGGCCAATATATCAAAATCACACCATAAGTGAAATTGCCGGTCAGAGCAGCGTTAGTGCTCGTTAGTGCTCGTTAGTGCTATAAACATTAACGTTAGTGCTTCTATGTATACAGTTTTTACGATAACAAAATGTCTGTTTTACGAAGCTGGCATGAACTTAGCAGGCCACCTATGGCAGACCAGAATTTCGACTTCACACATCGTTAGTGCTTTGTTAGTGCTCGTTAGTGGCGCTAACCCTATCGTTAGTGCTACAAAAATAACGTCTCAATTTTAATAGTTACTATTGACCTGCTAACTTCATGCCAATAAAATTAGCAGGCCACCCATGGCAGGCCAGAACTTCGACTTCACACATCGTTAGTACTTCGTTAGTGCTCGTTAGTGCCGCAAACCCCATCGTTAGTGCTACAAAAATAACGTCTCAATTTTTAACAGTCACTATTGGCCTGCTAACTTCATGCCAATGAACCTGGCAGGCCAGAATTTCGATTTCACACATCGTTAGTACTTAGTTAGTGCTCGTTAGTTCCGCAAATTCCATCGTTAGTGCTACAAAAATAAAATCTCAATTTTTAACAGCCACTATCGGCCTGCTAACTTCATGGTAATAAATTTGGCAGGTGACTTATGTTCACCTTCGATTTCACACATCGTTAGTACTTCGTTAGTGCTCGCTAGTGCCGCTAACCCCATCGTTAGTGCTACGAAAATAATATCTCAATTTTAATAGTTACTATTGGTCTGCTAACTTCATGGCAATGAACTTGGCAGGCCACCTATGGCAAGTAATAAGTTCGATTTCAGACATTCTTAGTGCTTCGTTAGTGCTCGTTGGTGCCGCAAACCCCATCGTTAGTGCTACAAAAATAACGTTTGAATTATAAATAGTCACTACTGGCCTGCTAATTTCATACTAATGAACTTGGCAGGCCACAATTTCGATTTCACACATTGTTCGTACTTCTTCAGTGCTTCTTAGTGCCGCAAATTCCATCGTTAGTGATACAAAAATAGCGTCTCAGTTTTTAACCGTCACTATTGGCGTGTTAACTTCATGCCTATATACTTGGCAGGACACAATTTCGATTTGACACATTGTTAGTGGTTCGTTAGTGCTCGTTATTGCCGCAAACGCAATCGTTAGTGCTACAAGAACAACATCTCAATTTTTAGCCATCACTCTTAGCCATCTAATTTCATGCAAACAGGCTAACATATCAAAATCACCCCAGAAACGAAATTGCAGATTCGAGCAGAATTAGTGCTCTTTAGTGCTATAAATTAACATTAGTGCTTCTATATATACAGTTTTTTGGGTAACAAGAGTGGTCCGTTTCATGAAGCTGACAAGCCATTTATGGCAGACCACGATTTCAACCTCTCATACCCTTACTACTTCGTTAGTGCTCATTAGTGACGTATATCTCATCGTTAGTGCTCCAAAGACAACGGATATATATATAAATCCATTTTCTCCACCTAGTCCACACGCCGCACAGAACTTAGAGCGGACAACAAAACAATCTCCATTTTACCCATCTTTATTGCTCCATAACTATCGCCTACAATTTTGAAGAAACAATAATTTTCCTGCTAAGTCGTGCCAGCAGACCAGAGACAAAACGTACTCTAGACCACAATTTCTATTACTCCCATGATTAGTGCTTCGTTAATGCTCGTTACTGAAGGATATTGCATCGCTAGTGCTCTACAGATTACGGCTACATATTTTCAATAAAGCCTTATTGGCCTGCTAACATCGTGCCAGCTGGCCAGGGAGGAAATCTGCGACAGATGACACCCGTCATTAGTGTTTCATTAGTACTCGTTACTGCCGAGTATTATATCGTAAGTGCTCCATAGACAATGGCTACATTTTTAAAATAATGGCTACATAATGGATTGAAGAAACCAAAAAATTCCCGCAGCATTATGCCAACTAACAACGGACGAAATGTACAACAGAACACAATTTCGATTACACCCGTCATTAGTGCGTCGTTGGTACTCGTTAGTGCCCCATGTTCCATCGTTACTGCTCCACAGATAACGGCACATTTTTAAGAAGGCATTATTCGCCCGCTAACTTAATGCCAGCAGACCAGGGGAAATCTACAGCAGAACACAATTTGTATTACACCCGTCATTAGTGCTCGTTATTGCGGTATATCTAATCGTTAATGCTCCACAGATAACTTCTACATTTTAAAAATATCCATTTTACCCTTCTAATTTCATGCCAACACGCCACGCACGAAACCTACAGCAGATCATAATTTTGATTTTATCTATCATTAGTGCTTCGTTAGTACTCGTTAATGCTGCATATCATATCGTTAGTGCTCGACATATATCAGCTACATTTTTTAGAAACCATTATTTGTCTGCTAAGTTCGTTACAACAGACCACTAACGAAACCTGTTGCTAACCATTTCATTTACAGCCATCGTTAGTGCTTCGTTAGTACAGCATATTGCATCGTTTCTGTTCCACAGATAACGACTACGGCTAGGTCGTTACTGCTTTGATATGCCGTACACACCATCATTAGTACTGACATATAATGCCTATTAAAAAAAAACATTATTGGCCTTCCAACTTCCTGCCAACAGACCTGGCACGACACCTACTTCAGACACAATTCAATTTCACTCATCGTTTTTGGTTCTTAGTACTCATTAGCTTCCCAAACTTCAACGTTAGTGCTCCCAAAATACACCTACATTTAAAAAAAAAAAAAAAAAACTTCATTACTGGCCTACTAACTTCATGACAAAGGGCAGGCCAATAATGAAGTTAGTAAGCCAATAATGAATTTGTTAAGCGATATAGGTGTTCTCTGTGGAGCACTAACGATCAAATTTGCGCAACTAACTATGTGTGAAGTTGAAATTGTGGTCTGAAGTTGATGTCGTCCCAGGTCTATTGGCAGGAAGTTAGAAGGCCAATAATGGGTTTTCAAAAATATACGCATTATACGTGTGTGAGCACTAATGATAGTATATGCGGCATATGAAAGCAGTAACGTCCTAGCCGTAGCCATTATCTGTGAAGCAGTAACGATGCAATATGCTGCAATAACGACGACTGTAAATAAAATCGTTATTAGCAGCAGGTTTTGTCCTTGGTCTGTTGTAGCGAAGTTAGCAAACAAATAATGGTTTCTAAAAAATGTAGCTGATATATGTCGAGCACTAACGATATGATATACAGCATTAACGAGTACTAACGAAGCACTAGCGATAGATAAAATCAAAATTATGGTCTGCTGTAGGTTTCGTGCGTGGCGTGTTGGCATGAAATTAGAAGGATAAAATGAATCTTTTAAAAATGTAGCCGTTATCTGTGGAGCATTAACGATTAGATATTCCGCAAAAACGAGCACTAATGACAGGTGTAATACAAATTGTGTTCTGCTGTAGATTTCCCCTGGTCTGCTGGCATTAAGTTAGCAGGCGAATAATGCCTTCTTAAAAATAAGCGGTTATCTGTGGAGCAGTAAGGATGGAACATGGGGCACTAACGAGTACCAACGACGCACTAATGACGGGTGTAATCGTAATTGTGTGCTGCCGTCAGCAGATCAATAGTAACTATTAAAATTGAGACGTTATTTTCGTACCACTAACGATGAGGTTAGCGGTACTAACGAGCACTAACGAAGCACTAATGATGTGTGAAGTCGAAATTCTGGCCTGCCAGGTTTATTGGCATGAAGTTAGCAGGCCAATAGTGACTGTTAAAAATTGAGACGTTATTTTTGTAGCACTAACGATAGGGTTTGTGGCACTAACGAGCACTAACGAAGCACTACCGATGTGTGAAGTCGAAATTCTGGTCTGCAATAGGTGGCTTGCCAAGTTCATTGGCATGAAGTTAGCAGGTCAATAGTAACTATTTACATTGAGACGTTATTTTCGTAGCACTAACGATGAGATTAGCGGCACTAACGAGCACTAACGAAGCACTAACGATGAGTGGAGTCGAAATTCTGGCCTGCCAGGTTTATTGGCATGAAATTAGCAGGCCAATAATGACTGTGAAAAATTGAGGCGTTATTTTTGTAGCACTAACGATAGGGTTTCTGGCACTAACGAAACACTAACGAAGCACTACCGATGTGTGAAGTCGAAATTCTGGTTTGCAATAAGTGGCTTGCCAAGTTCATTGGCATGAAGTTAGCAGGTCAATAGTAACTATTTAAATTGAGACGTTATTTTCGTAGCACTAACGATGAGATTAGCGGCACTAACGATCACTAACGAAGCACTAACGATGAGTGGAGTCGAAATTCTGGCCTGCCAGGTTTATTGGCATGAAATTAGCAGGCCAATAGTGACTGTTAAAAATTGAGGCGTTATTTTTGTAGCACTAACGATAGGGTTTCTGGCACTAACGAAACACTAACGATGTGTGATGTCGAAATTCTGGCCTGCAATAGGTGGCCTGCCAAGTTCATTGGCATGAAGTCAGGATGTCAATAGTAACTATTAAGATTGATACGTTATTTTTGTAGCACTAACGATAGGGTTTGTGGCACTAACGAGTACTAATGAAGTACTAACGATGTGCGAAGTCGAAAATCTGGCCTGCCATGGTTGGCTGGCCAAGTTCATTGGCATGAAGTCAGCAAGTCAATAGTAACAATTAAAATTGAGACGTTATTTTTGTAGCACTAACGATGGGGTTAGCGGCACTAACGAGCACTAACGAAACACTAACGATGTGTGAAGTCGAAAATCTGGCCTGCCATATGTGGCCTACCAAGTTTATTGGCATGAAGTTAGCAGGCCAATAGTGACTAGTGAAAATTGAGGCACTATTTTTGTAGCACTAACGATGGGGTTTGCGGCACTAACGAGCACTAACGAAGCACTAACGATATGTGAAGTAGAAATTCTGGCCTGCCATAGGTGGCCTGCTAAGTTCATGCTAGCTTCATAAAGCTGACCCATTTTGTTGCCCTAAAAACTGTATCTATAGAAGCACTAACGTTAATGTTTATAGCACTAACGAGCACTAACGTTGTTCTAACCGGTAGTTTCACTTATGGTGTGATTTTGATATATTGGCCTGCTGGCATGAAGTTAGCAGGCCAATAGTAACTATTAAAATTGAGGCGTTATTTTTGTAGCACTAACGATGGGGTTTGCGGCACTAACGAGCACTAACGAAGCACTAACGATGTGTGAAGTCGAATTTCTGGCCTGCCATAGGTGGCCTGCTAACTTCATGGACATCAAGACATCGAATTGGCCAAATTTTAAAATGACCCTCCGTCGTTTATTTGAATGGTACAAAGTTCTTTGTGGTAAGAGAAATGTACTTAGTTCTCACTTGTCAGTTAGTCAAAATTCGAATAAAAAGATATCGCACTACAGGTGATCGAACTGGCCACTATTTGTAATTGCCCTCCATTGTTAAATTGAATGGTACAAATTTTTTAAAATTAGAATTAGAATTAAAATTAGAATTTGAACTTTATCACTACAAGTGATGTAAGTGGAAAAATTTTGAAACGGCACTAGCGACAAAAATTGGACAAAATTCTAAGTTAGTTAAAATTCGAATTCGAAGATGTCGCGCTACAGGTGATCGAAGTGTCCCAAGTTTTGAAATAGCCCTCGCTCGTTTATTTTAATGATACAAATTTTTTCTTGGGTGGACAAAAATGGACAAAAATTAGATAAAATTCGGAGCTACTTAAAATTCGAATTTGAATATGTCGAACTACAGGTGATCGAAGTGCCCCAAATTTTGAAATGGCCATCCCTTGTTTATTTTAATGGTACAAAATTTTTTCTTCGGTGGACAAAAATGGAAAAAAATTGGACAAAATTCTGAGCTACTTAAAATTCGAATTTGAATATGTCGAACTACAGGTGATCGAAGTGTCCCAAATTTTGAAATGGCCCTCCCTTGTTTATTTTAATGGTACAAAATTTTTTCTTGGGTGGACAAAAATGGACAAAAATTGGACAAAATTCTGAGCTACTTAAAATTCGAATTTGAAGATGTCGCACTACAACTAAATGGTTCGGCCAAATTTTGAAATGGCCCTCCCTCGTTTATTTTAATGGTACAAAATTTTTTCTTGGGTGGACAAAAATGGACAAAAATTGGACAAAATTCTGAGCTAGTTAAAATTCGAATTTGAAGATGTCGCACTACAGGTGATCGAAGTACCCCAAATTTTGAAATGGCCCTCCCTCGTTTATTTTAATGGTACAAAATTTTTTCTTGGGTGGACAAAAATGGACAAAAATTGCACAAAATTCTGAGCTACTTAAAATTCGAATTTGAAGATGTCGCACTACAGGTGATCGAAGTACCCCAAATTTTGAAATGGCCCTCCCTCGTTTATTTTCATGGTACAAATTTTTTTCTTGGGTGGACAAAAATGGACAAAAATTGGACAAAATTCTGAGCTAGTTAAATTCGAATTTGAAGATGTCGCACTACAGGTGATCGAAGTACCCCAAATTTTGAAATGGCCCTCCCTCGTTTATTTTAATGGTACAAAATTTTTTCTTCGGTGGACAAAAATGGACAAAAATTGGACAAAATTGTGAGCTAGTTAAAATTCGAATTTGAAGATGTCGCACTACAGGTGATCGAAGTGTCCCAAATTTTGAAATGGCCCTTCCTTGTTTATTTTCATGGTACAAAATTTTTTCTTGGGTGGACAAAAATGGACAAAAATGGACAAAAATTGGACAAAATCCTGAGCTAGTTAAAATTCGAATTTGAAGATGTCGCACTACAGGTGATCGAAGTACCCCAAATTTTGAAATGGCCCTCCCTCGTTTATTTTAATGGTACAAAATTTTTTCTTGGGTGTACAAAAATGGACAAAAATTGGACAAAATTCTGAGCTAGTTAAAATTCGAATTTGAAGATGTCGCACTACAGGTGATCGAAGTACCCCAAATTTTGAAATGGCCCTCCCTCGTTTATTTTAATGGTACAAAATTTTTTCTTGGGTGGACAAAAATGGACAAAAATTGGACAAAATTCTGAGCTAGTTAAAATTCGAATTTGAAGATGTCGCACTACAACTAAATGGACCCGCTTTCGACTTTGGTGTATATAGAAATTATTAAACAGAGTATATAGAATGTAGGATTGAAACCCATTTTATCCAGTGTATAGACTAACTGAGCCTCAATAGGGGTCTATAGACCCTATAGCCCTCCCCTTAGATCCGCGCCTGTATCTATATCTATCTATCTATCTATCTATATATCTATCTATCTATCTATCTATATATATATATATATATATATATATATATATATATATATATATATATATATATATATGTGTGTGTGTGTGTGTGTATGTATGTTCCCGCATTCCTATCCTTGTTGGTACCTGCATATGGTTTAACACCTTACCTGTTGGGACCGGAAAAATTGTTGGGACATTTTCCGGTGCCAACAAATTTTAAGCCTACAGGGGCTTCGTGGCGACCCCCTGGGCCTCCTGGCCGAATTTCGAGAAGGTCCCAATAATTATAGAAAAATGTGAGAATCTGTGTAAACCGTGTGTATGCTCTGCCGAATTAGCTGCCTCCTGGTGGTCTCACACTCTAACTAAGAAACGGTGTGTAAATATGACGTACACCGCATCTATTGGCACTGTCCTGCTTACGGGATGGAGAAACGTAAGGGGAGTGGAAAGAGGAGGTGAGTCGTGCGGGGGAATAAACACAAGTAAATTTGCACAGTACTTGTTGGTACCGATACAACCTTGAAATTTTCGTTTGCGCAGTCGCATCAACTCCCAGTAGCCTGCCTGTCACATGACATAATTAAAGAGCAGAAAATGGGTTGAAATCAGGGGAGGTATTGCTCACAATTGGAAAAACGTATATGCATATATTCACAACTCGTGCTACCAGAAACGATGGGAACAGAAGCAAAGATTGTGATAAATGAATTGGAGTGGCTAGCGTAAAACATACACAGTGCATGATCTTATCGGGACACAATTATTGTTTCTATCTGCGTACGTAGTTCGACTTTCTGTTGCTCCAGATAACAAGGTCTGGGACCGATTAATCCATTTGAACAAGTGCGAAATAAATGTATGTTTAGAGGTGCACTAGAATAGTCTAAGATCGAAGATTCACAAGCACATTAGCAAATCACAGATTCATACATATCTGCATAAAATATGTTCCAACTTTCACACTATTTTATTTCCTTCTTTTGTCAAATAAAACCCGTTAGTTTAAACATAATATTAAACTAAATATTTATTTTAACCTTTAAGATAAAAAACTCACAATCGTAGTTTACCAATATGTAGTATACTTATTCATTAAATTAATTCAAACATATGGAGTCGGAAACACGTAAGATATCTGGATTGGCAAAGGACAGGCAGCGACCGCAGCCCGTGATTATTGGTGGGGGTGATAGGGCTAACTCGTTATTCTGTGATGCTCAGTAGAATGGTAGTGTGCTTGTATCGAGTAAGTGGTCATAAAGTAAAATAAGTTAACTCTAATTTCCAAAGAGGTCAAATTATTAATGTTCGGGTATGTGATGTAAGCCTAGTGAAAGTGGTAATTGGGCTCAATGAGGCGCGATGAACATTTAGGTGACGGTCAAAGTGATGAAATTCTACAAAATTACGGGGAAACAACATTCTCGAAGAGGAACAATGGTTAAAAGAAAATCCTCGGTGACCGGTCTCACCTACAGCTGTTCGATATTTCGATACATCGATCGATAGATATTTTCAAATATCAAAAAATTATAAGATCGATGTTTTTTAATATTTCGATATTTTAAAATTTTTCAATATTTCTTTATTTTTCAGTATTACCATATTACGATTCTTCGATTCTTTTGATACTTCAATATGCTCATGTTTCGCAGTATTTCGATATTTTCTATTTAACCTCTTCAATCTTATGTATTTTTCTGCAATAATAGAAAAAGCAAATATGTATATTTTTAAATTGGAGTGCTATAAAACATAGAAAAGACGTTTTGTAAGAAGAGAGTACCGAGGTATATTTATGTTTATAACCCGAAGCTGGATAATAGAAAAAATAAAGAAAATCTGTGAATTTTAGCATATTCATTATCTAGTGCACTATGTATATTAGAGTTTTTCAACTATCAAATTACGAGCACATTATGTCAAAGGTGTCTACCAAAGGCGGCTCCTAAGGTAAATTATGACAGTTAAAACTAAAGTGGTAATGCTTCAAACAAACAGACGTAAAATTTTCTCGGGTTCTGACTGTTGAGAACAAAAATAAGAAGAGTAAGAAACATTTCTTCTTTCAGTTTGATGCAACAAAACTTAATTTTTACGGACATGACTTCTCTCTCGAGCCGAATCTGGTGTCTACATGGTAATATTTATTATTGTTATGCCCCTTCTTTCTCTTTCTGTATTTCCTGTCTGTTTTACTTTGCATGCAAATCATCAGGACAGTTTCTACTTTTCTGAATACACAAAAACCTTTCAATTAGCGCACTTGAAACCTTCTTCATTGCGAACACTCAATCTTACTCCATCTTCGGTAGCTTTTGTCTTCAGCTTTTCATTTCTTTCTTTACATATCTGCATCACATTCATCAGTTTTTTTTTCAGGTCCTTAGATAAGAGTTGTTGGTTGGTTCAGGGCTTAGCATCTCGTACAGCACCGAGGCTATAGGAAACGTGAAATACAGTTTAATGCGGAATCCTAACAACATGAGCTCCAAACAGAAATCGAACCCCGGTTTCACGTACTTAAGGCGCACATGCTAACCATGTAGCCAGTAGGGAATATGAAAACGGAAATCCAGTATGTCTTTCTAAGAGTATCCGAAATTAAAATTGTATTTTCTATGGGCTATCAACGAATTCACTAAATACACTTCCACTCAATGCCCATATACCCAACGTACAAATATTTGTTCTTCCAGATCTACAAATACCTATTTAACACATGGAGCTGGAAACACTTCAGATATCTGGATTACCAAGGACCACGCGGCCACCGCAGATCTGAACCGATGGCAGTGGCGTGTTATGGCCAACTCCGCACTGCGTGAGGAGTAGTAGAACGTGAATGGACAATGAGCTGAGCAGACAGTGATAGTGTAAAATGAGCGCTCTATCTAGTTTTTAATGAAAAAAAATTGTTGCTCCGTCAAGTTCTGCATGCGCGATAGAACTTGCAGGTCTGTTAGATGTGGCGCAAAGTACAGTGTCCAAAGTGATTACAACCTACAAAACTGACGGCAAATCCTCATAAGCGAAGTGAAACGGTGGAATAAACCGTCAGACATTTGAGGCGTTTGTCACTCAGAGTCCTCGTGTGACTGCGGCGCAAATAATGGAGAAACATAAGTAGCACGTTCCTCAACCGGCGTCGACAATCACAGTCTGCCAAGTTACATGATATGAATATGACCTGACATAGATGACCTTCATAATGGACCATGACGCTTTAGCACAATGTCAACAATGAAACATGTCGACGCCTCTGTGCCGTTGTAGGCTCAAATATCCTGCTTTCAGTAGGTTCTGTGCTGATGCATACCGGCTGATGCATACGAGTGCCCGTGATTGTGTCGTAAATTTTGAGAATCATCTACTTTCTGGTCCAGTTGTCTCCGTTAGGAAACAGAAGAACACTCAGAAAATCCATGGAATAGCAAAGTTTCCCCGCACCTGTAATATGAGTGGGCAACAGGCCGGTAGTCAGCCCAAAAATTTGGTGGGGGGCGGCTGATGTTAGGGGGCCCGATCCAACAATATTATAGTTCATCACCGTATTATAGTTCATTTGCAAGCCTACCGTGAAAATTGTAGAGGGGCCAGCAAAAGTTTAGTGGGACCCCGGCCCCCCTAGACCCCCCTGGATACGGGCCTGGTGGGCATTGCAAAAACTCACCCCACCTAGCATCCTGCAGAGCAAAGTGACATTAACCCGCTATTACAAATCTTCACATGAAAAATAAGAGAAAATGAATAATTTCTTTGAGAATTTGTACCAAAATTAAAACTCAAGTATTTCGATTCTCGACTATCAACGAAGGTCGTGATTTTTCAAAACGATTTCTTCACAGCTGAGAAATTTAGAAACGAAGAAAAATGTTATTTTATAGAAAGAACTCGATTAAATAAAAGATAGCAACCGTCTAATTAACATTTGAAGAGTTCAGGAAAATGGGGAGGATGTCCACTTTCGGGCGAAATTTATAAAATATAACTAACTAACAAACTCTATGGCCTATGGAACCCGGAGGTTCAGTGCCGCGTTCACAAAAGCTCTCCACTGACTTCTATCTTTAGCTAATTGCATCCAGTTTCTACTTTGTATTCCTATCTCTGCGAGATCCTCTTAATATTATCCTCCCATCTGCGCCTAGGTCTTCCTAATGGTCGTTTTCCTATGGGTCTACCAGTCAAGACTTTGAAAGCGTTTCTACTTTCCTCCATTCTAGCTACATGACCTGCCCACCTAAGCCTCCTAGACTTGACGACCCTAACAATGTTGGGTATACCGTATAAACTACGTAGTTCCTCGTTATGAAGCTTCCGCCATTCCCTATTCTCGTTCCTCTTGGGTCCGAATATTCTTCTCAGGATCCTGTTCTCAAATACTTTCAGTCTATGTTCTTCCCTCAGAGTAAGCGACCATGTTTCGCAACCATACATTACAACAGGCATGATTATCGTTTTATATATTTTAAGCTTCAAATTCGTCGACAGAATTCGCGACGACAAGAGATTTTGAACCGAATAGTAACACGAATTCCCTGCTTTTAGTCGACATTTAATTTCTTCGTGAATATGATTTTCGTCTGTTACATCCATTTATAAAATATAGATAAAATATATCAATAATGGGGAAAAAGTTTACGGTTAGCTTGGTATAGCAGTTTAAAAAATTCTTCTAAAATGGAAGAAGTATCGCCATTACTTACAGTGGAAGAAAGGGGCATTCATTTTACTCTTATTTTTTGCCTCTTTTGTCAATAACATTCAACTGTTTATGTTCCAGTGTTGATTGGTGATACATCTAAATATAGCTTCGACAATCTATTTCTTTAAAAATTAGTAAAACAAAATATCTCCCAACATCCATCATCTTGAGCTCTTCTGTGACTCATGCAGTGGTCAAAATAATGATTATACTTTATTCCGATGCCTTCATTACATTGCACATGAAATCAGAGGTTCATTTCCATTTAACTAACATTTCCAGTTCGTGTTATTCCTATCTTGAACGTGATAAGAACATGGGACTGGCGAACATAAAATCAAGAGCAGAAATAGCAGAGTATTGGAATAATGTGGTCAAAGGCAGCAGAGTGAAAACTACACCATATCAAGTAAGTGAATTTGACAGCTTCATGATTCGAGATTGGATATCATTCTTACAACCACTGTACTTGAGAAAATGTTCATTACACTCTAGGCAAATCATGGAGCTTCGAATAGAGAAAAGTGCCACAAGATTTATGATACGTAGGGACACTTATAATGGACTTCGGTTTTCTTCTGTGATTCACCTACTATTAAGAAAAGGCCCACCACAACCAGATTTATTGGAGGAATAATTCTTACATCCAGAAATGACTCGCGTCGGAAAGCTGGACGCTTATACTACAAATTGCATGATGTTGTAATTTACTACAATAACACTTTACAATAAAGCGTAAAGGCCTGGATATACATTACAATCAAATTGGACGAAAAATCGAATGTAAAGTAGGCCGGGATTGTAAAAATCATATTATACATCTGTGATATTGTTCTGTCACGGGCATGCGTGCAATACAGGTATATTCATGAAGTATTATACAGGGTGGTCCATAAGTCTTAGTACAGTAAATTATTATGAAAACAAACATGACTAAAGCTAATCTGACTAGTGGAGGGCGGAATTGTGTAAAGGAGCTACCGATTGATGCATGCGTGGTGATTGACGGTCATCTTGGATCCAGGTTATTTTCTAAATAAAAAAAGTAGGCATGTGACACATCCATTAATGCTGTTTTGTAGAGAAATGCAGTCCTGGAAGCAGAAATACGTTATCATATTCTGTTCGAAAGTTATGATGCCCCAAAATTGACGGTTTTCTGTTTACTTGCAGGGAGAGCGACATGGCACAAACGCTGCAAGAAAGTTGTGACACCTCAAATTTGACAGGTTTTCTTCTCGTTGCAGGTAGAGCGAAATGGCACTAACGCAGCAGGAAAGAATTGAGATCATCCTAATGTCTGCGGAAAGAAGCCGTCGTGTGATTGTTCAGGACTTCAACGCGCGCCACTCCGAAAGATCTGCAATAAGCCACAACATCGTTAGCTATCTCATTAGGAAATTCAGTGTAACTGGTAATGTTGCCAACAGACCACGGTCAGGTCCCCCACGAACCGCGACAGATGAGGAAACATCCACAATGGTGCTTGCTGTGAGTGTGAAAAGTAAGAAGTGCAGCATAAGACAACTATCAGTGATAACAGGCGTACCACGTGCTTCCGTGATGAGGATTCTCCATACGAACAAGTGGCATCCCTTCAAGCTGCAGCTTGTCCACAACCTTTCAGAGGATAATCCAGACTGGCGCATGGAATTCGCCAATTGGGCTTTGTCACAATACGACCGAGACCCGCATTTCCCAGCCAGCGTTCTCTTTACAGACGAGGCAAACTTACTTGGATAAGGCAGTGAATCACCAGAACACGCGATATTGGTCGGATGCAAACCCACATGCGATCAATCCCTGCAAGAGGGTTACCTCTGCTCATATCATGGAGTGGTGTGGCACATGGAACACGTCGATCATAGGACCCTTATTCATTCCTGGTACCCTAAATGGTGTCAGATATCTGGACATGTTACAGGAGTTGGTGTTTGCGTTGCTTCTCGGCCCTGATGCCACCTTGACGCGATATTTTCGGCAAGATGGTGCCCCACCGCACTATGCGATGCCTGTGCGGGAATGCTTGGATCTTCATTATCCAGGACGTTGGATTGGTCGCCGCTTAGGCCCTGTGGAGTGGCCAGTACGGTCGCCGGACCTCACTCCCTTAAAGTTTTTATGGGGGCACTTAAAACACCTGGTGTATCAGAAGATTCGAGATGTTGCACACCTACAGGAACGTATTCAGAATACCTGTGATAGCATCACCCCCGCTGTGTTCTTAGGGTTCAGGAGGACTGGATTAAGGGACTCCGTTTGTTTTACAATTGATGGGCAACATGTGGAGCATCCTGTAGGTGGGAATTTAAGGCGTCATAACTTTCGAAGAGACACGATGACGCATTTCTGCTTGTGGGACTGCATTTCCCTGCAAAAGCAGTGTTAACTGATGTGTCACATGGCTACCTTCCCATTTGAAAAAAAATAATCTGGATCTAATTTGGCGGCCATTCACAACGCATGCATCAATCGGTAGCTCCTTTACTCAAGTCCGCCCTCCGCTACTCAGATTTGTTTTAATCATGTTTGTTTCCAAAATAATATACTGTACTAATACTTTTGGACCATCCTGTATATTAAATGATTTAAAAATATATAACTCTTGCCCCAGAACCTGATATTTCAAATTTTAATGTCGACAAACTTGCTTAAGCAACTGCACCTTTCCCTAAACAATGTCAACTAGTCGTTTATGCGACCTTGATTATCAGGTTAACAAAATCAATGAACGTTTGTACCACACTTGTTCTCCTTAGCTCACTCTCCTATAATTGATACTAATTAGAGGACAAAAGTACATTTCCAAAATTTTCGTTGTATATTAAAGAACTGAGATAAATCGGTTGAAAAGAGTTTGAACAGAATGCTATGAAAAACATAATTATTGGTTTGATTTAGATTTTTCCCCTTTCTTAAAGGAAAGTTGCCTATCTTGAAGAAAAATGGCAGGATCTGCAAGCTTTGAATGTCTTATGCAGCCCATATGCTCAAGCCTTCTATATGTAACTCCTAAAGAAGTAATTAGCGGAGTAAAGGAGAATAAAAATGACAAACGTAGAAAGCAATCTATTTTTAATAATATTGTTTATAATTTAGAAAAAAACAATCGCCTCTTTTATCCATTGTTTTGCCTGAAATAGACCCGTTTTTTCCCAGTATATACCGACCGCATGTCAGTTTTCTTGTATTCTTTTACTCACAATAATATACGTCAAACATAAGATTTTGTAAGATTGTTCCCATATAACAAAGAACTTGTAAATCAAATTTGAAGTATTTTTCACGATTAGTTTAGGAAATAATATGTTTTGAACTTTTAAAATTGTTTCTTGAAAAAAATAGTAAAAATGGACGTCGCCTCTTTTCCCATGGACTCTTCATTTATAACAATTTAAGAAGAGACTACTCGGTAGTCCTATGCAAGGTCATGCAAACGATAAGCATACCTGGGACATGCAGGCATTCGACCAATGTTTGCGCCATGAATGACAGTATTTCTTCTCGAACGGCCTTGCCGTCTGATTGTCTTCGTATGATGGTGCTATAAAGCTATTTGTAGGTAGCGCTCATATGTAATAGTAGCCTTGGTTAATTTAGTTTATTGAGTTGTATGAGTCATGTTTTTAGAATCCAGGTTTTCGGTATCGAAGACAGTAACGACAGCGATTTAGCTACAAGGGAACTAAAGAAGAAAACTAAAATTATTGAAAATATTTGTGTTGAAAAAATGCGACCGTAGCTTTGCAAAACGTAAAACCAAAGAGCTCATAGCGAATGAAACGAAAACTTTAACTTTTACGCACCATGGTTAGGCCGGCTAGGCTAAAGGAGACAATAATGTGAGTAATGAAGAAAATGGGAAGAAACTGAAGAACCCCGAGGAAACCCATGCACACGGTGTTTGTCCACCACAAAGTTCATTTGGCGTAATAGAACCAGGGACCTCACTCACCAGAACCCATAGAGAATAATAGAAAGGAAAAGAACATAACTGGAGACAAAAATAGGCCATCACTGCTGAAAACATTGTATTGTAGGAGAAGCGGTAATACATGGGAGAGGAAAAGGGACAAATACTACAATTTATGGTGTTATTAAAGCGGACAATTCGCATATCAGAACGATAAAATTGCTGAGAATCGCAACGATCAAAATTCGTTTCAAGTGGTCTACTTGCGATGGCAATGAGCTACAATGAATTTGATAATACTGTAGTAGAGAGAACAACAACTGTACTTCGTTCACAATGTGAATACAGTAAACTTCGAACCTATGCACATTCAATATTAAAACCGGCTGCAGGAGATTTATTGCTTTCGATTACAATAGAGGAATATAGCTAGACATAAGTTCTTCGGACGTTGAATCCACAACAAAAAGTTCACTATATATTATCGTTTTTACTCTATGGAAATCAACAATGGAACCGCAAGTAGTATTGGGTTTCAGCAGTTTCGCTTTTAGTGCCGAGATAAGAGTAAAAAATATATCTATATCCTCTTCTTTCTCTTTGGAGATTATCGTTAAAATCAGAAACTGTCTACTTTGACCACTTCCTATTTAAATTGATCAAAGATGGGATGGATCCTTGGGACCTTGAATTGATCACAGAAAACCAATTCTCATAAATATCTTTCAGTTTTATCTTAATGGGGATCAATACTGACACTAAAAGCAGTAGTAATTTCTTTATCATTTAAGGTTTAATATAAAGAGGGTGAGTGAAGAGGGTATACTTTCTTCAGATGCTCAATTAATTCTAGAAAACCGCCTGTCGCTATCTGTTACTATGGTAATCATTGTTGAAACCGTAAACGGTTGATTTCTACTACTTCCGGTTTCAGAAAAGCGTTAACAGAGAAAATGGGACCTATTCTTGAGATGGCGAATCAATTCCAGAAAACCGCTTCTTGATATCCCTTACGGTTTTCTCCCTGTATTGAGATCAATATTGAAACCGGAATAATAGCTCTTTTCAAATGACAAGTTACATAGCTTTGAGAAGGTTTCCTGCTCCTTCAATAGCAGTGAAGCGACGTCATTTTGGGGCTGATGACAGTGTATAGACACACTCTAGAAGGCTACTCTAGTCATTAATAACATGAAACGAAAATAATAATAAACGGTATCTATTAGGAATGCCAAAATTTTAAGTTACTTCATTAAAATTTAAGGTTCGTCCAAAAAAATCGTGGATTTAGAAGGGGAAAATCCTCACCACCAGCAACATTTTGGGAGGGCATAGAGGGTAATTGTCACTTTTTTTTTTAAACAAATACATACCATTTAATAAATCGTATTAGTCGCGAGGAAGATTCTGAAAAAGACTCCAAAATAAGAAGTTGGATCAACCCGAAAGAGTAAAAGCAACCGGTGGTCCTAAATTATCAAGTCCCCTATCCTTATCCTTTCTAGACCGCCGGTCGCTTGATGTGAGCGGAAGATCCCCCGTACACCCTCTCCCTCCTCTACTGAAGCTAAAAGAATGAGCATTTCAAATTTAAAAAAACACATCTCCGAAACTAATAAAGATATTAATGAATTTCTTTTTCCGGTTTCATCTCTAAGGTGTGCTTTACGCTTTTGTCTATTCATGCTTTGGATAGATCCAACGGGTTTTCGGAAAATGTAACTTAAACATTAAAAACTGATATATTTTGTAATTAATATTTTCTTTCTTGCTCAGTATCTCCCCAATGAGTTGTGATATGAAAACAAACATCCCTAATTAACTGTGTAGAGCATTAAATAATCTTTCCAACGGTACCAATATTGTTAGGTTTACTTCCAAAAACAGCCGTACAGCAAGGTAATTTTGAAGGAAAGTGCACTTTGATTGGAATGCTGATGCTCCGAATGGCACCACTGAATTTCAGCTCACGTCAGTCAATAAAGGTTTCGTTTCCGAGATAAAAGCTGATTTTTTCCCCAATATTTGAAGAACAGTTCAAACCCTTCTCCCTTGAGCTCGCCTGCACTGTCATGATCATTTCTAGGTCTCTGGTCACTTGATACTAACGTGTGTTAAAGATCACAAAATTTTGAGGTAAGTAGAGATATCTTTTATAGTGTTAAAATCCATTTACAGCTCATATTCAGGTTGATTCAGATTTTTCAACTTTATTTGTGTGCAGTATTTCCCGCGGTCTTTGAAAATAATTCCTTATTTCTTTAACAAAATTGTTTATCTTACCATAATGAAAAAAGCAGAAAAAATAAGGTAAGAACATATGTAAAGATGTCTTAAGTGAGGGCAAACACCATTTACATGTGATATATAGGTGATTGATAACATCTTTGTACACCTAAAGGGTATTTCTAAAATCAAGAATGATCTGTATTTTCTCAATGGTCACTAAAACATGTTTTAGCAGAAACCTCAATAACTCTATTTGTATGTAATTTATGAGAATATTACATCGAACTTCATTAAATACTTACTAATTACTGAAAACAAGCAAAACTATTATAATATTCTACATTATCATATCAAATCTGCGCAAAATTACATGTTTCTTTAGTTTTTTAAATCCTCATCAGATGAATCATTTTCTGGTACATAAGTGTTTATAAGTAAGTTAAAACACTTGTTACCATTACAGCTACAGGTTTCCATGCACTCCACTGAAGCCTGCACACACTTGTAATTATTTATGTCCCATGCATATTTACATGTACAAGACTAATTCTGGGCAACTTTTAGCCATAGACTCCTGAGTGGTCCATTTGGGCACCAATTTTCCATTCGTAGTTTGCCAACCAAAAAGTACGACTTTAAGAAAATCAATATTCGAGTCGCTGACGTATCGCTAACTGTATGTTTGAAGGTGTGCTCACTTGGTGTTGGGCATTAGAACATCCTTCGTTGGTGGAAGTTGGTCTGAGTTTTTGTAACCGACCAAATCGTCACAGACAGCACTGATCGAGATTTCTTGTGAGTCTGTGTAGAGTTTCATCGCAAATTCTTCTGCACGTGCTATCGCCTCATCCACATTACCAGATCCTATTAGCAAATATGATTTTTTTTTTACAATATACATTCCAAGCTTTTTTTCAGATCCTGCGAACTGATTGGTGGTGTCGCTTCCACTCAGTACAAGGAACGCCGGCAAGGAATGGCATTTCATCGTTGAGCTCATTCACAATTGTGTGCATTGGAATAAATTGTGATTTTATTGCTGTTCTAATTGACACCCATATTCCTCCGACTTAATTGTTTTAAAAAATGTATAAGGAGAACAAGAACATCGGTGTCTTTGGAGTCAATGAGCAGCTGCTTATAACCGCAGCTGAAAGTATGGTATGCGCGATGTATTATCCTCGTTATCACTCTATTCTTGATTATATTTCAGAAACGGTAGGTCTTCTTCCTGTGATGAAAGTAAGTCTGTAAATCCACCCGATGTGATAACTAACTGTTTGACTACAGAACCTAATCAGCTCTAAAAAAAAAATGCTGCGAGGTCAGATTTGTTCTCAGGCAAATCAATAAGACATTTCCAATGTTGAGGAATAGGACCAATCTCGACCTTCATTATTTCTCCTGATTTGTCATCAGTAAATACTTGCTGTTCGTATAAATCTTGTATCTCCTTTAATAGAACATGGACTGTAACAGTCAAATTCGTTTGCACGCCCTGTTTAGAAAATCCATCAAACATTTTACAAAATATCCGCCAAATCACCACTAGTCAGTTCGCAGACATTGGGAAACAGAAAGCATGGAATGTAAAAATCCTACTTGCTAAGTAACATAGGATCTGGTAATGTGAATGAGATGATAGCACGTGCAGAAGAATTTGCGATGAAACTCTACACCGACTCACAAAAAATCTCGATCAATGCTGTCTGTGACGATTTGGTCGGTCACAAAAACTCAGACCAAATGGTATGTTGTAGATATTGTGTTTCTAAGAAAAAGACCCAATGCCACAACCAGCCAGCCATCACTGACCGTTTGACCACTACAGGGCCACTAGGGATGCGCACGAGACAAGATTTGTGGCTGTCTCGTCTCGAAAATGTGCTGTAAAAATGATGTCTCGACTCGAAAAATGTATATTTTACTATTGGAAGAGACGTGTCTCGACTGGAATTTTGTCAGGAAAATCCTGTCTCGACTCGTCTCGTGCGCATCCCTAAGGGCCACTTTTTTTAAAACAGCCGAAGATAACGAAATTCTAGATTTCGGTAAAAATGACTGAAACCGTGATATGTTGTAGCTATTGTGATCCTGAGAGAAAGTCTTAATGGGCATAATCACCAATCACTGATCATTTAGCCACTACGAGGCCGCTTTTTTGAAAGCAGCCGAAGATAGAGATATTCTGGATTTCGATGAAAATGACTGAAACTGTGATATGTTGTAGATGCTGTGATACTGGGAAAAGTTTTAATAAGCATAACCACTAATCACTGACTGTTTGGCCACTACAGGGCCACGTTTTTGAAAACAGCTGAAGGTAACGTTATTCTGGATTTCCGTGGAATTGCTTGAAACCGTGATATGTTGTAGATATGCTGACCCTGAGAAAAAATCTCAATTTGCACAACCATCCATGATCCATCACTGACCGTTTGGCCACTATACGACCACTTAAAAAAAAAAAAGCTGAAGGTAACGGTATTCTGGATTTATACTAATTTATAAGGTCGAAATGTATTATATAAGCATATATCCAGTGCCGTAACATAGATTAAGCTTATTCCTGAGTTTTCAGCGGTGCATGGAGCCACGGTGGCTCAGTGGTAGAGCGTTCACCTCTGGTGCTTGGGCTCCCTGATTCGATTCCAATCCCCGCCAAGTGAACTTTGTGGTGGACAAACACCGTGTGTGTGGGTTTCCTCGGGGTTCTCCCGTTTCCTCTCACTTTCTTCATTCCACCATTTCATGCATTACTCATCATCACCGTCTCCTTTACCTAACCGGCATAACAGTGGGACGTAAAACTCAAAGATTTCATTCAATTTTCCTCACCGGTGCCTGTGACCTTTATTCGAGAAAACTAATCATGCGTTTATTACGCTGAAATTTTATATTGCTTGAAAATTACTTGCGAAACATGAACATACATATTATGTAAGTATATAGGTAATTCGAGCTATATGTATCTATTTTCTCTGTCCCGGCAAAACAAGTGATTCTTAACTTTCTAGTTTTCTTTTGCATTAATTTTCGTAGTTTTGCTGGAATATGAAGAATCAAATTTGTTTTTCGCTTTATGAATTTCGTTAAATTTTGCATCTGTTTTCACCCTATCTTACATAGTAAAAGTTATATATATACATGGACTTTAGAGGTAGACTATACTAAGTCATTTTTTGGTTGAAATTGAGTTAAGAATACATTTTTAATAAACTTCTTTCTAGTGGTGTAACAATGTAAGTCTAAAAGCATCCTATTACTTTGTAACTACTTAGTATAGTTTGAAAACAGTACTATAGGTCTTACTTAAGGAACTGGTTTTTCGGTCTTAGGTCCAGATATAATAAAATCATAGCCATAATCATAATCAACCATTGTCAACCCACTGCTGGAAGAAGGTTTTTTAAGTCTTCTCCACAACTATCTATCTTGAGTAATTCTTTTTCAGGATACTCCCCAGTTGTTCTTGATTTCGTCAAACCTTCTTGTATAAGGACGTTTCCTAGGCTGTTTTTATCTCGTGGTATCCTGTCTATAGAATGGTTTTTGTTCATTGATCATAATTTCTTGCAATATGTCCAGCACATTTTCCAGCCCATGTTAAGAATTTTTCAACTAGTACCAGTCATTAGTTGTCAAATAATTCATTTCTACTGTATATATTTGGCCTACAAATAGTTCAAATCCGCTACTCTTGTAGCACTGACACGCTACTTTTTGATCTTCGAATCTGGCAACATTGACTCAATGATTTAAATCAACACAATGTTAGGACCTCCATTTGGTCTAGTGGCTAGCACGCTTGATTTCTGTTTGCGTGGTCCCGAATTCGATTTCCGGTGGGGGTACAGTTGAACGACCGAATTGTTTCGGATTCCATTATAATCATTAGATCCACGTCTCCTTTAGACGCCCTAGCATAATCATGGGACGTTAAACTAAAACAAACCAAACCAAAAATCAACACAATGTGTATTACTAACTGTAAGTCCTTGAATAATTGCATATAGCTATATGGTATGGATCGAGTTTGAGGTGGTCGGTGGTCAAACTGAAACGAGTGAAATGTAACTAGGGTGGATTTAGAACTTTTAATTAAGCATGGTTTTGTGTACATCAGGCCTAAGGCTTAGGAGAACAACTAGTGTTACTGAAAAGTTATAAGTTACATTTAATTTCAGTTACAAGTTTCATTTACATGTATTGCTGGAACGAAAACTTTGACATTAACATTATAAATAGCCCAAAGACTATGAAAAATATCGTCTTTAGAAACCATTCTTGCACCATAAAGCAAATTACGAGTTATTAAAATATTTTGCAGCTTAGTTACGTTGTTTACACTATATTTAGAATAATATTTAGCAATTTATTTAAGTTGGCAACACTGCTTAAAATAATGGAACTGCAACTTGTAATTAAAACAACCAAAAACTATTGTTGTAATGTTATAGAAGCAAACTAAAACAACAATCACTATAAAAATTTAACGCAAATACGTTATTTTAAGCAATAAAACAATCACTATCCATGTGTTTGGTATCTCTGAAACGGTTTGAAATAACAATTCTTGTAAATGGCATTATGATCACTTAAGTCTTTTCGAAGCATCTACATGATGAGACGTGATATATCAGTACGTTTTCGAAGTAAAGTCTTTAGAAAAAGTTAAATTTTTCATATCTTTTAACTTTGTTCCTTCCTTCATTCGAAATATATATATATATATATATATATATATATATATATATATATATATATATATATATATATATATATATATATATATATATATATATATATATATATATATACATAAGACACAAAGGTTTCAGCAAGTAACTCTTTACTATACACTTACAATAATGTGTCAGTGAAAGCATGTAAATGCTGGACATGTACTGCAGATATAGACATCAATGGATTGCACTATCCGGTCTATGTTTAGCAGCTGAGCGCACCTTCCTATGTATGCCCGAAAAAGAGTTTTGCCAATACTCGGAAGAAAATTCAGAGAAGGTTTTCTTCCACCTCTTGATCAGGGTTTCCTTGGAGTTTGCTTCCCATCCACTGGCGTAGACCAAAGCCTTGTGAGTTGCCCAGAAATCCTCAATAGGGCGCAGTTGCGGGACATTTAGGAGGTTGTCTTCTTTGCGAACGTACCGAATTCCCAACTCGTCAAGTTTTGCGACAGTTGCCCTCGCATAATGAGCTGATGCCAAATCACGTATCCCTCATTATTTGGGTAATGTTCCTATATGTATGGTAACAGTCGGGCCTCGATACGCTCCGTTATGTATGTATTCGCGTTGATGGCACCCCCAGAGATCATGAAAAATGGCTCCGAAGCCCCTTTGGGTCCAGCAGCGAGCCATGCTATCAGTTTTGTGCCAAATTTTGCTTTCCTGTTATATTTGATGTCCGGATTTGTATCCTTTCCCTTCTTCGTGAAGTACTTCAACGGCCTGTTGCATTTGAACGGATAGTAACTCTTATCATCGACGATGACATCAAGTGCAAATGGACGTTCTCTGGTTCCTTTGAAAAGACTGGCGAGCCTTTGTCGTTGTCTCTTTGCTTGGTCCTCGTTTACTTTGGGGGCATTTCGCTGCTTCCTTTGTATGTACCCCATGCTCTGCACTACTTTTTTCATCGTTGCATGGTGATGAAAATACTTCCGTACCATCCATGTGTACGATACACCAGGCCTTGATGACATTCTGCATGCAAGGGACCGCCTTTGGTTTTTATCCAAAGTAATCCTTGGGTGTCCACTTCCCGCATTCCTTTTTGACCCTTGTCCACTCTTGACCCTTCCTATTGTTTTATAAACCCACGACCTGGCATATTCAAGCCCTACGAACTTCTTCACCACTTCCGCAACTGGAACATCAGGGTGCAGTTCAAGGAACAATTCAACATTTTTTCGCCTTTCCTCTTGTTCCGACGCAGCCATGGCTCTGCACATGTCTATTTCCTTCTGAGTCTTCCCTGTTTACCTGTCAAGATATCACTGTACACGTAGGCGTAGCTACGCCCATCACCCTGTTCCATAAACTTTGTCTCTGTTTTTTTTTTTTTTTTTTTCCACACGTTACAAATGATACGCATTGCACCGTCTATGCTATTTAAGTTATTAAAGACCTAAAAAATGTTGATGTTAGTGATTCTGTATTGTCCTTTATTACACTAAATAATGTATGTGGTATTATGGTTTTCTTTAATATCTAAATTAGAAATAGGTAATACCTAACATAGTACAATTTAAGAAAATTCAACTTTATTTTCCGTTGGTAAGACTGCTTGTTTATATATAGGCTTGGATCCAAGGTAAGGGCTATAAAGGCTAAGTTTCCCGTTAACGCTCAGGTATACACTGAATAAAACGTGCTTCAATCCTGCTTTACACTGGATAAAGAGGCATAGTATGGTTTAGCCCATCCCTTGATCATATCCTGTATATACAATATAGGCCTGATTATATATATATGGTGGCCCATTTTCATCTTTCCACGGAAATATATCGAAAACGGTTGAGCATAATTGAACTGAACAAAAACTCAAGTAGGAAATGCTATGGGGCAAATCGAATGGTGTTGTCGCGGTGTCCCCAATGGCCGCTTTTCATGGGGGTCCAGGGCCCAACTTTGGAATTTTAAATGGAAACATGGGGTAAGTGATATCTCGTTCGATAGATCTTCAAACACTAAACAGAGTTGTGACAATAAACAGAACAGAAACTGAAACAGGAAAATGACATAAAGCACGTCGGATGATGTCGCGGTGACCCCCAGGGCCGCCTTTCATGGGGGCCCAGGTCCCAACTTCAAAATTGTTAATGGAAAAAACATAGGTCAAGTGATATCTCGTTCGATAGATATTTAAAAACTAAAAAGTGTTGTGGTAAAAGATTTTTCATATCGGTTACCGTATTCAAAATGGGCACCAAGACATGGTGCCTGTATTAGATAAAACGTCCGGTAGCACTAATATGAAAACGGTTGGAGATAAATGAACAGGATAAAACTCGTATAGGAAATCCCAGAAGGTATATATTATTCCACGCCTCGAGAATAATCCAACGGAGAAAAAGATTATTAAAGTATAAGTGAAATAATGCTAAAGAGGAAATCTAATTCTTAAAATATTATCTTTCCGATCTCCCTTCGTAAGTAGATGAAGCGGAAATGAATGGTAAAATCTCAAATGAAAACCCCACTTTTACTTGCGATAGGTCTGAAACACTTGGGTGTACAAGTGACTGGCTGTAATGCAGTAATGAACCAATATTGTGCAGACGACTTTTGAGCAAAACCAACATTTGTACTCGTTGTTTTAAAATTGCATTGTTCGACAAATTGGTTTCGCATTTCAGTTGATTCATTTTTGCACAAATCATTGCCTGCAATCAAAATGGAAAGTAATATTTAACAAGAATTTTACCTACTTTTTTTTAAAGACACCTATCTGTTATAAAATCACATTTCAGATAATTTTGTTGTGTAGATACAATTTGCAAAAACTAAGGTTCTCATTTGCAATTTCACCGTTCCTTCCCGTCCCGCTTCACCCACTTAACGTTGGATCGATGATATTCTACGATTTAGATTTCCTCCTTTGCATTATCGCACTTTTACACTAGGCATCTTCTCCTCTGTTGCAACATTTTCGAATCCTGGAATGATAAACATCCCCTGTGATTTCCTATAGGAGTTTTATTCTGTTCATCCGTTATTATCTTCAACCGTTTTCATATTAGTGGTACTCGACGTTTTATCAGATACAGGCACCATGTCTTGGCGGCCATTTTGAAAACGGTGACCCATATTAACAATATTTTGTCACAACGCAGTTTAGTGTATAAAGATCTATCGAACGAGGTATCACTTGACCCATTTTTTCGTTTAAAATTTCTAAGTTGGGCCTGGACCCCCATGAAAGCCGACCCTGGGGGGCACCGCGACAACATCATTCGATTCTCCCCGTGGATTTAATATTTGAATTTTTGTTTGGTTCATTTATGTTCAACCGTTTTCATATTAGTGCTACTGGACCTTCATCTGATGCAGATAACATCTTGGGGGCTATTTTGAATACGGTGACCGATATGAAAAATCTTTTGCCACATCGCTTTATAGTTTTTAAAGACCTATCGAACGAGGTGTCACTCGACCCATGTTTCCATTTAAGATTTTAAAGTTGGGACCCGGGCCCCCTTCAAGAGCGGCCCTGGGGGGCACTATGACATCGCCATTCGATCTGCCCCATGGTATTTCTTATTTTACTTTTTGTTCAGTTCATTTATGTTCAACTGTTTTCGAGATATTTCCGTGGAAAGATTAAAATGGGCCACCCTATATATATATATATATATATATATATATATATATATATATATATATATATATATATATATATATAGATAGATAGATAGATAGATAGATAGAGAGAGAGAGAGAGAGAGAGAGAGAGAGAGAGATTATTATATACAACAGCAGTGGATTTTGTTTCGGGAGAGGCTTGAGGAAAGGGGAACAAAGATTTGTGTTGTGCTTGAGCCCGATACCTACCCCCTAAATACGACACTGTACATCAGTCAACCGTTCCCATATTATCTCATACAGCAACGAAACAAATTTTAAGTAAAGGCAAAATAACTATCAATATTCGAGACGAGACCGAGACTGACCATGGTCTCGTCTCGGTCTCGTCTCGATTTATAGAGGTCCGTTTCGGTCTCGGTCTCGTCTCGGCATGTAAAAGTCAGTCTCGGTCTCTGTCTTGTCTCGATATATAAAAGACCGTCTCGGTCTCGGTAACATCCCTACCAAAAACTACAGGAATTTATACATGTAACCTATCTTTTTAAGTACGCCACCTACATTTTTTTCTCAATGTATATCCTCAATTGTTATAATTATGAATTTATTGAGACAACGTTTTACAGTAATGATATTCCGTAAAGAGATGTGTGATGCATAAACATAGTTAACACAACGCACACTTTATTACAGCAATCATTGCACACAAAATACAAAATGCTTCATAATCTTTGAAATTAAATGTTACGGGATTGCCAAACGCATGTGGTTTTTAATCAAAATAACCGCTTTCGTACCTCAGATACCTAATAATGTTTGCAAATGTGGGAGAAGAAAGCTGATTATGAATCAGTGATTAGATCTTAATTATATTATTACGGAGATGTAAATTTATGTTATAGAGAAGGACAATGTCAGAAAAATGTACAAGAAATGTTTCCATGGCCTAAAGAAGAATACATCAAGATGCTAAATCCTGTTAACCCTGCAGGAATGGTTTCTATTTTGAGATACTCTTTTGAGGTTTAACTCATACTCAAATATACTATAAATCACTTAAATAAGCATCCCGACTAGTGAGAGGCGAGGGGACTCACTTTCAATATGTACTCCTAATAGTGAAAGGCGAGGGGGCTCCCTTTCAATAAGCACCCAAAATAGTGAGAGGTGGGGGGACTCACTTTAAACAAGCACGCCGAATAGTGAGAGGTGAGGGGACTCACTTTAATCAAACATACCGTTAAAATAAGTACAGAAAGGGGTTTCAAATTGGTCTGCAGTTTTCTCGCAGTAACACCTGTCAACTACGATTGTTCTTGGCTAACTGCAAACCATTTCAAACCAGAAGACTTTTGTAATTGTAACCACCATATTGGATCCACCATTTTGAGTTTTCTAATTTTGAAATCAGATTCTGAATCAGCTGTCTAAAACCTCCCTGGGAGTATGTTTTCTCCTACATTAAATGATTGTTTTCTGTCTATGCTTCAAAATCTTCCCTAACGTTCAAAGGGTTACCGAGGGACCTTAAACCCACAGCATTACCGAAAAAAATACGTGTCGATTATTTTTCGATGTTCTACAAGTCTACAAAGTATATTCAAATCGGTGAGTTACACTTCCGTAAGTTCCCTTGTTAGAGACACATTCAGTAATATAAGAATGATGCCCACAAGAATTAATTAACACAGTGACCAGGATTATTACAAGAATATTTTCGAATTCTAGAATTTACGTACAAACTGTAACAAAGTTGTAAGAGTCATTTTCTAATGTGCAATTTTTGTACTGTGTGCTCATGTTTCAATGTAATTAAGTTGTTCCTTAAAGTGTCAAATGTGCCATACATTTAAATTCATATGTTGGATCTGGTCAGTACAAAAGCCTGATCAAAAGTCCGATTCATCTATCCGAAAAGCAATTTTAAATGTCCCAAATTGAACGTGTAAATACTTAGCAAGAAAATACATAAAATAGCTACGCGTTAAAACTCTCAGCACATCCTATTTATGTTTCTGTGTTAATATTTTTCCTTCAAAACAATTGAGATCTTATGCTTTACCTTTCTATCGACGAATGTGATATAAAAGGAGTCTCGCTGTCGTGAGAATGTTTCTACGTCATCGTCACGCAGAAGGTAGAGGAACTGTTTGAGTAAATCGAAAAGGTGGATACATCCTTCTGAGCGTTTATTAACAAATGCAGCGAGCAGTTGTGGACATAGCAAACTTCGAACTGCCTCTCGCCCGTTTACGAACGAGTTGTTTCTTTCCCGATAGAACTTGTTTTAAATACCCACTTCTATTCCGATAAAGCGAAGTGGAGACCAAACATACAGAGTGTCTTCCGGTTTGACGAGGTTGCCAGATTTAAGGAGTAGTGTAGGAAGTTTACTTGACGAATATCTGGTAACTTAAATATAAACAACTATGTAGTTTCTTTCCACATACTTTTAAATTCTTGTAGACTTATTCCTCCAAAATTGCGTGTACTTTTCTACTTTGTGCTATTATTTTACACTATAGGTGACTGAAATATTGCAACACTGTAGAGGTCCTCATAACGCCTGCAATTCTGTAGAAAAATGTTAATAGTGTGTGAGTGTGTAACATTAGATGATCCAGATATGTTATTGGTACCGGTGCCATTTACATCTTGCAGGTGATGTTGGCACCAGGATCCAATAAATATAGTACGGCACCACACGTATTTCCCAAGAAACTGTCAGAAATAGAGTCATAAGAGTTTTCCCACCGCAAATATCAATAAAAGTCATGGATTTTGATCTCACTCTCGTTCTTGTATCTCTTTTAGTTTTTTATGCACATTTGGTTCCAACAAGTCGGTCTCCCAACTCGGAGCTAACAAGTACGCAAATACGCGTATACGTGTGTGTGTGTGTGTATGTATGTGTGCGAAATGATGTCTAGTAGTAAACCAGAAGGAGACCCGCACGCTGAGAATTAGTCGGCGACGTATGGAACCGGCCAGGCTAGCCACTTATGTCCTACCCGTACCTCCTAGTGGTGCAGACTGGTAACTTCCTATCTACAGTGAAACTTACAGGTTTCCCTAACGATAGGAAGGCGAACAGGGAGGGCTATCACCAACCTGTCTGGCCGACACGGTAATTTTTGCCAAATACCTCCAACTTGTTTAAACAATCATGATAGGACACAATAAGCCAAGATCCTCATTCTCCGGAAGCCGAACTGTGTCTGGGCAAGGCAACGTTCAGAATCACATGCAGGCAGAGGGTGCTAAGAATTCCCGGAGTTACGGACTAGGTTCCCATTTAAAACTGACCATGGCTACATACAATGCAAGATCCCTGGCTTCAGAATCAAGATTCCAGGAGCTGGAAGAAGAGCTACAGAAAGTCAACTGGGACATCGTTGGATTGAGCGAAGTAAGAAGGAAAGGAGAAGAATTAATCGAACTGAAGAACGGACACTTATTCTACTACAGAGGATCAGAATGTGGCAAGACCGGCGGAGTGGGATTTCTTATCAACGAAAAATTGAAAAACAAGGTCCTTGAGGTAGATAGTATATTTACTCGAGTAGCAAGGCTTGTAGTCAAACTCTCCCAGAGATATACACTACAAGTGATTCAAGTGTATGCACCTACTACAAGCCATTCAGAAGAGGAATTGGAACTGGAAATGGAAGATAGGTTGTTGTGGAAAAGAGTTGGAAAGACATTCATCCAGCAGTGTATTGACAATGGTTGACTATGATATATATATATCCAGTGAAACTTGTTGAAACCGGAAATCTGTCTATAACGGAAACTCCTCACAGTCCTTATCGCAGTTATTCCTTCGAGTAAAATTCAGACCCATCGCCTTCCGTTTTAAACAAGTTTCACTATATATATATATATATATATATATATATATATATATATATATATATATATATATATATATATATATATATATATATGTACACTAGCCAAAATGCTAGTTCTTCGCACAGTATGACGAAGTTTGTGAAAAATATTTGAATCCCCCAACTCCCCATATAGACCTAATGCTCATTTCAAAGATTGATTACCCGGTTTATCTCGACTGAATCTATTCTTTGTTCATGTCATACTCACTGCGACTTTTAATTTTTAACTCCCCCTCACTTCCCATATCAGTGCAGGCTATATTTTACGGTAATGGCATTGGGAGTCACCATTCATCTCCGTGACCCTGAAAACTAAAAATTCGACACTAATACCAGTCATTTTCGATTATTTGCATATGTCATCCCCATGTGACCCTCTTGGGGATGATAGATGTATCTCACCCCTACAACATTTTTTCCTGGTTATAAGTAATATGTGTAGGGCTACCAAGTTTCGTTAAAATTGCTCCGCACGTTCCAGAGTTATGTTAGACAATATACAGATACATACAGACACACCTACATACATTATTTTTTACATATCATCCTCCTGTGACCCTTCTAGGGATGAAAGGGGTATCTTTCGCCGATAATGTTTGTTTCCTCACTGTAAGTAATACGTGTACCAAGTTTGGTTGAAATTGCTCAAGGCGTTCCAGAGTTATGCTAGAACATATACACCCATACACATAGGGTCTACATACGTTCATACATACGTCTTTTTTATATACAGTACATCCACGTTTATCCAGACTATCTGGGACCAAAGGCAATCTGGAAAATCGAAAATCCGAATAATCCTGATAATATGGATAATAAGCAAAACAAATCCGGAGTCAATTCACTTCAACGTCTTGTGAGTAAAGCTTTCTAAAACTCGATAAGAAGCATTTTATGTACAGTATTACCATAATTTATTGTGAAATCTATACACGAACTGTACATTTAATCAAAACAAAAAGAAAATGTTTGTCGTACTTATGGTTACGTTTTTGCTATCATAGTTAAAAATTATTATCTATGGGAACAATAAATTTTAAAAAGTTTCTACAAATCCGGTTTGGATTATCAGGAGATCCGGGTGAACGAGGGCCGGATAAACGAGGTTGTACTGTACGTAAATTAAAAAATCAAACTTGTTAAGGCATTATCTATATATATAAAAAGTATGTATGTATGTATGTATGTATGTATGTTCGATCATAACTCTCGAATGCCTGGAGCAATTTCAACCAAACTTCGTACACGTATTACTTACAGTGAGGAAACAAACACTATGGGCGAAAGATACCCCTTTCATCCCTAGGAGGGTCGTAGGAGGATGATATGTAAAAAAAAAAAAAATAATGTATGTAGGTGTGTTTGTATGTATCTATATATTGTCTAGCATAACTCTGGAACGCCCGGAGCAATTTTAACGAAATTTGGTACACATATTACTTATAACCAGGAAAAAAATTTGTACGGGTGAGATACACCTATCATCCCCAAGAGGGTCACAGGGGGATGACGTATACAAATAATCGAAAATGACTGGTGTTAGTGTCGAATTCTTAGTTTTCGGGGTCACGGAGATAAATGGTGACAATCCAGATAGCGTTTCAGTCTCAGTGGAGGTCAGATACCCCTACCATCCCTAGGGGGGTCACAGGGGGAATGACGTACAAATAATCAAAAATGAGCGATAGTTGTTTGGAATCCATGGTTTCCGGAGTTGTGGAGATGAATGGCGCCATTCCAGATGGCGTTTCTGTACACATGTAGCTAAGAAACCCCTATCAATCCTTTGGGGTCACATGGGGGATGACATGTATAGTCGGGATGAACCGTGTAATCAATTATTAAAATGTACATTGTTAGGGTAATTGGGAGTTCAAATATTTTTATAAACCTGATCTCCCCGTTCGAAAGACGGGTATTTCAGCTAGTTTAACCAATAAAATACAAAGCAGGGACATACACAGGCGATAAGTTCTAGTGGTATGGACTCAGCTCCCCGCCAAAAGCTGCTTTTCTGTAAATTTAGTCTAATTTTAGGGGTGATTTTACAAAATTTAAAATTCTTAATCCTTTAATTTAAATTGGATCCCCCTCTCTAGAAAGAAATTGCTGCGTATGCGCCTGATACAAACAGTTGAGGGAAAGTGGGTTGGATTGATTGCAACTACCGTTTTAAGAGTGATTCGTGCAATTAAATAGTGATATCCATTGATTAAGCTCAATTTAGGTGACAATCATTTTCTCCTCTGCACCGATCGGCATCAGTGTGGATAAATTTCGAAATAAATTCCAGCGAAAAATTGTATGGGTGCTGAACGCCTATCAAAAATCCTCTATAAATGTTTGATCCTAGAAACACCCATCTAATTAGTTAATTATTAGTGTTTAGCGTTTCTTTCCAGCACCGAGGCTATATGCAACTTGGACCTAGAATCTGAGATTGGATCTGAACCACCGCAATGCACTTAAACTTAAAACCTCTCCCACTGGGAATCGAACCCGGGACTTCCTGTGTGGCAGACATCTCCTAGGCACTAGACCTGTCTCAAATCCAGTCTCATGTGTAATTATAATATGCGCTTATCCTAGACACTTTTGTCTGATTATCAAATGAAAACCACCGGTTAAATGGAAAATTAAGTATATGTATACAGTTACTGTAAGCAGTAATGAAAGTGATGTTTAAGTGTATAGGTGAAAATTCTTTGCATCTCCTTAACATGCACAACAATATGTTCAAAGAATATTTCTAACGTTAAATAAACCATCTGTAAACCTTGTAAACATATTTTATATTTAACTCAATAGTCGTAACAAGGTACAACACTTTTTAGTAAAAACACTGTATAAGATGTGAAGTTTCAATACTATAACAGTATCTTCATCAGACTTAAACACACTTATCTAATGTAGATACTGTTATAGTATTGAAACGTTACATCTTATATAGTATTTTTACTAGAAAGTGTTGTACATTGTCACGACTATTGAGTTAAATATTTCTAACGTTAGTAGAAACTGCATTTTTTGTGAGGACCCTGCTATGATCCAAGCTCCCAGCAAGTACGCCTTGTGGACAAACATCGAGTAGTTTTCTCCAGTTATTTCCGGCTCCTCCCACTTTCTTCATTTCACCATTATCGTCTTCTTTCTTAACTTTGTTACATAATCACTGGAAAAAAATTCAAAATGTTGTTTCTTTCTACATCTCGTGGTGTAGGCCAATGTTGTGGTTGCAATGAGGTACCTAAAAGAACACCAAAAGCGATTCTACTAATGTAATGTCGTATAATGCATTGCCCTTCATCCTAAGATGCCTCTATTGACATGTAATGGGTTCTAATAACTTTATCAAGAACGTGGTGTGTATAAGCTTTAATGTATGACATTTTAACGAACATTCGTAAGACATTATAATATTTATACATGCCATTAAATGTGTCATTGTGACTCTATATTATGTTTGCAATTGTAAAAAAAAAATCAGTACATTTTTATCTAAAAGAAGGTGACTGAATGAGAAATGGAAGAAGAATACATGTTGATTTCGAAGTTACGATTACTTACTTTATAAATTTATAATTTATATCTATTCTCAGGTTATCGAAATGACTAATGAAACATATATAACTACAGTAGTTATGTAAATCAAAGAAATATGAGTCGAAATGTTAAGTTTTGTGTAAATAGTTATAAATAGATTTATAAATAAATTTACAAGTACAGAAAAAGGAACATGCCATACACAACGCTATTTTAGAGAACCTAACATATTCATTGAAAACCATAAAGTGAAAATTGTATGTAAGAGAATAACACTTACACAAATAATAAGATAATATATATACTTTATATATACTGTATTATAAGTAGAGATGCAAAAAAGCCGGTTTTTTTGAATCGATGTTTTTTTTTTACATAAAAAGCCGGCCTTTTTGGGAAAAAAACGAGAATTTTGGAAATTTTTGGCTTTTTTCATTATCATGATTTTTCTATCTAAATAGCTTTCTTATAGTATATTCTATAGTTAGATAAGAATTCCATGACCTAAATGCCATATTTCGCTCTAAAATTCACCATCAAGATGGATGGAGCACGTGTTTTACGAATTAAAGCTAACATGAAGAATGTAGTATTTGAGGGCAATTTTAGAGGCTATTTAACTTTATTTTAACTTTTAAATTATCGACATTTTTTTCTCCTCGGGATCATTTCAGTTTGTCATCCGTGTATCATTTCTAAGAGCTTAATACTCTAGCTTCTAGCGCAAAAGTTAAACTTACGTTTTTCTATATATCCGTCAACGCGTACGTTTTTCAATATATCCGTCAAACCGTACTTCCACATTTCTGTTATACTGTAGCTGTGCAACGATTTAGCAATAATTTTCCGGATACAACCTTGAATACTAATTTATACAAATAATCAGTAGCGGATTTAGAAAAGTAATTTGGGAGGAGTTTCTCTGATTGTTTCGTTTTCTAAAATGTCCTAATTTTATTTGGGAGGAGCTTGAAGTTTATGAGTACAGGTGTAATTAATATTTCGTTTCGTTTATATATTTAGAGATAATATTCCGGATACAACCTTGAAGATCATTTTATACTGAGAATCAGTGGCGGATTTAGAAAAGTATTTTGGGAGGTTTTTTTCTTACTAATGTTTAGTTTTTCTAAACATTCGTAATTTTTATTTGACGGGAGCTTAAAGTTTATGAGTAAAGACATGACTAATAGATATTTAGTTTGTTTTAGACATTCCGTAATTTTGGGGAACAGGCTTCAGTCCGAAAGACCGCCCCCCTAACCTTCGTAAAACCGTCACTGCTGGTAATTAGTAATAATAACGATTTAAAAACAATAACGAAGGAAGTCGGCCAACTCACAGTACACGCACTATTCCTACTTCACAGATGGAATAAAGAAAAGCTTTGTCAGAATGGTCGAATGCTGAGTTGAATCCCGGACTTCCCGATAGAAGCGCAAAAGCTCCACTCAGTCATGTTTGTTGTGCAGTTGTATTTATCTTAACTTAAATATATTCCGTAGTCCTTTTTATTTTGGTGGTGGTGGTGGGGTGGGGAGAGTTCCATAATGATATGAAGGGTATGAGCCAAGAACATGGTAATTAACAGATTTTCAATTGCTGAGTTATGCAGCACCAGATAGACAGCAACGCATTCCGCTTCGTTTAATCCTTCATGTATAGTCTTATGTGAAAAATCAGCTTTCCACCTTTCAAAATAGATTGTGCAGCAGAAAATCTCTAATTTCTTAAAATAGTAAAATTGTGGGTTACCATGTTCTTGCCTCACACCCTTCATATGTTGAATCCCTCTTGTGAAAAATTCAGAAACCTTGAGGATTGAGTAAACCGTGATGGTGGTTATATAAAAATGTAGAATTTCAAGAATTTACAAAACCAAAAGCTCTAGATGTGCAGCCTTTAAGTGTATCATATAAATCTAAGTATTTCTCTTATGTTTTATTTTAATTTTATTTTGTTCCAAAAAGAGGGTATGGAATATTTTGAAAAATACTACATAGAATTTTGCTACTTATTTGAGTATTTTATTAAAAGAAGTATTTACTTTTAGGGTTGGCTGGTTTACACCAGCTGTTTTTCTTCTTTTTTTTAAATAAACAACTGGTTTAAACCAGGGATTTATTTGTAGCCAGGGAAGCCTGGGAATTTCCCCCCTTCTAAATTTTGGTTTCCCTGTCTCTAGATTTAATTCTATCTTCCCAGCCTGGGAAGATATTTTCCACCTTTCTTAGGCTATACAATCGATTGTAAAGTATAATAATTCAACTTTATACTTTCATGAATGTTTAATAATGTTATGTATGTATCATAATTAACCTGCACGAGTACACAGTATATGGACATATATAGTCAACTTAACCGAATTATTTTACATTTAGAATTTAACAAAAAGGAAATTTATAAACGGACTTACATAATATAAAAATGTAAATTAAATGACAAACCAAAGAACATAAAATAAATTAGACATGCAAAACATTAAAAGAAAAATCCTCAACCTGTCATAGATAAAAAGTTAACCGAAATATACAAAATGATGTACAAAGAATCAATGCGTTACATAATATACGAAATTCCAGGCAACACTGTGCTGTGCAATGTGATATAATTGAACCTTCATATAGCAGTACTTGATGGTAGATGTGGCTAGCGTGGAACGGATTAACTATTTAAGATTGAAAAAACTTCTTCCATAATAGGAGCAGAGGGGAATGATTTAAAAATACAAGCTGCGCTTCCCCGCTGAATTGCTAAACTGAGTCTCTGTATTAAAAATTGTTTGCTCCGCGGATCTCCTGTTTTCGCAACCAACTGTGAACCTATTTGTTTCACTAGATTCTTTGCCTCTTTGCTGAAAACACCCATTGTTTCAACAGCAAAGGGAATGAAAAAATGGTCTTCTTTTAAGCATTTATATTTTAAATGTTTTCGTCTGCACGCTGTTTCTGCCGCACTCCCAGCTTCCTTAGATGTTGATACGATATGAGAAGCTGCAAAAGTATCAACACAAGTGACATCCCATACTAGACATTGCCCATTTTCCCAGGGAATTAACGTGATGCCATCTGGTCTTTTCCCATCATCCCTTGATAAACCTGATGGTTCTAAAATTGAAGGCACGTCTATGCTGGCCAAAGCACGCTTTAGGATATCATTTAATTCAGCGTGACGGGACACTCTGCCTGCGCTTTTGGGACAGCTCAATGGATGCAAACACTTTTCATTGACTTGCTCCCGACAAATGCATGTAAATTTTTTTACACATGTTCATGCCAAGGCGTAGAGCAACACAAAGACGAAAAGAATTGTTATCCATGAAAGTTCCAATGTTTCTCGATGGAATTGATTGCAACCATGCGCCAGATTCTTTTTCTTGTAAGGCCTTAAAGCGAGCTATATCAAATACATTATCCAAAAGTAACTCTTGTTCAATAATTGATTTTAAGATTATTTTGTCCCAGCTTTTCTGTACTTTATATTTTAGTAACAATTCTTTAGTTTTTTAGTATGTTTATTGTTGCGAGCTATCTGGTCTTGTTTATAGAAGTTTCCCGAAGAAAAATCTTGCAGCTGATACCACTGATTATCATACTTCCTCTGAGTATCACAATAATAATAATAATAATAATAATAATAATAATAATAATAATAATAATAATAATAATAATAATAATAATAATAATAATAATAATAAAACATTTTCAGTTATTAGTGATCAATCACTGCAGTTGAGAATTGGTAGTTTCTTCGTTGACAAGCATCTTAAAAAGAACATAAGGAAATGAATATTAATAAAGGAAAAGGAAATAATTTTAATAAAGGAAAAGCTCCTGACGATTGAAAGGCAAATAATTCCGGTACACAAAGTAAGAAAGTAAGTAGCTTTCGTGTTAATTATGAATGAAATCGTGTTGAAAAGACAACTGTGATATTTAGAACTGCTTATGTTATTGCGCCAAATCGTCTGTCGTTTACCGTGCATCTTATTAAATAGTAAGAAATAAATGGAATGAACCACGAACAAGTTCTCTACTCTACCTGTTCAAATATTATTGACTTTGTAGCTAAACAAATGAACGAAAAATGACCCAGTATCTTGCGAATTCCGATCAACCCTTCGCGCTAATGATGGACGAATCCTCCACTGTCTCATAAATCTGTTCTCATGGTGTATATCCGTACTGTAGTTAATCAGGTGCGTAGCAATATATTTTTAGGTTTATTTAAGATATAGGTAACAATAGGCAGAGAGGTTTATGATTCCATAGTAGTGGGGTAGGGTAACCGAAGAATCTTGCAAATCGTGATACAAACATGCCATTTGGTGACGTGGTAGACCAATACCTAAGGATAAAATTTAGATGTAGACCCCAAACATCAAACCCTTTATTTGGCCCTGTGACGTCATCATACAACATGGCCGCCCGGACATTACAGAAACACCGTTTCTCACAATAAAGGCTCATAAAATGGTGATTACAAACGATTCACATCAAATTTTGAATTCGTATTACTCATATTTGCTAATAAAAGGTACATTTCTTGTCACTGAATCCTGTAATTAGTATTATACAGGATGAAACAAAAGTCCGTTGAAATCGGCCAATTCCGTTATTATTGCAGAAATAAAGAAAGCAAAGAGAGCAAAATTGTTGGAAATATGTCATCTTAAATTTAATATGTTGCAACGTTTAAAACTGGGCAGACTTTGTGCTGTACAGTCACCCACATAAGTACCTGGACCTCAAGTAATGGAACTATAATAGTCAAAACTCCAGGTACAGTACATATCTGGGCGACCGTACAATGTTATGAACCCCAATGTTAAATGTAAATGTAATTGAGATTGCCTATTGCAACGGACATTTGCAGAATTGGCGTGGCAGAATTCATTTACGGTGCTTGCTTACAGAATTCAGAAGATGATGGAATATGTTTGGGTAGGGCTGCATCCATCGTGCGGAAGCACATGTTTAAAGCTTTCCCACAATTCAATGGGCATTTTACCACAGCTTGCCAGGAGCAATCAAATCCACAATCACTAGTAACACTTGTACGGATGATTCTTAAAGGTCCTAATATTGCAAATGAAGAAACTGTTGATGTAAGCCGTGCTTCACTGTTAGTGTCTCAGTTACTGACACGCAGTGAAACGAGAAAGAAAACAAGGACAGGGAAATGTACGCCATCCACTATCTAGCGAGACTCCGCTGCCCCTGTACATTGGATTAATGATCCATTCAAAAGCGCGGAACTGAGGAATCACAGATAGACTGAATAAAGTAGGTGTGAGTGTATCTATGATCGAGTTCGGGAGGTATCGGCCACCATGACCAATGCACTGTGTGAACAATTTGAAACTAAGAAGAGAGTACATCAAGATAACCTTCAAACAGGCGTTTTTACTTGTGCTGCCATAGACAATATCGATCACAACCCGTCGTCAGCAACCTCTATGCAAGCATTTCACGGGACAGGGATATATATAATTCAGCCATCTTATCCTCGCAGCGATACTGGGGTTATAATCAACAAGTGGTCCGGCAAATGCAAAGGTGACTTGCCTGCATGGTTCCCAAATGTTCCTCAGATGTCAATGCTTAAATCATATGTGCCTCTTTCTACCGTCAATAGTGTTGAATTACCGTTACAGGAAGATATTTTATCAAATATGTGGTTGAAAGCAATCGAGATTATTGACACAGAAAAGGCGCAGTATTTCTAAAGAACATATTACCTGGGCAGCTTTCCATTCTCAGCAACTTCGTGATAAGATTCAACCTACAAGTAGGTGTGTTCTACTACCCTTGTTGCCAGACTCCATAAACTCGTCTGCCAGGATTCGTCATTACATTGACATAATCATTCAGACTATGTCATCACTTAATCCTTCCCAAGTCCCCGTGGTTACCTGTGATCAACCCGTTTCTGCTGTAGCGAAGCAAGTTCAGTGGTCCCAGCCTCTTCAGTATGGGGAAGACAAGATGGTAGTTATGATAGGTCCACTTCATACTGAAATGACAACCTTAGAAACATTGGGTAACTGGTTGACTGAGAGTGGGTGGACTAATCTTCTAGTGGAAGCAGACGTAACCACTGCTGGAAAAGCAGATAATTGCTTACATGGATTCCACGTGAAGCGAGCGAGATATGCTCACGAAGTGACATCTGCAGCTCTGTACTAAATGCTGAAGAAAGCACACTCAGAAAGTGCATCGCCTGAATGTCCCCAAAGAATTGAACAGTGGGTTAAAATTAGACAGAATGAATGGTGTAAGTATTTGAACTTGAAATGATTCTCTTTAGGCTCTTGCACAGCTTGCGTTCTACAGATTTTGAACTCTACATCAGTTCCCTATCAGAGTTGTGTCCCTGGATGTTCGCCTTGGACCACACGCACTACGCACGTTGGATGCCAATATTTGTTAAGTCATTACAGGAGCTCAGTCGCAGACATCCTACCATTTATGAAGAGTTTGTGCGAGGAGGTTTCGTTAATACTAAGACAAGTCGTCCTCATTCTTGTATGGGCCATGATCAAATGCATGAACAATGCAACAAAGTCGTCAAGTCTGAAGGCGTAGCAGTTGGAATAATTGACAATTCTTCAGCGCTCTTGAAGTGGATGGTGTCTGGTCCAGTTATTACCAATCTCATTTCCAATTTTGAAGAAGAATATAGATTGTTACTTGATGAAGGTGATTGTCAGACTCATCACGAAGACACTCTTCCTGCCAATAAACGATTTGTAAAAGACGTCTCAAGACTGGTGTGTACATTTTCAGAAGACGACAGAAATCCTTTCACGCAAGACGGCACTGACCTTGTAAGCATAGTGTCTGACGTAATTATGAGCGAAGATGCAATTGCATCAGTGTACAATGCTGAAAAGCTCGGCAGAGATCAGTAGACAGCTTTAAAAAAGAACGCTTAATGCAGTGAAGTAAATCAATTTTTGAACCAATTCATCGAAATAATCTAACCCTCCACCGCAAACAAATCACAAAGACCACTGCCGCACACCGCAAAGTTAATATCATGAAAAATGATTGTTCTCTTTTCAGCAGAATGTTTATTGCTTGTCAGAGCCGATAAGGCGATCTTTCTGACTTCTTCGCTCATGAAAATTTAGAGTATCCTCCATCACTTTCTGACGATGGTTTCATTCGCAAGGGAACTAAGTCAGATGTTGTTACGTGTCTGGAAAAGTTCTGAGATTCCCAGCATAATGCTCCCCAGGCCACATGTGTGATACTTGATGGTTCTGCTGTCATACACATGTTGAAACCATCTCCTACAGAAACCTTCCGAGATTACTTTGATACGAAAGTGAAACCATATATATTATCAATCCTCACGGACAAAACTAGAGTGGACTTTGTTTTTAACCGCTATCTACCAGGCAGCCTGAAAACGGAAGAGCGTCGAAAACGAGGAATTTCGCCACGAGTACGAGTTGGGGACTCTACGCGGATTCCTAAAAATTGGACCATGTTTCTGCATAATGAAGACACAAACAACGATTATTCCAACTCATTGCAGACTTCTTGTCAAATATTTACACACCAGAAGGCAAGACTGTTGTCTGCACTAAAGACACTGACATATGGATCACGTCCAATGTTGATGTTTCCAAACTCGCACCCTGTACACATGAAGAAGCCGATACTCGACTACTTCTGCATGCCAAACAGGCCAGTGATTCTGGTCACAAATCGATTATCATCAGAACAGTTGATTCTGATATGGTGGTGCTAGTTTTACATTGCCTTTCCCAACCTAACCCTCTCTCATCTATGGATTGATTACGGAGTTGGAAGGAATCGAAGATACCTTCCTGTCCATGAGTATGCAAAAAAGCTTGGAACCAAGATTTTCAAAGCAATTCCATTCTGGCACCCATTCACTGGCTGCGATACGGTATCAGCCTTTGCAGGACATGGGAAGAAAACAGCCTGGGAAGCTTGGCAAGCAAACTCATATGTCACTGATGCATTTGTGGAGATTTCACAGTGTCCTTCGGAAATTGAAGACAGTTCTTTCGGGGTGCATACTGTGTACTTGTATGATCGCAGAAGCACCGAAGAGAGTGTTAAAGAATGTCGGAAAATGCTCGTTACCAAGAAAGGTCGTTCACTGGAAAGTGTACCCCCAACTGAGGGAGCACTTCTTCAGCATGTGAAACAAGCAGTGTTTCAAGGTGGATATATTTGGTCTTAGTGGCATAAGTTAAAACCTAATATACCCGACCCTCAGCAATGGGGCTGGAAGAAAGCTGATCCTTCATACTCACCTTTGTGGTTTTTACTGAAACAAATGTCTGAACACTACCAAGAGCATTTTCACTGTGGATGTAAATCACTGTGTTCGCGTGCATGTAAATGTGCTAAGTTATCTCTTCCCTGCACACCTTTGTGTGTGTGCGATGGTCAGTGTAAAACAAATACTTCCAATGGAAATTAGTGATCTGTGAGTGATGGAGGTATGCTAATGTTAGAGGAAAGAAATATCGTGTAATCTGCACACTCTTGATAATCTTGATACCAGAGGCGGCTTGTGAGGGAAGTTGCACCGGTAAAAATTAATGTTTTTCTCTTCAAATTAAGTTAAAAAAAAGTTAATTAATATAATAATTGTTATATATAACAATCAGTAAATTAGGAAAGTTCCCATCTTTTAGTTTTAATAGAAAAATCCAAATCTTACCTGTGTGACTTCCCTCGCGAGCCGCCTCTGTTTAATATTCGTTATATAGTGATACTTTTTCCTATTATGGCAATGTGGAAGACTTTAATCAATACATAATTCAGTTGATCCATCAAAATATAGAATGTATCGTTTGTAATCAACGATTTATGTGCCTTTACTGTGTTTCTGTAATGCCCATGTCAGCCATGTTGTATGATGACGTCACAGGGGCAAATAAAGGGTTTGATTTTTGGGGTCTACATCTAAATTTCATTCTTAGGTAGATATCTACTAAATTACCAAGTGGCATGTTTGTATCATGATTTGCAAGATTCCCCTATCTCGTGACGTTACCCTACTCCACTATAGTTAAAATATGTGAAAGTATGAATCTTTCCAAAAGGTTTTGCTACAATCCAATTGGCGAGAATAATTGTCTGCAAGAATGTTAAACGTCGACAAAGAAGTAATGTAAATTTCAAAAATAAAATAAAAAATAAAAGGATTAAATTTTCCTTTGATGATTCAGCCAAAATTCTGCAGGAATTTCGAGAGCATAAGATGAAACCTAATATTGGCCCAAATCTACAAAATCTTAACATGGAAATCAATGTTCTTCCAGTTTCTTCTGCAGAGTGTGAGAGAGGCTTTTCCAGCTTAACCTTCCAGCATGCTGATACTAGAAACCATTTATCTGTAAAAATCCTCGAATTTATTCTTTTCATAAACGTTAATGGACCAGATATTACCTCGTTCAATGCAGAAAAGTATGCCATCAGCTGAATAAGAAATGGACATCATGACATCATGCTACTACCAACAAACCAACCGGGAAAAAGACGGTATCCGATGTAAAAGAACCTCGTATTGCTACACTATTCTACGTATTGCTAAAGTGAGGTACGGTGTGAAAGTGTTGTTAATTTCTAAAGACAGTGTCAGATAACATGCCGTAAATCATGCTTCAGCTTATCCCTGTCTTTGTTCAATTCTGGATTCATTTTAATGCCAGTATTTTTTGTTGGCCAAAAGTTCACTTTTAGCAGAACATGGATAGGTGCACACACCCCTGAATCTAATTTTGTTAAGTACAAGGAGCAAAATGGTACGAAAACTCACTTATGATAATAAGGAATGACATTTAGTAGCGTCTTTCCCCTTCTACTTAATAAAATTAGGCGCAAGTATATGTGTACCTATCACTGTTCTGCCCAAAGTAAACTCTTACCTTTTGTTGTATTTATTGTTCGGGCGGGGAATTTGGTCTTTAAGGATCAAATTAGAACATACTAAAGAATTACTTCTCATAGGAAAACCGTTTTATGTAGAAGTGTGACACTTGTTATGACAAGATGTGCAAATTGCAATGCAATAATAGGGCTTTTACTGGATGCTCTATACTTGTCCTCAGCAGTAGGACAAAAAGTAGTAAGGTAACTAACGCATGCAATCTAATCTTCCTAACCAAATCTTATCTAACGTACCTATTCGTATTTATCATAAAATTGTTTTTAAAAAAAGTTTTAAAAATGATGAACTGGGAGTCTCCTATCAAACTAGTAAGATAATTTCAAACTGGATAGGTTTAAAAATAACGTTATCCCGACCCCACATTAAAGTTGTTCTATTATAAGGAACACAATCTTGTATATATATATATTCCCCCCTTCTAAAAAATCCACAAATAAATCACTGGTTTAAACCGAAAAAAAAAAATAAAAAGAACGAAAAATGCGAATCATGTGTACTTCATGGTGACGTTTCCATACATCAAACCATCTGTATTAGTTTTATTTCCTTTTCACCTTTTAATCAAGGTGTCCCATGTTTAATTCTCGGTCGAACCACAACCCTTCTTTCATGCGTAAGCAAAGTAGCGGTTCGGATGTAACTTTAAGCGAAAGTCTTCTCCTTGATAACCTCGGTATTACGTAAGGATGTTAAGCCTGAACATACAAAACGAAACTAAATTGTATATTTCTGCATGCCTGAATGCCTGTTGTTTTATAAAGAAGCCAAGGTTGCTTAAATATACTGATATAAATTGACAAAATTTATCGATTGCCTACGTAGCTTTCAACATTAGCTTGGATTGTACTTTCAATTAGTGTTGTAAAAAAACGGTTTTTTTTTCTGTGAAGTTTTTTTTCAATAAAAAACATCGTTCTTTTTCATGTTTTTTTTCAAATGTCTGTTCTTTTTCTGACAGCTATTATTTATTGATTTATGTTGAAAATTATTGAAATAATCAATAGAGATTGAGTCGAAGCCCTCGTAACTTACAAATCGTTTGTTTCCTTGTACCTATACGAGCAAAATCGTGTGATTATTCCTTTCGAACCCAGATCATTTTTGGCGTTTTCCTACTTTGTCAGTTAGTGACTTATTGCTCAAAAACCATTTACCCTATTGATATGGTTAAGCCCTTGTTTTTCAGAAAAGGAATGTGGCTATTTTTTGGCGTACGTTACATTGCAGTGTTGCGAGCGGGTGGGAAATTACTGAGGGAAATGTAGGGGTGAAAATTTACAAAAAAATCCCTAACCGAATTTCAAGATTTTTGTATCTAACACCACTGTTTCCATATGGGTTTAAGTCACCTAAAAAAATTCTTTGGTGCGTTGACAAGGTACACCTTGTCTCAAAAAGGTTGAGCGCATTCTTTATTGCTGTTTCGAGGCAAAAATTTTCTAAGTCCAACTTCGGGTATCTTCGGGAAAAAGTAAACCAGGTTCGAACCTCGAAGCCAACCTTTGCAATCGGGAAAAATCTTGCAGATGTGTTTTTCTTCTTTTAAATATAATAAGACTTGTTACCAATTATATATAAAAAAGCAACATTGATTGAAATACTTAATGATACAATATTTCGAAACTGTATTAATGCCAGCACATGCTTGTTTGTCATTTTGCTCTCCATACTTAATGGAATATTTAGATACGTAAACGAATCTTTCCATATGTAAAAGAATGGTGAAAGTTAAGACATAGAACATTATTCTCTCCTGAGTACTAAAATAAAAGTCAAAGTAGAACAAAAACAGCGTTTGCAGTGGATATGAATGTAATTATTATCTTAAATACCGGTATATATCGCTAGAAGTATTTTTCGTGGAGCGCTTGTGTTAGCTCAGTGGTACGCCGTTGGATTTCAAATCGTAAGGTCGATGGTTCGATTCGCATCTGAGTCAAGTTTTTTTATGAAATTCTATTTTCCGCAATGCATGAAAAATTATATAAAATAATTACATTAAAATACGTCAGTTGTATATATATAACATACAATCATTGCAGAACAAAGTTATTATTATGTTTAAAATATAACAGGTGCTCACAGTACGTTGGTATTCTATGATATATGTGAATGTTAAATACAAATTAAGAAAATAATATCATCGCAATGAATAAATTATGTAGTGTATTTATTTGGAGCTATTTGTCATCGGAAGTTACTTCTGAATTTTCTCATTACAGCAAGTGATTTACGCTTTCTGAAAGGTAAAGAGACTATTCGGGTATAAACAGAAATTATTATACAAACTCCAATCTTCGCTACAGACACAAAACTCCCGATCCCCAAAACTATGTAAACAGGAAATTTACGAACACGAAGTCATGTCTAAGAGACTTATTCATACTCGAGAAAGAAGGCAGAATAGGATTTCTTTCCAAAGGATTTCAGTTCAATAATCTGCAAGTCTTTTGTATATGGATGTGGTCCCTTTCTCTCCGCCAATATATATACAGTAAAAGCGATCGATATTAGTGTCGAATCCATAGTTCTCGTTGTTGCCGAAATTAATAATTACAACTCCGAAAGCGTTAAAGTCCAAATTTAACTCTCATCGTAAAGCTCATTTGTGGTTAAGTGTATAGCGTACACGCTTTCGGTGTGGGAGACCCAGATTCGGCTCCCAGCGAGAGCTCATGTAGTTCGCGTTAATTAGTAGGTCTACGTCTCATATAGCCTCATTGCTGACGGGACGTTAAACTCAAAATCAATTCAATAGCGGGCTATAAAGGATGAAAAATAAAATGTCTCAAGTGACTGAGATTAGTGTCAAATCCATAGTTTGAGTTCGTGACACTGTTACAAACACAATGTCATTTAATGCCACGTTTTGGTATGAGCGACTATGCCTCCTGGATTTTGAATTTACAGGAGCAACATCAAAAGCATTGCTCACACAGCTCTAAATGTTTTGATGTATGTATACGTGTATATTCCAGCGAAACTCCGGAACAGTGTTGAATTCAGACATTTTCACCCGGGGGGAATGTGAACTCCTCGGGGGGGAAGGGTTGTTTTTCTGTATTTTTGCAAGAAAGCAGCATATTTAACAATTCCATTCACATGCACATCTTACCTAATATTGAGACTAATTGCTGATAAATATTCAATGAGAGATTAATTAAAAAAAACAATCGTTTAATTTTATCTAAAACATTAAATAAAGACTGGCAAAAATATTTTAGACTAAACTTTAACTGCTATTTACAGTAGCTATTTTTGTTATTATTTCCTATGTTCAGTAGTTACTGTTTGTTACTAATGTAGAAGTTTTCAAAAAGATTTAAATTAACGCATTTTTTTTTTGGGGGGGGGGGTCCTAAAACAAACATACATAGGAAAATCTTAACAAAAACTTATCATTCTTTCTCACACTTCTGATTTGAATCAAGCATATTAGCCTTGGTTTCTTCATTGCATATACATCAATAGTTTAGTTTACGAAATCTTCAGTAGGATTTTCCACGACTTTGTGCCGTGTCATGGAAAATCAGCGCTTGGGGCGAGAGTATACGACGGTAGCCCCGTACGTGTGAGTGAAGTCGACAGACCAGCTGCGAAAGGTGAGAAAATTTTAAAAAGTAAACCCTGCTTTTCCTTGATTTTGAGCACTTTTTATTACTTTTTTCCTTTCATTTTATATATGTGCACATGCCCACATGTGCATATGTGTTTCATTCCTCTCTTTTTCTTTCCTTCTTTTCTTTTCCTTTTCCCTCCCGAATTTTGCGCCCCTTACTTCGGCGCCCGGGGCCGTTGCCCCTCCCCCATTGCACGGCACTGAGCAGGATCTTCGTCACCTTCAATAGCAATCTTTCACTTATATACTACTATTATATTGATAAATTCTATATAAATCTCTAACCCAGGAGGGATAACTGTTCCTCCCTGATCCCTCTGAATCTCACCCTTTAACTCACTTATTTTTAGTTAAAGAAAGGTGTGTTTACTTTAACAATCGTCAAACACATGGAATTTAGGCGCTCTATTTCAAATAATGCAAGAACCGTACATTTTCAAGAACTGAATGAAGTCTGCTGACATCAGAGATCATATGGAATGATCAAAGCCCTATCTTTCCTTTCCTATCTCAATCTGTGCTAATGCTACCTACAGTACTAATATATAATATAGGGCGAGAGTATAGTACTTACTAAAATACAAACCTTTCTTCAACAGTTGAAAATTTCATGTTCTGCCAAACTCGGTCATAGCGTTAAGAAATATAGGTTTTATTGACTATTTTGGTATTCTATCTTAGTTTAATATTTATATACAATGGGTCTGCGTTATTTATATGTATATTGAGAGATCGGATTTCGTCTGCACGTGCACGGAAAGAAAAGCAAATAATTGGGTGAAGTAATTTCTACATTTTGTGACTGAAATTTTGGAAGTTTCTCCGGGGGGGGAATTTTCTTCGGGGGGAGATTTCCCCCCGGGCTACCCCCTGAATTCATCCCTGCTCCGGAATGTCTGGTGCAACTTTTACCTAACATGGGAGACATATTACTTTCAATCTAAGGAAAAAAATATTGTGGAATTCAGATACCTCAAGGGATTGAAGTTGGGAAGAGTGGCATGTAAAAATAGTGTAAAATGACTGATTGTAGAGTGTTATCCATTGTTTTCTCGGTCGTTGAGATGAGTAGTGAGGCACTCAATGGCGTTATATCCAAATTCATCCCCATCTTTACAGGATGAAGGGCTTGGAGATATGATTAATAAAATGTAAAAACTTACTTAAGTATTTGTCGAAGTAATAGTTTTCTGGGGTCGCGAAAGCGTTTCTAATAACTTTGGAGTGTAGTTTGTAACCACTTTAAGATGGGCTCTTTAATCATATCAATTTCTCACCTTAAGAAGAAATTACCATCTCAACTAGTATATGTATCAAGCTAGCCTTCGCAATCGAGAAAAAATTGTGTAGATGTATGTTTCGTCTTTTAAATGATACCGGTATACTAAATGTAAAATCAGAGATTGAGTTGGTCGGTGGGTCAAATGGGTCAAGATTTATGAGTGGGTCAGTGGATCGTAGGTCAGCAAGGCGTGACCCACTGCGAAACACCATCACTGTGACTCACACTGACCCATTGACCCACCAACCCATTCTGCTCAGTGCCTTCTAGATAGCATTTTCTGCACACTGGCAACTTTGTCTACGTTTTACTTTCAAGACCTCCATTTTTCTTCTTTTTTTCATTTGGTTGTAATGAAGAAAGAAGTTCAGGCTCTTTTGGATTTTGATATTTCCAGTTGTAACAATGGCAATAGGACTTACTGCTTGGCTTTTGAGATGCAGGCTATGAGTTTTTAGAGGAGCTAACTACTGGGAAAAATTGGTTTATTACAAATATAACCTCTTAAGTCAGTAGAGAGGATGGCGTGGATAATGGATCAAACTTAATGACGATGTATTTAATGGGTCGGAGTTGGTCACAATGGTTCAGAGTTGTTTATATTTGGTGGTGGGTCAGAGTGGGTCATGGTGGGTGAATGGGTCACGTTGGGTGTTGAGTCATTGTGGGTCACGATGTGTAGTGGGTCAGTATTTTGTGGATCAAGGTTTCATTGACCCACACCATCTCTTGTCAACATTGCACTAAAGAGGAGAGTTTCCGAAGGTGCGCGTCGGCGATTTTCTCAAATTTTGCACATAGATAGTACCCCACAAGAAAGCAATAAATCTTGAAACGGTTCACAGTACCATCTCATAGAACTCGAGATAGAGGGATTTGTTTGATTGGCTAAATTAAGACATCAATAATTTATCCTTCTACAAGCGAGATTTTCTTCATCGTTTCCGTGGCGAAGTCAGAAGAATATGCGGCAAGTAAACTTAAGGTTGAAGGTTCGCGCCCACCTTGGGATACTTGCTTTTTTCCCCTAGTGTTTTTTACACTCACCTGAATATAAACAAATCAAGCATATGGGTGATTTAACATATTTTGGGGGAGAAATTTTGTGGTTCGTTGGCGTTTCGTTGAGTCTCTGCCGCTGGTGGTATAATTTTCAAAACGAAGTGGGGCCACCACGGATCGTAGCTGCGGGATCACCAACTTTTGGCGAAATGTCGCCAGTTGCGCATCGGTGGTCCACTGACGCTTACGACATGGGGGCTTGTATCTGAAAACTAAGCGAATAAAGAAGCGTGGTATCCATGAAGCCCGTTGACACTAATAAAAGTCTGAAACGATGAAACAGATGTCAACACCGGAAAACATGTATTTTATAATTTCAAAGGTACCCCGTGTCGAGGAAAAAGATTTGCCCCAAGGTTCCCCGGTGGGTCTCAGGAGGGGTGCAACTCAAAATTTGAAAATGGTAAGGGGAATCAAGTAGTATGTCATTTAAAAGTATTACTAAAATTTAAAAAAAATAGTAAGAGTCCCGAGTCTTTATGCTAACTTGTGCAAAATAGCGAGCGTTCAAGATGGTAATAAATCCTTCATTGAAAACTCCTTGACCACCTCTACAAATGTGAAACTCTGAAACTACCCAGAAGAGGTAAACACTTGTCTTACCATTGCAAAAGTATAATGCACCAAGGTAAAACAAGAAGCGACCCATTATGGGTTTATTACATCACTAATATTAAATTCTACGTTCCACAATTGTGTCTTTAAGCTAAAGGACAAGGTGATTGTGAATTATGAAATTAATGGTAGAATACAGAATTGACCCACAACCAACTATGAACCACTCTGAACCATTGTGACCAACTCCGACCCACCAACGTAATCAACTCTGACCCATGATCCACGTCCTTCTCTCCATTGACTAAAGAGGTTACACTTGAAATAAAACAAGACTGTGAAATTTTCACTTATCGGAGTTTGAATTCCTACCGTCAATCGCTCAAGCACCGCTCTGTTACAATACCGGTGGATCTGACCTTTGCGATATACAATGGTAAAGTGTTTCTCATCTTGCAAATTAAGATGAATTTAAATTTATCATATATAATTATTTCTTTCTTGGCTTACATATACATTTCAGTAGAAAACAGGATGAAATTTGAAAGTATCAAATCAAGATAAAGTAGACCAACGTAAGAAGAAAAGAAAGAAAAACTAGTTTTCCATATAATTAAGCATGCCGTACTAATTTAAAATGCTCATGAAATTAAGCTTGGAATACAAATGTTATGTCTATTTTTCTCACAACTTTATGGTTTGATTGCCTTATGCTGTGAACGCTCCATATATTATACACCAGCTTCAGCAATTCTTAAATTAGAAAGCAGTGGGTATAAAATGCAAAGGACTGTAGTTTTCATCCTCAATTAGTTTCTCAACTATTTTCAATCGTTTTCGATAATTTTTACAAATCAACCCACTACCAATTTTCAATATATAGAAAATCCCCCCGCTCATAAAACACATTTTTTAAAATGCCAGGACACGTTCTGTTTATTTTTAGTAAAGAGTTATATACTGAATTTAAGCTCTCTAAGTTGAACGGCTTGTAAGATACTCAGTTTTTCGCAAAAATTCGGAAACCTACTCCCCACTTAGGATATGTGTTATAATGAAAGTGATATGCGTATGATAACTTCCCAGTTGGGATTGGGGCCTGATTATATACCAAATGTCATGTCATTTGACTTTGCAATTTGACCGTGATAATCACGCAGACGTAGTTACTTTCAGTTTTTTATACTAGGTATAATAATTCATATATTACAGGTGATTCAAAATTTTTTTCCAGTAGTTAGCTCCTCTAAAAGCTCACAAGCTGTATCTCAAAATTGAACTCCTCTTGCTATTGCCACTCTTACAATTGCAAATATCAAAATCCAAAAATGCCTGAGCTTTTTTCATTAGAAATGGAGATTCAGAAAAAGAAAAATGGAGATATTGAAAGTAAAACGTAGACAAGTTCACCAGTGTTCAGAAGATGCTGTCTACAATGCGCAGAACAGAATGGGACGGTGGGTAGTTGGGGGTCGTTTCGTCCAAAGATATTTCGTCCAAAGGATTTTCGTCCAGAGACATTTAGCCCAAACACATTTGGTCCAGGGACATTTGGTCCAAAGGGTAATTTCTCCAAAGAACATTTTGTCCAAAAGACATTTGGCCCAAAGGACATTTCGTCCAAAACACAATTGGTTTAAAGAATATTTCGTCCAAAGGACATTTCGTCCAAAAGCCAATTGGTCCAAAGGACATTTCGTCCAAAAGCCAATTGGTCCAAAGAACATTTCGTCCAAAGGATTTTCGTCCAGAGACATTTAGTCCAAACACATTTGGTCCAGGGACATTTCGTCCAAAGGACATTTCGTCCAAAACAAATTTGGTGCAAAAAACAATTGGTCCAAAGGACATTTCGTCCAAAACACAATTGGTCCAAAAGATATTTGGTCCAAAGGGCATTTCGTCCAAAAAACAATTGGTCCAAGGGACATTTCGTCCAGGGATGTTTAGTTCAAAGCACATTTCGTCCAAAGAACATTTGGTCCGGTAACACTTGGGGGTCAAGGGTTTGCTTCTATTAGAAGAGTAAAAGTGATGCATATAACATTATGACTCACAAGTAATACCTCCCAAGTGTAAATCCGATTTTGCAAAAAAAAAAAAAAAAAAAAAAAAAGGCAGGTAGATACTACACACAAAATAAACGAATACGCGTTTTTCTGCGGAAAAGTGGTTTAGGGGGGGAAAGCCCCTACTCAAAATTTTGAAAGTTGACGCCCGAAAGGCAAGAAGAAGTGGACCGAAGTGAACGAAATTGTGCACAGATATTGCAGACGTAAAATGAGGGAATACGTGTTTCGTATTTTCCTGGAAAAAATGGTTACGTGGGGCAGAGACCCCTCCAAACCTTTGATCACGAAATATCAAAAGTACTAATAACAGTATGTCAGATGTGTGTAAAGAACATGAAAAATTGCAACGAAAATTTGAGTAGGGACAATACGCAAAAAATAAATAAATACGTTTTTTTTATTTTCTGCGAAAGAACGGTTTTAGGGGGCAAAAGCCCCAATCCAAAAGTTTGAAACTTGAGGCCCGAAAGGTCACAAGAAATGAACCAAAGTGAATGAAATTGTGCAGAGATATTGTAGACATAAAATGAGGGAATACTGGTTTCGTATTTTCCTGAAAAAAAGAAAAAGGTTTGGGTGGGACACAGACCCCTACAAAACTTTGATCGTGAAACATCAAAAGTGCGAATAACAGCATGTCAGAAGTGCTTAAAGGACATGAAGAATTGGAACGACATATTGTGTAGGGACAATACGCAAAAAATAAACGAATGCGAGTTTATTTTCTGAGGAAAAACGGTTTTAAGGGACAAAATCCCCCACCACAAATTTTGAAATTTGAGGCCTAAAAGGCAAGAAGAAGTGTACAGAATTGAATGAAACCGTGCACAGATATTGTAGACGTAAATTGAGGTAATTGGGTTTCGTATTTTCCTTTTAAAAAAACGGTTGTGTATATCACGGACCTTTTAAACTGTTGATTACGAAATGTCAAAAGTGCAAATAATTATACATCAGAGGTTCTTAAAGAGTATGGAGAATTGCAACGAAACCTCGTATAGGGACAATTCGCAAAACAATAAACGAAACGTGTTTTAATTTGTGCGGAAAACAGTGTTGGGGCCTAGGCCTTCTCTGAAAAAAAGTAAATATTACCGTAATAGCGCAGGAAGTAGTGGACCAAAGGAAATGAAATTGTGGGTAGACATTTTAGAGACCCTATGTAAAATAAGGTCTTTCGTGTTTCTGAAGTATCCCTATCCGTTTTGCTTCAAATTTGGCACATCAACAGCAAACAGGAAATTAATCGACACGTGTTTTTGTTTATGCGGAAAAACATTGTAAGGGTTAAAGGTGCCTCCTGAAATGCTATAAAATACACTATACTGTTTGTGCTTGTTGTTGATCTGTCAAATTTGAAGAAATCAGATGGAGACACTTGTGAAACACGAAAGGCCTTATTTTACGTATCCAATATCTACATACAATTTCATTCACTTCGGTTTACTTCTTCTTGGCTTTCGGGCTTCAACTTTCAAAACTTTGGGTGGGAGTTTTTGCACCCTATAAGCCTTTTTTCGCAGAAAATAAAAAACCTGTGTTCATTTACTTTTTGCATATTGTCCATACACAAAGTTTCGTTGCAATTCTTCATGTAAATTTAGGCACTTCTGACATACTGTTACTAGCACTTTTGATATTTCATGAGCAAAGGTTTGGAGGGGTCCGCGCCCGACCCAACCATTCTTTCTAGAAAAACACGAAACCTGTATTCCCTCATTTTTCGTCTACAATATTTGTGCACGATTTCATTCATTTCGGTCCACTTCTTCTTGCCTTTCGGGCGACAACTTTCAAAATTTTGGGTGGGGGCTTTTGCCCCCTAAAACCGTTTTTCCGCAGAAAATAAAAAAAACACGTATTTACTTAGTTTATGTGTAGTATCTGCCTGCCAAATTTTTATCAAAATTGGAGTGTTACACTTGGGAAGTGTTACTTGAGTAGCTTCTTATTTCTAAAGGAAAGTTTGAAATAGAGATTTATTCCGCAGTTTTCTTTTCGATAAAACAAATATATGTTAAGATATTCAGAAAAAACGTAAACGCCTGAAAACTAAATGGCCACCTTTCTTTGCTTTCATTAATAATTTTACAAAAATACAGTTTTAGCTTCGCAGAAATACAGTTGTAGCTTCGTTGGTTAAGGAATTCACCTCCCAAAATGATAAACAACCCTTTGAAGAGCATACTCCCTCTTCGTTTGCGGACAACATTGCCTCCGTATGGTCATGTGAATCTTGTATTTGGTTTGAGACTTTGCAATGGATATCTTAAATGTACTGTGCTGTACCGAGAAAATTAATATGAAAGCAAAAGTATATAGTATATTTGCATAAGGAGTAACACTGAAATAAAAATACAACACAAGTTAACAATTCTGGTTTGTCATACAACTCACTAATTATGTAGAAACGTCTGCCGAAGTTACACACTATCAATAGTCTACAAATAGAAACCAGACTTGTGGTTAACCTGAAAAGATACGTATATTCTACACGAAATGTTCCAACTTTCATCTTATATTTGTCAATCACTTTTCAGAATGTTGCAGCTAAGAATGTGACTGTTTAAGAGTATTACCTTTGGACACTAAGAATATATTTCACACATGTGTATTTTTCTATTCTCAGTATTTCTTCAAAGATACTTGACACATAATTTTTCACTTTTCTAACACAAGGGTTTGAATACCTAATATTTAACTTACTCAAATTTAAACTCCATTAATTTTAGTTACCGGTACTTATTTTAGAACTATTTCATTCACAACATGAAAATTTTAGATGTCATGTTAGCAGTTATTACAGCAACATACTTCACACTACAACCTTTCCCTCACTCCTGTTGTTCGGCCATCTTGTTTTCAGGCGTTTACGTTTTTCTGAATATCTCAGCATTATCTGTTCTATCAAAATGTAAATTGCGGAATAAATCTCTATTTCAAATTTCCTTTAGAAATAAGAAGCTACTGAGTCATAATGTTATATGAATCACTTTTACTCTTCTAATAGAAACAAACCCTTGACCCCCAAGCGTTACCGGACCAAATGTTCTTTGGACGAAATGTGCTTTGAACTAAACATCCCTGGACGAAATGTCCTTTGGACCAATTCTCCTTTGGACGAAATGTCCTTTGGACCAATTGTATTTTGGACGAAATGTCATTTGGACGAATTGTCCTTTGGACCAAATGTCTTTGGATTAAATGTCTCTGGACGAAATGTTCTTTGGACGAAATATCTTTGGACTAAAATTGTGGCCACCGGGTGGGCCAGTGTGAGTCACGGTGAGTGGTGTTTCGCAGTAGGTCACGTCCTTTTGACCCACGATCCATTGATCCACTCACAAATCTTGACCCATTTCACCCACTTACCAACCGACCCACTGACCCACTCCATCTTTGATTTTAACATGTCTTGTTTCATTTAAAAGACGAAACATACATCCACATAATTTTTTCATCGATTGCGAAGGTTGGCTTAATATCATAATTGTAATGGTAATTTCTTCTTAAGGTGAGAAATTGATATGATTAAAAAGCCCATCTTGACGTGGGTACAAATTACCTTCCAAAATTATTAGAAACGCTTTTTCACCCCGAAAACTATGAATTCGACAAATATTTAAGTAATTTTTGAGATTTTATTTTTAGCTCTCCCATGCCATCATCCTGTGAAGATGGGGATGAATTTGGATGTCACCTCCATTGAGGGCAGCACTATCCATCTCAACGACCGAGAAAATTATGGATAAAATACTAAGATCAGTCGTTTTACATTATTTTTACATGTCACACCTCCCAAGTTGCATAACTTCATACTACTACAATATTTTCTTCTTAGATTGAAAGTAATATGTCCCCCAAGTTTGATAAAGGTTGTCCCAGACATTCCTGAACTACGCTCTCCTTATTAGATGTGCTGGGGGATCTTACTCTTACTGGAAGTTGAACTTATAAGGTCATCAGAACTGCTCCCAATGAACTTGGCGACCACGAAAGATATGGGTTGTATACTAACATTGGTTATTTTCAATTATTTCTACATGTCACAAATTTCACAAACTCCTTCATTGTGTTAATGAGGGCTTAACTTACATAGCATCTGAAGTTCCAATCTTTACCTAAGAGACCCCCAAAATTATAGATTCGACACTAATGTAGGTCTTTTTTTATAATTTTGATGTCAGTCCCTTTCATTCCTCCTAGGACAGCAAACGGATACTGCCACTGCTAGGACTAAATTTGGTCTTAAATGGCATTAAAATTTCTACCAATTAATTTAGCGAACAGTGCTGCATTTAAAAGCTCGGCGTCCCTACGCACTTTTGCTCTCGGCGCCCCCAATAACTACACATTTCTCCGTTCCTTGATCCCTAACTTACAAATAAAACTTAATTCGAATATGCTTAATTAGTGAATTTATTGCAGTTAAATACCACTCACTAGATGCTACAGCTACAATTACGTAACAAAAAATAAATGGGAAACATGTTCTGAATTATTTTCAGATTTCTTACGCTATCATTAAATATATTAGAATAGTAAAAGAGGACTGCTCATGAAATAGTATATTTGCTCTCGATTTTTTAAACTTTTTCATACGAAAAAAAATAAAAATTTAAACTTTGCGCTCTTCAAATATGTTGCCCTCTAGGCACGGGCCTAGTTGGACTAATGGGAAATGCGGCACCGAAAACTTACGCTTCGACTCTAATATTGGTTGATTTCGATATTTTTTTGTCGCTACGTAACCACCCTGGGTGCTAATGGGAGCTTAATTGGACTTGAATTGAAAGTAGAACTGTTTACCTAAGCGACCACGAAACTGGATTCGATACTAATATCGATCCTTTTCTAGCATTTTTGATATATATCCCGACAGTACTCTTTTCCAGACTGTAAGAAATATGGTTAAAATTGCTCTAGACATATCAGAATTATGTCGAAACACACACATACATCCACTTTCATATATATAAATACAGAGTGAGCGAGCGAGAAAGTGAGAGAGAGCACATTGCAAAAGCATATATCAGGTATTGAATTGAAAATCTATGTAAAGACTTTCTGCTGTGGCATGCTTCATAAGGACAATTCCAGTCTGCTCACGTGACCTTTGGGGTTCATGAATTTCTTGCGAGCGTTCCGACTTTGGATTCTCTGTTTATACCCTCTTTTTATGCCTCGGATAATTTTTCAAGAATATCAATGACATGCTGTAATACGAATGTTCAGAAGTAACCCCTATATGACAAATAACTGCAAATAAATACACTACATAATTTATTTATTGCGATTATATTATTTTCTTGATTTGTATTTAACATTCACATATATCATAGAGGTGAGGTGATTTTAGTTTAGCGTCCCTTTCAGCAGCGAGGCTATATGAGACGTGGACCTACTGATTAACGTGGAATCCGAACCACATGAGCTCCCACCGGGAATCGAACATATATCATAGAATACCAACGTACTGTGAACACCTGTTATATTTTAAACATAATAATCACTATGTTCTGCAATGATTATATGTTATATATATACAACTGACGTATTTTAATGTAATTATTTTATATAATTTTTCATGCATTGCGGAAAATAGAATTTCATAAAAAAAAGCTTGACTCAGATGCGAATCGAACCATCGACCTTACGATTTGAAATCCAACGGCGTACCACTGATCTAACACAAGCGCTCCACGAATAATACTTCTAGCGATATATACCGGTATTTAAGATAATAATTACATTCATATCCACTGCAAACGCTGTTTTTGTTCTACTTTGACTTTTATTTTAGTACTCAGGAGAGAATAATGTTCTATGTCTTAACTTTCACCATTCTTTTACATATGGAAAGATTCGTTTACGTATCTAAATATTCCATTAAGTATGGAGAGCAAAATGACAAACAAGCATGTGCTGGCATTAATACAGTTTCGAAATATTGTATCATTAAGTATTTCAATCAATGTTGCTTTTTTATATATAATTGGTAACAAGTCTTATTATATTTAAAAGAAGAAAAACACATCTGCAAGATTTTTCCCGATTGCAAAGGTTGGCTTCGAGGTTCGAACCTGGTTTACTTTTTCCCGAAGATACCCGAAGTTGGACTTAGAAAATTTTTGCCTCGAAACAGCAATAAAGAATGCGCTCAACCTTTTTGAGACAAGGTGTACAGTGAAAACCTGAAGTCGCTGGCTTCCATTCAAAGAGAGAAAGAAAAAATTCTGTTTCCATACACATGAAATTTTGACACTTTTTACGCCTCAGAAGCAAAAATCAACAGATATGCCGGGGCTACAGCTTCTCTAATTATCCTATTGAAACTTTTTATGGTGCGTTCTGTAGGCTAAAGAGAAGGCTTTCAGGTAGTGGTACATTTGTTCCAACGTAGCGAGCAAGAGGGGAATAATAGAGGGGAAAGGGAAATTTGCCGAATTTTTCACTTAAAATCGGGAATTAATTGTTTTGGCTGGAAACACTGCCATAAAATAGACGTAAACTATCTGAAAGTAAACCTTGGTATCCTAAGACTATATCCTACAAGTATCATGGCGATATCTAACAAAGTAAGCATGATTTTAAAAAAAAAATCTTATTCTAACTCAGAAATGCACAATTTTCTTACCATTTACAGAACATGGTTTATTATAAGCCTCAACTGTACTTCCCCTAATTATTCTACCGAAACTTTCTATGGTGCGCTGTGTAGGCTAAGGACGAGGCTTTCAGACAGTGGTAAGCTTGTTCGAATGTAGCCAACAAGAGGGAAATTATAGAGACAAAAACGGATTTTTTTCCTAAATTTCCTCCTAAAATCGGAAATTAAAATTTTCTGTAGCTGACAATATTGCTAGCAGACACACACAAACTATCTTAAAAGAAGCTTTGGTATCCCTATAATATACTCTACAAGTATTGTGACGATATCTAATAAAGTAAGCAGGTCATTAACAAATTTTTCAGTCTACCTAAAAAAAATCACAGTTATCTTTCCACTTAGAAAACAAGGTCTACTGTAAACCTCAACTGTACTTCCCCTAACTATCCTATTGAAACTTTCTATAATGCGTTGTGAAGGGCAAAGACTAGACTTTCAGATACTGGTACTTTTGTTCCTATGTAGCCAACAAGAGGGATATAATAGACAAAACATGTAATTTTCCCCTAACATCTTGAATTAAAATTTTCCGTAGCTGGCAACACTGCTACCAGACAGACGAAAACTATTTTAAAATAAACACTGGTACATTACTAATATATCCTACAAGTATCATGGCGATATTTAAGAAACAATGCTTTCAATTACGAAAAATATATTTCGATAAACAGAAAAGTAGGGAAAAATCAAGAGTTAGAACCTAAATCCGAATTTTTCGTGCGTCCCCTAATTACCCCACTGTAACGATATGTACCCGAGTTTGTTCAGCAAGGACAAATGTTCGACTGGCGTAAGTTCACTTGCATTCGGACGTATAGGTACGGTTTATAACAAAAATTTCGAATTTTTGCCAAAATTTCAGGACATTTTAATTTCAGTAGTTGGCAACACTGCGCGCAAGCCCGTCCAATTGATGTCAACAATTAGATATCGATCCGACGTATCTACCTGACAAGTCTTAAGGAGGTCTCTCTACAACGAATGAATCTACAAGGGAAAAGTAATAAAGAAAATTCGAAAATTTTCGAATTTTTGACTGGGGTGAAATTTGAGAAGGAAATTCGACACACAGAAGAAAAAGAAACTAAAATGATAAACTATGGACCAACCATATTTGGCAAAAAAATATATACCGATATCTTAATTAGTGACCATACAGGAGAGGATTTAAAAAGTGACAGCCGTATGTGCCACTTTGGCCACCTGGGTCCGAAAGGGTTACGAGTGTCCATTTAATTACAGTTTTTTGACTACTAACTTGTGTTATTGTAGTAATTATAGTCTTGACTAATAATAATATCGTTGTTGTAAACAATCACAATCTCTCCTTTTTACATCTTAGTTCCAATAGTGATGCTGAGAAATGCAGGGTGTTTCAAAATGAATATCGGGGAATTAAGTCTTCGTAGTACTTATTACATTTTACGCACAATTATAAACAATACATCAAATAAAAGAACACCTCAAACAGTTTTTGCTTCAAGAGTTCGATGTGAGCTTCATTCGTCACATGGCACACATTGAGTCAATAGGTGAGAAAGGCCCATAAACTTTCCTCCATATGGCACAAAACATTCAATTCACACAGGCGGTTGCACTGCAACTACAGATTCAGTCTTTGCAAAATTAAAACACACAAAGCTTTCTGGTCTCTAGTCTCCATCTTTGCTACTTGCTCTTTCTAATGGCAGACAGAGGAAACAATGCATGTCATGCGTGTGTACAAAACTGTTTGAGTTGTTCTTTCATTTGATAATACTTATAATTGTAAGTTAATTGTAATATATACTACAAAGTTTCAAAACCCTAATATTCATTTTGAAACACCCTGCATTACTTCAAATTATGTCATCCTATATGCATGTCTTGTATGTACACTCATGTCCAAAATTATTGTCGCATGTCTATAAATATGTTGTAGGATATAATTTGATAACGAATCCGCCTGGTATTTCTTATAATGATAGTACGTGTATAATCGACAAAGACATGTATGTGGCAAATTTCATGTCAAAACAGCAGTAAATAAGAACAATAAAAAGAAAATAAAACTTTCTTGTCCATTTAGCAACATTTTCTTTTACTCTTTCTCATTTTCGTATTTATAATTCTTTTCCTTTGAAATTTACCACAAATATACATTTTCCGATTATACACACAACATCAATATTAAAAGTACCGGTAGCCTGCAAAATCATTATCAAATTATATTCTTACAAGAAGACAGTTATAGATATGCGACAATCATTTTGAACATGAGTGTACATATCATCGGGCCGGCCCTAGGCAATTTGTCGCCCGCGCAATGACGTAATTTGCCACCTCCCTCTTTCTCCAGAAAGAACAAATCTTAAAAGTTACGATTTTAAGTATGATACTCTAGCATGAACAACGAAAGGGAGGGAAACTACACTCGCACTCAGAAAGTACTTACTACAAATACAATATTGTTGTGTCTGTTTTTTTCTTTAAATATTAATCTATTATGTTAGTGAAAGATAAAGCAAATAAGAAAGATCTGAAAGATGGTAATCATTTTTATAGAATTCAGTATCGAGTTTCAATCTCAACCTATCAGTTTGCAATTATAGTGCAACTAGCTCTTTTACATTTATTTCTTTATTTTCCTTCTACATCTGTTATTTTTTTAAAAAGTGTTTCCACCTTCAATGATAACGATCTTATTTGCGACAAAGACAAGAGAAGCTTTCATATCAGAACTCTGATAACCAGGGCCCGAATCTTGTTGACAAGTCAACTTTTTTTCTGTTACGCATAGGACAAAGCAAGTTCAAATGAAAACGTTATCCATCAACTCTAGGTTCTAAATATATAGTTTTTAGGGTCAACTTTTGGTCACTTTTTGCCGTTTTGAAATTTCAGGTCATTTTTTAATATTTTAAGGTAACTTTTAGGTCACTTATGGTCTTTCTATTCTTTTTCTTCTACATAAGGAAATCTTTAAATGAACACGGTTTACGGATGTGGAAAAGACGAAGTTGAATAATCTCTTTTCTTGCTTCCTGACTATTGGGGTGGAAAAACTGCATTCTTAACAAGCTAAGGAAAACTAAGCTGTAGCTGGTTAATGAAAGGTGGGGGTTGGTAGGTGGCCAAACAGATAGTTTTGAGTTGTTGATCACAAAGGATGTGATCACGTAAATAACTAAAAATGGATTAGAATGCGTACAAGGATTTTAAACATGTTTCTATCTATTATTTTCATGTAGTCTACAATTGCGAACTTTTAATGTTTAAGAGTGCTTCCTAGGTTTAACTCGGGAGTGAATTGACGCTTTCAATACTTACAATGCCGTACAATGGACTGATCAATAGAAATAAATGATCAATGGACTGCAACTAAGTGAAACAATACTTTTTGAATATGAGTGAGAAATGTTAACTAAAAATCCAATGGATATTAAAAAATGTCAATGTTTCACGAAATAAACGTTTAAGAAAACGCAACTTTTAAGGTCAATTTTTGTGATTTTTAGAGTCATTTTACAGGAATTTTAGTGTCATTTTATAGGTCACTTTAGGTCAACAATATCCGGGCTCTGCTGATAACTAACCAAAGGGGACAGGTATTCGAGAATTGAGTTCCTGTATTTGACAACAATCAAGCAGTTTATTCTGGGATTTATTTTACCATTTGCTTTAGCACTGATCATGTGACTTAAACTAATGAGACCTAAACATAATTTATGAATGTAGTATTCAAATAGAAGGCCAGCTTAGTAAATTTAGCTACCATGATCATGAAGTATTTTTCCAACAAGAAATATTTATTTTAAATAAAATACTTATGACAGATATTGCAGCCCCGTGCAAATGCACGTGTTGCACATATGGTAGAGCCAGCAATGCATATCATATATCTAGTCGACAAATTATTTATATATGATATTCAGAAAAATATTAGTAGGCAAATTAGTATTAGTTTTTACCTTTAGACAAGTTATTTGCATTTTATACTGTTCGTGATATTATTTTCGTACTTATTAAAGACCTACTTTCACGAAAAAAACAAATGTTCATTTATACTTTTATATCTTCGTTGATATTGGTGAAACAGTACAGAAACCCGGGTTATTAGTAGGTAGCCTACTCATATAAATTGTAAAATATTTGTACCGTAACAGTATCTAGTATTTAATTTATGTTGCATTTTATGGTAATTACACCTACATAAAAATACTTCAGACTTAAATGACGTAAGATGCATTACAAATGACTATTCGAAAAAAAACGAAATTTAGAAAAAAACGAGAGGCAATGTTTTTTTTTTCTAAAAAAACGTACATTTCTGAAAAAATACAAACGGTTTTTTTTCTATTTACAACACTACATGAGACACGAAATCTGGTCTCATATACATATCTTGCGTAGGCCACGAGACCTGTTTTCAGGTTTCACTACAACAACTGCTTCAGGCCTTGAGATCTTTATCAATACCCCACCTCGTACGTGATAATATGGATTGAAATATTCGTTTGGCCTCAGAAAGCTGCAAAGTGATCGTAGCCCGTGGATTTTTTTTATAGTATGTGTTTACAATATAGAAGTAAACAAAAATCACAGAAATAATGGTAATTTTAAAATTTCGCGGCGTGGCCTTAAGCTAAGGAAACCACTTTAAACCCGTGGCTGTCAACCTAAGTTTCTAATAGATGTGTATGACTTCATTTGTCCATTTGATCACAAGATTTGTATTTTCATAATTTTTCCCGCTTTTACTTCGGATTGAAAAATGAAATGAAATCTTTAAGTTTAACGTCCCACGATTATGCTTCCATGAGACCATGTGACCAAAGAGGCACGTGCTAACAACACCAGTGGGAGAAAAACATTGTATACCTACAAGAAACACGAAACAAGATATATTATTCATACCAGGTGCGAGACCCGGGTTCGATTCCCGGCGGGAGCTTATGTGGTTCGGATTCCATGTGAATCAGTAGGTCCCGTCTCATATAGCTTTGCTGCTGAAAGGAACGTTAAATTCAAAATCAACTTAACTCAACTATTCGTACCATCGAATTTAAAATTTTGTAATAACGTCGAAAATGAAGTACTAAGCGGCAAAAATATTGCAAAACAAGATAGAATATAAAACAATAAAAAGAAAAAGGAAGCAAGTTTAAAATTGACAAGGAAGGAATTTTAAACGGTTAGGACATTTTCATGTTACTTGCATTAACACTTAGAAACCACACACAAATATACTATTATACTATTGAACTAATATACTATTACTTAATATGCTATGACTAATATACTATTGAACGTCGTAATCTTGAAATACTTAGAATTTCTGTTTCTCTGGAATATTATAATATATTTGTCTAATCGAATCAATTTATCTATTTTACTGTTTTAGCCGTAGTAAATATGAAACAAACTATAGCTTATGCTAATATGCAATGTTGTCAATTTTAATGCAAATGGTTAGCAATAATCTGCGCCTTCACTTTTTTGATAACATATTCTATCCGTTTGTCTTGACATATTTACAGTACTCTTACAGAATTATTTTCTGCTTCGATCTCTCCATGAAATCCATACATTTGCTCCCAAAGGATTCAACTGTTAATTTAATGAGAGAAGAGCGAGGCCATTGGAATCCAAAATTAGTAACCAACAAAACTTGATCCGTGGCTTCTACATGTGCACCATTGTTCTCTCGGTTTTCTGGCTTACCGGCATGCTTTAAAGACTCACTGCCCTTACGAAGTATTGCGAAGCTCAAATGCTACACAATGCTTCATATCAGCATTATATAACTACCTATGAGATTTCGTAGTTGACTTTCCCAACTTCAGAGAACAAAACCTAACTGCAGCATTCTATTCAATAATAATAATAATAATAATAATAATAATAATAATAATAATAATAATAATAATAATAATAATAATAATAATAATAATAATAATAATAATAATGTGTAACTGTTACTGCTCGACTACTGACGATAGCCACTTGACAGACATATACTTTCAGTTGAGTTGATTATGAGTTTAACATCCCTCTCAGCAGCGAGGCTATATGAGACGGGACCTACTGATTAACGTAGAATCTGAACCACATGAGCTCCCGCCGAGAATCGAACCCGGGTCTCCCACTCCAAAGGCGCGCACGATAACCGCTTAGCCACGAAGAAGCTCATAGATATTTGCTTTCGGTGCAGTTTCCATTTCTCTATTCCAAAAAACTCAATTCGGTATATTACTGTCGGACTTTACTTGTATATACATAAATGTACTACCTCATTCTCTTGAATCATTACAGAATAAAGTTAATGTCAATTTAGCAGTATGTAAACAAAATCCTATTTTTCAATATAATCCTTCCGCTCCGAAATTATATACTTCAATATCATCACCACAACTAGAGGCTTACCTCAACGTCGTAGAATCTCCACACCAGAAGAAAACTGCTTTTTAAAACGATTTTTCTTCCCTGGCTAATAAAATAGCAAAGCTCTATTTAATAGTTGCACAAACCAGTTTGCATAACCAAAATAGAAAGAGGAATTACGGAAATAAACGATGAAACAAAAAAAAAATAACCTATTAGAACGGGTTGAAGTATAGCCCTTAAAGGATCCTGGTTTTTTGGGCTATTTTTTAGACTTTCAGTCAAGCAGCTACTGTATCGTCACTATTTATCCTAGGATCATGGTTCATACCTCATTCTCTTCAGAATAGACCTAGCTTTCAAATGGTACCACTTGCATGCTCATACCATATACCAGAAGCGGAAAAAAATGTCAAAGTGAAAATTTCGGAGGGAAAATTTTTTTTCTCGAACTTTGGCCCCCCCTGGACCCCCCTGTGTGATCGTAGCCATTTAAAAAAATCTGATAAATAGTACTTGGTATACTGAATGTGTGTGCCAAATTTCAAGTTTCTATCTTGAATACTAAGGGCGGGACAATTTTTATAAAAAATTCCCACAATGCCCCAAATTACCATAAAACACTATGATCTCAGGGAAAAAAAATTCCTGAGACATCCCTAATTACCCTAGGACTATAATCCGCCAATCATTCTCTTCAGAATAGAACTGTCTTTCAGGCGGTACCATTCACATGTCTCCATCATGTATCTAAGGCGGAAAATTCCTGAAAAAAGTATTTTTGGGGGCAAAATTTCCCTTTTTTCAACTTTTGCCCCTCTGGACCCCCCTGTTTTTACGCAGAAATCGAAAAAAAACTTCTGGTAAATACTACTCGGTGGACTGAATGTTTGTGCAAAATTTCAATCTTCTACGTGAAAAAATAGGCCCGCCAGAAAAAATTTCCCTACCATGCCCCACTTTTACCCTATACAGAAGTATATTTGGATAAAAATTCACTGAGACGGCCTTAATTACCCTAGAATAATAATTCGACCGTCGTTCTCTTCAGAATGGAACTGCCTTTCAGACGGTATGACTCACGTGGTCCTATCATGTATGTGAGGCGGGAAAATGACGAAAAACGGGATTTTTGGGGTAAAAATCCCTTTTTTAAACTTTGTCCCTCTGGTTCCCCCCCTGTTTTAACACTGACATCGGAACAAAAAATCTGGTAAATACTAGTCGGTGGACTGAATGTTTGGGCAAAATTTCAATCTTCTACGTTCAAAAATAAGCCCGTCAAAAAATATATATACCGACAATGCCCCATTTTTCCCTATATAGAAGTATATTTTTTAAAAATTCCCTGAGACATCCCTAATTACCCTAGGATAATAATTCGACCGTCGTTCTCTTCAGAATGGAACTGCCTTTCAGACGGTATGATTCACGTGGTCCTATCATGTATGTAAGGCGGGAAAATGACGAAAAACGGGATTTTGCGGGTAAAAAATCCCTTTTTTTACCCTTTTGCCCCTCTGGTCCCCCCCCCCCCTGTTTTAGCACTGACATCGGAACAAAAATCTGGTAAATACTACTCGGTGGACTGAATGTTTGTGCAAAATTTCAATCTTCTACGTAGAAAAATAAGCCCGCCAAGAAATATTGAACATAGGCTTAGAAAATGAGAAAAGAAATTTTTGACTTATGACGTCATCACCTCCTATGTCTGGACGCAGGACGGTTTGAAACCATACGTAATGTCTCCTACAAAGCCTCTGGACTTGGAAAACAAAAAAAAACCGGACGAAAAAGCTCAAATAGAAGAGAAATAACGCAATGTACCATGAAAAACGCGTATGGTACAAATTGTACCATAGGATCCCCAAAGGGATAGAGGGGACACTACAAAACCTCCAACAAAATCCACAACAGAAGATCGAATACTGGACTTCGCAATATGCAGAAAGGGTAGGTACTGTGCTTCTACCTATTTTAAACGTAAAAAAAGCGAGTAGGGCCGACCCTTGTCCGGGAGTCAAAGATCAAGGAATTCTAATGACAGAACAAAGCCTATAAATAATCATTAAATTACGCAGACGAACAGTGCTAGTGGACACGGGATCCAGCATTTCCATCTGGTCTTTCGAATATTTACTTCATGATGTTTAATTAATACCACATAAAACAGCGGTTAAAGGGATATGAAATAAAATTAATTACTTGTAATATGTAACAATGGTATCATTCAAAGTTGGAAAACGACATTCTCTCATAACTTTCGTGTGAGGAAGAAATCATGTATTCCAGTTATTTTTGGTTTAGATTTGCTTAAACGCTTATATGTTACAATCGATTTAACAAAGAATCTTTCTATTTAAAAATTGAAAGTATCTGGTCTTTTGAATATTTACTTCATGATGTTCAATTAATACCACATAAAACAGCGGTTAAAGGGATATGAAATAAAATTATTAACTTGAAATATGTAGCAATGGTATCATTCAAAGTTGGGAAACGACATTCTCCCATTACTTTCGTATGAGGAAGAAATCATGTATTTCATTTATTTTTGGTTTAGACTTGCTTAAACGCTTATATGTTACAATCTATTTAACAAAGAATCTTATATCTCTATTTAAAAATCGTAAGAAGCCAACATTACCAGAAAAGAACCACGAAAACATTTTGTCACAACACACGACTCATATACTTAGACAAAGACAACAAGCATGCTTTTTTATCGACAAACGCATTACGTTAGTTCTACTTTTGCAAGCATTTTTTCCGGTGATAGCAAAAAGACAGATTGATGATTCTGCATCTTTCTTCGTATCGCTTCTCCATGGCTTGCTTGACAAATACAAACTATTGATCAAAGGTTAGACGTAAACAGCATGACTTGTAATTTCCAATTCAAATAGTTATCCTGTAACTTTAAGGAAAAATACGCCAATGGTAAATCTTGTGGCATATCAGGATTTATCTATTGCATCAATGGAAGCGAGGTCTATTGAAGAAAATAAAAACTGTACAGGAAAAAAGGAGGTTGACAATTCTTTGAAGTATAGATAAGAATTTTCCAAATTGATGTGTTTGATATTAATCCTAATTTAGACTAGTCGCAGAAACAGACCATTCACGAGTTATTATAGAAATATAAAAATGTTTTTATACACTCCGGACGGAATTGGACATTATAGAGGCTACAATCACAAAATAAGAATCCCTAAATCGGCAATATTCCAGAACAAATCTCCCTGTTTCAATGTATGTTCGAGACCAGGCAAACAAATTCAAGAACTCATTAATGTTAGAATTATACAACCCACACACGATAATAGTTTCGCCTCGCCACAGATTATTGTCAAGAAACCAAATACGAACGCATTTAGAATTGTTTTAAATTTACAGCAGTGTAAAACAAACATTAAATAAATGTGGGTACCATTCCAGTCAACTGAGTATGTATTAAATACTTCAAAAAGAAAAATACATAACGACCTTGGATCTCTCCTCGAGCTACCACCAAATCTTTCTCCATCCGAAAAGCCGCTAATACATGATTTTCGAGGTCAATCACACAAGAAAATCTTACAAAATTCTAACGCGTGATGGGTCATAAAACTAGCACGCAAGCCCTCTTAATTGCAACTAGAATGATTTACATTGATTAACGAATAATACCTTTTGCCTACGGCATCGTGCTGGGACGCTACACTTTTCAACAATAGCTATCGGAATTTTATTTTAAAAATTAAGAAATTCTTGTGCTTCTCTTAAGACAAATTAATTTTACTCAGAGCTGAATGTTCTCGGATATTTAGTATCAGGCAATTCTATTAAAATCTTTGCAAGAATAGCCAAAAATACAGAATTCAAAATTCCACCAAAAGAAAATTTTGCAAGTTTTACGGGCTTATGTTCCTACTTAATGGCACACATCAAGGATTTTGTCATGAAAATAGAACCTTTTTAACAAATGTTTCCAGAGCAATATTTGTACTTTTCAAATAATTTTGTGGATTCTGTTCCTGGTGTGGGGGTTGTAAGGTTCTGTACCTCAGGTGTAAGCAACTACTATAAAGCATACTTCATTAACGAGCATGTGTTTTCGGTTCAAAACATAATCACCAACAGACGGTGGAAGAAGGATACCAAAAAGACGCGAAGTTGGTTCCGAAGGAAGTCTAAGATGCCCAACCTTCTCCGCATGAACTTCACCTTTAGAGGACAGCCATAAAAGAAGACTTCAAGTGGACAGAAGAATAAGTTCCAGTGCTGATCGCTAACCTTCCTAAACTATTCCTGAGATCGTTTTGTGTTACGGAGATTTCCTTAAATCCAACTTCTAAAGCCGTAATAGGCAAAGGAGTATTTCTATAACTACCTACCTCGGAGGCTGCAATAAGCAAAGAGATACAACTATACTATCTCCTGAAACTACGGTGAGTAAGAACAATATCCTTTAAATCACCACCCTAGGCCACTGTGGGATAGAAGATTTTACATTTTAATCTTAAGCTACTTATCACCATCGACTTCGGTAGAGGCAAAAGCATTACACCTAAGCCGCATGGTGTTGCTACTGCCGTTGCAACCATAACACCGTTCTGAGAATAAGCTAGCAATTATTTATTCCAAACTAATTTACGGCTTTAAACTTGTTTCAGAGACATATTGAAACGTATGTCACATGGATATTGCTCTCAATAGATGTTGCAAGATGATTCACGAGGCCTACCTGTGAAGACCCACAGTGTTCAACTTCGGTAGCGGTTGAGGAAAAGGGGGATATTTCTTGTTTGTCGTCTGCAGCGAATCCATGTTCTCCATATATGACCGAAGAAATCAGAATATTTTCGTCCATCAACTAGTAAAGAGCTCTCCATTAGTGAACAGTTATCATCACTGCCGGAAAATCGCAAGAGATGTTTAGCGTCACTCACCAGAAGAACTAGGTAGAGCGCGATACCATATAAGAGGCAAATAGAAAGAAAAAGTGACTTCAGCAAACAAAGTAGCAAAGTAAGGTCACAAGAAGCTAATGAACCACCACACGAACAACGACAAAATATTAACAGGAAAGCACCACCAAATGCATAATTTGTGGTGAAACTTTCAATGAAGGCTGGGTGTAGTCTGAATCCTGCGATGGCTGGGTTCATGAAACTGCACCTCAATTGAATCAACAGATATCCATCACACATGTTACCACTGTTAATTTCGTGGGTAGGTTTTCTTGTTCCTTCTAGGTGTAGATTATGAAGTTTTTCAAACATTTTACGTGTCCGTTAGTGCTCGCCAATATTCCAAATATGTGAAATTTAGCGATTTGTATTGTCATTTGTTTATTTCATTATCCATTTATGTAGATATCTTCAATTTGTTAATAAAGTTCACAGTCCATATTTCAGGCTTATTTCTGGGCAAATTTACATCTTTTTGCCAAGATCGAGTTCAATGTGTTAAAATGTCTGGGGCTACCTCCTTTCCCCTAAAAATGTGAAATTCACATGTTTATCTTCCAATGTTTACTTTCGGAAAATGCTTAGCACTCTTGAGTTAGGTACTAATTTGTGCAAAACAAAAAGTTGGACACCAGACAACTTCCCTCTTGAAATTGGAAGAGGCAGGGCTCCCTTACACCATCCTTCCGTCCTTCCACTACGAGTTTTATGATTCCTGATGTAGGGACGATCATGTTTTCAAAGATTGTGTATCCATTCAACACATGCTGCTAGTATAGAACAGATAATTAGGCTCAAATGAAGATCAATAATACAGTGAGAGCAGCTAGATTCATTTCTTCCACTCTTGAATAAAATTCACAAAATATGGTTACTTCCCTTTCCAGTAATGCTACATGATTTGCTATATCTATGCGATGTGCATTCTTAAATCAGTGTGCAAAAGCATTTTATCTCGCTACAAGTGAATGTCGCAACAGATCAACAAAAGATACGAAAATCTACCAGGACAAACTACATAAAATCAATAGGTTTCGTTCTAAAACAATCACAGGAAAATATGGATGTTATAAATATGGTTGTTTAGCATGTGGAAAACATTTTAGATATCAATGTTCAGCTAGGAGCGCACAATGTAGGGATTGCAACGAATATAATCATTTTGCACAGTATTGTCCAAAAGGTATACAAATTGGTACATAAGAAGAATCAATGAGTTGCCTGATGAAGATATTCAGAAGGAAGACAAGACTTCCATCCTTACTGAATTACAAGAAGCATTAGATGACATAGAAGCAAACACGAATGCAGAAGATGAACGAAACTTTAGTTCAATGGAGATTTTATGTTAAGCTCCATTCAGGTAGCCAATACAGAGAAGGAAATATGCTCACTGGTAATTAATCGAATTTAGTTGGTAAAACGAAATTCAGAGGTAAAACACGAGAATCTTGAACCAGAAAATCGATAACAGAGGAATCTTGTCTATAGACGACACACCGACAAACAGGTAGTAGAAACGGAATACCTAAATATGAGTCAGGGAATACCTACAAGGTCAACAATAATAGAAGAAATGAATACAAATAATAGAAGTCCAAAACAAATATGGTAAACAGGTGAGAATAGAAAATAAAGTAACGAAAGAAAGAAACAGAAGAAAACAATACGAAATGTAGATAGTGGGATAATAAGGATGTGTAAAGATACAAGAAAAGGTGAAGATATAGAGGAATTAGTCAAGAAAAAAGAAGAACTAGAGGTTGAGTTGAAATAAAAGATATAAAAGGATGATGGAAGGAATTATGAAGAATTAAAATAAACCGTTGAGACACAGGTGAAGAAGAGAGTCAGAAAGAGAAAGAATGCGTACAAGTTTACTTTTGGCGCAACACTAGAAACAATTGTTAAAACTTATAATTCTTTCACTAATTTCCTTCTTATTGTCCCCTAAAAAGACATATGGCGACATGAAAATGTCTCGCCTGGCATAGATAAAATACAAGGATGAAGTAAACCATCCTGTGCTAGGTAGCCATTAAAAACACGAATGCTATTCATTAGGGTCAGGGCAGAATAAAACTGGTGGGACCGTACGCAAGCACGGGAGTGCGTCCGAAAGGAGCAAGCCTGTGGGCAATCGGGTATATGTGCGCAAGCCAGGATAGTGGAAAGGAATGGGTTTGCCAATGGTACGAATTTCAATAGCACTTGTCATGGTTTCGTACTAGCAACGTTACGCTTGTACACATAAAATACAGGTTTTGTACATTGTGCAAAAATATGCTGCTAGTGGAAAATAACATCTAATAGTCCCATCTTTCATATAAACTCACTTATTATATCCGGCGTAAATTACTTGTAATCATTTTAGACTAGTAACACTACACTTGTAAACCTATAATACAGGGTATTACTTTGTATTTTATTCTGTCGCCTGCAGATATTTGTTCCTTATAAACATGCCTTGTTATGCAAAGAATTGAATTTTACTTCTAAATAATTCAGTGTCGTGCGCAAAAGCTACATCTGCACATAAGAATGAGATACAGGTTAAGAGGGGGTCAAGAAGGAAAGAAGCTGCAAAAAGGGGAGAAAAGGGAGAAATTTTTGTATGATAATTATTAGTAGCCAAAAATACATTAATGAGTTCCATCTGATGAACTAGAAGAAGGAAATAAAACGGAGAAAAGTTCTGATATAAAACAGTTGGATATTTGTTGATTGTAGTTGAAAGATAAACTGTTGTATGTTTGTTGATTTTGGCTCCTATTGCCTATTATTTCGTGTGCTTGAGGGAACCCAAACGATGTTTTCGAATATCGTAGCTTATGATACGTAATAGTGTTGAGTGAACTCGGCAGAATTATCGCGATGCTGCGCGGCTATATGGTCAACGGTTTCCCAATGGTGCTGGGCAGTCGAGGAAAGTATTTCGTCGTTTGGCACTTGGTGTGCAGAAGACAGGGCACTGCCTTCCTCAACACAGAAAACGTCAGCAGATCAGGCGCCGTGTTCAGAATAAACGGTCTCCCGGCATCCTTGCTGCAGTCCATGTGAATCCTCAAATCTCGAAAAGACGATTCGACAGGGATGCTGCGATAAGCAACATGGCGGTTTGGAGCACTCTGCTCAACAACGTGCTCCATCTTGACCATGTTTATCTGAATCAGGAACTCCGAGAACAAGATTTACATATCCGCCTAGAGTTTTGCCAGTGGATGAGTGTCAGGAAACACATGTTTTCACCAGGACATTCTGTGGACGGATGAAGTAACCTTCAAGAGTAATGGAGATGCCAACATACACAAAGCACACTACTAGTCCAGCGAGAATCTTTACTGGGTATGTGAAGTTCACAATCAACACATCTGGAGTCTAAATGCCTGGTGTGGTATAGAGGGAGGAAAAATTATTGGTCTCTATTTCTTTCAGATGTGTCAAAAACCTGGTTTACCACGACTGTCCTACTACATGGGAGGACATAATGGAGAGGATCCGTAGTGGCTGCCATGAACTAAGTGCAAACTAAATGTTAAAAGAAATCAACGATGTCCCGATACACATTCGCATGTCCATCGCACGTGCTGGACGATGCTTTGAACCTTTATTGTAAGTAATTTTGGTCCAAGTACAATATTTTGGTAAGAATGTTCGAAATTTGCTGTTCATGTTATTTATTTATCCTCTGTTTGTTTATTTGTACTATTCCTGAAAAAATATTCGTGCAGTGAGTTCCGAGAAGTGATTTCAATTAAAATGTAGTCTATACGTAAGTTAATTAGAACTTTAACCCTTTCACTGTGGAAGGCGACGGAAAGAAAATTTCCCTAACCTGCGAATGTCGATTATAGTCGACGTGTTAAAATTTGTCTGTATCTTGGTTTTGTTTTAGTTAACTATAGTCGCCAAAGGTTTTCTGTGTGATTTCTATTGTTTATCGAAAACAATAGAACACAAAAAATTGAACGGTACAACTTCGGCGACTATTCTTGACAAAGCCAAGATACGGACAAACAAATTTTAACCTGTCGACTATAGTCGACATTCGCATGTTAAGGAAATTTTCTTTCTGTCGACAAAAGTCGACTTCCTCTGTGAAAGGGTTAAGAATCTCGGCAGAGTGACAGAAATTTCATAAGTCTGAAACTTTAGATTTTTTGGGATCTTTTACTGCTCTGACTTTACATCCAAATTTGTTTCATAAGTAGTTTTCTTAAAATCAAAGAGTGTTTTTGTCCCCGGAATTTAAACTACGTACTGTTCTGTAATATTGTTTTCGTTGATACGTGTACGAAATATGTCGCAACGTTTGATACGAAATGCTGTAAAGAGTTTTCACCAGCAGACTATTTGATAAAACACGAGTTATTCGTTATTTTTTGGAGTCATTGCCAAGTAAAACTGTTGCTCTGTAGTTGCAATTCAACAACAAATAAGACAGATGTCAACAGAAATAAGACAGATTTCTTTTTCAATAATACTTCCAAAGAAATCGAAAAATACAACTTTACATTTGAAATTTTGGAGATGACAGACCGTATAGGTATTCCTCTACGCCACTGAATATGAAAGCATCACCATTTCATTCTTCACATACGATTTAGCCATTCAATTTCTTTTTTAAAGTGTCTACGTGAACCAAGAGCCGAGGAAAATGCCTCGGACGTATGGTCAGATAGTAACAATTCCACAAAAAATAACAGACTATGCCAAACTATAGAATTTAACGAAAAGCGTTTCCTGTAAAAGTTGTTTCTTTTTCAATAATATTTCCAAAGAAATCGAAATTGATACACTTTACACTTGAAATTTTCAAGTTGATTCCCCGTAGAGGTATTCCCCCTACGCCACTGGATATAGAAGCAACACCATTTGATTCTTCACATACGATTTGGTCATTCAGTTTTTTTTTGTTTTTTTTGGAAGTGTCTACGTGCACTACGAACAGAGGAAAATGCCTGTGCCGGGTGGAATGATAGTACCAATTCAACAACAAATAACAGACGTAGATCCCAAACTGCAGACGAAACGACACGAAAAGTGTTTCCCGTTAAAGTTGTTTCTATTTCAATAATACTTCAAAAGGAAATTGAAATTGATACCAATTTCCATTTAAAATTTTTGAGTTGACCTCCGTGGACAGTGGCGGCGTGAGTCAAACTGGGGCCCAGGGCCAGTGAAGTAGATCGGGACCCCTTTTCGAACAATCGTGATTTATACATTTCTACGTTCGACATTCATTTACATAACCATTCATTCTGTATACTCCTTCCCCTTTCCCGTTAATGTGTTTGTTTAGATTATTTTAATCTGGGATATAGTATTAAACAAATGGGGGTGGCATTCAGAATCCCTGTCTATTTTTCAAATGCTTAGAACCGCCTTCAGGCTGATATCTAAAAATAAAACTGGACAAGGCTATCAATGCATATTTTTTTCTTTTTTATTAATTTTCAAACAAAGGACAAGATAGAAAAAGGATTAGGGATACAAACGTAACAGAAACTACAACCGACGAGAGAAATAGCATAATCTTAAGAACCAACAAAACGCAACAGGGTCATTTCATGTCAAATCACCTAATTTTAAAACATGACCGTGCTTCAATGTCTCAGATTCTCTTCAAAATTTGTTCGTGCATAAATACCAATGAAATTATGCCAAATTAATTTTTTCCGATTTTTTTGAATGAGAAATGGGCCTGGTAGAAATTTTTGAAAAATGTGAATTTTGCTTCAATTTTACTATTTGGCACAAAGCATCTTGGATCTAAATTACCATAACTTCCTTATTTTTGAAGTTATTGGGCTCATCCAGGTGTCAAATAAAAGCTTAATTTCTGCTCTTTCAGCAGATCTTAAGTAACCTTGCAAAAGGCTACATTGTCAAACATTGAATGGGCATACAAACAAATTTTAGGATCTTTTACAAATTGTTCCATTGCTCAAAATTTACAACTATGAAACTTTTGAAACTTTTTTTTGTACATTCACCTTAACACGTAAATGGTATGGTTAAAAAATAAAGACGGTGTTTTTTGAATTTTTGTAATTCTTCAATTTTTTTTAATTGTTATAAAAAATATAATGAACCATTCATAATTGATTTACAAAATGGCAAAGCTTACGAAATAACATGAAAATTAATTCTCTCACAGAAAGAGTTTTAGAGTACAGGTGAAAGACTTTTTGTACATTTATATGGGAAATATAAAACCCCAATGCCACAATGATATGAAGATACAGAGCAAGAAATTACAGATATGAAAAAATATAAGCTATTTATGCATTATGATCTTATGAATCCGTTAAATAATGGATATTCTATACATGAAACATTTTTCAAGAATGAGCCGCTAAAATGAATTATTTTTGAAAATTTATAAGGGAAAATTTATGTTTAATTAAGATAAAAGATTTCTTCTAACTTGTGTGAAGGGAAGGAGCTTAAGATACTAATCGCATTGCCTCTTTGTATAGCTAGGCTAATGCGTTGTACTAAAAATTGTTGGCTTCTGGCGTCGCCTGATTTAGTAATCAAATTGGAACCCAGTTCTTTCAAAAATTTGTGAGCTTCTTTGCTGAAAACCCCCATAGTTTCAGTTGCAAAAGCAACGAAAAGATGCTCTTCTTTCAGTTTAGAATATTTGGAGTGTTTTCTCTTGCAGGCCACTTCAGCTGCACTACCTGCTTCGTTTTGTGTTGATGGCAAATAAGATGGTGCAAAGGTATCCACGCATGTGACATCCCATATCAACCGTTGACCCATTTTCCATGGAGTTAGGGTAATTCCATCTGGCCGCTTTCCATCTTCTCGAAACATTCCTGGTGGTTCCAAAATGCTTGGAAAATCAATGCTCGCCAATGTTCGTTTTATTATGTTGTTCAATTCACCATGGCGTACTAATCTTCCTCCACTTTTAGTACAACTTAGTGCGTGTAACCCTTTCTCATCCATTCTGCTTTGGCATGTACAAGTAAATGTGTGGCAGATATTTACCCCCAGACGCAAAGCTACACATATTTGAAAAACTTTGTTATCTAAAAAGGTTCCAATCGTTTTAGATGGCGTGGCTTGCAACCAAGCACCGGTCTCTTTCTTCTGTAAAGCTTTCATACGCACACTGTCAATTATACTTTCAGGAATTACTTCATTATCTATTACTTCCTGTAATAATATTGCATCCCAACTTTTTTGGAATTCTTTTGTCTCAGGAATTTTACTGTTGTAGATCCCCTTCCAAATTTCCAAAGCCTCATCCATGTGATGTATATCCACGTTGTCAACTGAATTATTTAAAATATTGGAGACAAGTGGACGCACCCCATGGCAAGAGGAAAGGAAGGCTGGTAGGCTCAAGTCCGATGCTTTCCGTATGTTTAGACCTCCCAGGCGGACTGGAAGGCTTGCTTGTGTCCATTGGGTTTCGTTTAGGGAATAGTTGATTATTAGCTGTAATGCCTTTTTCAAATAATTATCTATCTGTAAAACTTTAGATGGTCTTTTCCATGTTGGAACAGTTCTTAAAAAGTACGTTAGCTTTGGAATGCCGAAGCAATTTTTGAGAAGAAAATAAGCTATGTGATTTGGTAATTTTTTTAGTCTCTCAGTTATTACTTTGAAACTATTCATATGTTTCTCGAAATGGAGATCATACCCTTCTTCGTGGAGCGGAGACCCTATTAACGATAATTCATCTGGTTGTACAATACGTATGCCTGGCAACAGCTCTTTAAATTGGGTTTCTACGTCTGTGTCTATTTTACCCGATGTGTAATAGAGTTCACATTTCGATGGATTCACCTCTAGCCCAATTTTCTTAGATTCTGCAATTAAATGCTTCATGTCTTCTATGACTATATTCGGCGATCCTCCTAGGGTTCCATCATCCAGATAGAAGGCGTTCAATTCAGAACAAAGCGCTTGGACTATCGGATGTAATTATTATTTTTGTAATTATTATTTTTTATGTACGGAAATATACAGTTTTAAGTTTTGTTACAAATTGTGTCTTGCTCGTAAGTTACAACTATGAAACTTTTGAAACTTTTTTAATAGAATCATCTTAGCACATACACGATATGGTTAAAAAATAAAGAGGGTGTTTTTGGTATTTTTGTAATTATTATTTTTTTGGCATTTTAAATATATGGAAATATACAGTTTTAAGTTTTGTTAAAATTGTGTCGTTGCTCATAAGTTACAACTATGACACTTTTGAAGCTTCTTTTTATCACATCATTTTATCACATACATGATATGGATAAAAAATAAAAAGTGTGATTTTGGTATTTTTGCAAATATTATTATTATTTGTGTTTTAAATGTACAGAAATTTACAGTTTTGCTATTGTTAACAGATTATGCTTTTCCTCTGAAGTAGTGATGACCAATTCAGGATTTTTTACTTCCCGGATTCCGGAAGTAAAATCAGAAAAATTCCGATTTCTAAAAAATCTGCAATTCGGAAAAATTCCGGAAATTGAAATTTCCGATTCCAAAAAATTTTGTCCATCCCTACTCTGAAGTAACAATTGTCACACTTTAAAATTTTTCAAATAATCATCTTAGTAACTATTAGTAATGCTTATAAATAGAACTGGTGTAATGTGTAGTTTTGGTATTACCATAATGTTATATTTTTGACTTTAACTATGACTTTCAACTTTTTACCTAATTGTACCATCGCTTACAACTATTAAACTTCTGTAATTTTTTATAGGATTAGTTTGCATTTACTAGGTATGATTAAATAACAAAAAGGGATAACTTTTTGTAATAATCTTGCGGTTTTATGAATGGAAAATATAGTCCTAGCAGTGTAAGGGGTTGAGTGATTATTACAAACCCTATCAACAGAAATAAGAAATAATAGACTAACGTGCATAGATGAAAACAATAAACATACATACCAGTAATACTTCTTAAAATTACATAGATTTACATACAAAATGTTGTGTCCTATATTTCACGTCCTATGTTTTTATTTTTTAACCATATCATGTATGTGCTAATATGATTCTATTTAAAAAGTTTCAAAAGTTTCATAGTTGTAACTTACGAGCAAAGACAATTTGTAACAAAATTTAAAACTGTATAGTTCTGTACATAAAAAAATAATAATTACAAAAATACAAAATCACCCTCTTTATTTTTAACGATACCATTTACGTGTTAAGGTGAATGTACAAAAAATGTTTCAAAAGTTTCATAGTTGTAACTTTTGAGCAATGGAACAATTTGTAAAAGATCCTAAACTTTGCTTGTATGACCATTAATGTTTTACAGTGTAGCCTTTTGCACGGTTACTTAAGATCTACTGAAAGAGCAGAAATTAAGCTTTTATTTGACACCTGGAGAGGCCAATAACTTCAAAAATAAAGAAGTTATGGTAATTTAGATCCATGATGCTTTGTGCCAAATAGTAAAATTGAAGCAAAATTCTCATTTTTCAAAAATTTCTACCAGGCCCATTTCTCATTCAAAAAAAATCGGAAAAAATTAATTTGGCATAATTTCATTGGTATTTATGCACGAACAAATTTTGAAGAGAATCTGAGACATTGAAGCACGGTCATGTTTTAAAATTAGGTGATTTGACATGAAATGACCCTGTTACGTTTTGTTGGTTCTTAAGATTATGCTATTTCTCTCGTCGGTTGTAGTTTCTGTTACATTTGTATCCCTAATCCTTATTCTATCCCCGAATCCAAAATTCACATTTTTTAAAAATTTCTCCCAGGCCCATTTCTTATCCAAAAAATCGGGAAAAAATAATTTAGTATAATTTCATTGGTATTCATGTGTGAAAATTTTTTGAAGAGAATCCGAGACATTGAAACACAGTGCTATAGGTGATTTGACATTGAATGACCCAACAATCAATAATCCTACACCTATACTAGCCTAGTATCAACGCGTACTATAATTAGATGTAATAGTGGAAGTAATGCTCCTAACAATACATTTAGAGTCAAATTTACGTACGAAACGTAACAATGAGCTGATATTGGAAAAATTGCAAATAATAATATATCTGATGCGATTTCTAAATATAAACTCTATGTTTTCTAGAATATTTTTGTTCGGTTCTCGCCTTTGATGTTTCTCCTGCGCAATTTCTCATATGGTTGTTTAATCATAGTTTCTCCCTATTTGGATTTACGCTAGATGGGTTTAATTTGATTAGATTTTTCTTCTACAATTAGCCCCATTCACTTTAACATTCGGTTTCTCTCCAGTGATCATACACAATACTTAAATACTGTTTTTTCTTTACCGAACTATCAGTAAGTAATGGATAGAATAGATTTCTCCCGTGCATGTCTTCTTCACTCATCTTTTACTAGGTTTCTCTCCAGTGATAATGTACGGTCTATTTAGTTCCACTGCATTTGCCGAAGTATCAATGAATAGTTAAGCAGTAGAATATTTCTCTCTTGCTTGTCCTTTTTACTATTGTTTCCAGATTTTACACTTGTTTTATGATTATATTATTTTGTATTTAATAGTTCAGTCATGTTTATATTCTGTCACTTATGACTATTTCCATTACAACTTACTAACATACCTAGGGTTAGAATATATTATAACAAAAATTCCTGAATATATTGAATAATTGAGGATATATAATAGATTAAATGTGTGAGCACAGAATTCTTCTACGGGTTATACCATCCTACTTTTCATTACCATCTTATCACCAGCCAATTGATAAATCTTGACGGTTTTTTATTACTCTTTTGGTACTTTTGTATTTTTATTGCCTTAACTTGAAACATGAAACTACTTTCGACAGTACTTCCACTACAATATTAGCCTGTGTTCCACCAACATTCAGAATAATACATTCCTTGCTTTGGTAGTTGCGAAAGACTCAACTATATTATCAAAATCCAAAGTGGATGCTATTTCATTTTTGATAGAAAGAATGCCCAGATTCGTGAATCTTTCTTGACTCATTGTGGAACGGAAGTATGATTCTATCAATTTAATTTTGCTGAAAGACCTTTCACATGATGCGACATATACAGGCAGTGTTATCAAAATCTGAAGAACGGTTGCCAATCTTTAGTAAATTTCAAGCCCGATTGAAGATACATATTTCAGGATGCCTTGTGAGGAAAAGTCAAGTTGTTCTTTAGCTTTCTGGCACCATATTGAACGGATTACATCTTTGCAATCCTGAAATAATTTTAAGCCATCCAGGTCATCCGGGTAGAATAAAGCCCAATCATAGACATGCTTTTAGCCTTTGCTTGCTCTCATCATTTAGCTGTTGCACAAAGTTGGCCATAGAACATAGGCGCAAATCTGTCTTCAACATTGGGGGGGGGGGGACGGGTAAGACCTTTCCCATATATATATATATACATACATACATATATATATATATATATATATATATATATATATAAAAGAGAACGTACAAATCCTTTGTCCGCTCATCACGCTAATACGGCTGAACCAATTTCTTTTATTTTTGGGGGGTTATTAGGATTTGGACCCTAGATGGTTTTTATCATATCACTTTAATTTTCAATTACCAGTGTCTTGAGATAATTGACCATTCAGGTGTCCATTACGTACAAATCCTTTGTTAGTTCATCATAGGTATAAAAATAAACGTATTTATATGCAACCCGCATGACCGTGTCACTCGGCGGGTTAACATACATGACAGGCGTTATAATGGTTTTTATCATATCACTTGAAAGCGAAAAAGTAAAAATTATCTAAGTAACAAAGTTTATTGCGTTCGGGGGTGACCGCAGCGAAGCGGGGCGGGTTAACATAAATGACAGGCGATATAATGTTAACATTTACTGCAATCTTCTATGGTTTTTATCATATCACTTGAAAGCGAAAAAGTAAAAATTATCTAAGTAACAAAGTTTATTGCGTTCCGGGGTGACCGCAGCGAAGCGGGGTGAACGCTGCTAGTATATATATATATATATATATAAGCGATGCTCAAAATATTTATGAAGTTGAAAAACAATGCTGTGGAAGATCATGGTAACAGAATTGTCTTCAGTGGCGTATTTAGGGGCTGTCGGGCTCAAGCTCCCCCCGAAATAAATTTGTTTGTTTTCCGCATTCCACGTACAACAATAATCCTTCTTACCATTTCTAAGAATGTCATTGACTTTCTATTTTCTTATGTTCTTTGTTCAGAAATAATACTGTATTTGTCAAATTTCATTCCATATAAGAACTACGTTCGTTTGTTTTCTTTCGTCCTTTCTACTTTCCTGGTTTTTTTTATGTTACTTTCTTTCGCTTTACCTGTCATACTTTATCGACCGTTGTCAGTTGTGATTCAAGTCGGCCGTCGTCAGTAACACCAAAACTAAGAAGAGTTGATAAGCAAAACTGGTGTTCCACACCATCCAACTTGCGCGGATATCAACATGACGAGACTTTAGTTATAACAAAGGAAAAATTATATCGTTTAGTTTTTAAAATAAGGAAATGTTTGAATTAAAGAAAATCAAAACGGGGGAATAATTAGGCCGGGAAATTAGGTAGGCAAAGAGGATGCTTCCTCTTTCTTGTATGAATAGAATAAAGTGTTAGATTCACTCCTAAATTTCTGTATCATATTATATATTATAGGATTTGTCGGACTGCAATTCTTGCCATTATAACTTCAATTTATGCATAAATTAAAATATATTTTATTCTCAAACTCAGGTGGGTAATTGCCCACTTCCTTCCTTGTATTAGGCATAGCCCTTCGAAACAAAATCCTAAATACGCCATTGGTTGTCATCAACACTGGGAGGTGGGCAGATTTGTGGCTTATTCTAGGGAAGGGGGATGAATCTCATATTATGGTAGATGAATCTGATTTCTTAGATTATGGTAGATAAATTGGATAGTTTCAAATATCTAGGATCAATATTAACAAACGAAAATCATACTCACGTAGAAATTAAATGTTGACTAAAAACAGGGAATTCATGTTATTATTCAGTTCAAAATCTCTTGTCGTCGCGAATTCTGTCGATGAATTTGAAGCTTAAAATATATAAAACGATAATCATGCCTGTTGTTCTGTATGGTTTCGAAACATGGTCGTTTACTCTGAGGGAGGAACATAGACTGAAAGTATTTGAGAACAACCTCCTGACACAAATATTCGGACCCAAGAGGAAAGGGAATGTGGAATAGGGAAACTTCACGACAAGGAACTACATAATTTATACGGATTACCAAACATTGTTAGGGTCATCAAGTCTAGAAGGCTTAGGTGGGCAGGTCATGTAGCTAGGATGGAAGCAAGCAGAAACGTTTCAAAGTCTTGACTGGAAGACCAATCGGAAAATGACCATTAGGAAGACCAATGCGTAAATGGGAGAACAGTATTAAGATGGATCTCGCAGAGATAGGAATACAAAGTAGAAACTGGATCCAGTTGGCTAACGATAAAAGTCAGTGGAGAGATTTTGTGAACGGCATTGAACGTCCGGGTTCCATAGGCCATAGAGTTAGTTAGCTTACGAAGCATGAGTAGATGCCTAGGCTGATGCGCATTTACTGAAAAGATGGGTTCTACAGATAGGGCCTAGGCGAGATAAGATTTCACATCAGGTTACGTCACGCACAGTCGCACGCCTTCATTTTCATTAAAAGTGGAAAAGCCAAGAGAAACCAACTTCATCTCACTTTCCTTTGTGGCAGTCGGACACAAATCATCACACTTATATGCAAAAAGCAGTTTTCAAATCGAATTATTGGAAGAGTCTCCAGTTACAATGTTGGGGGGGACATGTCTGCCCATTTCTCCGGAATTTGTGCCCATACCTACAGCTGAGACAACTTTCCAGCATGAGGAGAAGGCCATATCCTCCTCTGGTATTTATTGCAATTTGTGCCCAAGTAGCGGAAGTGGAATTAATACATATTGATGAGACTACTAAACGCACTACAGCACGAAGTTCAGTTTGAAATACTACAGAATACGATTCTTTTTTAAAAAAATGGAAAAGCCAAGAGAAATCAATTTCATCTTACATTCCTTTGTGGCAGTCGGACACAAATCATCACACTTATCCCAAAAAGCACTTTTCACGTTAGATTATTGGGGGGACAGTCCCCCCATGTCCAAGATTGGGGGGACATGTCCCTCTCGTCCCCCCTGGGATTTGCGCCAGTGCCAAGAACACAGGAATCCAAATCTGTCTTTCAGTTCTGCATCTGAGTAAAATTATCATACATTTGTTGTCTCATCTCATCTAGAATTTCATTAATAGAGCGCTTCACTTCGGAATGTGCAGTCAGGGGTTCATTCTTTGCTTCTCCAGGCATGCATCTCCTTCTTCTAATGTGTACCCACAGTTATGTTCCATACCCTGCAACTTCCTTCAGCTGCGGATAAGATTTTCTTGTCCAGCTCAAGTCTCCAAGTATCAAAGGTGTCAACCACGCTCTGGAACTGAATAAGAGTTTGAGTGAAACTCATATCCTTAGATTGAATGCATTTTTGGATTCGATCAATATATGAGAGACCTGCAGAACAGAAATATAGTAAAGCGATGAAGTTAAATGACTGGATGCTTGCAAGAAGAAGACAAGCACCTCCTCTAATATTAAGCGTTTCAATCGAAGTGTCACGCAGATTTATCAACAGATTAATTACTTCACCCAATTGACTAGAAAGTGCCTTTAAATCTTCTGCTTTTGAACTCCATGTAGTGTCAGTTTCATGTTTCAGACCAACCTTTACATGATTTTACAGCACATTCCATCGGTGAGTAGATCTAGGGCAGAATACCAACAAACGTTCCATTGCTCCAAACAAAGTGACCGCCAGAACGTTAACGCGTGAATGTTAACGCCAGAACGTGTGCGCAGCATGTAAGCCACAAGGTTCAATGAATTATTGTTACTAGGAACGAAAATGGTCAAAGGACTTATATTCCGTATCGAAGTTGGAACTCTTGTTTTCTTATTGAACATTTTGTAAATTTATTTGGCTGAAATGTAAATTCATACGCCAAAAAACAAGAGCAGAAATGGGCAAACCAGCTATGCAAAAGGGCAGTGTGCGAATTAGATAATCTATATTGGGGGGGATAAAATTAGGTGTCCCGACAAAACGTACCAGCGACAAAACGTACCACTTGAATTTTCGCGACAAAACGTACCACTTTTGACGACCTGTCATAAATGACAACCTGTCATGGATTAATTAAAGCATTTCTGATATTTATTCCACGACAAAACGTACCACTTATATAAATTACAACCTGTCTTGGACTAATTAAAACATTTCGGATATTTAATCCGCGACAAAACGTACCACTTCAAGCATTTTTTTTCATCGTGTTCACAGATTATTCTCCAGATCGAACAAACTTCTCTTAAAGGTTGTGTACGTGACAAACGTAACATTAAACACTTTTATCAGCGAGTAAGAGAACACAAGTCTTCCAAAATACATTAGACCAATGTGGGTGCTTACATATCTAACAAAAGAGAACATAATGTTAAGAAACTACTTCCTCATGAATAGGTAAAACAACGGCAGTATAAGGTTGAGAAGAACAGACAGGTAATGTATCGAGTTGTCAAAGTGCAGAAACTCATTGGTAAAATAGGGCTCATTTACGGAGGAAATGTAGCAGCCTATAAACTGAAAGACACAGCTATAGATCATGGAAACTTTTTGGATATTATTCCTTTCTTAAGCAAATTTGATCTTCCGCTTAAAAGTAATTTAGATAAGGTCACCGAGAAGAGTCATATACGAGAAAGTAAGCAAGATAGTGGTCGCATAACTTTTACTAAACACGGTGAATTGTGTTTTGAATGCTATTAACACACTTATCAGAGAAGATATTTCGAAAGAAGTCTCTCAAGCTTCAATATTTTCTGTTCTATTAGACACTACTCAAGATATAGTAGTTTCAGGCCAGTGCTCTGTTGTTTTACGGTATGTTGTTAAAATGGTTGTTAAACAAAGTATTGTTGTCATTGTGAAATGCATATCTACCACAGGCCAGTGTCCTTGCGGTTTACTGCTGGAAATTCTGCAGAAGTTGAATCTTGATATTAAGAAGTGTATTGGAAATTCAACCGATGGCTCAAGTAACATGCAAGGACAATATTCGGATTTTTTCAATTCACCTATGAGCAGTTACACGTGTCATTCAGTTGATTTTGAGTTTAACGGCCCTTTTAGCAGCGAGGCTATATGAGAAGGGACATACTGATTTACGGGAAATCCGAAGCACATGCGCTCCAGCCAGGAATCGAATCCAGGTCTCCCACGACAAAGGCGCATACGCTAACCGCTTAACTACTAAGAAACTCAGTTACACGTGTGGTGTTACGTTCATATACTCAATCATGTCCTATGTGATCTGACAAAAAATTGCATTGATTCTGTGTCATTGTTCTGCTGAATGACTGTGCGATATTTATGCGTGAGTCTTTTCAGTGAATGGACAATTGGAAGATCAAATGTTAACAAAGGCGTCTTACAGTTTTTGCGGAAACAAGATGGTAGAAAACACATTGTTTTTTAAGAAAATGTTTGGTCATTTTTCGAACCCAGAAAGTGCTTTGTATATAGAGTTGACCATAATAATTAAGAAAATTGCTTCTACAGAAAATATCAAACCAAGAGCTAGGTGTAAAACGAAAGGATATATAAAAGATCTTTTCAAGTTCAAAACAACTCTGACAGCACAAATGTTCCTTAAGATATTTCAAGTGACGACTTCTCTGTCAAACTATCTCCAAATAGAGGGTGCTGCTAGTGTAGTCCTATCGGATGGTGCAGACTACTTTGTTCCAAGTGAAAGAGTAGAGAGATGATTTTGAATCCGTTAAGATTGCAGCATTAAGCTTTGCAGAATGGGCCAATAACAAATTTGAAGACTTAGAACGTGATTTCTTTTTTTTTTTCTTTTTTTTTCTATTGACCTGTCGACAATTCACCTTTAGAGATGGACAAAGATCTTCCTGTGAATATGAAGATGAAGTTGCTTCTATCCAATGACCAGGTACTGCATCGACGCATTCAACACAATATTGGACATGGTAGTTTCGAGTATTTCTTCAAGATTCAAGAAGCAATGTACTTTATGGATTATTTGGACTCTCGACACTTCAACCAAGTAACAGAACTTCCAGACGTGCCTTTCGATAAACTTACATATTTTCTGAAAAACTTCAGTAAAGAAGTTTTCAAGAGTACTATAAATGTATTCTCTTGGACTTTTGAAGGACGTCGATATCCTTGAAAGTCAGTCTTGATAACGAGCACAACCGAGAAAAAATGACTGTGCTGATGGTGCAAGTGATTCAGAATTAGGAGAAAATACATTTGTTTACAAGGAAAGCGAATGCAAAACTTTTGCAAAATTGTCCAATGTGCTGCTTTTTAATTTTACAGAATCGTAAATTTTGCAGTAATACTTATCCAGGTTTCCAGCATACAAATTTTTATTGACTTTGCCCGTAACTCAGGTAACATGTGAAAGGAATTTTTCAAATCTGAAATAAACTGAAATACATTAAAAATAGGCTAACGAGTACCATGTCTCAGGAACATTTGAAAACATTTATGTTGATGTCTATTGAAAAAGATTTATTAAAAAATACTTCGAATACAAAAGTGATAGATACAGTAGCATCAAAAACTAGTACACTAAAACATCTGCTAATTTTGTAATATAGTATACGTTCTCCTTGAACTTCATATAATATTTTGAACAATTCAGAATAATATACTGATGAAAGAATATCAGGTTTTAATTGTCAATTGTTAATACTATTGACTTCTGTAGAAAGCAAAATTGTGCAAATTGATTTGTGACATTGAGATGCTGGTGGCCCTTGTGGGAGAAAACGCCCGCGCCCCTCTAATAATACCTATCCGTCCCTGGTCCAAAGCCTGGATAAAGTGTGGTGGAAATCAGCAAATATTCAAATATTGCATATGCAAGATTCTTGCTGGTCTTGGTCTGGCAAGAATCTTGCAGGTATGGCCTTGGTGTTGCGAGAATCTTGCAGGCATGGTCTTAGTCTTAGCCTTAGTCTTAGTCTTGGTCTTGCATCGGTACTTTTCTCACCACCAATCTGTTCAACTTTTAACCTTATTTTGGCCGATATATATATACTTATATACCGTCTAATCAAGTGGTACGTTTTGTCGCCTGTCATTATTTGATGGCTGATTGGAAGACTATTCGCAAGTAGCCCTCCAGTCAAGTGGTACGTTTTGTCGCTTGTCATTATTTAGTGTTTTTAGAAAACCCTTCACAAGTAGCCCTCAGGGTAAGTGGTACGTTTTGTCGGTGGTACGTTTTGTCGCTAGTACGTTTTGTCGCGTATTCTAAAATTAGGCCAACAGGACATAAAGTCTGAAGGTTCAAATTACAAAATGAGCCTCCATATATATATATATATATATATATATATATATATATATATATATATATATATAAATGTGTGTGTATGTGTGTGTGTGTGTGTGTGTGTGTGTGTGTGTGGCTGTGTAACATTTGTAATAAATAAAGAGATTTATTAATTTGATAAATCTACCGACAATAACTGACAATAACTATATATTGTCTGACATATACACATCCCACCAAACCTTTCTGGACGTGTTTAAATGTTGTACTCACTCTTGTCCCCGTAGCTCTTTAAGGTTTATTTAATTAGTAATTCGGCCCGAGCGATAGCTGATCACAAGCATACGTTAATTTTTCCACTCATATTGAAATCTTCCACTTATTATATATTACATACAGGTAGCAAAAATAATAATAATAAAAAAAACAGTATTATGAAAACCACTAAAATTATCAGTTAAACCGGGCATACTTAAAAAAAAAAAAGAAAGAAAAGAAAATCTAGATATTAGCCTATCAAACAAGAAATGGATTGTTGCTGGTCCCGATTTCTGACATCAAGGTCAAATCGAAGGCCAAATATTTAAAATATCTCAATTTAAATGTCGAGCTTGTGCTCCTACTCAAGGCTAAAGCAGCGCTCTTCACGACTTTTTTTTCTTCCAAATATCGATTCCGTGATGGGGCTCACGAAGTCAACACTTACAATTACTTTACTGCTAAGTTGAAGATGAGTTTCACTATGGGCTATGTTATTCAAATAAAGCTTTTCAGACATTATTAGCGTGGACAGCATACTGTACAGCAAAAAGAAAGATGGAAAAATGAAGAGTTAACTTAAAAAAAAAAAAAAAAAAAGCGCTCCAGTTGAAATGTTTATACAGACACGGAGAACCAGTCGTATTAACAAATGCTAAAACAAATCTTCAATTATGCGCTTATTCACCTAAAAATCACCTTCACTAACATATCTGCTCACTAGGAGCGTATCCACAGCGTGTACGTAAACATATACTTACAACAGAATACCTATATCTTAGACTTTGAGTACAGTTTCAAAAGTTCATTTCCGTAAACTGTAAAAGGCAGTGATTACTATGCTAATTATCACAAATTAAATGCAACTTTTGAGTTGCATACACACAAACTACTAGGGAATGAAGACCATGTGCTAATAAAGAGTATACTGGAAAATGAAATATGTTATAACAAAAATTAAAATAAGATGATAATCGATACAAATGTAGAGGATGAATATGACATGTCCGAACTTCGCCAAGTATGGTGGAAGAAGCTATTTGTTTACTTCTTCTTGGCTAACCGCTAAGAACATTTATAAATCCATCTGTGGCTTTGTTATACGCAATTAGTACATTCAAATTCACGAACGATGACGAACTAAAGGGTACAAAGGTACAGTTGCAAGTAACAACCGTAGTCATAATAATATAGTTCAACTAAACAACTTGAAAATAGTGGGTAATTAGATGGTAAGTAGAAATGACCAAAACTGAATAGTTTACATCGATCATTCCGAAGAAATTTGGAGTTATACTGAGCATAGTTTGGCGGGGAAAGCGGGCATCCCCGATGGGGATACTTCACATGGCTTCTTTGGGGGGGAACAAAATGCGATTGAGGGGGAAAATCCCCCTCATCCCCCCGGTAATTCGCACCCTGCAAAAGGGTTTCGGTCGCTGACAATTCGATTTGTCAAGGACAAAAAAAAAAAAAAAAAAAAAAAAAAGACATCGAAAACAAGTGAATCAGCGACTATTAGCCCAGTCAATAAAGGTTTTTGCAAGGAAAAAATTTGGGTAAAGCTGATTTTCTCCCAAGAGATAGACCACTATGAGAGGAACATTTTCCCAAAAGTCCCCGCCCCTCCCCCTGGAGCTTTCCCCCCCACGCCCCCTCAAAGTTGAAAAAATGGGCGTTTTAGAAAAAAGGCCATATCTTCAAAACTAATAGGCATATTGACATGCTCCTTTTTTTCTCGTAATCTGTGCAATGTGCTCTACAATTTCGTATTTCTTAAAGTTTTTCATAAACTTAATGGTTTCTTGGCAATTTTAACCTAAAGAGTAAAAAATGAAAAAAATCGCCCGCGCCATTTTGTTTTTCCTCTTATATTTCCTTAGTGAGTTGTGATATGGAAAAATGTTTCAAATAAATCTTAAAGAGCATAAAATTATCTTTCCAACGGTGTATATATTGTGGGGGTTACTCTTTAAATTAGCCATGTAGCGAGGTAAGTTTGAAGACGAGCGGGCTCAAATTTTCGCCTCAAATATCAGTCACTGTTTCATTTCGAAAGAAAAAAAAATAATAACAAAGCTTTTTTTTTTTTCAAATAATAAACCATTGCATTGTTAGAAAAGCATTTTTGTTTAGTTCTGCCACCACTGTGATGCCAGCCTCCGCCAAATGAACTTTGTGGTGGACAAACACCGTGCTCGTGGGTTTTCTCGGGGTTCTCCCGTTTCCGCCCACTTTCTTCATTCCACCATTTCTCTCATCTTTCATCATCACCGTCTCCTTTAGTCTAACCGCCATAACCGTGGGACGTAAAACTTAAAGATTTCATTTCATTTCATTTCAAACTATAAAAATTTGAAATATTTTGTTTGCTTTTCCTTTCCCTATTTTTTGCCTTGGATCTCCTCAGTCAATTAGCAAATGAAATTATATCTAACATTTTTTATTATGTTTACATCTTAATTTTGAACATGTCCCCTATGCTTACTGCAGTATTTTCAACTTAATCTTCCGTAGCTATACAGTATACTATTTAATTTTCGGATGATGATTCTACAAGTTCTTCCTCGGAATAGAAATGTGAATTTAGGCAAGACAGCCCACTACAGTGCTCACACATTGCAGAGCAATCTATTTTAGTTATTTTACATTTACAGTATTGGCCACATCCTTGCTTACACGAACATGATATTATGTACAGAAGCTCGTCTGGTGCAAATGGCTTGGATGTGGGAATAGGTTTCAATGTGTTTTTGCAGCGTCCGTTTTCTTTAATTAATTCTATCCTCCAACCTCATTCTGTGTCAGGAAGTTTATTTCCTAACGATTTCTGTACTTGCAAGAGCGAATGTTCATTACACGCTTCAGAAGTTGGAGGTAGTTTGGCCAGGTCAAAGTTAGATCTTAATGAACTTTTCTTTGTCAAAGACAAAAATCTGTGGTATCGGGCTTCATTCAAATTTGAGTATTTTCCCAAACCATACAAAGCCAAAACTAATTTTTCACCTGTAGATAATATTTCTCCTTTAGATTTTGAAATATCCAAAAACACTCTGGCCCAGTTTTGAAATTCCGGTGATTTGAGCATATCTATTACTTTTAATTTGCCCATACCATAAAAACACGATGTCGTGTCACATCCTGTAAACGCATGACAATAAAAGTAGTTGCCGGCAGTCTCCAAACTTTTCAATCAATGTTTCAATCCTGAAGTACCGTGTGTTCGGAGTCACGCCACCTTTCTCTTTACAGAAGTAAACAAAAACACTTTCTTTCTCAGGAGACAAAGCAGTAAGTAAGACTACCAGGTCAGTATCAGATCCTACAACAATAACTTATGAAGCAGTTTTCAACTGTTGAATGGCCGTCATTACAATGTCAACATCTGCGTCTTCCTCTGCTGTAATTACAGTCAATCCCCGTTTCACGAGTTCAGACCCCAGAGCCAACGATAATCTCTTCTTATTGTTTCTATTACCTAAGAACTCGTCTTTTCCTGTGGCACAGACCGTGTTTTGACAAAAAAATTATGTCTTGTGAAGATTTTTTCGCCGCTCTCCTGTTTTGTTCTTCATTTTTCGTGGTAGGCTCACTAGGGTAACCATAAAAAACAACGATAGATTTTTGACCATATTTATTAAGAACATGTGTACAATAGTTCTCTAAGACAGCTCCAAAAGTACAATTTTTTGGCCATGGCAGATGGTGAAGAAGAAACCCTCCGTCTACAATATATGTTGCATCCTTTACATCTAGGTCTTCGATGATTCCTTCTTCAAAAACTTTCATCAAGGATGATTTTGTACCTTTTCGAAGAGAAACTTCGTCAAACAGAGCTGGTGGGCGTACTGCCAATTCATATTCGAAATATGTCTTTAATTTGCTGGCGCTATCACAGACACACAATATCCGAGACTTGCACAAGCAGTAAGGCTATACTCGGACAGCTCTTGCGTATGCGTGACCATTCAACATGTAGTTCACAGTCAGTTTACCGTAAACTGTAGCCCATAGGTCTTCCAAACCACTCCCCTCCATTATCTTTCCAATAGCACCCATAAAAGACATTAATAGATGGAATCCTCCTAGCCTCATAATAATTTTTGACACTTCACTGTTGGGATTTGCTGACGCTACAATTTCAGCCGCCTTTAAAAACAATGGTTGATCGAACGTAACAATACAGGCACGGCGTTCCTTCTGACATTGTTCTGCAGCATAACTGAGAGCAGAGAAAATTGTTGATGGATTGCTAGGATCCAGGTTTATAAAGGGAATTCCTAATATACATGTATCCTCACAATCTTCTCTTCTACTCATTACGGAGGTCATGAATCCATTCCACCCAGGCTGCATATCTGCGCCTGCAATCCACAAAACATTCATTGGAAATATGGGGTGTACCGTTCCTGCAATATAGCATAAAGTATTTCACAGAGACACTGAACACAACAACCTAGCTCACCAGTTGTTATGACTCAACTGACTCGTTTGTTCTTCACGAAGTCTGATAAAGATTGAGTGGAAGGGGGTAGTGTTGCCAACAACGTGAACAATAATGTCGCTACACATACCGCCTACATAGTCTAAACATACTGCAAAAGTCAATAGAAACATTAATTTTAATAAAGTAATGCTCATTTATAAATATACCACATTGACTTGATCCCTAGTCTTCCGTTGCAAGCGCTGCTATCGGCTGAAGGAATTCCACTCGCGTTCTCTCGCTTAGCAACAGCTGAACCCTTATTGGCTCAACGCGTGGGTATGTGAAGGTGTGAGCTTTAGTTCGCATTTTTGCCACGGCTCAAGACATTTTGGCAGCACAATAGTAATTTAACCACATTAAAACTACATTTTTTTTATATTTTCTTATTAATACCAAAATCATATGACACAACTACAAAACTTCTTTTGATGGATGACGCTCATTTTTAACTTTAGAATGGGAAGGGGGTAAGGCGGGAGATCCAGAGGAGAGAAGGGATATCACGAAAATGCTATTCTAACAATGCAATGGTTTATTATTTAAAAAAAAAAAGCTTTGTTATTATTTTTTTTCTTTCGAAATGAAACATAGTGACTGATATTTGAGGGGAACATTTGAGACCGCTCGTCTTCAAACTTACCTCGCTACATGGCTAATTTTAAGAGTAACCCCCACAATATATACACCGTTGGAAAGATAATTTTATGCTCTTTAAGATTTAGTTGAAACATTTTTCCATATCACAACTCACTAAGGAAATATAAGAGGAAAAACAAAATGGCGCGGGCGATTTTTTTCATTTTTTACTCTTTAGGTTAAAATTGCCAAGAAACCATTAAGTTTATGAAAAACTTTAAGGAATACGAAATTGTAGAGCACATTGCACAGATTACGAGAAAAAAAGGAGCATGTCAATATGCCTATTAGTTTTGAAGATATGGCCATTTTTCTAAAACGCCCATTTTTTAACTTTGAGGGGGCGTGGGGGGGAAAGCTCCAGGGGGGGGCGGGGACTTTTGGGAAAATGTTCCTCTCATAGTGGTCTATTACTTAGGAGAAAATCAGCTTTACCCAAATTTTTTCCGAACTTTGATGTTTTTTGACCTTCATTGACTGGGCTATATAGCGTCTGCACTAAAGAGCTTTAAGTTAGGAACATAATGCTAATACCCTAATAAAGCATTATGTACGTTGATCCCTTCTTTCTATCCTTATCTTGAACTGATATATGAATAAATAAATAAATAAATAAATAGTGATATCTTAGGAAGCAGACTAGGAGACCGGGCCCCATTACTTTCATCATAAGACCTTACAATGTAAACAACACACTATACTTTGACTTTCTTTTATTATATTTTAATCTACACTCAGCTTTTTCCTTTAAATTTCTCTGAGGTTATTGAACAAAGTGAAACTTTCATTTTATTCATATTTTAATTCACATACATTTTTTTTCTATAAATTTCTTTTGAGCCCCAAGAGAGTAAAACTTTTATTTTATTTATTTTTCACCTACATTCAAATTTTCTTTAATTTTATTAAGGGCCCCAAGAAAGTGAAACGTTTGTTTTATTTTTCTACCTGCATTCAGCCTTTACCTTTAAAATTCTTTGAGGGCCCCCAAGAGTAGGAAACCTTTACTTTATTTTTCATCTATATTCAGAGCTTTTTCCTTTAAATTTCTTTGGGAGTCTCCAGGATAATGAAACTTTTATTTTATTTATTTTTAATCTACATTGTTTTTCTTTAAATTTCTTTCGGGTCCCCATGAGAGTGAGGCCCGAAGCTTTTAGCTTATACGGAAATCCAGCATTGATTAGCTTTAATAGAGATATATTTGTGTTGTTACATGCATTATATGGTGTAATATTGATTGACAGTTAATTGCGTTTACATTTAGGGAAGATATGGATTATAAACCTTGACGGCCCTTCTACGGCTCATGCTAAAAATGTTCCTTAGTAATTATTTTTTTACCTACCGTCGGGGGCCCCCACCATGTGGAGCCCGGGGCGGGGGCACCGCTCGCCCCACCCTTACACCGCTACTGCCCGTGGATGTATCCCCGCTACGTCACTTAATATAGAAGCATCACCATTTGATTCTTCAAATGCGATTTGGTCATTCGTTTTTTTTTTGTTTGTTTGTTTGTTTGTTTGTTTGTTTGAAGTGTCTGCGTGCACTACGAACAGGGAAAAATGCCTGAGATGGGTGGTCTAATAGTAGGAATTCAACAACAAATAACATAAGTGGATCCCAAACCGTAGAATATGAGGAAAAGTGTATCCCGTAAAAGTTGTTTCTTTATCAGTAATACTTCCAAAGAAGTCGAAATTGATGCCAGTTTCCATTTAAAATTTTGGAGTTGACCCCATTGATGCATTCCCGCTACGCCACTGGGTATGGAAGTATCACCATTTTATTCCTCACATACGATTTAGTCATTTATTTTTTGCTTGAAGTATCTACGTGCACTACGAACAAAGAAAAATGCTTGTACCGGGTGGTCTGATAGTAGCAATTCAATAAATAACAGACGTAGGTCCCAAACAGTAAAATTTAACGAAAAGTGTTTCGCTTAAAAGTTATTTCTTTTTCAATATTACTGCTAAAGAAATCAAAATTGATACGTTTCCATTAAAAATTTTGGAGTTGACCCCTGTGGAGGTACTCCCGCTACGCCACTGGCTATGGACGTATCATAACTTGATTCTTCATGTACCATTTGGTCATCCTTTTTTATTTTTTATTTATTTATTTATTTTATTTATTTATTTATTTATTTATTTATTTTTTTTTTGTTTCCAGTGTCTACGTGCATTACGAGTTGAGAAAAATGCCTAAGACTGGTGGTCTGATATATATATCCCTCTCCTCCTTCCCTACATTGCACCGTCAAACAAAATTGATGAAAGTCATCCCAGGTCCGAAATTCATCCATGTTGAAAATTTGAATGAGATCTTTTCGGTACTTCCAAAGTTATGAAGTTGTACTACCATATATTTACCCGCTTCGCTGGGTGAAATGAACATTTAAATATGCTGTTTTCGTTCTTAATGACATCGATTTAAACGGCATCATTGATCATCTCGGTGACCCCGAAAGACATGAATTCGACACTAATATTAACCATTTTCGATCATTTCATTATCTCCCCCTCTCCCAAGTTACGGGGCAGAATTTGGTTTTAAACGGGATCGGAAGTGTCACTCTTCATCTCAGCGAACCTAAAAACTACGGATCAGACACTAATATCGGAAAATTTTGACCATTTTTATATATATCTTCTCCTCCTCCTCCTCCATGTTGCACGGTACGGCATCGGATGTGTCACCGGTCATCTCAGCGACTCCGGAAATTATGGTTTCTACACTAATATTGGTTACTTTTTTTATCCGTTTGATGTTTTATCCTCTCTCCCAAGATACGGGGCTTAATTTGGATTCAAACAGCATCAGAAGTGTCACTGTTGATCTCGGCGATCCCAAAACTATAGATTCAACACTAATATCGGTCAGGGTTCGATTCCCGGCGGGAGCTCATGTGGTTCGGATTCCACGTTAATCAGTAGGTCCACGTCTCATATAACCTCGCTGCTGAACGGGACGTTGAACTCAAAATCAACTCAACTCAACTAATATCGGTCATTTTCGACCATTATACCCCTTCCCCCATGTTGCGGCCCATTTCATCGGATATGTTACCGTTCATCTCAGCGACTCCAAAAAATGTGGATTCGGCTATATTATCGGTCATTTTCGATCATTTTTAAACCTCTTCCTCCCCTCCCCCAAGTTGAAGGTTTGAATTTGAATTTAAACGGGATCGAAAGTATCACTGTTCATATAAGCGACCCAGAAAACTATAAATTCGACACTGGTAGTGGCCATTTTCGATCATTTTTATATATCTCTTTCTCCCACTCCTTCAACTGGTGGGGCTGATTTTGGACTTAAACCGGATCGAAAATGTCACTGTTCATCTGAATGATGCCGAAAACTATGGATTAGACACTAATATTGGTCATTTTCGATCATTATTATATATAGCTCCATCTCCCCCTCAACTGTGCTGCGGCACACGGCATCAGAATTGTTACTCTTAATCTAAGATAATCCTGAAACTATGGATTCGACACTAATATTAGTCATTTCCGATCACTTTTTAATGTTTATTCCCCTCCCTCTTTGTACCCTTCCCCTCCCCAATTATCAGGGCTGAACTTGGATTGAAACAGCATCAGAAGTGTCACTGTTCTTCTCATCGACCCCAAAAACTATGGATTCAACATTAATATCGGTAATTTTTGATCATTTTAAAATTTCAATCCCCTCCCCCTCCCCTACGTTAAATCGTCAAAGTGCGTAACCTAAAGTAATTCCTGCCCCAAAACTCATGTATGTTGAAAATTTGATTGAGATCGGTCGGGTGGTTCAAGAGTGATGAAGTCACAAAGGTAGTCATTTTTATTTTTATTTCGTTACATATACCTCCCCCTCCCCTATGCTGGCTCGTCGAAGTGAAACAATACATAACACCTAACGCCCGGCCCTCATATGTGTTGAAAATTTGATCGAGATTGGTTGGGTGGTTCAAAAGTTATTAGGTTTTATTGGTTTTTATTCATGTGTCCCCCTTCCCTCCCCCTCTCCTAGGAAATTACATAAATGTTTCCAGATTCGAACCTCATGTAGCTCGAAAATTTGATTGAGATCGGTCGGGTAGTTCAAGAGTTACAAAAATACACTTTCAGTCTTATATAAATTGATTTTTATATATCTCCCCCTCCTTTTCCTCCCCTACGTTGCTTCGTCAAATTTAAATCATAGAAACGATCTCAGGCCTGAACCTCATCTATGTTGGAAATTTAGTGACCGCAAGATCCATTTCACAATGGAAACAGAAACAGAAGGAAGACTCCCGTTCCTGGACGTACTCGTATACAAGAAACCAGATGGAAGTCTGGGCCATTCAATCTACAGGAATCCCACGCACACTGATCTCTACCTCGATGCGACCAGTTTTCATCATTATGCACAGAAGATGGGGGTGTTAAATACTCTAATACACAGAGCATACCAAATAGCAGATCCAAATAATATAAGCACAGAACTGTCTCACCTGGAAACGGTATTCAAATTCAACGGATATTCGTCGAAACAAATCAAGACAGCCATGAGAAAATACAGTAGCAGAAATTGCACCACAAAAGAGGACAACACGGCAGACAAGGAAAATATTGCAGTTATTCCATATATGAGAAAAACCTCCAACCAACTAGCAAGACTATTGAAGAAATTTAACATCAAGACTGTTCACTGCCCTCCACCGAAGATCAGGAGTTTACTACCAACTGCAAAAGACTCATTGGGATTAAAGACACCGGGCATCTATAGGATCACCTGTGAATGTAACGCCGCTTACATAGGTGAAACGGGTAGGAACATTGAAGACAGAATGAAAGAACACCAGCGACACACCAGACTTAAACAACCTGAAAAATCTGCAATAGCCGAACACTGCATACAATACACTCATACGGCCATGTGGGGCCAAATTGAAGTACTAAAGAAAAGCAAACAGTTCTGGGACAGGAAAATACATGAATCTCTCTTCAATACAAAATTTTATTATTAATACAAAGAACACAATTTAGATATTTATAAGATAATTTTTAATGACTTTGCCCCCCCTAACATATTCCCGGCCCCCTAAACCTTTGTAGCTGGTTTCGGGTCTAATAGTATAGTGATAGGCTAGTAGCAGTAGTAGTAGTATAGTAAGGCAGTAGTGGTAGTAGTTGAGTAGTAGTAGTAATAATAATATGTTAGTAGTAGTAGTAGAAGAGTAACAGTAGTTCGGGTTAGGTTACGGTAGGTTCAGGCAGCAAAATAGTCATATGTCAAGTCCCTTGTGCATTAGTTTGCAGCCCTGCAATAATGCCCCTTATGGAGAGTTTCATAGAAATGAAAGCAACATCTTATTGCTTGTTCATAGATGACTTACATGTTCTGCGCCTTAATTCCTTAAACATTTGTCTTTTGTTCTTAATTAACACCTTTTACCTGTAAATTGTAATTTAAAAAATGTCCACACATTCTTAATCCCGTTTCTGCCACTCCAAAGCATTTACTAAATCTACAAGAGTTCATTTGGTGCTAAAAGAAATTGATATATCATGAATGTCAGTACACTTACAAAATAGAATATAACTGAGGAAACCTGAAATTTCACTCTTGATACATGTATTAGTGTGCAGCACGAAATGAGATTTTAAAAAAAATCCCGGCGTTCTTCCCGCCTTTGATAGGACAAGCTGCAATTACTTACGCATTATTCAGTGCATTGTTTGTGTATAATCTTGTTCGTTCGTTGAATGTAAAACGCAACTCACCCAACGGCTGTAACAATATAATGACTTTTTTATTGTCCGCCAGTACACGAACAAATTCCGAGTATGTCTTAAATTATAATCCACCTTGGCATATTATCTCAGCCGTAATGCTGTCAACAGAGCTGCCTTGCTTATGGATACACTGCGCATGAAGTGCTCCAGGTTAGTGACGTCATGTGCTGTTGCCCTGGTTAAGTCAACATAAGAACTCCCCACAGGTGAACTGGTTACTGCTGACGGAAGAGGGAGGTCCACATGATACATTGAAGACAAAAAACGATCGGCAACCGCAACACGTGTTGTACAGTGGAGGGCCAAACTTACGTGTCCTGTATGAAGTGTTTTTAGATTTTTTGTCTATCCCTATATATATAATATTATTGTATTACCTTATCTGTGCTAATTTATATTACCAGTTTAAGTGTTTTTCTTATTATTTCTGATTCACTATAAATTCGAAACAGTTGTAACAAGTTTTAAAAGATTTTGATCTTAAAATCAAAACCGACGACAATGATGCCTCATCCAGCACATTTTAAAGACCACATTTTCCTTAACATAAAATCAAATCGTTCTCTCTCTCTCTCTCTCTTTTTTTTTTTTTTTTTTTTTTTTTTGTGTGTGTGTGATTAGAATGGTCTACAATATTAATGCACTAACACTTACTGTAGCTCTCTATAGTTAGGGAGATAATTACGTTTAAACTTGAAAACAATGTTGAAAAATGAATTAATAAATTTTGCTGTTTATGTAGAAATATTTCAAAGCCAACGTTCGATTTAAATGTTGTAATTTATTCCACAACATTTCTAAACCACTTCCTTGATTTTGTCATAGAAATGAACTTTCTGGCTTCATTATGTGAAAAGTTATATACAATTAAAATTTCACTATGAATTTTGACGGCATCATGTTGATGGCGTCATAGCTCAGACACCCGAGCAGGGATTCTTGGGAATTTTTGTGAGAAGTATTACCTGACCAGCGAACGAGTGCGGCCGGCCGGTTTTGGAACTAAAATACGAACAACAATGTTTCTAACTGGATTACTTGTAAATAATCTATCTCAGTTATTTTTGTCATGTTCGTAATAAACCACTTCATGCATATGTTCAAGTTAAGACAAACACAGTTTCAAAATTTATGGAATTTATTTCCAGGACATTTTAAGGGACTGCAAAAAAAAAGTACATACACCCTCCATATTAATTTGGCAATAACTTGCGAATAAACTAACATCAGTGTTGTACAAAGAAACACTAAGAACTTCGTAGCATTCAAGTATAGAAATTCCTACTTCTTCTATTAACAAAACCTTGAAGTTCATCAAAGTTAAACTTTGACAACTGCGCTTTCATTGTTTAAACCAAGTTCTATTGTTTAGTTTTGAGATAAGACGTCTTCGAAATTGCGACCAATTTGGACCATGTGATCTCCAATCGATTGACAGTGTCTTGAGTACCAAAATTCTTTTGCATTGAGATCATTTTCGGATGTGCTGCACAAGTCCGGTCAGAGAGAAACTGATAATCTTTCACCGCCACACTCCTAACAGCCTCCGAAGGAGACTTAGATCCGCCCCTGATTGAGATGGTAGATAAAGATACAGTAACTTTCTGTGGTATCTGTCTTTATTTAGCATGGTTTGGTAATTTTAAAAATCCAGGATTTCTGCAATATTTTTAAAACTTTATTTAAAAGAAATATACCCAATGTTATATTGGGGGCGGTAGGGGAGTGATTAATTTAAAGTGGGGTGCCTGGTAATTGAAGGTTTCTTATAACTCCAGTGAAATTTTTTTAAAAAATGAATTACATATTAAAAAAGAAATACAAAATACATTTTCAGGCTAACTCTTACAGGCATTATGGGAGGCTACGGTGGCTCAGTGGTAGAGCGTTCACCTCTGGTGCATGGGGTCCCGGGTTCAAACCCTGCTCCCGCCAAGTGAACTTTGTGATGGACAAACACCGTCCGATAAACACCGTCAATCGATAAACATACATTTAAAACAAACACAAGCATCGCGAGCCTTAACTTGATTTAAACTTATAGTTACAATGTACTGTGCAAGTCTCTAAGCTATCTACCCTTAATTAATCTTTTAGTCATTGGTATCTCATTCCTGCATTTTACAGGTTGCTCCTGTTTTATAATGAAATCGAATAAAACGTAATCAATTTTTATACAATCTGCTTAATACACGGTAGAAACTCACTTGCGTGCTATGTGGTTCTGAAATTGTTAATTTCTATGCATGTCATTATCCCAATGCATCTGCATCACTGCAGGAATAACTGTTCCTGCATTCAATAACAACTATATAATTTATGGTGTTCTTTATTAAGCGAAACAGATTAGGCTACTTAAAACCCCGATGGCAGAACTTTGTTTTTCTGCGATGAGCTTTTGTGAGTCAAAAATTTTCTGCGGGAATTCCAAAATAAAAAAAATCAAAATGATATTATCATGTTTTTATTGCAGCGTTACATGAAGCATGGTAAGCAGTTTTCAGCGGTATCCCTAGTTCGAGTTACAACCTGTAAAGTCATATTTTTTGAAAGTTTTGCTAAAGGAAGCAGATTTAAAATATATACTGTATATCCTGATGGGGATCCACTTAGGATAATGTACATAAGCTGGTCTGTTGTTCCAGTATCATTACTTAAGTCCATTCTTTTTTGCTGGCCTTTTCTCCATCACATTAGTAACCACTGAACCCGAACTTTCACATATGGCTTCAGACAATGGTATACTCAAACAAAACATCATTAGCTTTACTGCAACATTTGTCTCGGAAATCTGTTACTGCAACGTTAAAGAGAGTCTTCAATTATGCTTTACGCGACGTAAAAAAACAGTTCAAACTATATTCATGCGAGTCGTCCGTGCATTTAAGACATCTACACATAGCACGCATGTTTTTATACTTTTCGGTTGGCTACTTTTTTTTTTCTCTCTCTCTCTCTCTCTCTGGCAATTTTTCTGCACAGGCGCGGCAAATTTTCTGCGATCACATCGCAGATCGCGGCATGTTCTGCTATGAGGCTTATAACATGTAAACTGCAACTTTTAGAAATCACTGGATACACTGCAGAGTGATGCTCTCCGTTTCCCTGTCCTACCGCGCTTACCTAGAAACGGATGTAAACAAAACACTAGCGCCCTCCGCGAAAAACTATACTAATATCCTGGTCAGGTAATGCAACATAAGTAGCACTACATATTTCACTTTGTTTTGTTATGTCAAATGTCTGGATTGATGTTTTCATTTCGCTTTCAGTTTAGCGTTCCTTTCAGCAGTGAGGCTATATGAGACATGGACCTACTGCTTAACGTGGAATCTCAATCACATGAGCCCCACCGGGAATCGAACAGGATTGATATTTAATTTGACTGGACTAAAAGAAAAATATCATTTTTGTTCTACAATCCTCGTGTATATTGTCCAAATGTTATCACAATAACTTAAGCTAAACTACTACTTTTTGCATAACACTGCAAAAAATGTAACCATTATTAAAATATTTGGATGTAATAAGAGAGATCTCCAAACAGAAAACTAGTTATATATTTACAAGTGCTTTATATAATAAGATTTTTTTTACATTAATATAAAAAACAAGGTATAGCAGATTAAAATATAGTAAAAAGAATGCACATTATGCAAAAAATACAATCGACAACCAAAGTTTATATATTACTGGTTGTCACTTAAAAAAATACCTAAGTATTTAAAATGAATTAGTAAATTTTCATTTACATTATCATGTTAAGTATAAGAAACCAATGCAAATTTAAAAAATAGTAATATCAAATAAGACAGTGAATAGGAACATAGCGAAATATCATATCTTATTTTTTCTTTGAACCCTGAGACGAAGTGTGAAAATCTCCTCGGATGATCACTCATATGCTTTCATTACATTATATTTAAAATGATTATTATTTAGATCGATTTCAACTATACTCGAAGTAACTCGAACGCAGTGGAGAATAAATTATCATCAATACAATTTTTATTCTTTTTTTCTTCTGAAAACTGAACTATTCTATATTAATTACAATGTTAAAACCACTGGTTGTCCAAAATAAGAGAGATTTTACAAATAGTATAGTTCACTTAAATTAATTTCCACTGAATTCTACAGAACTGGTATATAAAATTATTAGTTAAAACCTTTTTTCCACACAGTATCCTTTAGATACGGCAAAGCTGGACTAGACAGCATATCTTCCACTATGTCCTTAAAACCCAACTCACTCGCAAGTCTATATTTAACATCCACTAGCGACAAAGAAGATACCAAAACTTTCATTTGTGCAACATTTTCCGGAGATACCTTTGCTTCATGCTGGAACCTGCCAGCAAAAGAAATAATGTGATTAAATAACAAACCTCTCAATACAAAACTAGAAAGTAAATAAATGTAGAGTATATATGAATTTAAGAATGTTTTTCTCATACCTTAAAATGGATATTTAAGGGATGACTCCGACAGCGAAACAAATACTAACATGATAATTTGTAATTTAAAGACAACATCTGGTCAATAATCACACAAATATATTTTATTAACCAAATGTATTCTCATCAAAAGATAGTCTTATTCCTAGAACTACATATCAATATTAATGGAATTAGTTTCAACACGTGGAATACAGTCGGTGAACCGAATTGAGAAGCTCCCAGCGTGTAAAGCTATGGAACACAGCTTCTGTTGCGTGCTACTTACCCACCAAATTTCGTTTAGATCCGGCCAGTAGTTACCGAGAAACAAAGTACCATACACAAGTGGGACCGAGCTAAGCTGAGCTTGCTCCTGCTTGAGCTCGGAAATCAAATATAGCGACTTTTATTCCTTAGACAATGGGCTACTAGCTCACGAAATCTGGCCTAGATCCGATCAGTAGTTACCGAGAAATCAAGTACCACATACAAGCGAAGCCAAGCCGAGCTTGGCCCTGACAGAGCTCGGCTACAAACACAGAAATCTTTATTCCTTAAACAATAGGCTACTTGCCCATGAAAGTTCATTCAGATCCGGCCAGCGAGAAACAAAGTACCACACACAAGTGGGGCCGAGCTAAGCTGAGCTTGCTCCTGCTTGAGCTCGGAAATCAAATATAGCGACTTTTATTCCTTAGACAATGGGCTACTTGCTCACGAAATCTGGCCTAGATCCGATCAGTAGTTACTGAGAAATTAAGTACCACATACAAGCGAAGCCAAGCCGAGCTTGGCCCTGACAGAGCTCGGCTACAAACACAGAAATCTTTATTCCTTAAACAATAGGCTACTTGCCCATGAAAGTTCATTCAGATCCGGCAAGTAGTTACCGAGAAATAAAGTATCACATACAAGGTGAGACAAGCCTGTCTTCGGAAGAGCTCGGCCACCAAATACACAGTACAGCGATCTTTATTCCTTAGACGATAGGCTACTTGCTCAACAAATTTGGTATATATTCGGCCAGTAGTTACCGAGAAATAAAAGACTCCCGTCACCCACACCCACACACACACACACACACAGTTGGAGTGGAACTACCTAGATATAAGCTAGTGTATGCTTATGCCGGGAGCTAATAATTGAAAAAGCTTTATTAAAAGTAATTTGAATCAGAGCTTCAAACTAAAGAAAGCACCTGAATCACGAAAGGTAAGTATCTGTAAACTGTGTCATCCACATTTCTCAGAAAATAACACAAAATTGATTACAATATATGCTACTTGAAGAGCAATCTTATCAATAAAAAAATTTCGTGGTCTTGTGTGTTGCGTAGTTAAGTTAAACAAACATGTTAAGGTTATTCAGAACGTCCAAACAGTTTGTGTCTAAAACGATAGATGGCGCCACCGTCACCAATGTTAACATATACAACTAATAAAATTAAAACAATCAAATATAAAATAAACAGTTCAAAAATTAAGCAAAAACGGATATAATCTGGTTAATGGACGTTACAAAATCTAGGGAATGGTACGTGTCGATTTCAGATATTGTTATTAGTTTCATTGTTAGAGGCCACCATTGTTAAGTAAACAATCAACTTTATCTGCCGTACTTTCTACCAGAAACTGACCAAACTTTGCACACCCATTTAAGATTGAAATATCTAGGGAATGGTACGTGTGGATTCCACATATTGTTGTTAGTTTCATTGTTAGAGGCCACCATTGTTAAATAAACAATCAACTTTATCTGCCACACTTTCTACCACCAACTGACCAAACTTGGCATACCCATCGGATTACAACTGAGATATCTACTGAATGGTACCAGTCGATTTCACATATTGTTGTTAGTTTCATTGTTCGAGGCCGCCATTGTTAAATAAACAATCGTTGGATTTCTCCATTGTTAGATAAACAATCAACTTTATCTGCCATACTTTCTATCACAAACTAACCAAGCTTGGCACACTCATTTGCGATTGAGATATCTATGGAATGGTGCGTGTTGATTTCACTTATTGTTGTTACTTTCATTGTTAGAGGCCACCATTGTTAAATGAACAATCAACTTTATCTGCCATACTTTCTACCACAAACTGGCCAAACTTGGCACACCCATTTAAGATTGAAATATCTAGGCAATGGTACGTGTGGATTCCAGATATTGTTGTTAGTTTCATTGTTGAAGACCACCATTGTTAAATACACAATCGTTGGATTTCTCCATTATTAAATATACAGTCAACTTTATCTGTCATATTTTCTGCCACAAACTAACCAAACTTGGCACACTCATTTACGATTGAGATATCTAGGAAATAGTACGTGTTGATTCCACATATTGTTGTTAGTTTCATTGTTGAAGGCCACCATCGTTAAACAAAGAATCAACTTTATCTGCCGTACTTTCTACCAGAAAGTGAAGACACTTTGCACACCCATTTAAGATTGAGATATCTAGGGAATGGTACGTGTGGATTCCACATAGTGTTGTTAGTTTCATTGTTGAAGGCCACCATTGTTAAATATACAATCAACTTTATCTGCCACACTTTCTACCACCAACTGACCAAACTTGGCATACCCATCGGATTACAACTGAGATATCTACTGAATGGTACCTGCCGATTTCACATATTGTTGTTAGTTTCATTGTTCGAGGCCGCCATAGTTAAATAAACAATCGTTGGATTTCTCCATTGTTAGATAAACAATCAACTTTATCTGCCATACTTTCTATCACAAACTAACCAAGCTTGGCACACTCATTTACGATTGAGATATCAATGGAATGGTACGTGTCGATTTCATCTATTGTTGTTACTTTCATTGTTAGAGGCCGCCATTGTTAAATGAACAATCAACTTTATCTGCCATACTTCCTACCAGAAACTGGCCAAACCTTGCACACACATTTAAGATTAAAATATCTAGGGAAAGATATGTGTCGTTTTCTCATATTGTTGTTAGTTTCATTGTTGAAGATCACCATTGTTAAATAAACATTCGTTGGATTTCTCTATTGTCAAATAAACGATTAACTTTATCTGTCATAATTTCTACCACAAACTAAGCAAACTTTTCACACTTATGAACGATTGAGATATCTATGGAATGGTATGTGTCGATTTCACATATTGTTGTTCTTTCATTGTTAAAGGCCACCATTGTTGAACAACCTTTGGATTTCTAAATTGTTACATAAACAATCAACTTTATCTTACACTCTTTCTACCAAAAACTAATCAAATTTGGCGCACTCATTTACCATTGAGATATCTATGAAACGGTACGTGTCGATTTCACTTATTTTTGTTAGTTTCATTGTTAGAGGCCACCATTGTTAAATAAAAAATCAACTTTATGTGCCACACTTTTTAACAGAAACTGACCAAACTTTGCACACCCATTTAAGATTGAAATATCTAGGGAATGGTATGTGTCGATTTCACATATTGTTGTTAGTTTCATTGTTGAAGGCCATCATTGTTAAAGAAACAATCAAGTTTTTTGCCACACTTTCTACAACAACCTAAACAATATTTGCAGACTCATTTAAGATTAAGATATCTATGGAACGATATGGGTCGATTTCACATATTACTGATAGTTTCATTGTTAGAGGCCACCATTGTTAAATAAACAATCAACTTTAACGGCCATACCTTCTACCACAAACTGACCAAACTTTGCACACCCATTTAAAGTTGAAATATCTAGGGAATGGTACGTGTGGATTCCACATAGTGTTGTTAGTTTCATTGTTGAAGGCCACCATTGTTAAATATACAATCAACTTTATCTGCCACACTTTCTACCACCAACTGACCAAACTTGGCATACCCATCGGATTACAACTGAGATATCTAGGGAGTAGTACCTGCCGATTTCACAAATTGTTGTTAGTTTCATTGTTATAGGCTACCATTGTTAAATAAACAATCAACTTTGTCATACGTTCTACCAGAAACTGACGAAATTTTGCACACAAATTTAAGTTTTAAATATCTAGGGAATGCTACGTGTCGATTTCATGTATTGTTGTTAGTTTCGTTGCTGAAGACCACCATTGTTAAATACACAATCGATGGATTTCTAAATTGTTAAATAAACAAACAACTTTAAATGCCATACTTTCTACCACAAACTAACCAAACTTGGCACACTCATTTGCGATTAAGATGTCTATGGAATGGTACGTGTCGATTTCACATATTGTTGTTAGTTTTCTTGTTAAAGGAAACCATTATTAAATAAACAATCATCTTTATCAGCCAAACTTTTTAGCAGAAACTGGCCAAACTTTGCATACCCATTTAAGATTGAAATATCTATGGAATGGTATGTGTGGTTTTCACATATTGTTTTTGTTTCATTGTTGAAGATCACCATTGTTAAATAAACAATTATTGGATTTCTTCTTTGTTAAATAAACAATCAACTTTATCATACATACTTTCTACCACAAACTAACCAAATTTTGCACACCCATTTAAGATTGAAATATCTAGGAAATAGTACGTGTTGATTCCACATATTGTTGTTAGTTTCATTGTTGAAGGCCACCATCGTTAAACAAAGAATCAACTTTGCTATATTTTGTACCAGAAACTGACCAAACTTGGCACACCCATCGGATTACCACTGAGTTAATCTATGAAATGGTACTTGTCGATTTCAGTTGTTGTTGTTAGTTTCATTGTTAGAGGCCACCATTGTTAAATAAAGAATCAACTTTATCTGTCATACTTTCTACCAGAAACTAACGAAACTTTGCTTACCTATTTACGATTGAAATGTCTATGGAATGGTACATGCCGATTATCAAGGGCTAACAAGCCCTAGCGAAATTGTGTGTAATACGTCATTATGCTTGGGATCAAACGATAATTATTCGTGATCAAACGAGTTGGCCAAATTCCGATTGAATTTGTTTTCATGGTGGCTGTGGTGGAGGGGCTAACAGGTCATCGGTAAATGTTATTGTTCGGAAAATGGAATAGTGAAAAAAATAAACATATTTCATTCAGAACTTTGTTGTGCCTGCTTTGTAACCAGTGTGAATTAGTTGTGTGCCGCCAGATTTCTTTTCATTTTTTTTTTTTTTTTTTTTTTGTCTCAGGTGGAGCGGGATGGCCCCCTACAGCGTTCCTAGAATTACACTCTAAAAGCCCACAGTGTTCCTAGAGCTGCACTCTAAAATCCCCTCCCATATAACTGACCTTTGTTTCACAGCAGACACCTCACATTTGAACTCTGTTGAGATTCTGTGTAAGTTTGTCGGTTGTACGCACAAATTGAGAGTATAAACATGTATTAGAGAATGAGAAGTTCTCGAAATAAATTTGCAAGCTGAATATTTTTTCGCGACATAAGTGAAGAGTAATTGTATATCCTTGAAGAGTACCCTGGAGAGTAAGAAAACTCTAAGCAAAATAATCATTGAATAAATAGCAATGTAATCACAGTAATGTACATATGGCAGGTTGTATTTCTACCAGATTGGCAGAGCACTAATTCTCTCATTTTTTGATGTGAGCGGTCTCGCTATCGAATCTCCAGAAGAACATTAAAAAAAAAGATGTATTATATTTAGGTCTATTCCATTTTAAACAAACGAAATACGTTGCGTAAAAGAACTTTCCATGTTAAAATATTTGATGGGTAGAGTAGTTTGTGTGGGATTTGATTGTTATTGCATGTATCTATTGCATGCTGATTGGGTAGCTGGGAAGGCAGCCAAGATATTCATTCTGACGGTTGCAAGCCCGTGAAAATACAGAGCAACAGTTACTCCAAGGGAGTAGATAATAGATAAAAAAAAAAAAAAAAACTACCGTGAGGGAGAGAGCCGAAAAGAGTTTATAGTATGAAATTTTGTCCGCAACTAGGGAAGTTCCGCCAGGAACGCTGGATCACCTGTATATGGCTCTCATTGCTGAGACACTAAAATTTTTCAATTAATCGTATACGGAAGATAAACATTAAGAAACTATTTTTATTTATTTATTTATTTATTTATTTACTTATTCCTCGGGGGGTTGTCTATCTCAGAAGATTACGATTAGCATAATTCTATGTTTCAGGGGTGCGCTTCCAATCCACCTCCCAGAGGCGGTTTTTGGGTGGGCGAACCGGACCTTGTCCTTAGATCCACACATCAATTAAAGTATATGTAACACACATGTAAGTATATGTGTGTGTGTGTGTGTGCGTATGATATGTGTATATGTATGTATGCTAAATGTAAAATATTTTTGAACCAATGTTTCCAATCCAAATAATAGAGCCCCACGGCTCCAACTCGCCAAAAACAAATTCCGCCTGTGTCACCTTCTACACATCAGCGGCTATGCCCATAGTATATTCTATGATAACAATTGACTGAATGTGCTTTTCAAGTTTCTAGCTCATTTTCTTGGAAAGATAATGCGTAAGACTCTCTTAGTGTTGCAACGAGACGAGACAGGACTCTTTGAAGCGAGACACGATACAATACGAACCGTTTCGTAAAACGTCTTGTCTCGTGTCTCGAAAAATACAAACACAGTTTCTGAATTTGCTTAAAAATTTATTAACTCGGAATAAATTATTTGCCTTCGAAATGTATACCATCTTTTATTATTTCAAATGATCCAAATGATTCAACGTTTCAAACCCTACAAAGAACAGGGAATACCTAAACCACTTTTTAAAAATGATTCTTACAAACAGCTTTCACTTCCATTTTTCAATCGATTCAAGTTTAATTATTTTGTGATAGTGCTCCAGATTCAAATACAATGTAAAGCGTTCATTGAGATCAGTGTTTCAGAAGATTTTATTCCGGGGGCTGGTGGAGATATCTACGTATAAAAATCCTTTAATAGAAGTACAAGTATGCGTAGAAGTGGCAATTTTATCAGTAACTAACTATTGTTTCATGATCTTTCTCGTTCCGAACCAAGACAGAAACGTGTCAGCCTTTCTCGACACTGAGTTTCGAAAAAGATTCTGATTTGACAATAAAATTTATCTTTTTTATCCTTTTATGCTGTTATTCGAAGATAAACCATTTTTTAAATGGGAAAGTTACATAGGCCTCCTTATTTGTTGAAGTGGCGCCAGGGGTTCTGAAAAAAGGATATCAGAATCTTGAAATGGGGAAATCTTGCCTTTCGTCTGTACTGACGGTATTGACAAATGTTCCTATCGAAGTAATTACGGGTTCAGTCGAAACTAAGCAGTCGTTGCTGGAGGATTGCAGTCGTGTTTTGTGTTGTACTCTGTTAACCAAACTAGGTTAAAAGTTATAATTTTAACCACTTGGTTTAACGGCTCTTTTGTGGGCCTCAGCCTTTCTGGTGTTGCCACGAGACGAGACAGAACCATTCGATACGAGACGAGACGGACACATCTTTTCTAGACGAGACGACACAGCCAGAAGTCTCGTCTTGTCTCGTTTCGTCTCGTGGCAACACTAGACTCTCTAGATATATCAGTGCAAGGTATGACAACCTTCCTCACGGAGCACATGTTAGCTCTCAGCCTCTTTCTTTCACTGATGTTTGTTTACGTAGTAGATGAATATATAGAGAGTAACAAAAGGATGAGATATGCAGATTCTCCTGAAACCACATTAAAATTGTAGCAGTATTTGGAGCTTGTTATAAATGGATTTACCGGAGAACTAAAATAATTCTGGGAACTGATCATACAGTATTGATATAAATAAACATGGAAACAAGTAAATACAAAGAATTGAAATCGTGAATTGTTTTCAAAATACAGAAATCTCGAAGGAATATCTGTTTAGGCGGCTTTAATTGTAAAGGAATTTTGAATAAATTTGCATCCCCTGAATTCTTATACATAAAAAATAGAAATCTTTCTTTTAGCGTACGAATGAGATGCTTTAGGAAATTAGGTTAAGATAATTAAAATGATACTGTCCTTTGCAAAATTTAAGAGGAATACCATGATCGAAAAAGCATGAGTCAAACTATAAAGGTCAGTGGTAGCTTTTGCCATTTCTTACGACCACTATACGCACCTTATTGCGAAAAATTTATTCGTATTATAAAACCGATATCATTCAATAAATGTCAAATTTAACAGATCTTGAGAGATGAAATGACAAAAATTGTCATTACCTCTGTCGCATAAGATATTCTAGCTTTGTGACCCATGTTATTATATGACTTTCACGATAAGTGACAAGGAGAATATAAATCCCAAGTTCAAAACGTAAGGAAAGAAACCGGCTGTTCGCGCTTCAAATTATGAAAAATGTACCAAAATGGTTGAAATTATGATTTTGTATTTCTTTACGAGAAAGAAGAATAAAAATAAAAATTGGAGCAATTCTAATCATGTATGTATAAGTCCACTATCTTCTTCAAGTTACTAAACTAACTTCAAGTGTTTCAACCATTTTTGACACATAACTCGAAAACTTTTAGAGATATTAGAGGCAAGAATACGTGGTTGATAATGAGCTTTTTAATTATGTCACAATACTTTTGAACTTTACCTTATGAGAAATGGCATATTCCAAAATTAATTCAGTACCACCCTAACCTAAATTTTACCAAATGATTAGCGAAAGTGATACGGTGTGCATCGTCCAGGGATTAATTCCCGGTGTGGCACTCAAACATTTCTGTGTTGACCAAATATCGAGAGAAAAATTGGGAAACTAAAAGATAGCGGACTTCAATCTAGACAGCCGGCGACGTTGGGTGTGGTTGTGCTTACTACTAACATAAGCCCGCTGCAGGCTCAGATCACAAGGGACTGTTGCGCCAGGATCATCTATCTATCTATCTATCTATCTATATATATATATATATATATATATATATATATATATATATATATATATATTTGTGTTATTATTTTACCTTACATTCTCTCAGTAGCGTAATTAAGGACGAATGGGCCTCCCCGCAAAAATGTTAAACGGACCCCCTCTTTCCACATTCATGAGTCACGTAAAATTTACAGAGAACAGTTTTGACATTCTATGTTCTATCTAGTGAGTCACAACTTGCTCATATGCAAAAAAATGCACATTATTATTATTATTATTATTATTATTATTATTATTATTATTATTATTATTATTATTATTATTATTATTATTATTATATTGTGCTATAGTTTTCGTCTATTCTGCTATACCAAATTCGAGAGTCTACGACATCCGACATTTTTAATGAGGTGTGGTCGTCCCACTTTTTGTTGTTTGGTTCGATGCTGGTTTCACTGTTCTTTTCCCATCTTTGAAATACATAAGCACGGCAGATCGCGAAAACTCGACAAGTCGCGTTGTTTCCGAAATGAAGCTCCCAGCCACTTAGTCACCCTGATATATCGTCGTCCTTCCCCATTCAAGGCACAAGCATCACACTGACTAATCGAGTGAGATTCTTGTCGTGTTTGGCGCGCGGTTGTGTTATGCCTTGTAGCTCTTATCTTCTGATGATTAGATGATTTCGTTCAAAAAGTAGCGAGTGGTCATAATGTTTTCGCTGGTCAGTAAAAGTTTTGTTGGCATTTAATTTACTAAATAATCGCTCAGGTGTTACCGTCTTCATAGGTAAAAATGAGATATAGTTGGAACATCACATAATTTTTAACATCTTAACATTATAAAGTTTAACCTTGAAACTGAAATGGGCCTCTTTCTGTTCTGGGCCTCTCAATGTTGCGGGCCCTGCAGGCCCTTTAGTTGCGCCACATCATTCTCTCTACTCAGAAGGATAGGGACAAATAGAAAAGTCAAAATTCATTTTGTCCATTTTTCATGCATCATACACTTTAGAAAAAAAAATCATATAATACTGATATGTAAGAAAATATTAGTATTGTTTGTCTGTTTTCTGTATACAAAGAACCATTTAGGTTCTTTTTATCTCATATTCTGGTAATAATCAAAAAAAGAAAAGAGTTTCATGTGATAAACGCACGAAAGATAATTTGTCAACGCGATGTGAAAGACGTTCTCTGCAACCTAATTCCCGTTTTTCGTACAAAACTCTATTCCTACCTGCAAAAAGAAAAGATTTATGTTACTCATCAATGGTTGAGGTTTTGCCCTGCGGCTGAACAACACGGCTTGTATAAATAGACTCTGACTGACTGCAGGTGCACGAAAAAAAAAAACTGTTGGATTCCTCTCCCCGCCCATTTCAAGTGTGGATATCCTGGACATATTCAAACTGAGCGGTACGATCTTTCAGTTCTTCCCAGTAGAGGTACCAGCAGTGATTGCTAAATGAAAAAGTGAGCATCTGGTGGCGAAAAGGCGAAGTGCTCGGACAAGGGGGAGTTCACAGGAACCTTAAACGTCGGCATTTCACTGACAGCTGACAGATTTTCAAAACATTGATAAGAAAAGGATTTTGTGAGCGAAGAATATAGGGAATCAGTTACAGTATATGAATATTTTTTAAAATGAAAATATTTACACTTGTGATTAAAGAACTGTTTTTTACTATACATTAAACACATCTTAAATTTTCCTCTTCTTCTTCTATGGTTGGTAATGACGGTGAAAATATGAATTATGTTATACCAACTTAAATTCAGAATGCCTGTGTCGGAATTTAATTTTCATTTCTTCGTTCGAACAAAAAAGGTTTAATATGCTCATCTTTCCATGAATGATGATTTCTTGATCATTTCCACTTTATTGATGTTCTTTTATCTCTCATATGTTTTGAAAGGCCCGACGTTACAGCATCCCAAATACCTTGTTTCAGTTTAGTGTAGTTTTTCGTCATGATCATTTAAATGTCTTCACAGTCACATTTACATGAATCTTCACAGTTATATAAAATCCAGTGGATTAAAGGAGAAATTTTATAAGTGTTAATTTTCTTCTGTTTTTTGTTGGTACTAGTGCTGTATTATAGTGATGGGTCGTTACAAAGTAACGACTCTTCTTGAGTACTCAAAGGAACGAATACTGAAAACAACTCAAAGGACTCAGATTCACTTTGGAATCTTTTGAATCCAAGGACTGAAAGTATTCGGATTTAAATTAGATTCAAATTCGATTTAAGTATTTGGATTCGGATTTAAAGTTAGACATATGATTCCTGGAATCAATTCGCGTCTGCATTGGAGAGATTGACAAGATTTAGTAACGAATATTCACACGAAACAGGCAAAAAGACACGTTGGAAGCATATGGCTATTATAGTGCACATGCGTTAAAAAAAAAAAAAAAAAAAAAAAAAAAAAAAAAAAAAAAAACCACCTTCATTGCTTGATTCTTCTGCTTGGTGAGTGCTCTTTCCTCTTCTCCCTTATGCACGCTTCGTAAATAGGAAGACGAAGCTAAACTGTTTCTTTCCCCTTTCTCACGGCATGGCAATTTTTAACATGCAGCGGTCAGAATCCACGGCTTTAGCCATACAAGCGAACAAACAACAAAGTAATAAAAAAAAGTGTGGTGCCGTCTATTTTCTAGTTATATACAAATTGTTTTCAAATGTATTTACAACTATTTACACTGGCAGTCTTTCTTACATATTTGCTTATACAAACAGAATTTGGAAGATTGCAATTATCTGCATGCAGTTAGCACACCCCTTACAAAAAAATTAAAATTATTTTTATGTCAATCGTGTGATCAGGTATGCTCAACAATTTTTAAGGTTTGATCAGATTTACTAACATAAATATAAGCTATATTTAGTAGGGGGAGACTTAACTACATGCTAATCCTCCTTCACGCCTGACTCGGAAATTTTCGATGCCAATCGTTGGATCAGCTTTGATCAACAATTTTCAACGTTTGATCAACTTTACTAACAGAGAAATAATGGTTAGAAAATGGGGATCCAGTCCTCCTACACCGCCGATTCGACTTTTTCTTGTCAATCATTTGATCAACGTTTGTCAATCGTTTGATCACCAATTTTTAACGTTTGATCAGCTTTAGTAACATAAATATAAGCTATATTTAGTAGGGGGCTAACTACACGCTAGCCCCCTCACCGGCTATGGCTTAAGGAACCAGATAGTTCACAGCAGCAGAAACAAAATGTCTCCATCTGTTGCCATTTTGAGCAGCTCCAATTCAATTTGAATCCTTACACGGCTGTGTTCTAATTGTCAAATATACGGCTGTGTTCTAATTGTCTCGTACTTTTATTACATTTGTAATATGCAAAATTGTTTTGAAATACAATTATTAGAATTAAGTAGATGTAATATTTAAAAAATACCGCAAAGATAACACAATTTCTCATTTAATGCCTTCTAATCGCTTTCTTCACATAGATTTTTTTGAATCGTAATTTGTGGTAACACTGCAAATGTCTACAGATATCAACGCTAATGGTTGCTTTTATGCATCTTTTCTGGTGCATAACACCATTATCTATGATTATGGTTATTCATATTTCAATATTTGCTTTCATTCTTGACAAACTATCAGACAAAAGAAAAAACGTTAAAATGTCATCATATTCGACGTATTACCGGCTCTCGGAGATTCTATTTCATCCTTAGGATTATAGAATTAGGAATTAGGTTTCTGGGCTTTCACGTATGAGGGATGACGTCCTCGGCTAACCGAGGGAGGGGGAAGGAAGGAAGCGGCCTAGGACCTACATATTAGGTACCATCCCGGCATTTGTCTGGTGTGAATAAGGAAAAAACAGGAAAATTCAATCAGGATGTCTGGCCTTAGAAAGATTTTACACTTTTTCGACCGAGTGTCCCCACCGGGAACAGAACACGGGACCGCTCGCACCAAAGGCGAGAGAGTGTTAGCGACTACGCTATGCGAGGCCATTCTTACAATTCTTGCGCAGAAAGTACCGGCACCTTAAATTTTTGAACCTTGTAGAATTAGTCGCTTGTAGTCAGTATGCTAATTAATTTATTTAGAAAGGACAGAACCCAAGTTCTATTTCGTCACGGAAGATTTCAATTTTTCCGGGGGAGGAATTCCAAGGTATTCTCCAAGCAGTCCGCACACTCCTTGTAGCTGTTGTTTGTAAAGGCTTGATTTGTAGTGGAGGCCAGAAAGTTTTGCGTTTTACATTTTTTAATCTCACATTTTAATCTATTTTCCCGATATTTTCTTACTTTCGAAGGATATTATGTTAATTCACTTCAAATTCATGTAAATAACCAACACTATTAAAAAAAAAAAAAAAAGTACATTAAAATACAGTGGAACACAGCCCTTCATTCTTTGTTTTATTTAGCCGCCCCACAGTTATTCACAATAGTACTATCACACTTATGGCAATTCTACGTTGTGTGTTCATTAAGGAAGGAAGAATGAAAACAACTATTTTCCACCGCTCGCTGGTGTCACTCCCTCTAAAGAGGATGAAGCGGGAGGTACTATCTTCTTTTAAAGCCAGTTGCCTAAATATATTGTTTCCTTTTCTCCCTTTCACTCACCCGAGGCTGAATTTTACTTGGTTGCTTTATGAATAGTATGCTGCCGAAGATGTACGAACTACTACGAAGCCAAACTGAATACATTGCTGAAAACGAGGAACAAGCTTTTGAAAACGTGTTTGAGTACGGGTAATCAGAATTGAGGGAAAGAAACCCAAAAGCAACTGAGTACAGGGATTCAGAGGGACACATGAGTCCTTGTAATCAAAGTAACGAAAGTAGTCATCACTTTTTATGATTCCTTTAACTCAACGAGTCCAAAGGAATCGAATGCCAGAAAGGAATCAGAATTCCCATCACTACTGTATTAAAATTATACTTTCTGAAAACTGCTTATAATTTGTTTCAAACCGAATGAAATAAAGTCCTTAGATACAGATTTTATGGTATCACCATTTATATTAATACTATCCGTTTTGAGCGGTGTTTCAACCTAGTGTAGATATTTTTCTCAAAGTGTTAACCCTGTAATCACTTTTTTTCCCAAGGTTTAATAAAATCTTGATTTCAGTTGCTTGTCGTTTTCACTGAAACACATAATTAAGGCTCTACGAAACAAAATTCTTCCAGATGTCAACTTTTGTTTTGTCGTGTGTTCAGAAATTTACATATATATATTAGATACCTGCTGTATCTTTGCGACCAAATTTTAAGGTGCAATTTGTTTTCTTTTCTAATATGGCGAGGCCCAGGAAATATAAGTTATTGTTAATTTTAGTTTCTGTTACTTGATGTTGAGATGGATCGAGTTCAGACTATTGAAAAAACGCTTTAATTGAGATCTTCCATGTACATAAATAGAGTATCGTCCACAAGGGATAGTATTTTGTGTACAGTGCTGTCAGACATTTAAAATTTCGGTTTCAAAATGATCCAGCATTGTACACAAAATACTGTGATAAAAGGTATTTCCTAGCCAATGTATCAGTATGTTTGTAAGCTTCGAAAACTGAAATTTCTTTTTTCAGATAGCACTCCAAGATGTTCAGTATTTAATGTTTTTTTTTTTTTTTTTTTTTAAATTATGGGGACTTAGTTTTCTTCGTTCTATTATCTGAAAACCAGTAACTGTCAACAATTGTATAGGATTTTCATGTTACGTAGGTGAATAGATTATGGTTCAAATATTATGTACCCTACTTTGTAATTTTGATGCAATTTTTGAGTGGTACGAAAATTTCTCAATCATACCAATTTTGTTACGTTTATTTTCCTTAATGCGCCGCAGGTTACAAGTAATATGTGATTCTCTGATACGGGCAATCAAACAACAATTGATACTACATGCTAGGAAATAGAGTCTACTTATTTTCCATATACAATACATACAGATGAGTGTCAAAATAATACAAAGACTACAGTTGGAAACAAGTCAAATGCCCGCCGGACTGTTGGTGGTAGTACGTTGGGAGTGACTCCGCACTACATGAGGAGCAATAGAACGAAAATGTGCAGTGAACTGAGCATATAGTGATAGTGTAAAATGAGCACCTTTGTGATTTTTAAACACAGCAAATTGTTGGTGCGAGCGTGACGAAAGTGGCAAGTGTAATGGAGTCGCAAAGGGTATGTCCAGGGTGATGATAGCCTACGAAACTCATGGTAAAATCACACTGCGAACAGGAACAGTGATCGGAAGAAAACCCTCAGTGACATTACAGTAGATTGTCAATCAGAATTGTCGTGCGACTGCAGTACAAGTGACGGAGGAACACAATTTCCCATAGCCTGTGCCACCAATCACAGTCTGCTAATGACATGGATATACGAGGCCGTGTTGCACGGGCGAAATCGCTGGTAAGGGACCATCACGCTTTGGCACGAAGCTAATTGTGCCGCGAATATGGAACATGGACCACTGATGACTGGAAACGTGTGATATTGTCAAATGAGTCAATGTTCACCTTGTTTAACAACCACACCCGCTCAACCATAAAACATGGCGGCGGGTCCTGCTGTGAATCGTAATGAGTGAGGGTCGCATTGGGTCCTGTGCTGACGATTGTCGGCGTTTCACTGCTCCTGATTATGCAGCTACTTTTAGGAGACTATATGCATTCTTTGGTCCAGATATTGTTTCCGGGATCGGTTCGGGAAAATAATACGACCATTCACACAGCTGGAGCTGTTAAGGCGTGATGATGATGTTCAATTCCTCTACTGGTCGGTCCATTCCCCGAACCTGGGTATAATTGAACATTTGTGGTCCGCTTTGGAGATATGAATCCGGCGCAGATTTTCCGTCTGCATTCTCTCTCTCAAAAGACTGAATTATGCATTGCAAGTGAAATAGTGTAAAATTTCACTTGCTACCATTCACAACACCTATAACTCCACTCAACGTCGAATCAGAGCTGAACAGAGCGAAAGATGGCCCAACGCCATATTAATCTGGTAAGTTGTAATTTTTTTTTAGATGTTTCTATTACTTTTGGTAACCACCTGTATGCACACATCTATTCCAGCAAAATGACAGTTATCAATTGGATCAGATTGGCAACGAACGAGATAGTTTTAAAACCATAAAAATGAGTTTTCCTCCATTTTCACAAAAAGCTACAGAGTGCATTAGCTTCCCTAATCCCGCAGCTCCCCCCCCCCCAAAAAAAAAAATGCGATTACTAAAGAGTACATTATTCCTCAAAACCTGGCTAAGGCTTTCAGGCACTTCAAAGCATTCTCTGGGTCTGAGCTTTTTTTGGGCATTCTACAAGAATGAACGGAATATTCAGTGGAATGATATAGTCTTCATAATACGAACAGTTAGCACCACGCACTAAATAGGAATGCGTGAGGTGTAAATATTCAATACGTAAGCATGTCAGGAGTAATACGCGACGCCATCTGCCAATTGCCCAAAATAAGTTTAGCTAATTATAGTTTGTTTAAGTTGAGTTGGTTTCATTTTGCTTGCCAGTGAGAGATAAGTACTAAGATTAGAGCGCCGAAGAAACTGCTCCAGTGCAAGATTGCGGACGCGACGTTCTTGACTGCTGTATCAGCATGTTAGTTTCTGCGGATGCCGACATGTTTCGCCACCCTCAGACAACCCTCAGACCTTTGTGAGTCAGTGCAGATAAGCACATGACGTAGTGAAAGCTGAAGACCATGATCGAAGGCAACCTTAACTGCTGTTAATTCAGAGTAAACACTAAACACAAGCGTTGCAGACTAAATTTTGAGCTATCCTCGCCTGTGACGAAGGCACAGCCGACCGAATTCCCATCCTTTGTCCGTACAAAACAGGCTGGTTTAGCAATGCTCCGTACTCTTGCTGGAATTCCTAAGAATTTGTGTGCTGTTTCAGGCGTGTGAAAAGCACGTGTTACAATTTAGCCAGAAACGATAGAAGTTCCATACGGGCAGGATTATAATGTTGCTGGAAAAATGACACAGTCATCGAACAAAACGGTGCATATGTGGTTTCATTTTATTTTAAAATCACAATGAATGTATTCTTAATTTCGACTTCCAAAGGCTCAATATTTCTTAGACAAAATAATAATAATAATAATAATAATAATAATAATAATAATAATAATAATAATAATAATAATAATAATAATATCATCTTGGCTTGGTTAAAATATAAATTTAAATTACACGATATGACTAATAGGGTGATTCTTGCTAAACTGGATTTACTAGCTCTTGAAGTTCGGCGAAATTTAACGCAAATCACATTTATTCATGATATAATACACGCTAGAGTGAATTTAATTGAATATTTATATATCAAAGTTCCCCTGTATAATTCTAGGGTTTACCGTTCTATACTATGTAACAATCAATTGGTTGGTTCTCCACTATTTACTATTGTTGACAATATAAATAAAAAACCTCTTAAAATTGATTTTTTTTTTGATTCGAATTTTACAATACTCAAAAACCAATATTTGGAATGTTTTATTTAACAAATATACACAATTCACCATGGTTTGGTATATTGTCTATTGAATTTTCATTGTCTTTGTTTTACCTACACTGTTTATATCTGTTTATGTGTATTATTTTATAATCTCTTTGTAATTTATATTTTATTATGTTCAATATATTTAATTTCTTAATAATATGTTTTGCTTGATTTAATAGTTATTGAATCGAGGTTATGTTGTAACTTTATTTTATAATTTAGTTTGTATCAAACCTATGTTTTTTTTTTTTTTTTTTTGTATTTGGTCGCGATGACTTGTATTTTTAATTTGTTTTGTTTTGTTTGTATTTCTCTCGTGGTCTTTATCATTATCAATAAATAAATAAATAAATAAATATATTATTATTATTATTACACTGCTCGATAAAATGAAACTTTTTGAAAGCTATTTTTGATTTGACACCTGATTTTATATAATTTGCGGTTGCTAATTACGAAAATGAAATTAGTTTTCCCCCATCACGTCAGGTTTTTTCACAAATCGAAAAACATGATTGCATAAATTGCGCTATTTACACAACAACACTGCTAATACAGAGTAATATTATGACTATATATTTCTAACAGAAGTATTATTTTGGGTCAGAACTGAACATCGATATTCTAAATAATTAAGGTCATCAGTGACGTAATTAAGGGACAAATGGGGCTTGTGCCCCGGGCGTCAGCTTGGGAGGGCCCAAATTGGGCAAATATTTGGGGGAGCGTTTTGGTTTGGTTGGTCAGGGGGGCGCTAAGTCGCGTTCTTGCCCCAGGCGACAACTAGAGTATTTACGTCGCTGAAGGTCATTGATAAACAATTTACCTCATTTTTGTCTCTGTTTTTTCACTTGGAAGCTCCTGAAACTAGACTTCCTTTTGTGAGTAGTTCGTGAATCTTCACTACCAACGTCCAACAATAATCCGCCAACATTGTTGTTCTCCAACGTCCCTGATAGTGGAATTCAATTGCTTTGATGTCCTGGTGAAATCTTTCATAATGTCATTCATTTTAATCACCGAAGTTAGAAGGAAAGCTGTCTAAATGTGAATACAGAAAATAAATCTTAAGACTCATTTTGTATCCTAATGTTTTAAACTTCTGGAGCATATTAGACACAATGTACTTGTAATTTTCGTCTCTGTTCTTCCCGAGCAAATTATGACACACGTCCCTGAATGCACTTCATGCTTCCTTTTCAACACTTGCCATACAATGTTCAAAGTCTGACTGATCTGAGGACCAATGATTATTCCTTCTTTTAACAGGCACTTGAAAGTTCTGGGAATTTTGTCACTAGACACTGGAAGCACTGTCCATCTTTATTCAGACCTTTGACAAATTGTTTCATTAGGCGCAGTTTAATATGCAGGGTGGTAATATGACTTTTGAAGGGTCTACGAGGCAGATTTTTTTCACATTTTTACTTCTTATACTGCGGCTTTCCTTGACAATCAACTTGAGTCCAGTGTTTATCGCGTTCTCTGCTGTTCCATTCGCAAAATGTGGCATGGATATTTGGTGTACCCTTACTGCTGTCCAAGAAGCATACATATCAGCTTAGATCGCCGCACAATAACCATTGATGATCCTCGTATTTTATTTAAAAAAAAAAAAAAAAAAATCCGTATTTTCGTAAGTCTCCTTTAAATGTACAGAATGAATAATGGTATATAGAGGGTTGTTGGTTGCTGTTGTGAAGAAGAAGACCATTCAAACTTCTCTTGTTGGAATCAATGAAAAGCCTTCATTCCTCTGCATTATAGTTCTCGTAATCACAGCTTACACAGCGCTGTTATTGCGTTCCCAACGTGTAACACGTTGTGATATCATTCAGTGCTACCAGATACGGTATATATCTTTTCAATGTTAGCAGAATATGTAACTGCACGTCTTTCATTACAAATTCAAAGATAATCAGAAGGATATGGCATCGAAAATATCTTTTTATGTTTGTAATTATAATCAGTACTTCTTCCGAAATATACATTTATACTGCTATTTTTCTCTCTCCCTCCCCTCTATTTTAAGAAAGAGCTTCTCCGTGGCTAAGCGGTTAGCGTACGCGCCTTTGGCGTGGGAGACCCGGGTTCGATTCCCGGCGGGAGCTCATGTGTTTCGGATTCCACGTTAATCAGTAGGTCCACGTCTCATATAGCCTCGCTGCTGAAAAGGACGCTAAACTAAAATCAACTCAAATCTATTTTAAGAAAACTGTACGTGAAAAGGCAAAACTAACTACATTTTTGGATTTCTCAGGTCAAAAATATTAAGAAAACCTTAATAGTTTCCAAGCAGCAAAATCATTGTAGAGTAGTGTTATTATTATTATTATTATTATTATTATTATTATTATTATTATTAATACCTTTTGGCAGCGTCCTCTACCATAGAAGAAGATAATGGCATCACTTGTAATAGATCCGACAGGTAACTCGTCTCGTTTTGAACGACAAAATGTTGGTACAAAGCAGCACTCCAGTCTACTTGATGCTTATATGCCCGCACCAGAATGGAAGCCTGTGGAAAGCTACCAAATCATCAAAAATAAATTTTAGAAATTTAAAGAACAGAAAAAAATACGTTATTTATATAGCAAATTTTAATTCCTAAAAGACACTACAAAAATATTAGCATTGAACCAAACAGTCAACAGGGATTCCACAATTTTGAATTTCTACAATAGTAATAATTAAGAATATAATAGTAGTTCTGTTTCAAACTTCTAAAAATACAAAAAAGTCTTAGTGCTCGTAGGTTATTTCCAATATCAAGAATTTTTACGGATGTTGTGACTTGTGAATGGGAGGATAATTATATACAGTAAGTATGACCTAAAACAATGCGAAAGTACATATATAGGAGATAATGGAGATACAAAAGAAGAAACAATGCTATAAACTACCAAAACATTTATCTTACAACACACACAAAATTGGTAATATAAACATTCTACATATGCCAAAATAGAGAATTAAGAACACATAATACTTCTTAGATTAACATTATAAATCTAACACTACATACACAACAAGGTAATCTAAATAAACCTTAGTACAACACCACAGAAATTAAATTAATTTTAACGAAATTAAGTTATACTTCAACAACAAATAATCTAGCAAAATTCACTATTTTATAAACTGTTTTCAACTGGATTTTTTATTCGGACACGCAGAAAATATTCTAAGAAATTGCAGCAAGTTTCTGTTCACTAAGAAATTATTTATTTATTTTATAATTCTTTAATTATCTTTTTTTAACGTGACCTTACTCCTCACTAATAAGAAAGACCAAGTTCAAAAAGATTTGGTGAATTTAAGAAGATTATTATAAAACTTGTGAAAAATATATAGAATATGGATCTTTGACATGTACATTTAATAGCTAACTTTGTACATGACATCACATTAGGCGTTCCCCAAAACCAATGAACCACAATTGGAACAGTTTAATCCCCACTAATAATTTATTCAAAATTGGATTGAGAAAATACCACCTTATGTAGATCTCACTATAGCAAGTCAATCTCGACTCTCTGAGAGGAAGAAAAGATATTTATTCATTTGCTTTAGAGACAATATAGAAGGACATTGATTGACTGATTCTGATTGAACGGGAATGTCAGCAGCTACGCTATTTGTTCCCGCCACCATACGGTGAAAGGCCGATACACGCTGCACATTAAAAAATCAAAATAAAACTTTTTCAAAACTATACTTCAAACTTAAGTTTCATGTTGTAACTGACTAAATTTACTATATTACTATATTACTATTATTATTAAACTGAGGAAATGTAAAAGAAAACAAAATAAAATATAGTTATAACAAAATTATCGTAAAAACTGCAATAATAGAAACACATAACATGAAAATCTTTAAAGAAAGAAAGAAAGAGAAACTTAGAGAACTTTAACATTTCCAATCCTACGAATAAAAGTGAGAATAGGTCACTAATGACCGCTTTATTACCCCAAACCTTGTTAAGATTTTTTACCAAAGTTGTAAACGCTCATTTTTCAAACGAGCTCCATCTCAAAGTATAAAAGGCCAGTGAACTCACAGTGAAATTAGCGTATTACGGTTTTCATAGCAGCAATTTAAATTTTGTAAAATCCTATTTAAATGAACGTAAACAGATAGTTAGTGTTAACAACACGCATTCAAACATCTTGGAAGTAAACTATGGGATATCGCAGGGTTCTGTTCTGGGTACGGTACTATTTTTAATAATGATGATAAATGATTTGCCTCTAAATACTTATACTGCATCAATTCTATACGCTGATGACACTACCCTCTGAACATAAATACAAGCTTTGAAGAAGCTCCGTCAACGTGAAACCAGACCAGGGGCGCGGTGGCTTAGATATAGAGCGTTCACCTCTAGTGGTTGGGGTCCTTGGTTCGATCCCAGCTCGCGCCAAGTGAACTTTGTGGTGGACAAACACCGTGTGCGTAGGTTTTCTCGGGATTCTCCCGTTTCCTCCCACTCTCTTCTTTCCACCATTTTATTCATTTCTCACCATCATCGTCTTCTTTAGCCTAACCGGCATAATCGTGAGACATAACTCTTAACGATTTCTTTTTTTAAAACCAGACTACACACGGGAGCCTGGATCTCTGACAGAATACTATTGACTGTGACAGCAAGAAAGTGGCACTGAAAATACTGCTTTATGGAGCTCCGTTTCCTTGCAGAAATCGCTCTGAAAAGCTCGAAGCCACGTGCACCTTAAAATAATGTCCATTCAGGAAGTTTTTATGAATTTCACCATGTTACCACAAGCACCTCAGTCAGGAAGCTGTTTTAATATTCCGTAACATCAAGTTGCGTCATAAGTCTTTGTTAAGTAGAAAAATGTAGGAACAAGATACTGACGATGGAAAAAGGCTTCTTGAATCTGGCTTTCGCGATGAGCACGATTGTCAGAAGTAGATCGAAAAGAAGGAAAACTAGATAGAAATTTGCTCACGAGAAAGTCTTGAGTCTAAATACCTCACCAGGCGCTTGTTCATTACGTGCACAAAGACCTTGAAGATACAAATCGTGAGAGTTCTGATTAACTGATTATTTGTGGTTTAATGCGGACGTGACCAACTGGGCTATTTGTCCCCGTTACGATAATGCTGCACATTAAAATTTCAGAACAAAAGTTCTAAAGTTCAAAAGTCCATATACAAACGTGTTCAAATTATTAGACTCAACATTCAGTTTCTGAATATTTTACTGTTCTTACAATATTACATCAGAAAACGCGTTTGAACTTAGTCCAAGTTATTGCTCTGTAATTCTGTTCTAGTTTCTTGTGGTCATGGCACATGCTTTCCAATATCAATAAAACAAATGCGTACGTGACATTCAAATTTAAATACTATACAGTGTGTGTATCTGAATTGGAAACAAAAAATGAAATGGTAAAATTACAAGAAAACGATCTCTCACACAAAGATTAATATTTCGTATGAAATCCGTTATTCTTTATTAAGTCTTTTATCCTTTGTGGCATACTATGTACGAGTTTAACACATTTTGACGTCAATTCAGCATCATAATACCACAAATTGTTGATCTCCTCGATCAATTGATGTTTCGTTGTAATATGCTTCTTCTTTAGCTTTTCCTTCATGAAGCTCCAAGGGTTTTCAATCGGGTTCATATCAAGACTACTGTCCGGCCAGGGAAGAACACCAATTTCGTTGTTCTCGAAGAATTGTGTCATAGTTTTGCCCCGGTGGCATGGGGCTTCATCATACATAAAGATGAAGCGTGCGTCATCAAACCAGCCAACAGTCTGGGGAAGCAGTTCTTTTTGAAGAACTTGTAGGTATTGGTCGTGCTTCATTGTTCCCTCTTTTATATACAGTTTCCCAGGCCTAAAGATAGACATCACACCCCGACCACGACTGAAGTAGGATGCTTCACGGTTTGTTGGAGGCATTCCAGCTTGATTTTCTCCCAAGGTCGACGTCGCACATGTAAACATTCATCAGACAAGAAGACATGATTCATCACTGAAATACACTATTCTCCAATCATCAACAGTCCAATGTTCTAGGCCTCGTGCCCATTCGAGGTGCTTCTTTGACATGATTGAAGTGAATTTTGCTTTCTTGGCCTGAGTGCTTTTATTCCCTCAGCACAAAGCCCAGATAGCACGTAAGTTTAAATCAAGGGTCGTTTTCCCTTGATGTTGGCTTAGCAATGTACAGTTGATGCGTCAAGCGATAATCAACGTTTATTTTAGCTTGTTTTAAACTTGAAAAGAAGCTTGAATTTATCAACTTTCTATTAAGCCTATTTCAAGCTTGGTTCATAGCGCTTGACGTTTGTCGATTGTTTAGAAATTGGAGCCATCTGTAGGACTGGTGAGTAGTCTCAGAGATTTGGAGCTTGATTTCTCACGAAAGGCAAAGAAACGTAAGCTTTCTGTATAAAATTTAATAGTAAGCCCTACTTTAGTTTTAGTTACAAAATAAAATGGTGATATTTTTTAGACTGGTGCGCTGAACGCCTTTAGGATAATTTTATAGAACAGTGTTACTTCATTACTTTCGAAATACGGATGGAATTTTATGTTTATTTTATTTATTTATTTATTTATTTTTTTAAAGTATATGTGTTCATCCGTATAATGTATACCCTATTTAGCCGTTGGGTTATTTAAAGTCAGTGATGGCTCTTGACAGAATTAACATCAGTACAAAAATTAGAGGGTTAACTTCAGCAGACTGCTTTACCATATTAAAAATTTATAGGTGGAATACGGCATTACTTTAGCAGACGGTTATACCATATTTATATCGATTTTGTGGCCATTTTTCACTAGATGTGAGATACTACTGTTACATAACACTTTTTGAAACATAGCTGAGCGAGCGAAGGGGAATAGAAGCCCCGCAGGGCTCGTTTTTTTCCTACCTTTTAAGTTACACATGATTGGCATTGTAACCATTGCAGACGGTCATTTTCCAAAGCTTCATATGGACTTAATGCCATCTCATTCCTTGCTTGTATTTATCCGCCTTCTGCCTTGTCAAACAGATCCACCAAAACATACTTAATTTCCCATTTCGTAGAATTCTATATAACACATACGATTTATTGAGTCTAAACACATTAATATAATTTTTATAGCGTTAATTTATAATTCTGCTAAAGTTAACCCTATATTAATAGTGAAGGTAGTTAAATGATAATGTAAGTGTTTAAACTCAATAAATCGTATGTGGAAGTTAGTATACATGGGAAAGTAAGTATGTTATGGTGGAACTATTTGCCAGGACGAAGGCGGTTGAATACAAGCAAGGAACGAAATGCCAGTTAAGTTTTGGAAAATGACCGTCTACAATGGTTGCAAAGCCAATCGTGTGAACTTAAAAGATAGGAAAAAACAAACGCTGCGGGGCTTCTAACCCCCTCCGCTCGCTCAGCTGTGGTTTGTAAAGCGTTTGTAAAGTAGTGCCCCAAATCTCGTGAAAAAAATCAACAAAATCTATATAAATTTGGAGAGCCGTCTGCTAAAGTAATGAAAATTATGTTTTATCTCTACAATCGAGGAGAAAACTGCTTTGAATTAATACATTGCCTAAACTTTCTTTCATTAGCTTTCACCGATATACTACAAATTTTAATTGATGTGGCTTCCCCAAGAATCGGTACGGATTATATTTATATACAGCAGGCCTGGACATTTCGCTCATTTTAGAATGCATCATGCCTATCTTTCGTTCCTTATGTTCTTCCATATTTACTCGGAGGTTGGGGGCAAAATTCAAATGAAGAATATAAATACTTATGCCCGATTTTATTTAGTAAAAATTACTTATTCCAAGGTATACTTCATCAATCTTAGATTAAATAATATCACTCATTTGATCGCTTTACAATAAGTGCAAGGAAAGGTTCGATCGGGCATGGACTTTCGGCAATCGGGTAATGAATTTCGAAAAATTACTCATTAGATATTAACAATAACTCAAAATGGATTATTACACGAAAATAAGTTGGCATATTAGTTTGAAGTTTGTAAGGTAAGAAGTATAAGGTGTAAGTTTGAAGAAAACTAGGTTTTTCGTTTCTTCCATTTTAATCTTTTTATCCTCTAAAAACAGTAACTTCTGTCTCTTAATCGATTTTAGTGCTTTTGTTTACTTCTCTTCTACCAGCTGAATGAAGTCTGGATCTAAAATCTCAGAAAAATATTTGAAATCTGAATAATTACAATACGGATGTAATAAAGAAATAAGCCTATTTTTCAGGATTGGCAAAAACCGTGTTTTTTTTTAACTCTCTTTTTTCTTTTTTTTTCATTTTTTTTTTTTTTTTTTTTTTTTACTTAAACCGGAATTTTTGGTTTAAACCAGGTTTCTTTTATTTAAATAGGTTTACCTTAGATTAAAGTGGAGTAATAGTTGCCCTACCTTTTCTTTAAAAGTAAAGGTAATTTGAGGCTGATGATTCGGTTGAGCAAGGTCACTACCTCGAGAAATGACCGCAACCCGCTCAAACTAGAGGTCATAGGTCAACTAGTTCTACAAACGATTTACCAGTATACCATAAATTATTCAGCAGTCTACTCATTCAGCATTAGTTAAGCTTGAATTTTCCTTGTCGGAAGCATGGTCATCCACAAGTTGAGTGGAGGTGGGAGTCGTGAGAAATAATTTTTTTAACTTCTCTTTAATTGTGATTTTATTTTATAAAGTTTAGAGTTCCCGCCGAACTGCCTGTGGTGCGCTGTCACACGAGCGGCGGTCAACTTTGTCAACAAAACTTTTCCACAGAAGCTGATTAAGTGTCTAAATTTATAACATTGGAAAGAAGATCGAAGAAACAGAGATTTCTATTAGGTTTGACTGGTTAGTTAATAAATAAAAAAAAGTTTTATTTAGAAAGATAGTATGAATGGTCCAGAACCATTAGTCACTTTTTAGCAAATTACATTAAGCCGATATTTCTGACTTTGACTAAATTAGATCTTCTGTATTATGTAGTCTTTTAAAATTGTCCATTGATTTAATGTGTATAACTGTAGAGTGATTCCACTTTGCAGTTCTTTCCCTTTTGGTTCTTAAGTGGCTCCTAAAATATTCACAAGTATGCAAGATCACTACAATGTATTTCTATCAGTTGACCTGTGTGGATGATGGGTCTGTGGATTTATCGCCTTTGTTATCAAGGGATTCTGGTTTCGAGTTCAAATGAAGGACAATATCTCTCGCAAACTGAATAGTGATTCAGATCTCACTTTAAGTTGTAGGTCCCGTTCTTCATAATCCCGCTGTTGCAGAAGAACGTTACGGCCAAACCTAGTTTATTGCTGTCTATATGTACTCTATATAAACAAAGCAAATGTGTTTAAACCAAAAATCTTATATAAGAAAAACAGTTTTTGCGAACTCTGATAACTCTATAAGTAATGCTACTTACATATTATAGGGACGGAGTTTACAGCAGTGCCGATAGCCGTAGAGGGTGCCGGTTAGCTCACTGAAAGTTTGTGGGCACGGTGAAAAGTTGGAAGAAGGACTCTAAAAGAATATTTGTCTAGGGGCCCATGAAATTTGATTGTTCGTTGGGGTGATCTGAATGTTTCTTCAATATGTTTTCTCAGAATTTTCCCTTTTGCTCAATATTTTTATTCCGTAATTCTTCCTACGTCTTCTTTAGCCACCATGGGATACGCGTGGGACGTTAAACTCCAAGAAACCAGAAAGCGTTATTCTTCCATGATTATTCCCTGCGTTATTCGTCTCTTTTTGTCTATAGGTTGAAAACGTGACATGTGAAACTGCAACTTTTATTCTATTTTTGTATCTTACTTGAAGTATTTGTCAATAATATAAAATTTTATTCTATATAATGTCATAGCGCCTTGGTCGTGGACATATTAATTGGCGTGTACAAGTCTATACTTGTGTAACGATGTCATAATTACTGAGTTATTATACAAGGTAGGCCAAAAGTCAAGTGAGTCCTGTAACAAGTTCGTTGGGCTAGAGGTCCACATTGGCTATGGATGATGAGTAAGGGTGGGGAACCTAAAAACCCACGTGACCACCACGACTGCCATCTTGAAGTCCGCTATTTTGAATATCACTTTAATTTTTTAAATTAGAAGGTAGGCATGCGGCACATGTTTTAAGACAAGCTTATATCATGCTTGTGACAAGCTGTTTCTGCTACCTGGGAGAATCCTTTGAATATTTTCAGGTGAAATATCTACACCATACTCAGCCACTTTTATGATTAAAACTCTACAAGTTGCGTTTCGATTTCCCAGAGCCAATCTGTTTAGTTTTCTGATACCTCTTACCGATAGCTTTGGTTTGCACCCACATTTACCAACCCTATTTTGGTGATACATTTGCTTCTAGCTCATTGCAATGGAGATTTTACTCACAGAATTTTGCCCTACCCCAACTCTACTGGCAATTTGTCGTTGTGTATATCTTCCTTCCGCCAAAAATGTTTTGCCAACTTCCACTTTACGCGGAGAAAGGTCTCTGGCTTTTCCCATTGTGCCGCGATTACAGGACTTCACAGAACAAAAGATTAATACACAAAACACGTCACGATCCAGGGGGAGGGGGCGATCGCCTCCAACAGAAGAGGAAATTTTATATATAAATAAAACCCATCCCAGAGTTTGGAGCGTAGCTTTAAGTTCCTGGATCCGCTCCCCCCCAAGTCCGTTCTGGATCCGCCCCTGTCACGATCACTTTAAATTGGCCCATTCGAACTGTTGAACGCTTTGAATGTCGTAACTGCTTAGGACTGCAACCACAATACTTCAGTTTGTAATTTTTTGATAGAAACCACAATAGCTGTCTACAACTGAAATACCACTTTCAGAACTCCCTCTTCTCCACTAATACTAACTGCTGTTCAACGGTGATATGACCACTTCATTAAATTACGTGTTCTAGAACTCCGAAATTAGGACTGCAACACAACTTTGCATTTTTCGAGCGTGAGTCTAATAATTTGAACACGTCTGTAATTATCCGAGACATTGTATTTTCCAGGGCAAAGTTAATGAAGGGGAGGTACCAGTGGTGCCATTTTATCGAAAAAATTATGTAGTTTAGTAATTTTATGGTGTTACACTCACAGGTGTTGCGTGTGGCAGTTATTACGTCAACCAAGATGACTGCCACTGCAATACAAATGAATCGCCTTATCTCGATTGTTATCTCACCAACTTTAATTTTTAGCTTGTTGGAATGGTATTTTTAAGAGCTAAAAGAGATGTTCTTAGCATGTACTGCGATAAATCAATACATATTTTGATCGATACCTTGATTTAAGCTTTAAAAAGTTGTTTTAGCCCGATTTTGACGTTTTTTTGCTCAATCTCACTTTGAGTGGTCGTGTTGTTTGGTATGTAATATTTAGGAATCGTAATTAATTCTATTCATATTACTATCGATACTATACTTTCAGTATAATTTTTTATTAATCTCATTTCTTATTTTCAGGATGAAATACATCGTAGAAAGTAGTAATGGAAGGGGTACTACAAGTTCAAACGACACAAAGAAGAAACGGATTAATAATATTGACTACAGTGTGTGTGTGTTGTGTCAAAAAAAAGAAAGAAAAAGCAATGAACCACTGAATCAAAATCCTAACTTTTAAAAGTCCTTCACAAACGAAGTAAGTTTGGAAACAAAGAGTTTGTATGATCGTATGCTTACTTTTGATACAGACGAACTTACAGGAAAAAAATAAGTCGTTGGCGTTTATTGTGTTATAAATAGTGCACTCACAAGGTGAAACTTTGGAGGTCAAATATGAAAAGAGACAACAAGCAACTGACATAATAAATGATCCTTCTAAAAGCAACACACGAACACCGTTCACGATCATGCTGTGTATGAGCAGAAAAAATACATTCTCTGTAACAAAGCAAGCCCCAAAGGACATCCGTTGTTCAGAGTTTCAATTAGTAATGAAGGCGTAAAACTATACGCAGCTGTAATCCACTGCAATAATGAACAATGGAAAGTAAAAATTATCAACGTGTATAGACTCAAGGGATGCACATCGTATGACATTTTCTATCTCAAAGAATGCTATACAAAGTATGTTGTAAATGTCTTAGGCGAGAAACATCAAAATCAAGTTCTAAACAATGAATAGATAGTGCATATAAGGTCATCAATTCTCTTTTAGAGATTTAATAGATCTCTTTCTTAAAAAAATTATGCTTTTATGGTATAAGAGGAACTGCCAATAAATGGATCAAGTCTTACTTGAATTATAGGTATCAGATAGTCTAAATTACGAACGATAATAACGGCAAAATTCGTAAGTTTAGTAGTAATAAAGGTACAATACTAACTGGTGTACCTCGAGGATTAGTGCTTGGTCCATTGCTCTTTCTTATATACATTAATGATTTGTCACAAGAAATGTTGCCTAATAAATGTGTTTTATTTGCTGATGACACCAATGTTATTATTACAGGTAACTCACGACATGATATTGAATATAATCTAGACACTGCATTTTCACGATTAAGTAACTGGTTAAGTAGCAATAAATTAGTTTTAAACAATGATAAAACTTCCTTGTTAAATTTTTATCATCCTCGTCAAAATAAATTTATTCCTGATGTAATGGTAAATGACAAAAAAAGTCGACTTTTCTATTTCAACTAAATTTCTTGGTGTCACCATTAGTTCGAAACTAACTTGGAATGAGCATATTTCTCAACTCAACAAAAAATTAAGTAGTATTTGTTTCGACCTCCGTAGACTAAGAGGTAATGTCACAACACAGGCTTTAGTTTCAGTGTGCTATGCAAAATTCCATTCTTCAATAAGTTACAGTGTTATTTTTTGGAGTTATTCTACTGACTGTATTAGCACGTTTCGCTTACAAAAGAAAGCACTAAGGGTTGTGTTTGGATTGTCACCAAAATCTTCTTGCAAGTCCATCTTTCGAGGACAAAAAATATTACCATTACCTTGTGTGTATCTATATAAAATTATCTTGTTTACCGTAACAAACACTTATTTATTGAAAACAGTAACGTCCATAAATACAATACTCGATTCGTTAATAATTTGATTTTATCCCCCAAAACTTCTCGTTCTTCCAAAAAAGCGTATATATTAACTGTACAAAAATTTAATAAGTTACCTGACTTTCTAAAGCAAAACAAATCATATTCTATGTTTAAATCTGATCTTCACAAGTTCTTAGTAGATAGGTATTACTACTCGGTAAATGAGTTTTTTGAAGACAATGTACAAATGTCTTTTGTTAACTATGTTATGAATGTGTAAACTTAAAGAAGTCATGTATGTATTACTCTATTTGTAAGTTATTTATAGCATATATATAATTATTTTGTAATTTTGACAACTGTATGCGTACTCGAGGATACTCTCATTTGTATGCAAAACAGGTAAATAAATAAAGGTGGTTTCTAGTGCAGAAGTAGAAAATATATACAAAGAAATATGTGCAGCAAACCGGATGGAGAATAACATGTTATGAATAGGAAGGCAATTGAACCATTCATTGAAGAGGAGCTTTGAAACAGTGACATACAATTTAACTCTATCCGCAAGAATCAACCACAACGTATATCTTTAAAATCTACTGTAATGTTGTTCTAAGTAAAGCTGAAGATACAACTAGCCTTTCTAGAAAAATAAAGACCCTCTTTCAAGCGGCACATACTATAAGGAAGTGCATTTTGTCTAGTAACCAGTGGCAAGGATACTACTAAAGACAGTAATGCCGTACATTTGAACTTAAATTTTTCTTTAAGTGATGTATTGCTAGAAGCTACATATTCCAAAACACCAGAGCTGATACAGAACAAGTAGCTTAAAAGGCATCAATACATTCACAAAGGCTTACATATGAATACCTAAGGGAACGGAAAACAAAAAATAAAACTACGATGATGATCAAACATACTCATGATGAGAGGTCTGCGCGGATGCGGATATCCGCATCAAAATGGGTATCTGTGGACATAAATTTCTTTTCTGTGCGGATAGCGGATAAAGTTGCGGATATGGTTTCCTACATTTTTCCCTACCTAAAAAAACGCTATGAAATTTGTGATGATGGTGGAAAGAGCACTAAGAAACGTTTGTTTTGAATAAAAAGTTCTAAAACTGGTTGAAAAATAACGACAATCAAAATATAAGGTGTTTCAATATTTTTAGCAGCCGTTTTGTAGGTGAATGACATCTCTGACCTAAGCGGAACGAGACGACAGGTCCCTTCGCTACTCCTCAAGTACCGCTATTTACTGTTTTAAAAAAATGCCGCCAAAGCCCCTCTGATAAAGTTGAAAATTTTCAGACCATTGGCCTTGAAGATGAAGAAATGTCTTCAAATAAAGTTTCTCCAGCCTGAGAGGTCAGGAAACAAAACCCTAATTTAACACACCATAACCTTCCATAAACTGAAAACTGGTCAGCAGAATTATCTTTGCCTTTTGTGACAAACTGGAGAAGCGCGTAGGTCACCAAAATAGTAAACAAATAAATCACACCATTCTTCAGCAGCTGAAATTTAGAAAAATACGCTCATCTTTCTCTCTCTCTCTCTCTCAAAAAAAAAAAAAAAATCATCTTTACTGTTTCCTTTCAAGTATAGCAGATACCGAATGCACATTTGCGACCCTGCACATTACTCTCTTCGAAGAGGTGCCACGGATCTCAAGGAACATCCCGACGGATTGGAGTTTTATAACAGCAATTGTTTCTCCCTCTCTTCGTGTGTGTGTGCATGTATGTTCTGGGCCTCTGGTAAAGAAAGAAAGAACAACCAATGCGTTGTTTCTCCGACCCTAAGTGTGTCCAACAATGAGTGGGGGCTGCGAAGAAAAGCAGTAAATTCTAAACTTCCTCTACTGCCTCTTCCCGAAATTAAAGGCATAGACCTCCTATTTGTATTCGAAGTTATTTTCACTTCTAGTTTCAGTGAAAGCATGCAGATTGTATTGCGTTGTTAGTTTCGTCACTTTATTTAATTTAGTGCGATTGCTGGTGCTAGTGTCAGTTCGGGATGGAGGTTATCTCAGCCATTACAATTACTTCCAAATTAAAGCAACGAGTATATACTATTGTGCAAGAAAATAAACTGAAATCAATAACATGGAAAAGTTTTGGTCATGTGTACGATGGTGATACTAAAGTTAAAGTTGTTGTGGCATGTTTCCAATGCAAGAAAGTTTGCACTTACAAGGGTCATCAGTCAGGTACATCAAATATAACAAAACACAAATGGAATCTAAAGCAGGCGTCGATGATTAGTTTTTTGAATGTGAAACAACAAAGCAAGTGTGTTTCAGTTTCACCGAACTTAAAATAAAGTGCAACAAAGAGACTTGTAGTCTTTGTTTCAAAAAATACTGTTCTTTTCTCTGTTGTTTCTGGGAAGGGTTTTTGTAGAATTTTCGCAATTCTTGCTTGAAACGGGTGCTAAATATGGACCAATAAACGCAAAAGATCTGCTTCCACATCCAACCACGATTTCTAGGGCGTTGACAGAAGAAGCTGCGTCTCTTCGAGATATGGTATCTAGTGAGGTGAAGAAGGTGCTTGATGATATTGGTGGTGCAGTGACTGTTGATTTGTGGAGTGATCGGTATAGAAAAATAAACTATTTAATGGGTCACACTTCATTACATTCACAAAAGAACACTGCAAGACACGTCTTGTGTAGTATGGGATTGGACTGTCAGATGAAAAAGACTGGCGATAATATAAGAACTGAGATTATTCGCATATTTAGAAGTTTCAATATCATCCAATTTATTGGTCAGGTAGTATTTGTGACTGACAGAGGTCCCAATATCGTCTCTGCTTTACGGCAATACATAAGGATATCGTGTTCTGCTCACATTTTAAACACAATTGTAGAGAACACTACAACAAATTCAAACACAGAAGAGGATGATATTTCGTATTTGATTAGTTCTTGCCGTGGTCTTACGACATTTTTCAAAAGATCCGGACTGCAGAATCGTCTCGAAAAAACCATGAAGGGCGATATTGACACTGTTTGAAAGCATCGAAACACAATGGGAGAACATCTTATCCATTCTGAAGGAAGCAAACAAAGACTTGTTGGATGATGTAAACAGGGATTTGTTAAGAAAATTGATACTTTTCTTATCACTCTTCAAAGCAGTTTCCGATGAGCTTGAAGCTTCAAACAGGCGTACGCTATTTTTTGCGGCATTATGGAAAGAGAAGCTTCAAAGTATGTCGAAGATACAAGCGACAGAAGACTCTTTGTTTCTTCAGAACTTGAAGGAAATGGCGCTTGCACTTTCAGTCAAAAGTGGGACATAACAATGATCCACAGATTGGCAGTTTTTCTTCACCCTAAATACAAAAGTATGATGTTTCTCTCAGAGGATGAGCGAGAAGAAGTTAAAAACAATGCCAGAGAGATGGCAGCGAAGAGGATGGAAAACTCTATCCGAGAAGAACGACGATCTCCACCAATAAAGAAGCAAAAGGTCAGTGTTGGTGCCTTTCATGAATTTGAAGATTCTTCTGATGATGAAGCTATAGGAAGTCCATCAAGTCGGAAATATGAAGTTACAGGCTATATACAAGGGAAGTTTCATTTGGACGAGGATTTTGACCTCATTACCTGGTGGTTTCAACAAAAAGAAGAGTAAGAGTATCCCTTTCTGAGCAAAGTGGCATTGTTTGTCCACTCTGTGCCCACTACAGGTGCTCCATCTGAAAGAAGTGTTTCAACTACTGCAGGTCATACTCTGCAGGATCGACGCACTAGTATGAATATAAGTTCAGTCGATGATATAATACTTTCTCAATAGCAATTTACCTTAAACTCCAAAATTTGCAACATGTAAAAATAAATAAAAATAAAAAAATTGCTGTCTCTTAGGCAAATAATAGCGAGAACATTATGTTCCATTTTTTAATTTTTTTAAAACCTCTACCATAACTATGAAGTGTTAGTGTGATTTTATGTAAATTTGTTTGCGGTGCTGTGATTAATTTCCATTTCTTAATAACGATTATTTCTATTTCGCCTTTGTGTTTTGAACAAATGCTTATGATGAAGTTTAAAAACTTAGTGACGTGCTCTAAAATTACTTGATATAGGAGATATCACCTACCTAGTATTATTTTGGTTCGATATCTGCATTTGAAGACCTTGGGTAAGTACATAGATCGTTCATTAACTTCTAATTTGCATCTACATGGTTCATATTGCATTTTATTTAGCGTAGATGGTATTTGATCACGAGGAAACTGATATAATGTATTGTTTCGTTTGATTCAGAAAACAACAAGAGATAGCTATTTAAAATGTGTTTAAAAATACTTTCGAAATCATGACTATTATAGAATATGAAAGTTGTATATATTTGCTACCTCATTATCTGGGGATGCGGATAGAGATATTGCGGATGCGAGTGCGGATAGAGATGCTGCGGATGCGGATGCGATATTTTATATCCGCGCAGACCTCTACTCCTGACTATCCAATACAAGTGGCTGTTAGTATAACAATTCATTCCAATACTAGTAGCAAATTCCTTTTGCACAGTACAGGTTGCTTAGTCGAATACAGTCAAGTTCTGCATGTAGAGACATCAATAGCGAAAGAGGTAACGATGGATGAAAATGGTGGGATGTATATTCCACGTGACTTTGTCGGAAGGAGATTTACGTATTGTGCATCCGATAATATATATTTCCTTGAAGACATTGCTGATAGTAAGAAAATTCTTCACGGACTAGTTATGGTCTGCTAGCAAGAGTGCTTATTCGAAGACCAGCCCGAAATGACGGTAGTTTCAGGTTCAACGACAAGTCGCTCATTGAAAGTTATTCCGCAAGTCTTCCGGTCTATCACAAATATGTTTTCCTAGACATGGCGTGGCAAATACGTAAATGTGTAAAGTAGTCATCAAAACACGTGAGGTATTTCGGATTACAGAGTGAATCACAAGAAACATATGACACATACAGAGAGTCCAGGAGTTGATCTATCAGATGCACTGGATCAAACGAAGGAAACTACACACATACCAACATAGTCAGCCTTCAATTCAGCGCTACTGGATGTCTCGGGATAGAAGGCACGAGTATGTGTCCTACAAATAATACAGCTAGTTCGCTCCGCTGATAGTTCAGTTCAATTAACCTTCCTTACTCAACTGGAACTTGTTAATAAACACATCTGTAGCAATAATAATTCCAAATGTGTCTTGACTCCAGACTTGGGTCTTTATAAGCCAGTCTAGTAACTAATTATGGCGCGAGTATATCTTCATTATCGCTGGTTTGTACCGCTAGGCGAGCTGCACATAGCTTTTGCAATGATCCGTTCGATTGGAATTTTCCTTAATGGAATTGGAATTCCTGACCTGCGGTTACTGCTATATGGTGATAATACAGTCAGTCAAATTATTTTAGTTACGAAGATCAGACGTGTGGTTGAAGCACACTTTCGTATCCTAGTTACTCTTCAAGACTACTACTTTCAGTATTTCTCTGAAGAATATTAAAGTTTGTACATTAGTGTTTACAAGAGTTACGAGTCAAATTCAATCAAACTGGTGCACAAGAACGTCTGACTAAATTTCTCTTTGCAATACAGAAGTGTGATCTCTTAAGAAAAACAAGATTTAATGAACAACAGGAAGAACTAAAACAAACATTCCGAAAGTTACGAAAATAAATAAGAATGGTCAACTGTTTGTTACTGTTCTTGAGATCTATCAGGACTGCTAATTGAAATCTGTATTTTTCTTCACTAGAAGATTTCATAAAATACTACTTTGCATTAGATTTGGAATGACTACTTGCTACCTTGCTGATATGAGAAGTTGGAAGAATCAGATCCAGATATATGGTAGGAATTCGAGAAGGGAACTAGATAGTAAATAAGTTTAACATATCACTTTGTGCTCTAGCTTGTGATGAGGCACTGAAACATAAAAACAAAGCAATGAAAATTATGGGAGGGCTGGGTGAAGCAACATACCAGGTCAGTGCTCTCGTTTGCTTTTTTTTAACTGCACCTGTGCTCAAAAGGGTACCACAAGAAACTGAATGTGTGTGATAGTTCCTTCAATCCGTAAGCCAGAAAGTATCATATAAATAATGAAATGGCTGCTAAAGCCCAAGATAAAGCTATTTCGATCCTATATGAAGAACTGAAGGGTATTGGAAATTCTTTTCAACTAGAGGGTCCGGAGATCATTAATATAACAACAAAGGTTATATTCAACGAACAAATCACATCAGATGTTAGATGAATTGAATCATTAGGAACAAATTTGTTTGATATAAAGCTCTGGGCACCTATAAAAAAGAACAAACTGTTCTACCACCACAATAAATAAATAAAAATAAAATTAAAATAAATAAATACAGATCGTTGGATCTTAAAAAATTGAATGGAAATCGTTTCTTTTTGCACGACTTCTGATCGTCGCACGATCTCAACGAGAAACAGATCTACGCACAAACTTAGGGAAGCATAAAATGCCGGTTGTGAGTAGATTCATGTTTGTACACGATGGAACAATGCATCAATGTTCATCTAAAAGTAAATCAATTTATATCTTGAAATCTGTTGTTGAATTCACCGAAATAAATAAATAAAAAGAACAACTTATCCTCTGTTCAAGCTCACCAACCAAATACCTACTTAATTATATAATTAGTTAACTCCTAAAGTTTAAAGAGGGAGAATGTCGGGTATGTAGAGAGAAAATATTCCTGTGAAACACCCTGCTACGAGGAGCTGTAATCAACAGTACTATTGTAAAGCTCACTCAAATACAATTAAGAGACTTCCTTGTTGCTACTTCTATCAGACTTCTTATCTCAGTTATCACCTTTAATCTTACTCGTTAGACGAACTTCACTGAGCCACTGCTGTATGCAGCAGAGAAGTACACGCAGCAAGACGACAGTAACACGAAATTGAAGAAATCTGAAAATATTACTTTTTTTTTTTTTTCTTATCAACGCCCACTTCAGAGTAAATGGGGGACAAAAGTCGGCTGACACAAGATGAACCTTTGCTGTTCCTCTCTACGTCCAGGAGGCGTTGTTGCAAGACCTGTCTTGGCCCTTGACCTTAATTAGCCAACCAAAGAGATCTCAATGGACTTTGAGCAATACTTTATCTTTATCCCTAACATAGCCTTTAAGTATTTTATTGTTATTCGATCTTCAGCTATACCTTCCCATATCTTTGATTTTTTTTCAGTTACAGGTTCCAAGCATAAATCTCAATAATACTGTATATATATTGGAGAATTCCATAGTCCCTTTAGAATATTATTTATTTCTTATTAATACATTTCCTTTTTTATTTTTATTTATTTATTTTCTCCCATCATTTTTTCCACTTTTGTTGTAATGCCAGCTCTTCTTTCATTGTATTACAGTCGTTATACATTCCCAAGTTTCTCAGGAGTGGTTTTCTGCAGTCTGTATTCCCCTATTTTTGTTTTCCTTTTCCTAACATTTACTCAGACTTCTGATCTAAACACATTCTTCCATCATACATTCGACTACTATTTGAAATACAGTCAACCATTGCTCTTGATTAGAGATTCTTTTTCTCCTTCTATGCTCTGAGAACAAGAGACGAATGTCAAACTTAGAAGATATGTACATCATTTCTTTCGTTCTTCTTTTTCATTCATTATCATGAAATATATCTTACTTCATTTCAATTTATACAGATAATGAAACAGTAGTAGAAACACTAAGATAAGGACTTCCTGAACCAAAATGGTAATGTGCCTCCTTCAATACACAATACAGTGCGAATTTAAAAAGAAATCGATTTATACAAATCCAGCAATTGTTGTAATAGCATAAAGCAATTCTTCATGCAGCACAATCTCAAGCTCAGATAGGGAATTTAAATTAAGTGAGATAACTCTCTCATCTAGCTGGTGAGACCGTTAAGTTATTTTCATTATTCTATCATTCTGGAAGTTCTTCAATTATTATCAAAATTCGTCTAACCTACGTCGTTAACGTAACTCTATATACCCATTCTTAATCACTTTTGGAACTTACTCTCCTAAGTGTGTTGTGTACAATATTCACAAAGTTACGACTGTGAGATGACATCCATTTTATCATGCATACTTTATTTTATGAGATTATTAATATCGTTAATATTTACTATTATACGCACCATTATCTTTTTGGGAGTGAATCGAAAAAAAGCTTTCATTAATACTTTAGGTACAGTATGGTTTTGGGGAAATCATATTCATTACAATTCTTTCTCTCTCTCTCTCTCTCTCTCTCTCTCTTCATAAAAGAGATTTTTTGAGATTAAAGTTACACTATACTAAAACCATGTGATATCCAGACGATCAAATTAATACATCACTATTTAAAACTTCACACTAATTTTCTCAAGATTTCGAATTTAAGTTGAAGTCTCTGTTGAGAAACTGTACTTCTGAAATATTATAGGCATAATCTGATGTACGAAATGTCATTTTTTAAATTATTCTTTTAATTGTGCCCAAAATCTTAATTAAAAGAAAAAAAAATTGCAGAGAAGACGAGATTTAATTTACAAGATTTTTTTAAACATACGACGTATTCGATATTTTATAATATGAACAATAATTACCTTAGTTTGTTAGTAATGAAATAAGTCACTTGTTCAGTGTTCAATTCAAGTACACAGTCCACCTGTTGTCCTGCTGAAGCTGTGTTACAAAATGAGATCTGCAGTGCCACCAATTCAGCCAGGTATGCGCAAGATTCAGCTCGTTTCAATTTATCAGCCTGTTGAAAAAAAGAAGTTACTACATTCATATTTTATATATATATATATTTGTGTGTGCGTGTGTATGTATGTGTGTGTGTTTTGTGTTCCGTGAACTTTGTAGTGTTATAACTCGACGCCACATAAGAAAGAATACATGTGAGGAGGGTAAGAAGACGTTAGCTGTAAAAATAAAAATGATGAAAATTCTTTCTCTACCTGGAAACGTTTCCAAAATCTAATACCACAAGAACTTCTTCTGTAGTTCTAAACATGTCCATGCTAAAATATTGAATCAAATCGATATATTTTATTTACAATGTATGTGTTGACAGTTAAACAGCAATTTATAACCTCAGTTTAAAAACCTGGTTCTTCGAAAATTTCTTGACTACTAGCAACACTGTGAGCATCAAACTGCAGCAGATGATGCGTGACAGATGTGTACATTATACAAGAAAAAAAGAATGAAAATCTAGTCAATTTAAATTTTAACATATGAAAAAAGTAAGGTTCTCATCTTAATAGTAATTGTTATCTCTATTCTCAGTCTCCTTAGTACTAAAGTGCTGATCACTCCAGTATCATCGTCTTGATCGTATTCAAGTGAATAGCTAAACAATCTCTTGTACCACCGCTAATTCCTTCATTGGTTATCTTACATCCTCCGGGAACGTCGACTAGACTGCTAAACTAATGTCCGCCACTTCGTTTAATTCTCTACTTCCTCCATTAACTCAATTATATTGAATTTTAATTTCATACCCTTCTATCTCCTTATGCAGAGATGCTTCCCGGAGCTGGCCTGCACTGATCTCTTTCACAAAGTCCTGATTCCTCTCTTCAGCTTGAAGCAGTTGAAGTTTACCAATATACTCCTCCAACTCCTTCTTCGATATTAATTTCTCTAAATCCTGAATCCGTTCCTCTGTTAGACCTCATTTATCTGTTCCATCCAAATTCCCTGGGAGGAACATTCGTTAGTTGTTCGTTCCTGTTGTTAAACTACCTTCAAGATCTGCTGGGTCACAAAGGACTTCTGCTTCTCCATCTTCTGACTGGAAGCGGCATTCTGGGAATACTGGGTATCTTTTCCATTGTCAACTGGCTGGTCTTCGTTTATCTGGGTTTGCTCTCCCGTTTTCAGCCTGCAATCGGGCTCCTGGGAACACTACGTATCACTTTCGTCGTCTACTAGGAGAGTTTCCTCTCCCTGGACTTGCAAATTCGATCGCTCGTTCGCCTCACCCTTAGTTATTGTAACTAGGGAATGACTTATATCGATTCCGTCCTCTATAAGAATATTTTTCTCTATTTGAGTCTGGTAGTCTTTAAATTCTTCCAATTCATTTCCGAGGGCCACTTCATAAACTCGATGTTCCTTGATTCCCTTTGAATTTCTCTATTCTACATTTCACATTATGTAGTTCACATCTGTGTGACTCAGTGGAGTTATCTGTTTATACTCGTATCTCGGCTACAATCCTCTCTCAATCTCTCTTTCTTTCTCTCAACCAATCTCTTGTTTACTACTCTTGTCTGGTAGACTGGTGATCTAACTTCAGCTCAGATGATTTCACTTCCAATTCATGAATCTGAAGAGTCTTGTTCTCCAAATCCCTTTTATGTTCCTCCAAACTGAACCACGTATCACTTTCTCTCCATTTTACTTCAAGAATCTCATTATCCTTACATTCTAGACTGCGTTGGAATCTATCCCCTACTCGAGAATTTTTCCCCATAACTACTACTACAAACTTCTTAAAGGTCAGATGGTCGCGCCTATCAAAGCTGTGCTGTTACTTGCCCCCTTTCTTTGACTAATCTCTTTGATTAATCTACTCCAAACATTGATTATGTCTTCCCTCTCATTTCTTCACCTCCTCGAGCGGATCTTCATTAATCCATTCTGATTGCATTTCACACCGTTCTGATTGCACCTTTTAACATATTTTGATGTGAGACTTGGAACGATTAATTCCCTCTTTTTGTTCAGAACTGATTTCCTACAGGTTAATTGATTTCTCTATTCTTCAGTATTTCCATTTCCGGCCACCTTCCTCATCTGCATCCTCCTGCCTCACTAGACTTCATTTCTCAGGATGTCTGCGCATGACATGCTCCCCATAACTTGTTATTTCGCGAATGAACGCCTATAAATCTGACATGGGTGATTGGGACGTGGCAGATAACAGCATTACCTTTCGTAAATGGCAGATAATGGCAAATTACATTATCACATTTATCACAGCTGTAAATGACCGAGCCGTGTCTTTCTCCTGACGCTTCCTGAAATGCTGATTAGTTAGAAATTCTAGGTGACGGTGTCCCTTGAACATATATTTTATCCTATGAGTATCATCTTCAACCTCCTGGAGTTTTTTGATTTCCACTACCTCACTAGTGTTAGAACTACTTCCTTTATATCCATCTCCTTCGTCAGAAGATTCGTCACTAATATCCAGTTCCTGAATGACGTCTAGTTACATATACAATACTTATCTGCACTAGTTTGTGCTTCAGTCTCTCTCACATACGATTTGGAATTTTTACGAGAGGATGAGTTAAGAGCCAAAGGTAATGATTTTTTTTAACCATCTAAGATTGTGTATATGATACACTGCAAAATAAAAATTACAGTATGTGCATTCGCAATAATACCACATAGCAGCATTCACAGTGAGAATTACTCAGTTAGCGATGTCGTAGATAAGACCTTACCGCATGATCAACGTGAGATCAACGTAGTCAAGAAAACTGAGAGTTACATCAAAATACTAATCCCATCGATAAAATCATGTGGTCCCGAAACGAAAAACCGATAAGCAAGCTGAATTAACAACACATCACTCAACACCTTAAAATAGGGTACAGCACAGCTGGATAATTTGGATAATTTCAGACATTTTTTCATATATCTCAGAAACTGTAATTGGTATTCAGATACAAAATTGTGACCAAAAACTTTGAACCTTAGTATTACTTAACAATTTTTCTTATAATAGTATGTGGGATACATCATTGTGAAATTTGGATATTCAATTTCTCATTCGAAATTTCGAAAAACGTAAATGCGAGGGGCAGTTTGGATAACGAGTCGTCAGATTAACATTTTTAGTAATTCTTCTCATAGGACTTTATCATGAATGAAACCAAGGATTTTTAAGGGGTAATATGAATAACCAACAAAATACGCAAGTCTTAAATAAGGAAAATATATACCTAGAGATAATGTATAAACTACTTAATAGTTAGATTACAAATTCTATGGTAGTTGAAATATGCTAATTTTAAATGAAAAGTACATAAATTGTAAATATGCATCAGCTGTACGTATTTTTTTAAATGTGCACTAAAAGAAAATCTTAGGAACACTGTCTAAGGCAAAGAGCCGTAATAGGTTAATTCATCTTCCATCGTTCGTATTTAACGACAACGACCACAAATAAACTGTTTTCGATCTTCTGCACCGACAAAGACCTCGTGAAACTATGTCTTACAACGCTGGCAACGAATCCAGTCTCTTTAGACATCTTTAGACGTAGGCCTACGTCTTCGTCACTGGAAGAGGTAGAGGATATCACTTTCTTTCGAACTTTCATTTGTTTTTCCTTGACAGGTTCTGAATTAGCACTCTTCTTTCTTGTAGTGTTCTTGGATTTTGTTGCACCCGATGATTGTGTCTTTCCTTGGAGTTGTTTTACTCTCATTGCCTGAATATTTTCAGGAGAAATCGAGTGGCATGATTATCCTGTGACACAAAGTCTCTTCTGCACACAAACTTTTTCTGGGCTGGGAAGCACTTGTTGTATGGGTTCATCTATAGGCTTCGTTGGGATAATGTTTTGAGAGCCATGACCGGAAGAAGAAGGCGCGTTGTTAAGATCTTCTTCCCGTGAAGACTGCTCCTCAGAATATGTAACAAGGCCATACATTTCCGAAAAGGCGAATTTAAACTTTTCAATAGCTTGTAGTCTAAAGGGGACCATTAACTGCCAGTCCAACAGAAGCTATCCGCTTCCAGGCTTCAGTGAACAAAATGCAGCACTGAGATTTATCAATCACTGAGCTCGGGTTTTGATGAATCCAGGTAGTTGCGTCTTGATGGTAATTGGCTTTAAGTGCCTTAAAAACAGAGCGATCGAGTGGTTCTAATATGTATGTTGTGTGTGGAAGTAGGCAAAACATTTCGATGTCATGACTTTGGCGGAACTCTAAAGACGAAAGTTATGAATGACATTTATGCCCGTCCAAAATCGGCCGTCCGAAACTCTATGTTCGTTAAAGTGCTTGATAAACTTTACAAAAATATCTTTATTAATGTATCCACTATCACGCGTGCAGACAAGTGATCCATGCGGGCGATGGGTTTTAAAGTCCGGGTTTTGACTACACCTTTGAATATTACTACAGGAGGTATAAAAGACCCTCCGGCATTGTAGCATGCTATCACCGTTACATTTTCCCCGCGCTCTACAGGTGTTAAACTGATCACCTCATTTCTACCCTTTTCTACAAGAATTTTAGGGGCCTGTTATTTAGAGGAAGTCCACTTTCGTCCATATTGTAAATACAACTAGGATGATTATGGAGATCATATTAGTACCAAGGCATAAAGAAATACAAAATAGTAGGCTTATAGCTCTAATTGCATTGGTATTCAAATTGCCCCGTTTTGAATTATCCAAATTGCCCCACGGTCGACGAATATTCCATTTAGAACGTGGTATGAAAACTGCTCACCACTTGGCGCCAACGTACAGCATATCAACGCACCACATGCTACTGATACAATTATTATCCAGAGCGGTTTCATTTTATCCAGTTAATAATAAGGAAAGCTTAAGAAAACAACGTTGAAAATTATAACGACCTAAAAATAGACATATTCGTACTTACCTTGCAGCAAGCATAAAATCGTGTAGGCCTTCAGAACCGCACGAATGATTTGTATTTCTGAGAGCGACTTCTGCAAACCACAACCTACAAATCCACCGCAGGTTCACTAACATGGCGAGCCGCGTTTCCATTTCAGCTAGCAAAATGCTTAACATTATTCAAATTCCCCGCCTATTGGAATTACCACGCTGTACCCTAAGTAAAAGTATGCTTATTGAGTTAATGTTTTATATATACAGAGTCTGGTCAGAAGTGTTGTCCCAAATATGAACGCAAAATATCAGTAGATAGAAATTATGTTTTAAAATAATCCAGCATTATTGTGAAACCTTAATGTTGGTTGAACTTTGTTTCTTGTAAAGTGAAGATGGAGTGGGGAAGAAAATCGTGTTGTAAGTTTAGCTCTACACAAGTGCAGACACCCTCCAACAACCATCTTTATATTACTGAAGAAACTGAAAATTACACAGAAATTTGCTTATCGCACCATACAGCGATATAATGAAACATTGTTTATCGAGGATAAGCCTCGCACTGGTAGACCTTGGTCCGTAAGGACACCATGTATCATTAAAGCAGTGAAGAGGAGAAACGCTCAAAATCCAGTTCGTAGACAAAAACTCATGGTCCTGCAAATGAGCATGTCGCGTTAATCAATTAAAAAAAAAGGGTGATCAATGAGGATCTAGGACTGCATAGCTAACGCAGAAGGACAGGCCAGTGGTTAAATCAGTGCTTGATGAGAATGCAGCGTAACAGATCAAAGGTGCTCCTGTAGTAGTTTGCGGATAACAAACATCGACAAATTTTGTTTACAGATGTGAAAATTTTCATAGTTCTAGAACGCCTCAACAGACAGAATGATGGCTACAACTAGTGCTGCAGCATGTGAGTAAGTTCTCCGAGTCCAGTGAGGCCATTACCTTGCATCAGTGATGGTTTGACTAGGTGCGTCGTACGGTGTGAAAACGGGAGCCAAACTGTGCCAGGAGGACATTCTCGAGAGGGTGGTAAAACTTCTTGACACCACTATGTTCAAAAACAATCCTTGGGTATTCCAACAGGATGCAGCACCGGCTCACAAGGCGAAGAACACGTAGAAGTGGATTAGTCGCAACATAAAAGACTTACATCCTCCTGATTCAAAATATGGTCTTATTTGGAGAGGAGGGTATGTGTTCAGCTTCATATGACTGTGAATCGCTTGAAGTCTGCTATAGTGAAAGCAATGGCTGACACATATATATGAATGTGGTGCGTACTGCCATTGATGATCGGCTGCTTCGTTTACAAGCCTTTGTCCAGGCACAGGGGCGACATTTTGAATACTGCTGTACCCATTGATTTATCACTTATCCTTGTATGTATTGCATCTGCGTTACACATTTCTTTCCCTTCATACTTCATTTTTATGGTCTGCTAACCTTGAGACAGAATTTTTGATCAGACTGTATATATATATATATATATATATATATATATATATATATATATACATATATACATACAGAGGCGGATCCAAGGGCGGGGCTATACCCCCCTTTCTTGACGATCAGGTATACACTGGATAAAATGGACTTAAGCCCTGTTTTACACTGGATAAAGCGGCAAACTATGGTTTAGCCCCTGCCTTGATCATATCCTGGATCCGCCACTATATATATATATATATATATATATATATGTGTGTGTGTGTGTATGTATGTGTGTATATATATGTATGTATATATTAGTGCTGTCGAAATCGGTTTTTGAAAAAACCGAAAACCGGTTTTTGAAAAAAGTGAAATTTCATAAAACCGAAATGTCGGTTTTGAAAACCGCTTTTGCGGTTTCGGTTTTGAAAACCGCATTTGCGGTTTCGGTTTTGAAAACCGCTTCTCCGGTTTCGGTTTTGAAAACCGCTTCTCCGGTTTCGGTTTTGAAAACCGCTTCTCCGGTTTCGGTTTTGAAAACCGCTTTTGCGGTTTTCGGTTTTCAGAAAATCGGTTTTCTGAAAAACCGAAAACCGCAAATGTCACACTAATATCAAGTAACGACGAGAAAACAGCTAAGAATCTTTCCCCACTCCGGCTCACAGTTGCCAGATGGAGGGAAATTTCCCTCGGCGTAGGGAAAAAATGATCAAAATTTGCAGAAGGAAAAGAAGTTATTTTTTTCTTAAAATGTCTTAAAGTGAAGGAAAATTCTTGGTGAATATACTTTTACAATTGGCAGAATAAAAAAAATAAGTTGCAATTTCTCAAAGAGGCACGGCTATCGTTATTGGGAAGTAAAAAGATACAGAATAAAATATGATCGGTGTTTCCTTCACGTATGAACTACTGCAGGTGTCTGGGACTTGCGATAAGAAGCCAGTCAACACATACAAAACCACAACATTCACATTTATCGGAGTGGCAACAAATCAACAATAAAATTGTGTATTGAGATAGAGATTTTTCTTTCTTTTCTCTTTCTTTTTTATTAAGAAAGGGAGGTGGTGCCTTTTTGTTAACAAAAGAAAGAGTGGCAGTACTATTTTTAAAAACAAGGGGAAAGAGTAATAATAATATAAAAGATGTCAGTCTAAGTGGATGATATTTCAAATTGAATTTCATGAGTTGCATGTGTAGTGATCTTAAATAGGGATATACCTTATTTCTATTGAGCTTAGTGTTGGCTTATTACCCTATTTTAGCGGGTACCACCCGATTTTCAGGTTCTATATTCGTCTCCCTCTTAAACATATCTTAATCACGAAAAACCACCCGCTTTTTGGGATTGGAGAAAAATCTAAGAGGACTTAGTTGATAAAGTGTTGGTATGGTATATTCAACGTAAACCGCTACATCTCTGACAATCTCAATCGCGATTGAGTTAAATTTGGACTCGCGCTCAGGCTCAGGCTCTGGGCTATCTGAGCAGTGCACGTGTGCAGAATCATTTGCTAATAAGAGATCTGCTCTAATGCACAATGGTTTTCTTTGTGTAGTTCATGTGTTTTTAATGTAATGTATTGGAGGTTCTATACGAATGAATATTCGTTTGTAGATGTTGTAACAAACATACTTGAATTATTCATGCCTTCACAAGCTACAAAGAATGCCGAACGACAATTCCAGGACTCTTATAGAAGCGAATTTACGTTTCTTAGCCAGGGCAAAACTCAGTTTGAAGCAAAATGTACACTCTGGAAAACTGTTTCGTTTGAAACGTAGGATGCAGGGAAGCGAATTGGACCTCCCCTGATTTTTATATATTTTGTAAATTAGACCACGAGGAACAAGAATATGAAGGAAATTTGACATTCCGAGTTTCGGAACTCGAGATATTCGAACATAAAGTGACCACGGAAGTAAACCAGACTCCACCTGATTTTTATATATTTTGTAAACTAGATCACGAGGAACACGAAGCTGAAGTAGTTTTGACATTCCGACCTCCGGAACTCGAGATATTGAAACTTAAAGTTTAATATAGACGCTATCTATCTATATGAAAAAACACAATATTCTCTATACGAAACATATGTCCTGTGAGATATATAAAGATAACCAAGAAAGTTCTGTCGCTTTTTGTGGAGGTCTATGTTCAATTGACCCTCATACCGTGAGTTGAGTGCGAATGGAGATAAGGCGAAGGTCAGTTGTTGGTGTGGGTATATCCAACATTCTACCTGGTTGTGGCAGTTCAGTTACAACGTGAACTTGTGTAAGGACGGAGTGAATATGGAACCTCCACAGAGCATCATAAGGGCGTGTATGCTGTACGAGTTCAAACTTGGATCAAACGCCACTGCAGCGGGGCGGAAGATACCTCAGGCCTTTCGTGAGGGTGCCGAACAGTGGACAGACATGTGAGAAACTGAGGCTAACATTCAATGTTAATGGAGAAACCATTCTCCAGCACCTCCATCAATTTGGGAAGCACTACAAGTTGGGTCTATGTGTCCCAGATGATTTGTCTCCGGGCCAGAAGGCTACGCGTGCAGACACCTGTGATTCTTTGCTGTCTCGTCTGAGGAAGGAGCCATTTCTGGACAGGATGTTGACATGTGTTGAGAAGTGTGTCCTGTACGAAGCTTCACGGCGTCGTCATCATTGGTTAAAATCCCACGAACCGGTTCCAAAACAGCTGAAATCAGCAATGCAGCAGAAAGTCCTCCTGTGTGTTTGGTGGACTGCTCACGACATCGTGCATCGGGAACTGCTTCCGGGTGGTCAGAGCAGAACATCAATGCAACTGTCTACTGTCAGCAGTTGAGCCGTGTTCAAGAAAAACTCAAAACCCTGGAGCCAGCACTTCTCAATCGCTAAGGGGTTCCCTCGTTACGGAACAACGCTATGCCCCACATAGCTAGAATGAGCCGGGACACTATCCTACGCTTTGGATGGGAAACACTATTGCATCCGCCATACTGTCCGGACATTGTACCGTCCTGTTATCACCTGTTCCTTTCCTTGGACACTCACTTTAAAGGACTCCAGTTCAACTCCGTAGTAGAGGTGCTAAATGCACTTGATACCTTCTTCGCTTCACGGCAAACCAAGTTCTACCGCGAAGGAATCCATGCCCAACCCGAACGTTGGCAGAAGGTCATTGATACTGATGGGTACTATTTTTGATCTTCCAGGTACGTCTTAGGTGACATATCGATGCTCTAAGTGATAGGTCAAAAAGCGACAGAACTTTCTTCGTTACTTTTGTACGTATTACATAAAACTACTGTATAAGTTCTAGTATCTCGAGTTTGGGAAGTCGAAATGTCAAAATTTCTTCAGATTCGCGTTCCTCGTGGCCTACTTTACAAAATATATAAAAATCAGGTGGCGTCCAGTTTGCTTCCATGATCAATTTATGTTCGAATATCTCGAGTTCCGACATTCGAAATGTCAAAATTCCTTCAGATTTGTGTTCCTTGTGGTCTAATTTACAACATATATGAAAATCAGGTGGGGTCCAGTTTGCTTCCCTGCAGCCGAAAAGTACATTGGAAGTGTCATCAAAGAAATAACTAAAAAAAAAAAGTACTAAGGATCGCAGGTCAGTATTTGTAACACAGAAGTTCACATCAATACTTACGGTTTAGAACCCCTCACTTTTCTGATTTTAAAATATGGCAACCCTAATTTAGCTGCCACTTGTACAACCATCGAACTATCCCTTTCGCACTGTGCTGCACATATTACAATAATAGCCTTGGAGCAAATAAAAAAAAGTTAAAACACACATATAAATCAATACATTTGTCTCGATCGATAGATGCTTTCACAATTGTTAAAAGGTGTAATTAAAAACAGCATTGTTTCTGCTTTGAAAAGGACAATCCCTTATAAAACCGCAAACACGGTTTCGGGCGGCTTTCGCTTTCGAAAAGAGCTTTTGCGGTTTCAGTTTCGAAAACCGCATTTGCGGTTTCGGTTTTGAAAACCGCATTTGCGGTTTCGGTTTTCAGAAAACCGGTTTTCTCAAAAACCGAAAACCGCAAATGTCACAAAAATTCAACAGCACTAGTATATATGTATGTGTGTATGTATGTATTTATGTATGTATGTATTGCATGCAACACAATAAGCAAACAAAACACTGGACTCACGCACAAGCAGAGCCAGATGATCACCAACCTCATTTAAAGGAAGACAATCACCAACCATCCTCTTTCTGAAGTCCAACCAACGACCTGTGAATCCTGTATCTTTATTCGCAATTGAGAGGATAGGTAATAACCATGCACATCAAGGGTGATAACCGGTAATTCACATTATATACTCACCACTTAGTGTAATTAAGTCAAGATGACTAAGGGTAAAGATCTTACTAGATTCGGGAAAAAACAGGAGCAGATCAAGAAATTTCTTGAATAGAAGGGGGCAATATATATATATGGAGAGGAGGAGGTGTGCTGCTAAGTTAAACTTGGAATATCAACATTTCAAGTATCCTCTACGCCATATTTTCATCTAAACTACCGTCTACATAATATTTACATTCGCTTGGTCTTTATTTATTTACCATTTAATAGATATGCCTAGTTTGTTACATTGGGTCACGGTGGCTCAGTGATAAGAGCGTTCACCTCTGGTGCTTGGGGTCTCTGCTTCGATCCCAGCTTACGTCAAGTGGGCTTTATGGTGCACAAGCACCGTGTACGTGTGTTTTCTCGGGGTTCTCTTGTTTTCTTCCACTTTATTCCACTGTTTCCTTCATTCTTATCATCGCCGCCTCCTTTAGCCAGCACGGGATAGCTATGAGACGTACAATTTAATAATTTCATTTCATTTTAATAGTTTGGTTGCATTCTGAAAGGAAAAATAATTTGAACACACTACATAATGAGCTGTAGTTTTTCTACGTTATAAACTTTAAGTTAAGAAATGGAATGAAAATAAGTTGTATTTTTATACAACTTCAAGGACAGAAGAACCTTCGTGCATTTCATATGAATCTTGTTTCTTGTTTCCTCATAGCTTCTCCATCAATACAAGAAGAACGGGACAAAAAATGAAACGAAATCTTTAAGTTTTACGTTCCACGGTTATGCCGGTTAGGCTAAAGGAGATGGTGATGATGAGAAATGAATGAAATGGTGGAATGAAGAAAGTGAGAGGAAACGGGAGAACCCCGAGAAAACCCACGAGCATGGTGTTTGTCCATCACAAAGTCCACACGGCGCGAGCTGGGATCGAACAAGAGACTCCAAGCACCGGTGGTGAATGCTCTACTACTGAACCACCGCGCCCCCAAGAACGGGACAAGCGTCAAGATGTTCAGCTGCAGTGTTTCTTCCAGGCAGGGACCTTGGTGTTTCCCGGAGTTGACGAACTTCCTTTGTCTTCCTTTCCGCCGGGACTAAGGTAAATAAAACTACGATTACATGTCACTTTTGTGTAAGGTACGTCCTTTAGCAAATAGTGTCCCAGTGTGGCCAATTCGCATTTTGATCCCCCAACCATCACCTCGGTTGTTTTTTTTTATTATTTTTTTTTCTGGAAGAAAGACTATTCAGCTATATGCTGCGAGTGCTGCTGAAACTAGAATTGCGCCAAACATTTTAAAAGCAGGTAACTGGACAGAAATTCATTTTTTTAAATCTTTCTGTTATATAAGTTCCTTTCTATAGCTTGTTAAAACCTCTGTATAATTCAACTTGAAGTCGCTGGCTTTTATTTCTTAAATACGTGTATCTCAACATTATGTTCATTTTGGTGCCGGGGTGATAGGAAACACCACCACAAAAACATCTAGAATAATTCTTACACACCTTCAATATCTTCAACCTTAAAAGGATTATTTCTTTCATTCTTGCACAAAAGAATGGTAGATTTGGGAGGGATGCAAAATATTACCTGCTGTAGTATCTGGGAATATTAGCTACTTTGTACAATAGACTGAAAGCAAATAATTGGTCTAATATGTTAATGGAATAAAATACTCTTGTCGCCTCGTCGTTAAAAAAAAAAGTGAATTATATTTTCCCTTTAGAGGGCGCACTTCCCCTTCCGAATATGATGTTGGGTCATGGAGGATTTAATCTCTGCATTCTTGAGCAAAAGAATGGATGGTTTCACGGGGGAACAAAATATTCCCCGCTGTAACACTTGGGGATATTAACTAGTTTGTACTATCAATAGGCTGAAAGCAGACTTTCAATCTGATGTGTTGACAGAAAAAAATACTTTTATCATCTCGTTTTGTAGAAATCACTCTAATAAAAGTGTTATATTTTCTTTACAGCAATGCGCCCCCTTCTGTATCTGTCACTGACATAAACGCGTGGTGCATACAACGCTAGTTGGAATGTTTCTAAGAAATTGGCCTTTGGCTAGGCCGAACATTTTATGCAGACGATAACGTAAGTTGGATACTGGAGAAGCGAGTTACAACGATCTTGGTGTAATGGGATTGGCACAGGATAGAATCTATTGGCAAGCTTTTACTTATGTAGCGATGAAGGTTTCTAGTTCTTTAAGATACAGAAATAGTTATCCAGCTAGATAGAATAATTTAAAGGAGAATTAAAAATACTTCATCAGTTAATGACTATGCCCATAGAAGAAATCATAAAATTTCTTAAACTTGAAAAATAAAAACAAGGACTTTAATGCTAAAGTAATCCTACGCACACACTATAAATTCAATTCATTGATAAACCTTACCTGCAAATAATATTCTGTAGCATGAACGAAATTTTGCATTGCTAGATTCAAACACTGTTTAATATCTTCACTGCAAACAAGTACCGAGTGCGTTTGTGGTGTCTCGCTAGAAGGAAGTTCTAAGCGTGTGACTTCTACAAGCCTGTGAATTCCTGCCTTGCCTTCTGACTCCCACATCTGAGCTACTTCCGAGTACATTAGGAAATGCAGTGCCACAAGACGAAACAGCTCTCTATCATCAGGATAATTTCGCTTAAGGAATTCCAACAAAGCTAGCTTCAAACTTGGATCCTAAACGTATACAAAAAATTATAAGAGACAAATTATATATATAACAATATATTTATTCGTAAATATTTTATTGTTGCAATCTTTGTCTCTAACAATATCGTTAATTTTTTTCCTTTCTTTCAATATTAGGCACTCAGGGTAACATTCTACGCAAAGAAGTTTCCCCTTGTCTTCCTTACTCGCTGTTCTCTCCATAGATATTCGTTATGTAGTGTATAATAAACAAAACTGTATTAATTTTTGGTGAAACCTGTTTTTGCAAACTTGAAAAGGGAAAAAAGAAAAAGGAAAAGAAAGAAAGAGAGAGAAAAAGAAAGAAACAAAGCTCCGCTCGCTCCGTAACAAAAGAGGGGGGAGCCCTGTATCGTGCAAATGAGATGCATAGAATAAGTCGTGAGTGGGAACCCTTCACCCCTGGTGGTGATATTCATGAAGCTATCGGCTATAATAATAGTAATAATATGGTTCATAGGCATGCACAGAAATTTGTTACTTTTCAACAATATCGAATAACACATTTCTCTTTGTAGATACATTAAGAGTTGAACTACGTTACTAAAAAAATCGACAAAACGAAAGAAGAAGAGAAATAAAAGGTCAACATTGAACATATTTAAGATTCAGTACGAACGAATACATATCAATGTGAAAGAAGAAAGAAAAAATATATATATAATTGGTTAATCATTTGAAAAAAAAACCTTTGGTAGCATTTTTATTGAGTCTGTCCCAATAGGGGAAATTTCGACAATTTTATGAGTCCTTTTCTCACGTCGATAATAAATTCTTTATCAACTCTCTTTATACACTATGATTGGCGTCCATGAGAGTAGTTAGTCGTTTGTCTTAACTACAGACAAAGATAGTTGCTTCACATTGTATATATTTTCCATTTAGTCACTTAACGCACTTGGTATGAAAATTCAAAATTTCTTGAGATTTAAAATGGTGAATCTAGTCCCAAACATTGGGAACATATTTCCATTATACGATATTTCAATGGAGCTAGATCTCTGGACCTATCCTAGGTCCTGTATTTACATTACGAAATTATTAACCATATTCAGTTCAATTTAAGATCACTCAATTTCATTCCTGGTCTAGATCGTGGAGTCAAGAGATTCGAGTCACTGAACTGGCGAATGACAAATAGTTATGTTCTAGTCATAAGGGAAGGTTTGGGGCACACTGTTTCATAATTCACTGATTTCGCTATGGTTTCAAAAAATAACTTTAGATACGGATTAGGGTTATTTTTACGACCTGTTACTTGTTCTATTTACATGCAACATTTAACATAGTATTAAAAATTTAATAGTTACGAACATTAATAACAAATCCGTTAGGTGTTATTTATTACAAGTTACGCGGTAAAACTCTACAATCACAAATATTTGGTCAATATCGGGTGTCGAAAATCTATGGCAACCTAAAACAACCAGGGTAGATACCGAGCCCTTTACATACATATTCACTCATATATTTATATTCATATTACTCAATATAATAAATTTTACTCTAATAGCAATCTTAGTATTTCGTCGACACTTAATTATCTACATAACCTTTTCATATTCAATAAGTATTCACATTTTCTAGGCTCAAAAGAAAACAAAAAAAAACCTGACTAACAAAAATTCTTTTTCTTTTAATAAGGTTGCAACATTGAAATGTATATATAAACCGGATAATCGATAATAATTCAATTTACTAAGATCCGCGTATAGAGAAATGGTTGATATTATTTAATAAGTTGACACAAGAAGTGGAAATACAACAACTAGAACAGGCACGTAACTTTTCCAACTATGTAAGCATATATATATATATATATATATATATATATATATATATATATATATATATATATATATATATATATATATATATATGTATATACAGAGAAAGAAAAAAATCAAGATTATTTGAAATTAATGGGCCCAAAATACTACTACATACACACCACATAGCCAATCAATAGAAAGAAACCAGAAGTCAGTAATCAATGGGTATAGTTTGTACGATCGATGAACAATAATCAAGCTTCTGGGAATCTGAAATCGTAGTGTACCCTCTCGTCAGTCCCTCCCATAGTGGGTTGAGTATCGTGAAAAACGGTAGTAAGTTGTTCTGAAATACCGGAAATACCTCCACGAATTGTATCCCTCGATATCTCAGTTAGTACATAGATCGAAATAAGTGATATGAACATTGTATGCTTTCATGAGTTTCAGAACCGGGGGAAGGGGAAGGTTAAAAAAAAATCCCGAAGTAAGAAAGAAGAGACAAGATAGAGAAAGTGGCGCCAGCGAAAGGTGGAAGATTGAGGTACTACTCACTACACAGACGAGTGATCGAATTTAAATATATAGCAACTCACAGCCAAAAATATTCACATATGCCGAAAGAAGGCGACTTACTTAAATACGTAGTCTCGAAAGTTATCTCCAAGCCCACAACGAGACCGTGCCCACAAGGGAATTTTCAGAAAGGCGAAAGCTTTAAGGAGACTCCAATCCTCACTGCATCCGGTTGAGTTCTTGGAGACCCCGTCCCTACCGGAAGGTTGGTGCAGAACCTTAATTTGGAATTTTAAAAAAAATCATCCGACCTCTCAGAAAACTATGGAAGACCAGAATAGTAATGAAACGAGAGTAAATAATAGCTAAGACATCCCTAACTAGTAATTTGCCAAAATAAAAAAAATTAAAATAAAATAAATTTTGGATCGGTGATTTCACTGACCAAACATCACCGATGGCTACCCTGCGTAGACATGCCAAGGTCTAGCACGTCGATTAATTTCCATCATCATCTAATTAAACTAAGAAAAGAAACGAAAATACTTTAGAGGACTAGGGGTCGACATCCGGGTACGCAATGGACCTAGATATTAATTTAGTACCGGTTGATTTAATTGGATAACCCCATCCGATCTATTAGCTATATGAACACTGTACGGTAAATAATGTAAACAACGTAGAAAAAAAAAATCTCGGAGAGTCAATGAATGTTAAAGGTACAAATGACCAAACCTGTACTTTCCGATGATCCCAGGATATAGCAGTTATTTTACTTAATTATCATTTCCGTAAACCTTCAATGGTAATTCCTACATGATGCTACCCTATCTGATGAAATTCTTAAGAACCGGGGCTGTTAATATGAGATACTTAAATGTGAAGTAACATATCATTCCCAACTACACATTACTATCCAATAGCAAACTCGGTTGGATGAATGTATCGGTGTAGAAGTCAAAACGCGAGAGATTTTCAGAAAATATATTTATATTCTCAATATATAATATACACTGGGCCTATCCATTTAAGTACATGTGTCCTACCATCTCATTCATTTTATATCATAATCGTATTTTTACTATATCATTACATTTATTCATTATTTACTCATTCCCACGCGAAGTAATATTTTACGGACACCCTATTACTTACATTATGCACTAATAATTCTATAATTGTCACAATCCGTCACGCTTAAACTGCTACACGATAACATTCATCGAACCACGGGCTCTTTGTTCCGAAGCACCCAATTATATTTACTTGCAATAAAAAAATATTTATAAATGCATTCATTGAATGTTAAATTATCAAAGATTATTTTTTTCTGATTTAACAATAATATCAAAGTAACAATGAAGTCTTTCTATAGCAAGGGGAAATTAGAGTTTAATATTGTAATTTCGAAACAAACAGTAACATCATGTAGGCTTACTTCTATTAAGAAAATATGCATTCTTGATTTCGGCGGATATTTAGGTTTCTAATTGACGTAACGAGCTGTAATTTTCAATACTACGAGATCTCATGCTATTTCATCGAAACGTACACTCATATGGACCGAAAACCATGTCCACTGGATATAATTTGAGAATAAGGGGCCAAAATCAAACAACCTAGATCGCTAACTCATGCAATGACGTAATGTCAACAAACAACTGATTACCGAAAACAGACACGATGGCGCTGCAGTAGAGAAATAGTTTACCGTGTACTTAAATATACCCTTACACTTATTAATCAGAACTCTAATATTTACTCTTTGGTGTACTTCGAGTTAGACAAATGGTATTAAATTAACGCATGGTAAATACACTGTCCTCACAGTAAAATCACGCACTCACACAGAACTACTAACCACATACAACACTATAAGTACTACACATAAAACTACTAACAAAACAAGCACCATTTATTATATGCATATTAAAGGCAAGTACCTAATATATTAGACTTAAAACACATTACACCCTTGTCGGTATATAAAGTTGACACTATTGAACTTTAGGGGGACAAAATGAGAAGGGTAACCCTAGGTCCAATTGACCTGGCCAATTATTTAAAATATGTTTACTGGAGTTTGATGCCCAGGGGGCACCTTAACAAGGTTTATTGAGGGACCTTTCCCCTGAGAGGGGAAAAGGCCTTAATCACAAATATTATCTAACCCATTCCCCCACTAGAAATGGTTCAATTCGAAAAATGAATAGGAGCCCTTTTCGTTAGATTAAGCTGTCATTATGATGATTAGTATCACACTACGAAACCTACTATGTACAGGCAATTACTGAATAATAAAAAAAAATCACATTTACTATATACGCGAACAAAATGTACAAAACCAGGTCGTATTTTACCTAACCCCTAACTGAATTCGATGGTTTGAAAGAAAAGGAAAGTAAAATCACGCTTCCATTCTGTTTGTTCTAGCTTGGCAGCAGCATGGCGTCCTGTAAACCGAAATCCGATATTTCACTGAATTATTGTTTCTTTAATAAAATGCAGATTTTTTGGGCTCCTACGCCGTCTTCAGTTTTTAACTATAAAATTAAATTGGATTTTTACCTTGATTTCATTAAAATCTCAGTCCTTTCCAGCAGAAATGTGGTAGTCAATTTTACAGGTTGTGCTTCCAGAAGCGTCCACGGTAAGTATGATAACATTGCGCCGAAAACGACAGGGATAGGAGGATTCCACCAATCAGGGGGGAGTCTTTCAGCCGCGGAAATTACAAAGCAAATAGAAATTGGTGAAATCCAGATATAACCGGATGTGAAAGTGACTATGGACTAGTGAGAGGGGGTGATGGAAGTTTTAGTTACCTGGCCAGATTCTACATTGGTCTGAAATTAAGAAAATTTATATTCAATGGCGGAACTGTTTCGGAAACCTTGTAACTATTCAACTTGTATATGCGAAAATGGAATTTACAATTAATCAAAATATAAATAAATATGTTATTCCGTGAAAATATGATTCCTAATGAGACCTTTCGATTCATTACATTAATTTGAAGTAAAGAGGATAAATACATCGTGTAATAAAACCGAAATCGAATTTTAAAAAAATTCACTAGGTATAGGGTGAGTAAAAAAAAAAAAAAAAAGTTGCCATTACTCTCAACTGTAATGGTACATTACAAACTTACAAGACACATCGTGGGATATCAAACCACGGTGCACCTGTAATTCAACTACATTTAAAACATTCTGCAAGGAGGTTTGGCAGCGCGGATCTTTTATTGTTATTCTAACTTTCGAGATACCTTCGTTTATTTTTAAGATATTCATAAGTAAAATTCAAATAAGAGAAATACCCATCATTATGAATAAGATTAATCCCATCTATTAAAGGAAGTTTTAGAATCAATCAGGGTTCTAAATTTAGTTCCGAATATTTTCAAATAAATAAAATTGTTACAGATGAGGAAGGTAATTATTTTTTCACAGAACTCTTCTCTAGTTTAATGCTCAATATCTTTTTTATTCGGATAAAATGATAGGCGTAGAATGAACATGGACCCTGTCAAGATGGCGAAAATGTCAGTCGCTCCTCATCTACAGTACCTACTCGGGACCTGATAAATATAAGCGGAAGTGAACTACAGGCTCGCGATGTAGGCGGGTCCACTACAATGATGTAAAGAGGAACATTTTCAGGAAGCTTTACTACTATATTTATCTGGAAAATTGCTCGTTCTTAATGAAAGATGCCTAACTAAGAAAAGTAGTTATTAAATGACTGTCAAAGTTATCACTTCTATTTAGCTCATCCAGTCTTAAAGAAAAGATTTTGAAATATTTATCTATAATAAGACATATGACGTATAAATAAAGCTAAGCGAAAATAGCACGCTTTGCTTATTGGATCAATATTGGATAAATCTAAATAATTTTCCCACAAACAAGAGGGACCATTTGAAACGAATAACAGGAATTATGATATTTAATGCCAACAGACAATACTGTATTACATACACTATATCGGTGAGCGGAAGACAAGTATTAAGCTCTTTTTTGATAAGAATGGTCATATTTTAAACGGGAAAGAAAAAAATATGAAATTAAAGTTTTTAAAAGGAATAATTCTTCACAAGTATTGCTTACACTCCGTAATTCATGCCAAAGAATTATGGGGCGCCTGTTACTAATTAACCTATGGCTGTAGGTTTAAACAATTAAACATTTGCCTTCGTCTCAAACTTTTCATGAATTTTCCTTTCAATTAACATTTTTCTGGAAGATCATAATTATGTGGATGGATATAAGTTTATATAATACAAATAATTCGAAGCAGCTTATTATTGACAAAAACACATTCTTTACTTTTAAAAAATGAAAGAAATATTTTCAACTCGTGCAAAGCCTATGAGCTTAATATTCACAGAAGTATATACAACGTACCAAAAATAGCTGTACATGGATTGCTTATAATCTGAAACCATCAAATCATTTAACTTCATACTACAGAAAGCTAGACCTTTTGAAACTTGCCGATAGACGTTATTTGCATCGACTCTCACGTCTCTTTAAGGCCTTGTGTTTTCAAAAGCCTTCCTACTTATTTCAACAATTGCAACCATTAAATACTTACCACGATCACAACACAAGATCAGGTGGAAATAAATTCCTTTCTCTTCCCCTTCACTCGTCAAAATGTTACTCTACTGCGTTCTTTGCATCTACTATCCAAGCATGGAATAATTTTCCACTCAATACACAACAATTTCATTCAATCAATCTATTTAAGAAGTCGGCTGAGTCACTCGAGGCATAATATCTGACAAAAATTCTGATTTTTATTCTTCTTACTTTTCATTTGTTCTTTTATTCTCTAAATGTATCTGAATACATTATATGTTTAATTACAGTAATTTATGTGTGTATGTAATATGTGTGAATGTGTGATTGTGAGTGTAATTCTTCTTTGTTGTATTATTTTCTACAGTGCGTAGAAATTCATATTTTTCACATATTGGACTATGTACAATAATTTTTTGTACCTGTATCTGTAGATGTGTGTCATTTCAAGTATTATTCTACAAATACTTGTTATGTAATTAAATATAAACGAACTATTTGCTGAGCAAAACAATATATTCACATTAAAAACTACAAACTGAGACAGTTTCGCCAATTAATACTTCGGCTTCATCAGACACTATCAGACGTTGATAGTGTCTGATGAAGCCAAAGTATTAGTTGGCGAAACTGTCACACGTTTGTAGTTTTTAATGTGAATATATTATTTTGCTCAGCAAATAGTTTGTTTGTGTTTAATTATATACCAAGCACGGTTTCTACTTATGGAAAATATTACAGTTGTTATTGTAATATTAATCCCGATAATTGCATGGTCAAGTGGGAGACAAGGCAAGATTAATCTTAACTTCACCATATAAAGTAAGACTAATAAATAAATAAATAAATAAATAAATAAATAAATGGAAAGAAGCTCTTAATTCCTTTTGCGCACCGAGTCTCGTTACTGATACTTTGAATTATATCTTTCAATACAAGATAACGGATCACTGGAGCCGCAGTACTTGTCTTTTACACTTGATCATTATGCAGAAGAATAACTTGCTCTTTCTCTTGTGCTTTATAATTCTTTCGGGGAACGTCTGGCTCCGATGAAACAAAAAAATTACCTATAAATTACAGCTTCATAAACTTATTATTATCATTACTACCAATACCTTATCCATTCCTTTTCCAAGCAAAGCCTCAAATTGTTCGTTCTCCTTCAGTATTTGGAACACGTATTTCATATCTGCGTATCGGCCAATTCCTGTCAATAAACGTACCTGCAATTAAACACGCAAATTATGGCTAGAAATACATTCTCAAATTAGTAATTCAGTTTTCTTAATTGCCTTATACAACCCAAAAACAAGTATTGTATGTATAGCTGGAAAAGTATTATGAACATTATAGTCAGAGATACTGAGGAAAACAGAAAAAAGAATAATAAAAATCAGAATATTAAAGAAAAACTCATAGCATTTGTTAAATTTGAAACTTCCTTCTTAAAAGTCTAATTCTTTTACATCAGTTCTTCTACGATCGAAAAAGAAAATAATTAATTTATTTGCATTCCCCTCCCCTCCTCCTCTTTTATGGGCTCACCCATAATTCTGTGAGTGATAGTTGCTGTGGGTGGCAAATCTGTAAGAAACATATACGCAATTGTTGAACGTGACGAGGCATTGTTAAGATGATACGAGTAGACATGTGATAAACTAAGGTTCTTTTACTCGTCTTCTACGGATAAAGAATATGCTACCAACAGAAATCCACTCTGCTGAATTCTCATTACATATATTGAAACAGCAACAGATTCCAAAAATGTGACGAATTTGTGTTTATTGACTGTTCAGAAAAGAAGAAAAAAATTGGCGATGCGAAGTACAGCAATCGACCTTAAAATTCCAACAGATAATGAGGGTAGACGAATCGATGGCATAATACAAGAGAACAGGCGATTGGCTGCGTGAGCATAGTGCAAAGCTTCTTGTTTTATTTGGTGCTATATGCGATATTGTGCATGGTATAGTTGAAGTCGTTGTACGATATGCAGCGAGAGCCTTCAGTGATAAGCACAAAAATCAACGCATAGATATTGATTTAATACAAGTAAAACACAACGCCATTGGAAGAAATTTATATCTATATCGAACTGTGTCAGGTGAGGGATCATGGATGGATAATTTGACATTCAAATCTAAGTGCTCATCACTGACGCGGTAGAACAATTCTTCCGTAAGAAGGAAATCTAGATCTATAACTTTTGCCAGAACCATTGGGGTTTGTGATCACAACTATGTTTTGAAACTGGTAATATGTCGCACCAGTTCACTTCACACGTGGATCCACCATTAATCCCATTTCTTACAGTGGAACATACAGCACCTGACAAGAATGATTCAAAAAATGAGCCTCGAGTTTTTCATGAGAATCGTTTACTTCATAAAACGAAATTCTGTTTACGGCTGTCACACACTTGAAGTCGTGGCAGGTAACGAGTTTCAATATCTAGGGTACATCCAGGGTCTCGCTCCGAGCAAATATTCCGTTTTTTTTTTTTTTTTCTTTCTCAGAAATCGTAAAACAATACGGCAAACAAGATAAATTTAATGCGAGAGCCAAATATACGTCATTTGGTGACGTACGACCAAAAGTCTGCAGATGACACTATTGTAATATTAGCATAAAGTTCGGATGATCGACTCATTCTATGCCTAGTCAGTTTGGAAAGATGAGTGTTTTGAGCTTGTAGTCAAAGGAGGAAGTGAGATTGATTGTGTGGTATGAATGGACCCCGTGGGATGTCGGGTGCTGACATCCATAACCGGATCGTGGAGATGTATGGTTTACATGTCATGTAGAAATAGCGAAGATGGTGTCGGCAACTGAGTGAAGGGCGTGACAATATGGTGAACACATCGAAACCTGGATGGATGCAAACAGTCAGTGGAGAGAAAATGAGGCTTTGTGGATGAAAAGATTCAAACAACAGGCTTGTCGAAATCGATTAGTCGCCAGAGAATTTGAAATTGGGCATGCGTCAGCTCATAAAATTATTTACGGCATTCTGCAAAACGGAAAGTGTCAGCAAGATGTATGTCCCGTCAACTGACCCCAAATCACATGGTTCAACAAACAATGTTGTGAGGAGAAACAAGTGATACAATCGAGACAGAAATTAATTTCTGTTGTGGATTGTGACGACAGACGAAACGGGGTACACCATTTCACGCCAGAATTGACGGTCGTGTCTATGGAGTGGAAACATCCGTCATCCAGAAAGAAATGCAAGATAACTCCCTTTGCAGGTAAGTTGCTCTTGATAGCTTCCTGGGACGCCCACGCGTTGTTTTATTCCTGTACTTTTCGGACGGTGGACAATCAATGCTAAGCGGTATTGCCAGACACTGGCAAGACTGAAGTGTGCTACTTCTCTTCTGACATCTGGTGTTCTCCTTTTGAACGAAAATACGAGACCACGCTTGCCGGCGGCAATGCAAAACAATCTTGTCAGTCTTACCTATCCGCCATACAGTCCCGACCTCGCACCCAGCAATTTTCATTTCCTTCCATAATTGAAGATGGCTCTCAGAGGAAGGTACTTCGCAATCAATGATGAAGTGAAGACACCCATTAAGATTTTATTTTCATATGTAGGGTACATATTATTTCCAAGGGAAGTAGTTAAACCTTGTACAGTGGTATAGCAAACGCCTCAAGGTACTAGGTTCTTATGTAGAAAAATAAGGTAATAATTGTTCTTTATTTTCAGAGTATACAACTAGTCGTCCACTTACGGCCAAGCGGTTGTAAGTCGATTGGATCATAAGCTAATCAGTTGGTAGTCTGCTAAACAGTATAGTATAAAATACAATTTTAATCAATCTTTGGCCGTCGCTAACAGCTATTTCTTTATTTGTTGTTTTTAATTAGTAGTATATTTTATTTATTTCTACAATCACAATGGAAACATGTATGTTGTTTTGATATACAGAATTGTTTATATTTTCTATAATTTTAGTAACGTTAGATTTCCTGTATTAGTAACATATCTGTTATTAATATTACTTATTATTATAGGTTGTCGATATGGTTTGTGGAGAAAGAACCTACGAGACGTAAAGCTCTGACAAGCAATATCAGGTGAGAGTCTGAAGGAGCAACACCGCTTCGTGGAAGCTGATGTTTTTGTCAAAGAAAAACTAGTGTGGTAGTCCTAATCTTAGATTTTATTTCGAGTCAAATATAATTTTCATTTTAGTGGTATAAGTTTCCGAAACATCAGAAAATACGGACTAAGTTTACTTCTAAACAATTATATGTGAAGCTAGCTGATAGCTTCACTTACATAATTAGAACTCATTACAGAAAGCTGGCACAGACATATTTCTTACTTCCTAAATTCCGAAATTTGTTCTGGTACTTCTGGAACCCGGACTCGAAATAGTTTTAATATTGCCCGTTGCTTTATGTCACGTCCACGAGCTTTTAGATGATCAACTTCAGCAAAGATCCTGATATAAAATATTAGGTAATTTTAAAGAGAGTTTAGTTCAGTCCAGTGGTACTCAGAAAATAAACGACGCAAGATGTATGTCCACTGCCCTCATGGACATAATTATAATTCTGTATTCTTCGTTTATCAGACTTCAATTTAAACAGTATTCTTTTCAGGTTTAACACCACCGAAACGGAGGATGTTCGAGCATCCTATATTTATCAACGGAAACATCGCGTTCGATACAAGAATATTTTAACTAAGGAATATGTCGTAGACTCTGGTGTGCCTCAGGGATCGAACTTAGGACCTCTGTTATTTATACTATTTGTTAACGATTTACCATCTGTAATAACATCTTCCCACAAACTTTTGTTTGCTGACGATCTAAAAATCTATCGCAGTATCTCCACGGAATTAGACGCAATTTCTTTGCGAAATGACATTAATGCTATTTCCCAATGGTGTGAATCAAACAAGTTGCTACTAAATATTAGAAAATGTAACGTAGTATCATGCACCAGGAAAATAAACTATGTACGCAATATGTATACTATTAATCAAACGCCAATTGAGAGAGTGGATAATGTTACTGATCTTGGATTCACTCTGCAGTCAAACCTATCATTCGATATTCATGTCAACAGAGTAATTGGTGAGGCCTTTAGGAATCTTGGCTTTGTGATGAGATTAGGGGGTGATTTTTCTAATACTAATGCTCTCAAAACATTATACACTGCCTATGTACGGTCTAAGGTGGAATATGCAGCGATAATATGGGGTTCTAATAGTAAGAAATATATAAATAAAATCGAAAACATTCAAAATAAATTTGTGCGCTTTTTGACATATAAAGAAACAGGTATATATCCAAAATTTGAGAACTACGAAGGTCTTCGAAACAAATATTCATTACAATCTCTTGAAAGCAGAAGAAGTCATTTCATATTATCTTTCTTACATAAAATAATTCATGGTGCAATAGATTCAGAATATTTGTTATCAGAAATAAAAATTCGCGTCCCACATAGAGCAACGAGACCCCATAATGACATATTCCATCTCTCAGCGCAAAGGACTAATGCATTAGATGTATCGCCTGTCAGAAAAATGTGTATATTGTATAATAAGATGTCACAAGAACACCCAGATATAGATATTTTTAGTTGCAAACAAAATTTTCATTTTACATAAATTTGTTGTATCCTGTATATCGTGCTATTTGTATTTTAACGATATTTTGCTTTCATATTATTATTTTATTATATGTGTATTTTAGTGTGTATTACGATAGAATTGAGGTCATATTAGTATGTTATTATATGTGTATTTTAAAGAGTATTAAATACACTTTACAATAAGGGAAAACTGTAATTAGGCATTTGCCTGTTGTTTTTCCGAAATAAATAAATAAATAAATATATAGCTAAAAGGACTAGTAAAGGGTTACTAGCTACCATTACTTTATCTTCGTCTCTGTCAGAGAAATCTGTTTATGTTAGGCTTTTTCTAGTGCACCAGACAATTCACTAATATACACACTTAAATTCACACTCTAAATTAAACTCTATTAAAACTATCTTAAGTTTGTTTTATGAGATTTCATTGTTGTACCTCTCGCAAACATCCCAACATAGAACTTAGACTTAGCATAAATTTCATATTTCAGTACTAGGAAGGAGGCGACATAAGGGACCTGTACGAAGAAAGTGGTGGAAATTGGATAGGACAACTGCTAAAGTGACTGGAATAGAAGTACCACATTCGCACGTACTACAAATGAAGGGAGAAGGGATGCAAGTGGAAGAGGAGTGGACCAGAGTAACAATAGCACTCAGGGAAATAGCAAAAGTTTTGGGTGAAATAAAAGGAAGAGGCCTCATTCATAAAGAAACGAAGTGGTAGAATGAAGAAGTCCAAGCAGCTGTGAAGGAGAAAAAGGAATGATATAAAAAGTAGCAGATCGAGAAGTCAACAAGATCTGCAGGATTACAAGGATGCTAAAGAGCACCAGGAAAACAGTCAGTTAGCAGAAGGTAAAGTTTATAATGAGTTGTGCAACAAACTGGAAACAAACGACGGACAAGAGATTACTTAAAAGCTTTCGAAGATGAGAGATGGAAAGAAAAAGATATTTTGCATGTGCGCTACATTACAGATGAAAATTACGAAGTTTTGATAAGTAAGGAAAAGAGAAAGAAGCGGTGAAGAAGTTTCCAGAAACTCCTCAATGAAAAAAAAAAAAAAAATGAAAAAAAAAAAAACAGAGGGAAGCTTGTGAAAATCTACCCATAATCAGTGACGTATTTGGCCTGTTATTATGACAGAGGTGGACATTGCAAGAAAAAGGATGAAAACTGGTGAAGCCCCAAGATCATATAATATCTCTATCGAAACACGGAAAAGTTTAAGTAAGGAAGAAGTGCGGTGGTTTACTCGACTTTTAAATAGGAAATTGGAATCTGGAAAAATACTAAAAGAATCGAGAAGCAGTAGGTCGTACCGATGTTTAAAAACAAAATGTACAAGAATGTGGCAAATATAGGGGAATAAAACTCATGAAACTCTGAGAGCGATATAAGCAAGATTGAAGCGAGAGACCGATATAACAGAAAACCATGTTGGTTTCACGACTGGGAGGTCGACAATGGATTCAATATTTGCACTTAGGATTCTAATGGAAAAATAGAGAGAATAACAGAATGATCTCCATATGATTTTCATCGATCTAGAGAAAGCGTATGATGAAGTGCTACGGGATATAATTTGGTGAGTACTTCAGAAAAATGTGTTCCGAACATACAAATCCGTTCAATTCAAGATATGTATAATGGATGTAGGACAGACGTGCATGTGAATAACTACAGAGTTCACATTTAAACTGGGACTTCACCAGGGATTTATACCTGGGACTCCACCAGGGAACTACTAGTCTGAACCCATATATTTTTATAGTTGTGATGGAAAGCTTATTTTAGAAAGGATAACCAAGAGTTAGTACCTTGAAATATGCTATTTGCGGACAACATTGTGCTGGTAAATGAGACAAAGACAGCACTACAAGAGAAATTAGATACATGGGGAGGAGCACTGGAAAAGAAAGAGCTTAGAATTAGTAAAACCAAGACAGAATGTCTATTACCCATTCAGCAAAAGTGAAATCGCAAATACAAGAATACGACTGGATAAAGAAGAAGAGTTGATAGTGACGAAGAAATTCAAGTATTTGGGATCAACGTTATAGGAAAATGCAGGAATAGAGGAAGGATGTAGACGGAAAAATTAGCAGCGACTGTACAAAATGGAGAGAAGAAGCAGAAGCCTTGCATGACTATAAGGTATCTATATGCCTTAAAGGAAAAGTTTACAGACTAGTAGTTAGACTTGCCACATACGGAGCGGAATATTCGATGAAGAAGAGAGAGGAACTGAAGTTACATGTTGCTGAGATGAAGCTGTTGCGATGGATGTGTGGAATCAAGTGGAAGGACAAAATTAGAAATGAAACAATACCAGAAACAAGAAAGGCGAAGTCAGTAGTGGACAAACTCAAAAAAAGTAGACTTTGATAGTTTCGGCACGTAAGAAGATCTTTGGAATATCTAGCTCACAGAGTGGATGCTCTAGAATTGAATGGGGGACGGACGTAAATGCCGAACACAGAACGAATGGATTGACTGTGAGAAGGAAAATGGTGCAGTGTGGTGACTCAGTGGATATGACACGAAAGATAGAGAAAGGTTATGGTTAGTGATTCGTAAAGCCGACCCTAATTAACGGGAAATCGTTTTAGAAGAAAAAGATGATTATAGTTTGTTGATAATAGTAGCTACCTAACAGTTACAACCAGACATAACTGAGGTGTCGTAAGTCGCATCGGTAGTTCAACTAATTGTATTATTTGTCCTGCATTAGCTACTCATCTCTCCATAGCTGCCAAGGAAAAGTTATTTTCCGACTTATTCTTGTATTTTTGTGATCCTTTGAACAAATATCTCGGGAGAGACAAATTTCACTCACGAAGTAAAAGTTTACGTTTGAAAACTGATCCCAATTTCTATGAGAAAAATATGAACTTGAAGCGGTGAAAATTATCCTTGAACTGAAGGGGAGATTATGTTGAGAAATATTGGGTAAAATATCCTTTCACGCGAGTCATTTAGTATTTACATCGTAAGTTTTACTGAAGTTAAAGATAGATTTTAGAGATGCACATAAGTTTTCTTCGGGGCAGAAGGAATGCTCGAATTGACACACAAGCTTGACGAACAAGTATTCTTGTTGTTATTGTTATTTTTGTTCTTCCTTCACTATTACATTATTATTATTATTATTATATTAAAATTCTTAGTAGTCTCTTAAGCAATTAAATTTCCTATAGAATTTTGTAATCAGCTTTCATTCTCAGTCTTCTCCTTTCTTCGCACAAATCTATCTAAATGTGCAATTCACTTGAAAAAATGTTAAGAAAAAGTTTGACAGAGCTCGTAAGTTAAAAAAGAAAAAAAAATCTCAAAAGGTACTTAAATTCGAGTCAAACCACGCATGAAGACTGAAGAATGAACATTCGCATCAGACCCGCGCAACTAACCGTCGAGTTATATGAAAAATCTCATGGAATTAAGAATGCACTTTATCACACTAAATAAATCATGATATGATCTAAGGTATGTAGACTTATTTCTTTATACGTTTCTTCAGTATGATTTTTTTTCAATTATCTTCAAAACTATTGGGAAAGCTCTAAAATTAAAATTAATGTGAACGCTTAACGAGTGTACCCTTCCAGAGCGAATGACAATTGTGAATGGCTATTTTCAATAAGGACCTCATAAAAAATAACATACGCAAAAGAAAATATGTTTCCATTTCGTTTTTGAACATTGGAAGAATACAGAACATATATATATATATATGTTGATGAACATCCTATACTTACATAGTAAACTAATCGCTGAGCCAAGTAAACCTATTTTATTATAAAACTAATTCCTTGAGACAGTTTTACCAACTATAATAACGAAATCGGGTTGCTTTGCTCAGCATTAGTTTATTACTTAATTATCGTATACTAGCCAAACTAATATAATGGAGAATATTACATTCTATATTTATACCAATACTAATAAGTATTGGCATAAAAATATTTGCAATATGATTATTATTACAGAAATGTAACAAGTTGGTACTTAATCCTATGCAAATCACTTTGTCGTAGCATTCAAATCGAAGTTGTGTTATATGACGCATTTCTTCAGTTGATATGGATTCTCTTACATATAGATGATACGGTGTGAAACAAGTTTTTTCCACTGATGTACTAGAATGCTAAATTACTACTGGTTGTACTTGAAACTATGATGTAAGACATCCTTTTTTTTGTGTGTGTGTGATATTAAAAACTGAAGTATTTACTTAATCTCTCGGGGAAACCGAACAGTAAACAAGTGAAAGTGAAATATTTTAAGTAAAGTATCGAAAAATATCCTGGTAAAAATAGTGAAAGTTAAAAGCAAATATTACAAACACGGAAGATTTTCACAAGGGAAAATAAACAATTCTATTTTCTCAAATCCGAAATAGAAAATGAAAGTATGGAAAATAAATATATATACTCTAGAAATCTTACAAAAATCAACACATTACAATCACAACTCAATCTCAACGCATTCGCACAACATCGTTTACAGTGGCGTTCTACAATCTTAGCGTTAGTGGTGTGCAGACTCAGCTGTCAATTGACTGTGTCTGATCATGGACTTCAGCCAAGTGTAAGTACGCAACCATGAACTCTGTCCATTATTATAATGAAATATGTATATGGCAGTCTTAACATAAGAACGAGAATATGTAGCTCCGTGTAAATCGAAATATTATTATCTTCTCCATACTCTCATTTACTTTAGATGATATTCATTACTCTCTTAACATTTTGGTGACGGTCATATAGTATGTACTACTATGAGCAAAATAAATGACGCGTCTCTTTATTTTGAAGTTTTTTGAAAATATCTCCGTTTTCTTTATATGTTCGAAATTTCGGAAGGTTTCCCCAGCAGGGCAGGTTAATAACAAACCCGTTTTTAATATTTGTGTTAGATATTAGCTTAAAATAAATAAATTAGAAGCAAAAAACATTAAATTGACAGAAATCTCGAGAATTACCAACTCTGCTAAAGTGGGAAATTTTCAAGAACGCGAGGGAATTCTGCAGTTCAACACGAAGCAGCGACATCTATGTCATTGTGAGAAATGTGGATTAAATCTACAAACTAAACTTTTAACGAATATTTCTAATATGTCTTATTACGTGCATTATCTGCAAACTCCAAATATATGAATCTATGCTAAGTATTAACGTAAAGATCGAGCAAATAGTGGAAATTATCTCTGGAAAAGGACGAATTGGTAGCACGATCGTAATGAAATATCGTCTTTACCGGAACAGGCTCAGTTCACGTAAGAAAACAAATAGCTCAGTTAGTTAAAGCAACGAGTCTGCATGCCGAAGGTAGTGGGTTCGATATCATGGAAGTGCCGTTGTCATTTTTATCACTATGGTTATTTTATTTATTTTTATATGTGGGAAAGAATCAAATTGTGACATATGTGTAAAACTCATGACGATACCAAAAAAGGAAAAGATGCCGTTGTCGCACTTGCATTAGCGTCCCTAATTTTGTTTGCAAACAGTTTCGTAATTATTTCCTCTGTGCTCACTGCTCACCATATGCTCGCTGGCGCAAAACGAATGTTTCCCAGTAAATGTTAATTCTAATTTGGAGAATTTTATAAAGTTTCACAATATTTCTCACTAGACAGTCTTCTATCTACGTGTTTGGATATTTTGATAACAGATGTCCCTATTAAATGTTTAATTTTCCCTAGATGTTTAATTACGGAAAAGTTTTACAATGTATTTGTATTGAATTGAAATTGTTTTGAATTTACTACATAAGGTAAGTAACCCGAAGGAGGAGAACTCAAGTAATTGATATTCTACGTAAAAGCAACCTATTGTAGAATCATGATGCTTCTTACCTTCAGCACACAATCTTTACGTTAGAGAGTCAGACGGAGAAAAATCCTGGTTTTTCCTCCCCTATGACCACCCATCTTAAGCCTCTACATACCATTGTTCGTCTCACAAAATTTCGGTGCTCCAAAAACATTCAAATGATAATAATAATAATAATAATAATAATAATAATAATAATAATAATAATAATAATAATAATAATAACAATCCTGAATATGCCATCCTTACATAATGTAAGGATATCTTAGTTTCTTAGTTTAAATCTTAAATATCTTAGTTTAAAATGCTTTCTTTAGTAACTATTTGAGCAACCATGTAGGAGGGGGTACGACGTTTTATTTTGCCCCTCTCATTTCAGTATCCTTCCAACAGAAAGTAATTTCTGATAAGCAGGGCAGACAAAATGAATAAGAAATATATTTACAGCATCCTCTCCCCTTTCATGATTGGAATATCGCGTTATATTTTTTATTCTACCAAAGATGGCCCTGTGCGGTTAGGGGTAGGTAACTAAAGAAATACCTAATATATAGCGCCCCTTGATTGTAATATTACCGCTTCTTTATTTGTACGAGGGAGCCCCTACACAATCAAGGGTGACAAAAAGAATAGGAAAAGTGTCTATTGATTTCAGTGGCGGATCCAGCACGAACTCCTGGGGGAGGGGAGGGAAAGTGAAACAGTCTTTTGATGATGTGAAGCTGTCACAAATTACCACTTAACTAAACTAAACATAATAGTGGGGTGAACCGGAACCCAGTCAGTTGAAATTCATGTGAAACTTTAATTTTTGCCTTCATATCAAAGTTTTGGTTTCAAATAAGAATTTCAGTCCAAATGGTCAATGATCAAGTCTCGTGGGGCTCTTCAGTGTAGGCTAATACGGACCTCTTATGAGAAAAGGCAAAAATATTAACATGTTTATAACTTTCGAATTTTTCGTCTATTTTAAAGAAATATTTTGCTTCGTATTAAAGTGTTGGTTCCAAATGACAATTTCAGTCCGAGTGGACAATGATAAAATCTCCGGGGGGGGGGGGGTCTTCAGTATAGAGGACTACGGCTTCCTTATGGGAAAAGGCAAAAATATGAAAATCCTTATAACTTCGGAATTTTTCGTCTATTTTAAAGAAATTATTGGCTTCATATTAAAGTCTTGGCTTCAAATGACAATTTCAGTCCGTGTGGACAATGATCAAATCTCGGAGGGCTCTTCGGTGTAGGGGTTTCGGCTTCTTTATGGGACAAGATTCACGTAGTTGATATTGCAAAATTGTTTTGTATACATGAGTGGAAACTTGCACCATTTGGTTAATTTTACCTCTTATAGTTTGCAGATTCAAATTCCAAGCAATAGTTACTTCGCAGAGCTAAAAGAAGGCACTTACTAGTTTCATTAAAATGAAATGTCTTTTATGAGAAGTCATGGAGCAGACGAACGAACAGGCACCCAAACGTTGGTTGAGTCGTACGGTTGAAACTCGTTAAGCTCGCTTGAATTATTATTATTATTATTATTATTATTATTAATATTAATATTAATAATAATAATAATAATAATAATAATAATAATAATAATAATAATAATACTGCATTGACCTTTGGTGCAGGGGGTCCGTGGCTCGATTCCACTTCGCGCCAAGTAAAATTTGAGGTGGACAAATACCGTGTGCATGGGTATGTCTTTTCTTGAGATTTCCCATTTTCCTCCCACTTTTTTCATTTCACCATTTCATTCATTATCATTCTCCCTTAGCGTAGGTGCATAATCGTCCAACGTTAAACTAGATATTGCAATTTCAATAATAATAATAAAAATTAATTCAACTGAAACGACTGTAATTTATGTTGACAGCAGTTATCATAAATATGCAACCATTATAAAAACAATGCTTTGAGTAGAAAGATAATCCTTTCCAAGTGTTAACAAATGCACAAGAGATAAGACACGTCTCGAGAAAGAGACGAGACGTGCTTTGTGACATCCAAGATAAGACGAGGCAAATGTTTTGGACACGAGATAGCTTGTAAAATGTCTCGTCTTGTCTGGAATGTCTCGAAAACAAAAGTCTAAGTTTTAAAATTATTTTTCAAAATCTATTCTCTCAGAAGTAGTTCTCTGCCTTAAAATTAATCACGGCATTTGTGATTTAAAAAAGATAAACAATGCCTAAAGTTAATAGTTAACTTTTCGAAAAGAAGCTTCATTAAGGGTGAACCTGAAAGATGTCCACAATCTTCGGGAGATGATTCGTGACATCAAAAGGAGACAAATGGTCTTCTTGCAGTTTTCGAATTCAGCTTCGTTGTCGAGATACAGGGTTGCCAACTGGCCATGTTTGAGAAACTCACTGGGAATAAATTCAACTCCAAGAATAAACTACTACTCAGATATTTTTCAGGTCAATTGACTTATACCATGTTGTAAGGTTAAATATTTATTTATGAAGTGTGAACAAAATTCGCCAGAGTCTTTTCTGAGAAAATCGTCGAGAAAAAGTCACCTCCAAGAATAAACTACCCCTCGTAAATTTTTCTAAGAGAAATATCTGATACTGCAATATAGGGTTGTTAATTAAATATTGATTAATGAAAAATAAACAAACTTGTTAAAACCATTTTTGAGAAAATAGCTTTTTTCGATTTTCGGCTGTTGGTAAACCACACTTATTTTAGGTGGTAGGAAAAAAATTGGAAAAGCTTCTGTAGGAATACTATGTAAACCCTAAGTTTAAAATTTAGTGTAGATAAGTTGAACGGTATGGCCTCTAGGCGAGTGCATAGAAAAGTGTGCCGAACGGACGGACCGGAAAGTCGGGTGTCGAAAAGTCACATTTTTGGTATGTAGAAGCCATGAAACATGTAAATTCGTTGAAATCTGAATTTGATATATTATTTTCACAATCACTATATTTTCTTCTCTCTTTTGTCGCTCGAAAAAGAAAAGTCTGAGTTTACCACAAAAAGCTAGGGAGTTTACCAAAAAATATTCAATTACAGGGCCACCGCACTAAACTTTTTCAATTCAATTTCTTAACTGTGTTAGGCCGCAGTTGTTACTGAAGTGTGTATTTGGATAATACGAATAAAATTATCTGATTATTCAAATACATCGAATGTCAGATTATCGAATAAAAAACTTCGATTGAAGAAAATCCACACCACAAAACTAACTTACACTTTGAGCACATTTTCATTAGACATATAATAGACCAATTAATGCAATCATTGTTTATGAAATATGAAAAAAAATCAAATGAATCATTTTTGAGAAAGTCGTTCAAAAAGAACACGTCAGGAGTAACCTACCTCTTGTGAATTGTTTCGAACAATGAGTTAAGATATACTTTTGGTTATTAATGAAATAATTATTTGCGAAATTTGAACAAAATCGCCTGTCGTTCGAGAAAATTGTCGGGGAAATAACCTTGACCCCCAAAATAAACTATCCGTTGTAATTGTTTTTCATAGAAATGACTTATACTAAAATATAGGGTTATTAATGAAATACTTATTTATGAATTATCAATAAAATTGTCTGAGTAATTTTTGAGAAAATCGTGAGGGAAAAATAACTCCCCGAATAAACTCTCTCTTGAGGATTCTTTCAGGGTAAGCGAGTTATTCCATATTACTAGGTTTTTAATGAAATATTTATCTCTGAGTACGAACAAAATTGCTTGACTCATTTTTGAGAAAACCGTGGAGGAAAAACACCCCCAAGAGTAAACTACCCCTCGCATATTTTTTCAGGACAAACGAGTTTTGCCATATTGTTCGGTTATTAACGAAATATTTATTTTTAAAATATGAATAAACTCTTTTGAGTCGTTTTTGAGAAAATCGCCCAGACAACACTCCACCAAGAATAAACTACCCCTCGCATTTTTTTAGGACAAACGAGTTATGCCATATTGATAAGTTATTAATGAAATCTTTATTTATGAAATATGAACGAAAACACTTGAGTCCATTTTGAGAAAATCACTGAGAAAAAACTCACCCCCTTAGTATAAACTACCCCTTGTAGATTTTTCTCAGATAAATGCCTTATACCACAAAATAGGGTTGCTGATTAAATATTGATTTATAAACAAGGAAAAAAACAAGATCGTTAGAGCCAGTTATGAGAAAATATCTTTTTTCTATTTTCATCGTACAGGAAACTACCCTTGTTTTGGGAGTAGGAGGGAAATTAAAAAAAAAACTATAGGAAATACTATGAAAATCTTAAACTAAAATTTGGTGCAGATAAGTTGAACGGTATGGTCTCTAGGCGAGTGCACAGAAAAGTGTAGCGAACGGACGGACGAACAGATGGACATGTATCGAAAAATAACTTTTTCGGTATTAGGGTTTCGGTTTTTCTATTTCGGTTTTTCGTATTTTCGATACGTGTAAATTCGTTGAAATCTCAAATTTGATTTTTTTTTCGAACACCATACTTTCTTCTCTCAGTTGTCACTTCAAAGTAAAAGGAACTCAGAACTACAGATAAGAGACACCTACTTTTACACATAGACATTTATTGATTTAAAACTGTTTTAGTTTGTGTCATTTCACTTCCAATTGAAAGGTTTTACAATGATTAACGGCATACCAATGACGAGACGGAAGTTTTCAGGAAGTAAATGCATTCAGAAGTCTAGACTGCATTACACCTATCAGCCTGTTTTTACTTTTGCAATTGTTGACAGCTGTAATTTCGTCCGAACGCTACATGAAATATTTTTTGGTTGACGTCATTGTGTTACTATTTTAGTATTGTTCTCTTCAGACTTGGTTGAAGTTTTGTCTTAACGGTTATACATTTTTTTCTTATTTCATCGTTACACATAAGAATAAAATGTTGTGGTGACTGGATAGATTCGAACCTACGAACATTGAGTTTTTATTCTTCCAGCACTTTACCAATGGACCAAGCTTTGTCTTCACGTTAACGCACGGTTACAGGGTTTATTACGATTTATATAAAATGGCTGGCTGTTAAAGTTTCCTGTTCACATATTTCGATAAAAAACTTTCATTGCTTCGTAGATACGTAGAGCAATGTTTAGATACACATTTTAGGAGAGTGCATTTTGGTGTATAAAATAATTTCATGCCAGATAAAATCTGGATAAGTTTTGATAACATGTTTCATATGTAGTTCTCAATAATAGGCTTGTTGTTCGGGATGACGTTCCAAGGTTCAGCATTGACTAGCAGTTTTTGCTATTAATATCCCTTCTAGCAATATTGGCAGTGGACAAAAGTTAGCCCGTGTTGAAGCTTTTTGCTCCTAATTTAGTTATTTTACTTTATTATTTAACAAATATATTCAAAATTGTCAGCAGACACGTGTGAAGTAATTTATTTCGGGAGGGGTCCGACTTCAATATTAGGATAAATTATAATAAAATTTTAAAAGATAATCCCCAAAATTAGGCTAAATTTACAGAAAAGTTGGGATTTCAGAGGGGGTCCGGACCCCCTGGACCCACCCTTAAATGCGTCCTTGTTTGTCAGTAACGTTTCCTCATTTTGAAACCCTCAAAAACTTCGGATAGACTATATAAAGGAAAGCGAGTTATTTTCGATGAAATATCACTTCAAGGAGACGCGTCAGTTTTATTGCACATGGTGGTATCCCACATTCACAAGGGCAAGAATTCCTTTCCTCTGATTCTCTGCCATTGTGCTCTATCGAAGGTTAGGTTTGTAAAGTATTACTTCTACGAACAAGCATGACTGGCAGATAGGAATACTGAACAGAACACCACAAAAATGCATGCTCAACTTACGTTTATAGCTACCCTTTGGTGATTTGCCCTCAAGGTCAATCGAGTGGTAATTCAGTTCCGTCTCTGTTCTTAAGCCATGTTCGTATTACTTCGAACAGTTTTGATAATGAAAAGCATGCCTCTTAATATAACAGACTTCTTTCGCGTAAGAAATCGAAACTCAGTTAGTCAGAGCAACTAGTCTGTACGAATTAGGTTGTTAGTTAGTTAGGAGCCCAGTACGAGTGAGGGTTTTTATTACTATTGTTTTTATCTTTTTTATGTGAGGAAAAATCAAATTGTGACATCGCGATATCAAATGTATTTGGTTAGGTAGCTTTGTCTGAGCTAAACTTTAAACATCAGTAACCGTCGAAATTATTTCACTAACCGATCACTTACTGAACATTTCAAACACGTCAAACCAGTGGCATAACATGAAGGTTAACCTCTCCTCCGCAGTCCTTAGTTATGCGTCCGTACTTTCAGAGGCGGAACAAGGGCTGGGCGACTGCCCGGGGCGCCAGAGAAAGAGGGGCGCCAAAACGAGCCTCAAAAAGTAAATTTTATAATGTCTTTTCTACTGACGTTTTTGGTTTATATTCTTGTAAAGTAGTGGCAATTACATGATCTTTTTCCATTTCACTATGGAAGAAGAGAGTTTCATAGTACTAAGGGGGCTGTATCGAAAAATGGAGAGATGGCATGGAAAATAAAGAGTGCCGGGAATTAAGTATTGTTTGTTTGTTTGCTTGACTTTAGCGTTCCACGGTTATGCCTTACTGGCCAAGGGAGATGTGGATACTAGTAATAGTGGAATTCGAACCACTTTTATCGTTCAACAGTAATCCACCGGGAATTGGACCCGGTGCCACAGAAGGCAGGCGCGCTAGCCACTAGACCAGGGGGGCGGAGTTTGTATTGTTTAAAGCGGGCCATATTCTTTGTGAAGTTTTCCTAGGTAATGGATTTCTTTTTGAAAAATGGGTTTAAAACAGGGGCGTCATTTAGGGAGGGCAGGAGAGGCATTTGCCCCCACTGAGTTTGAGATGTATATAGATTTTATCATTAGAATAGTAGTAAATCAGTGAAAAACGCGAAATTTTACTTATACCAAGAGGTCTTGCCCCCCCCCCAAAGCAAAATCTGAAATGACGCTCCTGATTTAAAATATTAAAAACACTATGATAAAATGTAAAATATAGGCTAGTACTAAGGGGAGGGCGCCAAAAAGTCATTTTGCCCGTGTGAAAATTTGGCCTGCTCCGCCCCTGCGTACTTTCTGTATATTTTTTGGCCTTGCAGCTTGTGCGGTCCCCACGCCACAGGGTTGCGGGGGCTCTATTTACACCTACGCTTCGAACGTAATTCAATAACTGCTTAAGAAATTCTACCATCAGTGTGGAAACGGGAATATATTTTTCTAATAGTCCCATAGAACTTTCACTCAGAACGCCAGATGCAATTTTTCAGAGTGGGCTCTGGCTAAGTAGAAGGAAGATCTGTTTCCTAAGTAAGTTCCTTTCAGAAAGTTTGCTATTTTTTAACGGTGATGTAAATAAACATACTCATCGTCATTAGCTCGACACCAAACCATCCTGGACAAATCCCTCTAGAACAATGATCGGCAAAAGTTATTCTGCCTAATTTTATAAGCGACTCAAGGGTGAAACACTTGTTAACGAAAGCAATGCTGTGTATATACTGCCTTGTTTCTGACAAAATATAAAGTGTTTTGTAATCTTTAGACACTTTTCCTATTCTTTTTGTCACTCTTGGTTGTGTAGGGCAGCCTCGAACAAATAAAGAAGAGGTAATATTACAGTCAAGGGGCGCAATAAATATATTAGGTATTTCTTTTGTTACCTAACCATAACGGCCTAGGGTCGTCTTCAGTAGAATAAAAAATGCTACGTGATATTCCATTCACGAAGGAGGAAAGGATGCTCTAAATATATTTCTTATTCATTTTGTCTGCCCTGCTTCTCAGAAATTATATACTTTCTGTTGGAGGGTGCTGAAAAGAGAGGGGGGAAATAAAACGTCTTGCCCCCTCATACATTTTAAATTTTGTGACGTGGTTGCTCAAATTATTACTAAAGAAAGCACTTTAAACTAAGATGTCTAAAGTTACTACATTATGTAAGGGTGGCATATTCAGGAATAATAATAATAATAATAATAATAATAATAATAATAATAATAATAATAATAATAATAATAATAATAAATATGAATGTCTTTGGAGAGCCGAAATTATGTGACACAAATCATTATAGGTAGAGCTTTAAGATGAGTGGTCATAGGGGAGGAAAAAACAGGATTTTTTTCTGTCTAACTCTCTAACATTAAGATTATGTGCTGAAGGTAAGAAGCGTCATCATTCTACAATAAGTTGCTTTTACGTAGAATATCAATTACTTGATTTCTCCTCTTCGGGCAACATTCCTTATGTAGTAAATTCAAAACAATTTCAATTTAAGACAAATATTTATAGGGAAAATTAAACATTTAATAGGGAAATCTGTTATCAAAATATCCAAACACGTAGATAGAAGACTATGTAGTGAGAAACATTGTGAAACTTTAAAATTCTCCAAATTAGATTTAACATTTATTGGAAAACATTCGTTATGCATCAGTGAGCAAAGGGAAATAATTATGAAACTGTTTGCAAACAAAAATTAGAGACACTAATGCAAATGCGACGACATTTTCTCTTTTTTTGGTATCGTCATGAGTTTTACACATATGTTACAATTTGATTCTTTCCCAAATAAAAAATAAATAAAATAAACTTAGTGATAAAAATGACAACAGCACTTCCACGGGGTTCGAACCCACTACCTTCGGCATACAGACTCGTTGCTTTAACTAACTGAGCTATTTGCTTTCTTACGTAAACTGAACCTGTTCTACAGTAAAGACGATTTTTCATTACCATTGGGCTAACAATTCGTCTTTTTCCATAGGTAATTTCCACTATTTGCTCTATCTATACGTTAATACTTATTGATAATACACATACTGGAGTTCACTGATAATGCATATAATAAGACATATTAGAAATATTTCGTTAAAATTTTCGTTTGTAGATCTAATCCACGATTCTCTCAATGACATAGATGTCGCTGCTTCGTGTTGAACTGCAGAATTCCCTCGCGTTCTTGAAAATTTCCCACTTTAGCAGAGTTGGTAATTCTCGAGATTTCTGTCGATTTAATGTTTTTTGCTTCTAATTTATTTATTTTAAGCTAATATTTAACACCAATATTAAAAACGGGCTTGTTATTAACCTGTCCTGCTGGGGAAACCTTCTGAAATTTCGAACATATAAAGAAAACGGAGATATTTTCAAACAACTTCAAAATAAAGAGACGCGTCATTTATTTTGCTCATAGTAATACGTATATGCAACAAAATCACGTTTTGCATTATTCTTCTAAGAATCTGTTTGTCTCCTTTCAAGCACTATACTACCTGCCCTATGGCAATCTCTTTTTTTTTCTTTTTTCTTTTTCTTTTTTTCTTTTTTTTTTACGTCTCGGATGGGAGTTCTGATGGTAGAAAAAGGGTTAAAGACAGTAACAAGAACTGTAACTGGTAGTAATGTAAAGTGCAAGGAATATACAGTCTTAGATAAAATTCAGACACGGTGTCAACCATAAAAGCACACATGGTTTGCAACAGAATCAGTAAACGTTGACTAGGTTTACTTAGAGAGAGAGAGAGAAAGAGAAAAAAACTAGTTAAAGTTTCTCGTTTTAGAATCAAAGGAACATAAATTTCCTGAAAAGAAAAGAAAGAAAGACAAAATACACACACACAAATACTGAACACAACAATAGGATTTGGCTACTCTTGAAAAATGAACGGCTGTGACATGGCAAAAATAACAATATATTTATAGTTTACCAAACGTAATGAAAATATAAATGAAATACTTTAACGCTAATATATTTAAATAGACATATATTGATATCAGGAAAATAGAAGTTCAGAATTTAAACGATCAGAGAATTATACGACACGAACATGTAAATACTCTAAATACTCACCATTAATTTCCACTCTTCATTCTGAGTGAGACTTGATACAAGATTTCGAGATTTTCTTAGAACTCGCATTATTCCCTCCATATTGCAATCTGCAGTGTAGCAATCATGAGCTCGTATCAATAATTCCACTACAACAACGTGGACTGAAATCAAAATAAGTTATTTTTTCATAAGAAGTATAACGAACTTTTCATCAAGAGTTCCCGTATGGTGTATCTATTCTTTTATATGATAAACCAAATTTCTAAATGTTCAATTTTTATTTTGAAAGTATATTAAAATTAATGTGCTATTTATTGATGTAAAATATTTTATTTCTACCTATAATTACACATGTTCAGTTAAATTTATGTTGAGATGTTTTTTGATCTAAGTTGTTATATTCACAAGATTACAAGATCATAAAGGTACTTTACAGTCGTTCGTTTCATATTTGAGTTTGCTCGTACTTTGTACATTCTTTTACTTTACCCTTCCATGTAGCGATTAATCATACCTTTGATTTTTAAATTAATTCTTGTACTGAATAGTAATGTTTGAACTTAATGTGTTTTATATATTCTTCGTTTGTATATTCTTATTTTCTCCGAGTATTTTTAGTTGTAAAGATTATTCAATTATCTGTTTTACTTTATTTAATTAAGGTACTGAAAACAGTAAATTGTTAATATTGTTCCTTTGAACTTTGACACTTTATGGCGGATGATGTTAGTGTTCTAGTAGTCTATATGACAGACCTGTTATGTGATAAGAAAGAAGACAAAGAAATGAAAAAACAGATATAAGTCTAATCACGGTAAAATTAAATTTCAATTGATCTGTAACCAAGAATGATCTGGCTAAACTTTCTTTTACAATTGATTTTATCGTTTAAAAAAGTCGATATAAAATGATGAACAATTACTCCATCTAACCAATATATGGTATTTGGAGGGTTTAGTTCGCATGTACATAGTATTGATGTGAGATTATAAAACAAACATAAAATGATTTACAGAAGTGATTATACATATAGATAAAATATTTTACATTGTTATACATATATTTCTAGATAATCTCTAACACTATAAAATTCTTTCTCTATTAGATTTTTAAGTTTCGTTTAAATTTATTTAAATTTTTCTCTATTTTTATGTGATTGGGCAAAACATTGAATATTTTATTTGCCTGGGGTCTTGTTGTGCCAGTGATAATCTAGTAAAGTACAACTTTTTGTTTTGATCTCTAGTATTGTAATGATGATCTTTCGCTTCATCTTCATTTTGCGTTAGACTGAAAACTAATGCTTCATATATATAGATAGATGGAACTGTTAATATCTTTAACTTTTTAAAATGCGATTTGCAGCTTGTAGTGTAATGTAAGTTTGCAATGGTACGGATAATTTTGTTTAATAAATATAGATTTGCTTTCAGTTGCGTTACCCCAAAATAGGATGTCATACTTTATGATAGGGTATATGGACCCATAGGAAATTTGTATTAAGCCTTTTAGAATTAAAGTGTCTTTTAGCACTCTTAGAGCATATAGCCTTGGATTTAGTTTATGTATAGTTGCTTCAATATGACTACTCCATCTGAAGTACTCATCTATTATAATACCTAAAAATTTTGTTTCGTTGACTAGCTGTATGGATGGGTCGTTTAGATTTACTGTGGATTTATTTATATTTTTAGCGTGTGCTGAGTGGAAAAATATATATTGTGTTTTCGTATTTTCTAAAACCAACTGATTACTACCAAACCAAAAACGAAGTTTTTTTTTTTTTTTTTTTTGTTATGTCATGTACATTGTTAACAAGAGATTTTGTATCTTTTCCTTTGATAATCACTGAAGTATCGTCAGCATAGAGTATAATTTTGGTATCTATATTGTTAAATAGATCGGTTATATATAGTAGGAACAGGAGTGGACCTAGAACCGAGCCTTGTGGCACTCTATATTTTGTTTCTCGATAAGTCGATTTGTATTTCATTTGAGTATTACCTGTATTTCTTATAATTTCGACTGATTGCTTCCTATTTTCTAGGTAAGATTTGAATAATTTGAGATAGTTTCCACGTATGCCGTAATGTTCTAGTTTTTTCAGTAGAATATCACGGTTTATTACATCAAATGCCTTACTCAGATCGTAAAAAATACCGAGTACTAAAAATTTTTCATTTATTACTTTTAGTATATGGTCTATTAAGCTATAGGTAGCGGTTTGGGTGCTTTTGTTGGGCACAAAGCCGTGTTGCTCGTTCGTTATAATATCCTGGCGTATGATAAAGTGCAATAGTCTGCTCTTTATTAGGTGTTCAAATATTTTACTGAAAGCGGATAGCAGCGAGATGGGATTGTAATTTTCGACGGATGTGGAGTCTCCCTTCTTGTACATTGGTCTTACTTGAGCTATTTTAAGAGCATCAGGAAAGACATCATTTATTAAGCACTGATTAAATAAATACGTTAGATGCGGTGTCAATGACTCTTTACATAGCTTTATTATTTTTGTCAATATTTCGTCGTTTGTTGACTTATTTTCCTGCAATTGACTAATTTGATGCAATACCTTGTTTTCTAATATTGGTGTAAGAAATATGCTGTAAACAGAACGCGGTATCACGTTTGCTAACAGTTTAATGGCTGTATTGGATTCTCTTATTTTTACTAGCTTGTCAGCTGTTTCCGTAAAATATCGATTAAATTCGTCACATATTTGAATAGGTTCATCTATTATTGTATCATTAATGATTAACTTTTTAATATTACTTACTTACTTGTCTATCTATTATGTGCATGTGATCCCTGACAGCTGGCCAGAGAGACTTGGTTTTATTCCTAGAATGAGTAATGATATTGGTGTGCCTGTTTAGCGTTTCTAATTAATGCTTTATAGAATTTAATAAAATTGTTTATTTCGATTTTTCTATAAGGTGAAACTTTTTTTTTTTAAGTAATTTTAGCTTCAGTTTACTGTATTCTTTAATTTCCTGCGTTATTCAACTTCTATGCGCTGTTTTCTTTACTGCACCCTTTGTTTTTGGAAATGATTTGTAAAAACTAACGTTGAGCATAGTAAGAAAGTAGCAAAATTTGTCTTCTATCCCATGTTTTTCATACATAGTGTTCCAATTTACGTTTCTTAGAAAATCAAGAAATTTATTTATATATTTTTTTTTGTTTAGTATTCTAGTTTCCATTTTTACGTTATTGTTTGTGTGATTGTACTCCAAGTCTATTTCTAATAATTGGCAAGTGTGGTCTGAGAGTCCAATAATGATTTCATATTTTATGTAATCTGCATGTAAATTAGTTAGCGCATTGTCTATTGCTGTTTTTGAGTGAGGAGTTATTCGAGTTGGTTTTTTGATTATATAATTTTATGTTGTATGAGTTTATTAAGAAGAGTACTTCCCTTCTTTCCTTCGTGTTTATGAAAAAATCAATGTTGAAGTCCTCGCAAATTAGGATATGTTTTTTATGTATTTTTCGTCTCGTAAATTAAGATATGTTTTATATATTTTTCGTATTTTATCTAAAAAGATATTAAGGTGCGTCAAAAAATGTGTAGTTGTGCCTTGTGGGCTTCTATAAATTGCTACAACAATTAAACTGAGTTTTTCCAAAAGAGCTGCTGAGTACTCAAATTCAAATTCCGTGGAAATATTACATAATTCCGTTAATTCTTTAGCGTTGCCTAGTTTAGCTGAATTTACTAGTATTAGAGAACCCCAACCCCCTTTTTCTTTTACTTCTACAAAAACTACTTATTACATATAATTACTAAAATTTATAGTATCTAGATTACCACGGGTACATCAGTGTTCCGTAAGGCAGATAATTTCGGGGGATGGTTTTATTGTATTTAGTAATATTTCCAGTTGAGTTAGTTTTGAGGTAAATCTCTGTATATTGTGTATCAAGACACTGACAATAGTTTTATTTTGTAAGCTTACTTCTAGGATATCGTCAAGAGTTTACGGATGAGAGTTCAATAGTCCCATTTCATTTGCAATGGTCACATCGTTTCCAGTTTTTTCTCTTGTTGAAGGTTTTGTTCTTCCACTTCCCCTTTTGTTGTTTCCTTGCTACACCGCTCTCATGATGTGAAAGGTGCGCCACTAGTATTGGGAGACCTGGACTTCTTGCTTGCCGGGGCGGAGTCGGCGTCATCTTTTTTCTGTGGGAGGTTTGTTCTTGATTGACAGATCGTTCGGGAGTTTCAGAAGTTTCCATTGTACTGGGTTGCTTGTCTTCTTGCCGCACCATTTCTTGATCCCTACCGCTGTGGAAGTCATTGTCCTCAAGCTGTGTGTGTGACCATTTTTCCCCGTCAATAATTAGATGACGAAAGCGTAAAATTGCATGTTTTCCTTCTTGACGTGCTTTTGACAAATAAAACTATTTTTTTTTTTTTTTTTTTGTTCATTCCTGACCAAAGTTGAGTAGTCCTTATTCACAAATATTCTTGTTCCACGTAGTTTATTACGGTTTTTAAAAATATATTCCCTCTTCTTTTCACTTGAAATCTTACACACAATGGGCCTGAGTTTGTCTGCAAACTTTCTGCCTATTCGATGAGCTCTTTGCACAAGTTCATTATCGATATTAATATTAAACCTATCACGTAACACATCACAAATCTTCTTTTCCGTGTCAGACCAAGTTTCACGATCAGTTTCTTGTATACCATAAAACACCAGATTTTGCTTATGAGATCTGTTTTCCAGGTCATCCACCTTGTGCTGATAATAATTAACAACGTCCTTAAGTTCACCGAGTTCATTAGTTTCGCGCCCAAGTTCGTTTTCAATGGTGGTAACTCTGTCCACTAGTTTAGATACACTTTCCCTCGTCATCTTCACTTCTTTCACCAGTGTTTCACTTGATGCACTAAGAGATTTCAACATTTCTTCAATTTCACTTATGTCATTGCGCTCACTACGTGAATAAGGTCCTGGATGTTGTTTAACTCCTCCAATAATTAATAATGCAAGAATCACCACACCCTAAACAAAGTATGCTTTTGTGTAGTTTGGTTTGCAATCAAGGGACGAACTCGAGGTTACTTTCACTGCACTTCTAAACAAGCCAATTCTGGCTTGCCAGACTTCCAACGATACTCTCATTGTTCACTTGACCGCGGGTGTTCCGGAGAGAGAACCTGCACGTGCGTCCTCACTGACTGATTCGACTGAACTGTCGAGTCATCCGAGAAATTGAATCTTTTTAGTATCATAAATATAAGCCTTTGTGCGGATTAATATTCGAAACAATAAAATTGTTTGCTGGAACTGAAATTGAATCCGACTGAAGGAAAAGCTTCAACTACGTTTTTGTATCCGAGTATTTGTTTCTCTTACTGAAGGATGTTTATAATAACAATAACATGATTTAAATTCTTATAGCCACCCTTGAGTTCAATACCCGTCATCGACTGTGCAATAACAATTGACACGTGAACAAAATTACAGCTAGATGTTTCAAAATTTTCGATCAACCAGAAAATATAATTCATGTTGCACCTTTCTGAACAGTACAAGCTGTACCATATTCCTTTCGAATCTCCTAACAGTACTTTCAATTTTTCACACCAAGGAAACGGATAGGCAACTAACATTATTTCAAATGATAATTACACTGCTTGAAACGAATTACTCAGCTATTTCCTATTAAGTTAATGGATAATGTCGATGACAGAACGGAGTCGCTATAGAAAGACGTAAGCATAATATATCTATATCTATATATGTTGAACAGCATAGAAATGCTGATGATTGAAGATAATAAAATATTTTTTTTGTAAAACTAAGTAATTGTTGTCTTTTAAGGATGAAATGAAATAATTTTCTCTTCTGCTATCAATTATTACAAACGTGATATTAGACGGAAGATATACTAAATATTAATTTGTATCCATTATTATGGCTGTTATCGAATAAAAGAAAAGATTATCTTGGATAACAATCATGTAATGGCTATTTATATAACGTGCTAATTGAAAAAATAAGTCTCTTGAATTGAAGAAACAAAAGGTTTTAATTTTTTTCATTATCCATAACAATAAGTCCATTGTTAGATCAACAAGCTTATATTCACCTTGTAATCATTCGATTTGAAATATAACTAATACATATAGAATTCTAGGAACGCTTCCCAACTATAAAATGAGTTTCTCATTTTCTGAAAAGAGATTTGTTTAGACCATTCGAAGGTGTATCATATTGTGAAGTTATAGCTGCTAATGAGCACAAATAATGAAGTTATGCCACAACAAATATTTCAGAAACGGGAATCAAGACAATAGTAAAATTTTAAGATAAATTCAAATAACTTCACGTGTACTTAAGCAAGATAGAAGAAATTTTGGTGACATTATATATACCACAGAGGCAATCCCGAAACATTATCATTAACGCTGTAAATAATGCAGTGCTGCCAATTTGCTATGTAATATTTTATTTTCAAATGAAACATTATGTTATTACATACGCAAGATGTCTGGATAATGGTGAATAAAAAAATATGCCTAATGCGTGGCAGTATTTCAAACTTTAAGTGTTACTTTAACCATTGCTATTTTTCTCGTGTATTTTGCAATCTACAGATCAAAGCTGTAGTAATCAATCTACTAAAAAACATTTGAAGTTTGCAACACTGTTAGCATTAGACATGTATTCTTATTAACCATTATCCAGTCATTTTATACACATAATATAATGAAAATGAAATGAAATTTTTGAGTTTTCGTCCCACGGTTATGCCGGTTAGACTAAAGGAGACCGTGATAATGAGAGATGAATGAAATGGTGGAATGAAGAAAGTGGGAGGAAACGGGAGAACCCTGAGAAAACCCACGCACATGGTGTTTGTCCACCACAAAGTTCACTTGGCGAGAGCAGGGCTTGAACCCGGGACTCCAAGCAACGGAGGTGAACGCTCTACCACTGAGCCACCGCGGCCCCGCATAAAATAATGATGTAGTATCATTTGATATAAAAAAATAGATACCAAGTTGGCAACACTGCACAAATGGTAGTGTTTCTGGATAGCTTCTATAGTGTGTATAATGTTGTCGAATTTAATCTAGATTGCTGAAACAGATTTGAAGTTGTATGATACTTAAAGTTATTTAATTCATCTTAAATATTTACTATTGTCTATTTCTCGTTCTTCAAGTTTTTATGGTCTTAACTTCATTATTTATTCCCGTTAGGAGCTACAATTTTGGAATGTGTTACACTTTCAGACGGGGTATCTAAATCACTTTTCAGATTATGTAATACTCATTTTACAGTTGGGAAGCATTCCCGGTTATCTTAAGAAGAGACTGGAGAAAAGAAGATTTAACCTTACAGAAGCTGGAATTCTATTACGCCGAACAGGTCTGAACATATCTAATTTCCTGTAAAAATAATTACTTCATCTTTCGTGACAGTGCCAATTTTGCTTTTTATTGTTTTCTTTCTTTCTTTCTTTTTAAATTAACAAAGTAATCTATCAAGTGGAGACCCAGATCGGACTTTATGCTAAGATTGCCGCGGGAGACTCAGGTTCGATTCCAGGCGGGAGCTCATGTGGTTCGGATTCCACGTTAATCAGTAGGTCCCGTCTCATATAGCCTCGCTGCTGCAGGGAAAATTAAACTCAAAATCAACTCAACTTTATGATAAGAATTTTCCTTGCAAAATAAAAGTTAAAAAATTAATGTCAACAGTGTTGCGCGTTTCGACGGATGGACTGAGGACGATGACGCAAAATGTTATATAAGTATTATGCAAAGTAACTTACATCTTAACTCTTTTGTTGCAAAATCCCACTTTAGTTTACAACACCTATTTTTGTTTATACTTCACTGTGATATTTGTCTTTAGTCGGTAATTGTATACGGAACATTTGGTAGCAACAATGTGTTAAAAGAAAATCATTAGTCTCAGGACCTAATGTGTTGCATTCTCCTGCCAACTGGCGGCGAATTCCTTGAACTAAAGCAGTAAAACACGAATGATTACAAGAGCCTTGCTTCGTTCTGTTGAGATGCATTTGCGAGTTTGAAGCTAGCTGATTAGAGCAGAGAACAACCCCGTATAAAAATAAAACAATCAGTGACAATCAGATAGCTGGATTTTTGTTAGATTCTGATTCAGTTGTGTCAGAATATAAAAAGGATGATAAGAATTTTATTTTTCTGCTGGATAACTGCCTTTCTTCGGGAACTACTCGATTTAATTAGCAGCGAAAGAGTTAATGATGAAGAACTGAAAGGTATGTTTACTGTGAGAGAACTGTGTGAAGTTCAAAAATTGTGAGTCACGTAGAAGCTTGTATCATGAAAAAATATCTAACTCTGAAAAATATCTAATTATCCCACTCTGAGAAGTCATTTAATGCAAGTTATGCGAAATGAAGACGATGGCTGCCAATCGCAGTGCTCACAGTATAAGAAAATCAAAGTTCACAACAAATCTTCACCTGATATGTTTCAGATGTGATTACAACTCCCCAAAGTGCTCATGAGGACGAGCAACGTAGAACTTTTACGGTAAGCACGTGTAATCGTAAAGCTGAATTCATGTAGGATTCAGTATATACTACGACCTTACCTTTTGTTGCAGGAATAAAGTTTTGTGATTTTTTTAAAAATAAATACATAAATGATGTTGTCGTAACTATAAATAATAACACAGACAGAAATATTTAAGCTCTCAGTGATAGTTTTAATGTCTATACTAATACAAACTAATTATTTGCTGAGCAAAATTATATATTTTCATTAAAATTCAACACGTGTTACAGTTTCACCAACTAACTCTTTGGCTTCCTGCGCAATCGTATATACATACAACAGCTAAGAGATCTTTCTTCTGATTGGCTACTGGCAGCAGCAAATCCCTTTAAATTATACTTATTTCTATTGTTATTCATATAGATGCATTCTATTGTTCCTAATTACACAAAATGACGATCTTATCTAATTTAAACTAACAATTAATTAACTTAAACAATTAAGTAAATAATCACACACACACACTCACACACACACACACACACACACACACACATATATATATATATATATATATATATATATATATATATATATATATATATATATACTAATAGTATTTCGACTAAAATTACTCACTTATTTGAAAATGTAGCTGAATTATCTAGTGCACTGTAGAACAGTTGTCAAATACTGTAAATTAAAATTTTGCTGAAGTCGAAGAGAAATTTTAAAATTTTCAGATTAATATTGACGGTTTCAAGTTAGATATTAGGAAGGAATTTCAAGGGAAATTAACGAAATCAATGTAGATGTTAGCGCTCTGCGTGATGAGTTGGATAGTACAATCATGTCGGTAATGTAGAACGAGAAAAGGGATATGCGATTCAGCGAGTTTTAGGAAATATGAAAGCAGATAAAGGGACTAAAGAAGGGTGTCGAGCTCTCGAAAATTATTCCCGTTTATATGGAGTTCACGAGATAATAGAGAAACAACATCTAATTGTGAGAATGACAATTCTGATTCGGATACGGAACTTGCACCAACTGAAGAAATTAATCTAGAAGTTTCACTGAATCTTTATTTTTGTTATTATTTATTTTTTTTAATTAACGATTTCTTTAGTTACGACACTATCACTACAACCATTATTACGACTTATTCAGAGACAATACGCTAAATTTGATCTACTTTATTATGATTTACTTTATTTGATCTACTTTATTTAAATTCGGTCTACTTTATTATGTAGATCGAATAACAATAAAGAAAGAGAGATATCAATCCATCTATCTTCGTGTCTTATGTTGAATTACTTCGCTGCATTTTTTTTTTTTTTTTTTTTTTTTTTTGTGCTGTTAAAGGTATCCAAATATTAAACCTATAATACAAAATCGCGTTTCTGAAGTGATAGTATGTTTTTAAAAAAATGTAATCTGATTTAATTTTGGGTTACCTTTTTGTAAGATAGAAAGCCGTTCTGATCTGTAGAAAGAAAGACTTAACCTTAAAAGGCAATACCGGGTCACAGCTCTGTGTAGATTTATCACTAATGTATTTCTAATTATTCATATGAATATTGCTGGGAAGGAATTACCTTATAATGTGTTCTCTGACTAGGTTATCTCGGAATTAGAAATCAGGATTTATAGGATTTAGACAAGTTCGTTAAAGGGAAGCTATAAAATCTTTTGTTATAGTAGATCACTAGGTATTTTAGTGCTATGCTAAACGTTGCTAGATAGTGCTCAGTGCTCACTGGTGCCAGATAATAAAAGAAGTAATCATAGAATTCTGCATGGATACTTAAAACATTGGTTTAATTTTTCATTATCAATATTTAAAATTTGTTGCAAAAATGTTTCGATATATTATATATATACGAGGGTCACTACGAAAGTTTTGAGATTAATATTATTGTGGCACAGTATTTTAATTTCAACAATTGCGTTCGGTAGTAATATCCAGAGCGAAGAAGCGAAGCAAGTTTCAACTCGCCTCGCTTATCGGCGTGGCCGTATCGCCTTCACTTGTTTGTTGATGTGAGCAGTATTCGGCTGTCTAGAATGGAGCTCGAAAGGGAACATTTTCGGGCAATGATCCTTTACGATTTCAAAAGTGGTTTGAACGAGACACAAAACCCTGACCGTTTGCAGGGGGCATTTGGGGACCTTGCTCCTTCCCGTGCTACAATTTTTCGGTGGTTTGGTGAATTCAGAAAAGGCCGGACATCGCTTAAAGATGAAGAGAGAGCTGGACGTCAGGCAACAGCTGTGTCAGATGAAAACATTGCCGCTGTGGAACAAATGATTCGAGAAAATCCTCGAATAACTTTCAAGGACATTGAATCTGCAGTGAACATTGGATCGCCAGCAATAACAAAAATTCTTCATAATCATCTTCGGCTCAGGAAGGTTTCATCTTGTTGGGTGCCTCACACTTTCACTGAACAGCAGAAGCGCATGCGTGTAAAATGGTGTGAAGAAATGCTTGCAAGATTTGATGGAGGCAATTCTCGACGCATCTCTGACATTGTTACTGGTGATGAGACTTGGATCTATCAATTTGACCCTGAAAATAAACGCCAATCTACAGTTTGGATCTTTCCAGACGAAAATCCACCCACGAACGTGAAGAGACCGCGAAGTGTGGGGAAGAAGATGGCCGCAACTTTCTTCTCCAAATCTGGCCATGTTGCAACTGTTCCACTTGAAGAACAAAGGACTGTTACTGCTCAGTGGTACACCACTGTTTGCCTAACAAAAGTGTTCCAGAAGCTTCGGGAACGGCGTCCAAGAACTGGATTGCGTGGGATCCTGCTTCATCATGACAACGCGTCCGCACACACGGCCAACATCACAATTCAGTTTTTAGAATCTACGGAGGTGAAACTTATGACTCATGCGCCGTATAGCCCTGACCTGGCCCCGTGTGATTTTTTTTTGTTCCCCAGGATCAAAGATCGCATGCGTGGGAAGAGATTTTGCACCCCTGAAGAAGCTGTATTGGCTTACGAGAATGAACTTTGAACATTTGAAGAAAAAGACTAGCAACACTGCTTCCAAAGGTGGTTTTCGAGGATGCAAAAGTGTGTACAGTGTAATGGTGAATACTTTGAGAAAATGCAAGTGTTAAATTGATTTTAAGTAAGTAAGTTATTTCACGTCTCAAAATTTTCGTAGTAACCCTTGTATATATAAAATTTCAAAAGCAAAATCTTCGGGGTTCGGTTACCTACTAATTTTTTAAGTGACACAGGATTTTCTAACGACTTAATATACAGTCCTTATTATTATGTGCTATTACATATTACTGGTCCTATGTTTTAAGCTCAAGTAAAGAATAACAGCTTATAGTAAGTGAAAGCAGGGGCGCTCGAGTTTTGTTTTAAGGGTACACATCTCAAGTGTCTGTAATTTTGAAGCTGCAGCGACAGTGAAATTATTATTATATTACTATTATTGAAATATTTTTCAGGAATATAATGAAGAGCAACGCTTATCTGACATTTCTGTGGTACAGTTCAGTTTTATAGCAACGGCGTGAAGCATGCAGTAATTTCGGTTCTTGAAGACTTCCTTCTTATCTCGTCTCGAAAATTTTCTCGTTTTGTATATTTATGTACAAAATATAAGACCTGATTTTTCTTAATTTCATTAACAAGCTATCAAAACCCTTCCGCATCGGAAGTGCTTCACGAAGAGAGTGATAAAACAAGATTTACACTATATTTATTATTGGAGTATATTATGCAATCACTTACATTCTTCTGAACGTTGATAAATGCTTTTCGTCATGTTCGTGCAATCACTTTATCAATTTATAGTTTTATCCTATAAATCATGCAAGATTAAAACTGTTTCATATCTAAGACTTGGGTGAAGTAGTGTTGTCCACGAGAACACGTGAAATAACTCGTCTAGTCTCAAATTTAAAAACGTGCTTCTCGTCTCGACTCCCGTTTTCTATTCGAGCGAAACGAGAAATTTCTTGTTTCGTAGGCAATACTACTTTTCAAGTTAAAAAAAAGTTCTCACTTATTATGAGCAGGACATATTCTACAAATTGCGACTATTTTCGTACGGGAAGTAGACATGAAACTTTGTAGTCCATTAATATTCGTTACTGGAGGAAGAAATGAAAAGATCCACTAAAATAAGTTGTTTCGCGAGCAGGGTGTAAGTTCATGATTTTCCTTGTGATGTCTTAGATCTAAACAAGATCAAACGTAGATTATGTATTGGGTAAGAAACCGATAAAGATAATCGCATAATTACTACTGCATATAAACATATGGATAGACATTTTGGTAGGTATATGCTCGACCATTTTCAAAATATACAGTATATCCATCCCAGCATGCGTTTGTTTTTTCGTAAATTTAAGTTGAGTGTACGTTGGACTATAAAAATATTAGGAGAGTATACTCCCATATACGCCCAATTACATCCCTGCACATATATGTAATACTAGAAATGTTTCCTGAATAATGCCGCTCAGGGCGAGTCCAACTATTTTGACCATCTAGCGCCAAGAATCAATTCTTTCAATATGTGATTATAAGTACAGGGTTCCCACAAAAAAGTGAAGATCGATTTCCCTGACTTTTCTTGACATTCCCTGACACAAATTTATGTTTTCCCTGACATAAATTCTTGAATATAAATGGGAAGATATGGGGCAAGTTCCAATCATACACTTTTTAACGAATTCCTTCGTCCTCATACCCGTCCAACACACTCCTTTAATTACATTTACATATTTGTTACGTTCAAAATGAGTAATTGTTATTTACACGAAGTTTATCTTGTAAATACATAATATTATATGTATGATACAGTACCACATACATTGACATTGTATATTAGACTTTTTTTTTTTTTTTGCTTGAAGAAACAATAAAAAGCAACATAACATACAGTCAAGAATATATTGCCAACTCTCCCTGAGACCTATTACTATCAGTCCTAAAATAAAATGAAATGAAATTAAATCTGTCGGTTTTACGTCCCATGATTATGCCAACTGGACTAAAGGAAACAGTGATGATAAGAAATGAATGAAATGGTGGAATGAAGAAAGTGGGAGAAAACGAAGAACCCGAGAAAACTCACGCACATGTTCTTGTTTGTAACACAATTTCATTTGTTTCTTCTTTGCTTCCAATTTCTTAACTTACTTTTGATTTTGCTTTCCTCTGCACTTCTGATTCGTTTCTGTTTAAGGTATTCATGATAGCGTCTCCAAGGTGAATGAACTGAGAGAAGCATTCTTCAATGAACAGGAACAGATTCTACACCTCCACAGTACATAATTGCATCATGCAGCCGCCTCTGTGCTACCAGAGAATCTTTGATTTGGTTTTCTACAATAAGTGTCTTATTAAATAAGAACCCACCCTCCACTGAGAAATTGCCGTGGGATGAAATTAACATTTTCACAACATTCCACAAATTAGATTCTTCTTGTTTCTTGGACATTACCTTTGCAAAGAAGTAATCTAACCTGATGTTGCATATCTTCTCTTCGAATTCTTTGAAGTCAACTGCAAGAGACCCCTGTATTTCAGTACAGAAAGACAAAAAACCGAACTGGTTTTGATAGAAAACTTAACCGGTTTTAAAACCGAAACAAATTTTTGAGTTTTAAAAACTGGTTTTATTTTTTCTAAAAATTAAAAAAAAAATCGACTTTTGTGACCACCTCTAGTATACAATACATAAATATATTTTTCAAGCGAAAAAAAAATATATATATATTATTCGGAACAAACGATGCATTTAAGCTCTCAGTTTTTTTTTTCTTTTTTTTTTTTTTTCGATTTTCTCTAAAACTATGGATTAAAGTTTGCCCTCAAGCACGTTATACTTTTCATCTCAACGCGATTTATGTCGACTGATATTTGTTCTATACACTGAAGTGCCACTGAATGAGGAAGACGTGATAAGTGACGAGTTGCTGCTTCTTCGGTTTTGATAGTCGCTGCCACACAAAGAAGCATGGATTAACAAGTGTATGGGAAGTTATCCGGATTGTCTGCCAACGTCTTGCAGATTTTTCCATAAATCAGGTAATGAAGTCGGTGGCGGAAGATATGCTTGCACATCTTTGTTTAGAATATCCCAGAGATGTACAATGAGATTAAAATCCGGGCTTCTCGGGAGTCATATCAGCAGGAAGAAGTGGAATGCTTCTCCAAGCAGGTGGTAGCCAATCGGGATCTGTTACGAGAGCGATTGCCTTGCTGGTACACTCCATTTCTATCAGTATGATAGAAAGGAATAAATATATCGTTCACCCTGGAGATCTATGTACTTCGATTCAGTAAGAGTGCGTAGTACATGCATTAAAGATCCAAGACATTGCACGGTCCCATATCATCATAGAGGCGCCATTATCTTGTACAGTTCCAACCTGACAGGATGGATCCATGGCTTCGTGAGGATGGTGTCACTTTCGTAGCTTACCATCAGCGTGATGAAATCGGAATAGAAACTCATCACTCCATACTACTTGTCTCTATGGTCCAGTCACGACATTACCTTGCCAATGCAAACTGCACAGTACATCTACTAACTATATGACTGTACCCCTTATTGAGTTGGGTAGACATCTGGGTTAAAGTTTGTTGATATTCGGTACAGTAAGCCAAGTTATGAATATATTTATACTTTGCTCTCTTATTACATGGCAACCGAAGTAGATCCTGACATACAAGTGGTAGAAAAAGGAAAGCCGCCATGTAGATAGAGACGTATTTTGCAGTAGTGTCATACTTCCTCTTTTGCCATGAGGACAGTTTTCCCTTTTTGTTGTACTGTTACATATATCATATGAAATACTATTATTAAAAGTGAATGACCTTCTGGGGTGAATGACATTTGTGTACTATGTGTGAGAATGACGTCGTTGGAAAATTACATGGGGTGAATGATATTATCTACGTGGCACCCGGAATGGTTCCATTGCCCATACAGCTAAAGGATCAGTGCAATGTATTCCTAAACGTGAAAACTGACCCTTGCAACAGTGCCCCTAAGAATTAACGCCCCTTAACCTCGATTCCAGATCTACATGAATAGAGTACATAAAAATACATTAGTTAGGATAAAGATGAAAGCGTTCAATCGGCCAATAAAGCCGCGTTCTATTTTTTACTTGTATGAACACATAATGTGTACTATCTGTGAGAAGGATATCGTTGTAAAAGTAAAATTGCGGGCAATATATTTATTCATGCGGTATATATTGTAGACTCTCCGTCTGAATGACATCGTTGTAAAAAATTTGGCCGCATTTGTAAAAATCAGAATGACGTCGTCGTACTTTTTTTTAATTATTATTAAGTGCGAACATAGTAAGCTAATAAAATTGAATGTCTCTGCCAGCAAGGACTCGATGTCTTAACCTTTACGTACGTATAATGTATTCTTTATTATACAGATGAAAGATGATGAGGAGTGCTGTGTTCGGACGTCTGCTTCTGACGGACTCGCTGAACTGACTAACTTTTCGTGCGCTTTGGCTCGGACGATGATACCCTGCGGCAGTGAAACTTGCTACAGCCCGTGGCCAAAATAACAGTGACGCTAATGCATTCGGCCCTGCGGTGGTGAAACGTGTTATAACTTGCATAGGGCAATAATCCCCGTCGCTTCTGAAAACCTTACAGTTGAATGGCTTGGGGATGTGAAAGTTCTTTGACGTTCAAAAATGTTTAAACCTTTTAGGATTTCCACTTTTTGAGGTAAATATTAAACTTTCACTCAAACAGCTACTGCTTCCTTACTATTTATCGTAGGATCATGGTTCATACTTCGTTTTCTTCAGGTTCATACTTTTCACCGGTACCACTTATCCGTATTATACAACAGAAACGAGAAAATCGGAAAAAAACGGGAATTTTTCGAGAAAAAAGTTTCGAAATTTTTGCGCCCCTCTAGCCCAGGCCTAGGTTGACGTAGGGATCTGAATTAAAAAAAAAAAACAATACGTTGTTATGTATATAATACGTGTGCGAAGTTTCAATTTTGCATCTTGAAAACTAAGCTTGGGAGAAATTTTTGAAAGTTTGAAGAGGTTACCCTTTTTTTCATACTTCTCTCTCTCTCTCTCTCTTTATATATATATATATATATATATATATATATACTTTAAAAATGTACTACGTCATTACTATTTGACCTAAAAATGAAATCTTTGAGTTTTACGTCCCATGGTTATGCCGGCTAGGCTAAAGGAGACGGTGATAATAAGAAATGAATGAAATGGTGGAATGAAGAAAGTGGGAGAACCCTGAGAAAACCCATACAAACGGTGTTTGTCCACCACAAAGTTCACTTGGCACGAGCTGGGATCGAACCAGGTACCCCATGCATCAGAGGCTATTTGACCTAAAGTCATGGTTCTAACGCCACTTTCTTCAGTGTAACGAGCCCTTTCCAACGGTACCAATCATATGTCCGTATCATACACCTGAACTGGAAAATTCGTAAAAAAAAATCCTGAATTTTTTTGGAAAGATCCCCTGGAATACTTTGTTCCTCTGGCTCGGACCAGGACTCACGTAAGGATCTAAAAAGACCAAGAGTGCACACAATCCGTATGCAAAGTTTTAATCTGATATCTTAAAAACTACAGGCGTAAAAAAATTTTGAAATTTGCCTTAAAAAAATAGTCACGTCCGGTTTCAAAACACATCTGGGGTGACTTGACCAATAAAAATCCCCAGCTTATAAACCTGTTATAGAACCTAAATAAGCGGCCACAGGCGATACTACGCCATGGTAACAAGTTACCATAAATCCTACGAGGGTTAAATGCAACCCTTACGAAATTTTTGTATATAGACACGTCATGGAGTCTTGAGAACAAGCAGGCTAACGGAACTGTTGCTAACCGTGAATCGATATTTGATAAAAAAGATATATACGCATCCTAAGCCAATGAAATTAATAATATACATATAGAAACACCACCACCTAAAGTATTGTCAACAAGCTGGAATCCTCAACAATAAATGAAATGAAAGATGAAACGAAATCTTTGAATTTTACGTCTGACGCTCATGCCGTGTAGGCTAAAGGAGACTTTGATGATAAGAAATGAATGAAATAGTGGAATGAAGAAAGTGGAAGGAAACGGGAGAACCCCGAGAAATTCACGCACACGTTGTTTGTCCACCACAAAGTCCACTTGGCGCGAGCTGCGTTCGAACCAGGGACTTCATCCCAACAATACTTTGTCGGATAAGCTGTAATTGTGGTTTAAGTTCTATGGACCCGGAACGTGTGAAGGACGCTATGAGAACTGAGATTTCGATGAACCATTAATATGCGATGGGTGTAGACTGGGTGTTTATTATGACTGGGTTTATGATTGTATGCATGTAGATCCGAAGTCATCGCAAACCTTGCTTGGAGTATAATTGCAAGTCCTAGTGTTGAAAATGTTTTGCGTGTATGCAAATACACACATTACTGGACTATCAGCAAGAGAGAAATTTTATGAGGTTTATAGGGAACTACTAAGTAATGCGGACTGTCTCTCTGAATTAGTGAAAATTTCATTAAGAAAAGACAGAAAGACATCGGACATACCGTGTAAAAAATGTATTTTAATACTGGTAGCGTTCCATGTGTTTTATGTAGTGATGAAAACATTAATGTTAATTATGTATTAAAATTATAAATGTATACTTAAGTAATAATTCGATTCATTGTGATATGTGCAAGTTAAATATTCTTCATGTGTGTTCTCATCTTCATAATACTACAACACTTACAGTGAAATATTTATCACTTGATAAAATTATGTTTGATGATTTTAACAAGATCTTAGTAAAATCTCATTTATAAACTTTATGCGAAAAACTTGTAATCTTTTAAAAAATACAGAATTTGTTGGACATATTATACCATATTTTATACAGCGTTCATGTGAAATTTCACCATATGTAAATCAGTACATTATTTATATTCTAGGCTTTAAAATGTCCGATAACGTATTCATAATTCGTGAACTTAGTTTAACTGATGCGATGATAAACAAATTTTCATTGCTTGGTAAAATCACCAACAGAATACAATTTATTATCATTAGGTTGCCAAAAACGAACTGATTGGTCAACATAATTACATGGAAAAAATTGGAATAATAAAAAACAGATATACTCTGTCACACACATATATAACCTTGTATATCCATTATGTGTAAAGAATGCAACCTTTTATTGTAAAGGTTTAGAGCAGTCTGTTCGAATTAATCGAATATTTGCATTTTATACTATTACTGATTTAGAAACAAAACGTTGTCTTTCATTAAATGAATTATGTGGAAATACATTTAACGATTATTGTTCTTTTCATACGAATATTGTACAGAAATCAGGATATGCATATCGTAATGCACAACAGATGAATTATCGGTGGAAATATGAGCAATAACTAATGCATTATCTAGATTCTAATTGTTTTTCTTTAGGTTGTTTGTAGGAATTGTAAATAAAATGCACGTATTGTAATTTAAAAAATAAAAAATTGCAATAAAAATTGTAAATTAATTTTTAAAAATGGATTTTTTCTTCTTTTTAAAAAAATTTGCTTACATGATTATAAATCATTTTTCTTCAAATTCTTGTTAAACATTTTTAAACATTTTTCAAATGATTGATTAGGAATAATATAACGTAAAAAGAATAACACAAAATAACCGCACAACACGGATTTATCATCTTGATAAGCTTGATTATTTGTAAAATATATTTTAATATTTTTAGATTAAAAGATTTTTATCTCCTTGCGAATCTCCATGGCAAGACTATCGAAATACTGGCATTGTTATTTTTCATTGATGTACAATGCAATCCAACGCGATCCACTTGAATATGATTTGTCCAGATCAATAATACGACCAGCTGGAGGTTCTAATGACATGGGAAGTTTATCAAGCGGGTAAATTCCCGTAACACTTGTACTAGTCATTTTATCAACTAGTAGCAATATTAATAATTCATTACTATACGTGATAAATTATTATAGTATTATAATTAGATAAATTATTAATATTATATTTTTAATGGTAGTAGGTATGTTAATCACTGTTATTCACATATAACACAACCATATACCTTCACATATTCACTATACAGTAACGCCTCATGCATATTTCCTTTATACTGTCCAAAACGATGTTTATTATGGGCACTTGTAAATGTGGAACCCCAAGAAGTATACTTTGGCAACTATTTCTTCTAGATCTGTAACATTTCTTTAAAGAACTTCTTCAAGAAAACACTTTCTAGTTAATCCGTAGGTATAGATTGTAGTAGTATTTGAACAATGTGTTTGAAGTATATTGTTAAGATGGGAATACTCTACATCGACCTCGTGCCAGGTAATATCATATATGTTATCGCTTAAATATTTGTTGTATTTATAATCGGCCTAAATATTTTATTTAAAGGGTATGGTGGTTTAAATATCCAGCTTTGGACAAAGGAAACGTCAAGATTTAGAATGGCTAATTTTTTTACAATAAATTCGTCGTTATCATCATGAAATGTGGAGAAGGGTACAATAACCTTCATTCTATTCAACTGACTAACTTAGAACATGTTATCAGTATAAATATTTCTATTTTTGTTCATCTGTGCTAAGGAATCAAATTGTATTGCATCACAACAATAGCTAGATTATAGCAACAGGTAATAGGATAAGTTTTTTTCTAAATCTTCAGCTAGAAGAAAGGAATAGGAGAAAGAAAAATGTGGTGGGGGATAGTTTGGGAGAAGAAACAGAAATTATTAAAAGAATGCTGCAGAAGATGGGAGGCATATCAACGTACAGAAAAGGAAGCAAGAGACTACTGGAAGTAATAAGAGAGAAAAAAAGGAAGAAGAGAAAAGAAGAGCAAGGGACATTGATGGAGAAAAAAGGATTTATCTACAAAATTCAGTGCAACGAGTGTGATGTGTTATATTGGAGAAACTGGAAAGAGACTTAGAGAACGTATAAAGCAATATAAAAATGACGTTAGATTAGAGAGGGACAAAAATGCGGTCTACAAACACATAAGGGACACGGAACATGCAGTAAATTGGAAAGAAATAAAAATTCTAGGCCATGAAGATAGAAGAATAGTCAGAAAATGGAAGGAGGCACGATGTATTGAAATGCGATGAATAAGGCGATGAACTGGAACTCAGGACTTAACATAGACCAACAGTGGAATAAATTGTTACAAAAACTTGAAGTATAAAATGTGAATATATATATATATATTGATTGATTGATTGATGTACATGTTATATATGTGTGTATGTATATGTGTGCATATTTAGGTGTAATAGTTTTTATATGTTTATATATATATATATATATATATATATATATATATATATATATATATATATATATATATATATATATATAATTATGTACTTAATTTTTTTAAGTTAATTAATTGTTGGTCTAAATTAGTTTAGTTAAGATCGTCATTTCGTGTAATTAGCAACAATAGAAAGCATCTATATAGGAATTTTCAAATAAGTATACTTGAAAGGGATTTGCTGCTGCCAGGAGCCAATCAGAAGAAAGATCTCTCAGCTGTATATAAGATTGTACAGTCATCCTGTATCTCAGTGTCTGGTGAAGCCAAAGAGTTAGTTGGTGAAACTAACCAACTAATTTTTAATGAAAATATATAGTTTTGCTCAGCAAATAACTAGTGTGTATTTAATTATATACAAAGCAAAGCTTCTACTTATGGAAAATATCATAGAAGAAAGGATTTCGTAATATTCAAATCAATTTTAGAAAATGTACATGTAAAATTACAGTTGCATGTTTTGAGTATTGGGTGTTAATAATACTTAAATGATTCACTTTCTATGAACATAAAAGCAGCAGTCGGATACAAAAATAAGTCTGAGATGTGGTCGCCGGCCTATTCAGTCGGTTGTAAGTCTTATCCTATATACCCTCATTGTTTACAAAGGCCAAAAATACAAATCAATCAAAGAAGACTGAGTAAGCTCAAACGTCGGATTAATGAATGATTACGAAACTACTGTAATACTATATCCTGGTATAAATACGGGAAGTCAACGTAACGTACTTAATCTACACAACAAACGAACATAACCAGAGAAATTCGAGGAGTGCATTCCTGTGCAAAGATCGACAATTTTTTTCGCAGGTAAATACGGCCGTTTTCTTAGAAGAACGGGTTTGGATTTCGCTTTTTTATGCAACACCGAAGTTATAATGGATGGGGTCTAATGTATCTACTCAAATTAACTACAACCAATTGTTAATGATCTTCAGGGTGATTAGATTTCGTGCAATGTGTGGGCAGCATTAACAGTAGAAAATATCGTAATGTTAGAAAATGCTTTGATTCAGTATCTTTAGGTAGAGTATTGAGCAAAATATGTTCTCTATTTATGGAAGATGTATGGGTATTTTGTGCCAAACAACAAAACGAAGAATCTAAAAGTTTCTATAAGCTAAATAGCACTTGACATAAACCCAATAGAACACATCTATGCTGTCTTGATTGTACAGTGAAACTACATTGCCTGGATATCTGGTAGAGTGTTTCTGTGCCGTGAGGGTCAAGATAGCATAACATCCTTGATTTGAAGCCTTATTGAATTAAGAAAGTAAACGCCAGGATAACAAGTTTTAATATAGATAAATTGTAGCCAGTGTCTGTCAACAAATAAACGATAATGGCCAAATATCAGACTGTTTATTAATTTAAGTTATAATGTAAATGTATATAGTAAAAGTGAATGCAATGCTAAAATATTAACGAAAAATGTGTCATAACTAATATTAATATACATTTTAAACATTGAAAATGAAAGAAAATGTGTGTAAAAATAGTATCACTAATCACTCGTAACGAATTATTTACATCATTTACACTTCCGCTCAAAAATGTCTGCATTTACATCAAAAGTAGAACTGTAAACCTTACAACAGAATCTTTTCATTCAAAGTTTGTCAAATGTACTTCACCTTCTTTCATGCCTTCAGGACAAGATGCTCCAAAACGATGGGCTACCGATAGAAGTTTATTGCCCAACAAAGATGGGTCCTTAGCAAGTTTTAGAACTAGATGAAAATTTGCTTGAAGATCGCATCCCCATAAAGTACTTCTAGTTAATGTTGATGCTGCTTCTCCTAAAAAAATAAATAAAATTATAATATTACGACTCATGATAAGTATACACACTGTCTAAACAAAATAGGTCAAAATTCTTGTTATATATGTGTTCACATAAGTATATTGCATGCACCAATGTAATTTTTGCAAAGATATTTATAAAGTATGAAGTAATGTTTTTCGGTTTCATGCCTTGGACGGAAAAGATAAAGAGTATTTCTCATATTCATGATATGTTGTACAGAAAGTTGTTTACTTGCCTTAGTGGAACCAGAACGAAATATTCTCTAAAAGACAAATACCTTGCTGATAAACAGAACAACAATTGCTCATTATCAAGGTTCAATTGTATGTCATCTGTTTCGTTCTAAACGTGTCATTTTCAAAACGTTGGTTTAAATTTGTTATCTAGAAAAGTTTAATTATTTTCTTTTACATGTAATTAATAAAACAAAACTAACCAAAGCAACAATTACATTAACTCTTGAAAAACAGTTTTGTCAATGTAATATCGACATCAGACATGTTACGAAAGAACAATTCAAGAATAACAACTTAAATAAACGGAAAGTGAAAGATCACATTTATTTACCCAAAGCCAATCACGTTTTTCCCTTCAGTTTTTTACACTCACGTGCATAAAATATAAGCTTTTAATTAGATGCTTGTCACATAGTAATCGAAATTGTAATAATTTGCACACCTGTTCTGAATTCTGGACACCTGCACATTCAACAATGTTCTCCACGTTTCTTAGTTTTTTTTTTTTTTTTTTTTTAACTTATCCGGTTCTATTTTATCCAGCATTATATTTCGTAGCTCATGAGTTGAGTTCGCTCGTCCAATTCATCCACAGTTCCTTGTCATGTTTCTTAACCCACTGAAGTTTTTTTTCCGATTTCAGTATCACATTTCTTATTTTTCTCTTCAGTCCTTCTATTGTTTCCTAATGTATTCGATATCCTATTTCTTTGACGTGTTTATCTATATCGCATTATTCTCTCTTTTTAATCTGACATCGTCTTTATGTTGTCTTATTTTTTCTTCCAATTATTTTCCTGTTTCTCTTATGTATTTTATATTACATTCTCTACAACTTATTCTATATACGACTACTTTCTCTTCTGTCTTTAGCTGGTTTTCGTTCCTCTTTCCCTCTCTCTAGCTAAGTCTAAAATCCTCTTCCCTCTTTTTCTACATGTTTTAACTCCTCCTTTCCTCAGCAATTTCTTAAGAATCTTTTTTTATCACATAAACTCTCAAATCCGAACAACTTTCTTCTTTTTCTTTCTTTCTGTCCTCTATTTTCTCAAGTCCTTTCTTCTCTATCCATTTCCTATTAGCAATCGGTCAAATATATCCATGTCCTCTTTCCTTCGTTATTACCTATCATTTATATATATTTTTTACCATGTTCTCATGTTACTTAATGAAGTGCTGGACAAAATAGAACGGGAAGAAAAAATGAAATTAAATCTTTCAGTTTTACGTCCCATGGTTATGCCGGCTAGGCTAAAAGAGATGATGATGATTAAATAATCAATGAAATGATGGAATGAAGAAAGTGGGAGGAAACGGGAGAACCTCGAGAAAACCCACGTACACGGTGTTTGTCCACCACAAAATTCACTTGGCGCGAGCTGGGATCGAACCAGGGACCCCAAGCACCAGAGTGAACGCTCTACCACTGAGCCACCGCGGCCCAATAGAACGGGAAGAGTTAAAAAGAAAAAACGTGGAGAATATTGTCGAATGTACAGGTATCCAGAATTCACAAGTGTACAAATAATTATGAGTACTGAAAGTATGTGACGTGTACCTAATTAAAAAAAAATACGTTTTGTCAAAACAATTAATTGGTTCTGTGTAAATGAGTGTGACCTCCTCTAACTTTCTGACTACATTTGTTCTTCTTGGATTGATCCTCCATAAAGTGTCTGATGAAAGCGACATTAAATTGCCGAAACTGTTCCCAAATGTTATTAGTATAATTTTTGCTTTGGTGAATTTTGTTTTATTAATACATGTTAAATATTTCCAAAGCTATAATCAACAATATACAAAATATTCTCTTTTATTTTAACGACAATCATTACTTTTAATTTTTACAACAGAAAATTTACGGACTGTTTTGAGTTGAGTAACAAGAAATACACTATCAGTATTATGATAGATAAAAAATACGATATCATTTTAACGCGTTAAGTTTGTGTAAAGTGTACGTCTAGACAAGGAGGTTACAAGATTTTGACATTTATTTAATAGGTCATTAGAAATTCTATTTCTCTTTATTTCGATCATCTGTTACGTTGTAAGTTAGAACGAGTTCTTATTCTAAAATTTTACTTGCTACTCAGCCCAGTCCACCATCTACATCATTTTTCCCAGAAATCTTAGGTTTTTCATGCGAATAATAGGCATTCGCATGAATTTTTAAGATGAAACGTGATATAATGAAAATAATTTTCAACTTATCTCAAAAAGTTGGAAAAGAACTCGCAATATCGCATAAATCACGCTGAAAACGAACTGACATGAGTCCATACGTAGATAGGCAATAATTGTATTAAAATTTTAAGACGAAGATTTGAATATTGATGCGAAATTCAAACCTACGTTACAAATTTTGAATCTTGTGGTTGAATGAGAACAATGCCATCCATATCTTCTATAGTATATTACATCAATTCTGACCTATTACTGAACTTTTACGATATTCCAAAATTTTACGAAATAGTGAGAACGTTTTTCTTGTGATATTATTTTCCATCTGATTTGGTAAAATGGTGAGAGAATGAGAGATAATGATCATGACGAAGAAGAGGGTTTTTTTATTTATTTATTTTTTTTTTATTGTGACTAATGAACTCTCTTATTGTAATGTCATGTAATGTTGAAGTAATTTTCAGGTTTAAACAGCTAATTCTTTTACCATTTTTAAATGACCTTCATTTCTTATTGACGCAATGTTCTAATTAAGGACAAAGTTATTCTAAGAAACAAGAATACCATAGATCCTAAAATATTAATCAGTGACCTCATGTAAGATGTGAAACTAACAAACAAGTAACATGTTAAACAAGTAATAACCAAATAATGTCTTAGTTCAGTTGTTTTGAGACAAAAGTTTATCATGTTTCTGAAATTTATTAACCGACCTTGAAGGGGTATTTAGGTGATTATTTAAGAAAATCACTGCACCTAGAATTAATGTAAGGTCATCAGCAAGACGTAAAACATATTACTTAGTATCTCAATTTATAGCGGCTGCGTAGTCGTTATTCTCTTCCAGGCTACCATTTAAAGAGGCCGGACAATAAGAGAGTAAGTGAACTGCAGAGCACAGGTCTACTGAGACTGATGGCACTACGTTATTAGCAGAGTCACTCAACGATAAGCCAGGAATAAGAGTAGCGAACAGTTCACAAAGACAGAAACACACGTGGCTATTATAACAAAAATTTAGACCAAGGATGGAAACTCAATACAATGGTAGTTTCTGTTGTTTTGATGCACCTAGTTAAGTTTTATGGTTCACTCTTGGACAAGTAGAATATATAGGTGGTCAGGTGATGACACTGAATATATTGATGAAAAATGAAAATGTTCATTCGAGAATCGAACGAAGGTAAGAAAGGCATATATTTAGATTGGCAAAGCTGGAGGTACGAGCGAAAGATTTTTAACTGAATGTCAATCTAATTTTTACTGACGACGATTTCTATGTAATGTGGCTAGGCAAAGTGACTTCAAAAGCGACAGCAAAGTCGGTAGTGTCTTACAACAATGCTGTGACGGCTTCACAGAAGATAGCGAAGCGATGGGAAATCTCAAAACACACTTGTTTATTAGAGAAAGTTTCACGGTCTTCCAGGCAAGGTGACAAGACATAAATGCCGTTGGTTGGTATTATTAGCGTTTAGTGTCACCTTCAGCAGCGAGGCTATATGAGATGTATATCTACAGATTAACGTGGGATCCAAACCACATAAGCTTCCGCCAGGAAATGAATCCGGATCTTCCGTGCCGAAGACGCGATGATAACCAAAGGAGGAAGGGAATGCTGTAAGATGCCTTGTGGATAAGGGAAGGCAGTTTTCTCAGGAGTCCAACCTTTAAAAAGACGACAGAATTTCAGAGGTTGATTATTAAAACAGTTTAATCGAAAGCTTACTAAAATAAATAAAGATGATAATTTTCGAGGCGTTTGAATGTAACTAAATAACGTTAACCTAATAATAGAAATACAGAATTTACTGAAGTCTAACTTTGTAATTACGCAGTACACATGAGAAATTTTTACCTCAAAATGGTCCTTCTGAATAATAGAAATGCAAGGTCAAAATTTAGAAATCCGGTAGTAAGGCAGGTGAGCACAGTCCCAGAGAAATTAGTTACACCCAAGATAATATGAGGACACGTATTTAGAGTCATAATGAAAATATATAATTCAGAATCACGTGATATGTGAAATAATAATTGATCAGAGGCCAGCGTAGATAATTGCCAAGGCTCTAGTCATTTGTTACTGAAGCTGACAAATAATGTACAGAATGACGCATTCATTGACACGAGAACTATGTAAAAGCAGAGAATTTCAAGTTCTTGGTGTAAAATTTGGTTGACGGTCTGTCAATGAGAAGAGCAATAATTCACTAGTTTGTTGATATTGCCTCGTGGTGTGTGTTCCAATTGAAGAAAATGATGGGTTAATTCCAGCAGTGAAAATAATGATGTTTAACGCAACAGAAGTAAAGAAAAAGAAATACAGTACGATGAATTGAACTAGAGTATTCATGAGTACAATGGATAACATCTCATTAGGATCGAAATAAATGCCTCGATGATGTAAAGTTCCAAAGGTATTCTGCTAGCTTGATGTGAGTTTCTAGATCAAGCCTAAAAGGGAAAGACAAGGACATATTAATGTTGGTCCTTCATAGAATCCTTTGTGATAACAGAAAGTTAAGTTCTCATAATTAGAAGGTAGGGAGGGGCTTCGACTTGACTTGATGAAATGCACTCACAGATAATTAAGAATAATTTCTTCCTTTAATTGAAGGTGGAGGCGTCGACGGTGACGATGCGTGCTCGTAAAACGTTCGTTATATTTCCCCTAGCACCATGAGGATGTCCATTATCTCAAAGAGGAGAGATTTCGAAGATCTGTGATTGGAGAAATATTATTATAAATAATTATTATGCCATGTAAGCGCGGGATGAGCATGTGAATAGCTTGACAACTTCATAAGATGGTGTAAATCATTACAAATTTATTGCATTTTTTATAAAAAGAGAAAGTAACAAGAGGTTAACAAATGGTGTGAAATATCAAAATAACTATTAAATTGTCTGGATGTTGTAATTAAAATTGTGACATGGAGGTGGTCACTGGACCATATCTGGGGCGCAAAATATCTAAATTTTAAAGTGACAATATCCTTTACAACTCCACACAAGATTAAAGGTTAATGATTTTATTATTCTTATTATAAATAACCAATTAAAAAATACCAATACAGTTGAGATGATCGAATAAAGAATGTAGTTCGAACGGGATACAGTCAAAGCTCTGTTATTCTTTTATTTGAAAATATTTCTATCCTGTTTTTCTTCCCTCTTGCAGAAAGCAAAAAATAGTACGTCTAGACAAAAAAAAAGTAGTAATAAACTAAAATAAAGAAATATTATTTTAACTTCAGTACTTAAAACATAGTTGTTCAATCTCTAAATAAATAAAAAAAAAAAAAAAAAAAAAAAAGGAAATTAAACTATCCAAAGACATGATTAAATGTTTTAGTAACAACAGAAAAATTCGTGAATTTAAGACTTACCTTATTGAAAAAAAATAAAAAAAATAGAAGGCGAACAATTTCGATGGAAAGACAAATCACTACACGTGTAAATCTATTGAAATCTCAAATTCCATTCTTTTACCATCACCATACTTCTCTTCCATCGTTACTCCAAAGTAAAAGTAACTTTAGAAAAGTAGCAATAATATTAACACGTAACAGGAAAGATCTAAAAAGGAAAACCTTAGAAAGCATTAACTATTATAAACTCATGAAAAGAAAGTGAGAATACAGGCAATATAGATCGCGTTATCCGCCAAAACTTGACTACGATTTCTAGCAAGTCCTAAATGTTCTGAGTATACTAGATATTCTAAGAGAGCAGAATAGAGGCTATTTCTAGGCCTGAATATTCTACGCCTAGAGTAGAGGAAACATGGACATTCAGAATTTCCTTTATATATTTCGCCATGTAGCTACGAAGATCCTAGCCGTGTAACTTTTTAAAAAAAATTCAGTAACGTCAAGTTGTCAAATATAGCAAGATCAAATATAGCAGTAAAATCAAATATAGCAAGAAGGTTCTGCTGACAATGGAATAGACTTTTGAGATTAACAAGATTGTTTGTAATGGATCTGAAAGAGCAAATTCATGCTGAAATTTGCTCAAGAGAGAGTGACTCCAAATATTAAACGAGATGATTGATCATTATGGACTTAAAAACCTTATTAACGCAACTCGAAATAGCAATGGGCCTATTGCTCAAGGCTATTATTACAACTTCAATAGCTCAATCCTTAATTAAGCTAGAAAGATGATTTGGTACCAAAGTATTTTTGAGGGATGTAGCTTTCCGTCAGTTTCATTTTATGTATATAGGGGGTACGTATGTACGGCCGAGAGAGGGAGGATGGAGTTCGTTTTTTCAATTTTTCATCATTTTTTTTCATCAGGTTTTGGCGGGCATTCCTCCCCCCTTTGTGGTACATCCATAAAAATTGGTATGTAAAGCAATAAAGTAGTCCCTACATGATAGTAACCTGTATGTGTACTTGTTGTTTATAGAGGAAGAGGGGGTCAAATTTGGCTAATTTATATTTATTTTCGGGACGGTCCCATATAAAACAAGATATATTTCACTGAAGTGGTCTAGAAGCATAATTCTTGTTCGTATACACGATGTGTGTAGCAAAAATGATTTGCATGTGGACGTGGTACTATAGTGGGGGAGGGGAGAGAATGTCTAATTCAATGAATATTTTTCTGCACACACACACACACACACACACACACACATATATATATATATATATATATATATATATATATATTTTTAAATATTTCCTACATAAAACGAATTCATTACGCAATGGCTACCATTTCTTATATTATTGTCACAAGTATGTGACCTACACATTAGCATCATTTTGTCAGCGTAGAGTGACTACAAGGGTTGCCAGGGCCCAGCAAAATCAATATTTTCATATTTTTAATGATTTTTTATGTCTGTTCTTTTTCTACGAATACGGCGGGAATTTCACAAATGTTACCTCGTTGGAATTTGTGGCCTATAAGCTTTCCAATGGTGTATAACTCATGACTCTGTGATAATTAGGGGGGTCACCAGAGCCCCGAACATTAGAGTCTACCATTTTGTTAAAATGCCTGGCGGGCGTCAAGAATTAATTGTGTTGTTATGCCGCAGACATTAATCATTATTAGCTACACATGTTGCAGATAGAGATGTATCTTGAAAACTGTTTAGTTAAAATATGTCATTTGCTCCTTGTAGGGTAGTCACTGCTCTTTTCTATGAGTTATATTGTATTTGTCAGAGCATTTCTTCTAGCTTATGATGTGAGAACTCTTCATTATTATGGAAATGATAGTGATCAAAAAATATCCATGTTTTGAATTTGTGAATTTGGATCTTAGAATAATGTATAGTGTGTTTAACCTCAGGTATTCTTGGAAATTAAGAAATGTTCAAATACTTCATTGGAATTTCTGTTAATTTAGTTATACGCACATTGATGTGCAGAATTTCGTTCAGTAATTGTTGTTATAATAAGAATATAATTCTGCTTGTAATTTACTCCATGCACAAATCCTGCGGAGGATGGGTTGTTTGTTAGAAAATTAAATTAGCTCTTCAATCTGATATTTTATTTGTTTTAAACATGTCCAACTACCATCGAAAAAAAAAAAAAAAAAACACGTTTAAAACAATTTGTTTAAAACGTTTAAAACAAACTGAATAAAACAACACCCCTCGTTTTAAACATGTTTTAAACACTTGTTTTAAACATATCAACCCTGAGTGAGAGATCTGGAATTCTGAAAGATAAAGCTGAACTATTGGCGTCAAGCTACAACAGTGGAATTGCCTTGATGTGACTGCATTCCGTAACCTCCATATATTATTCCTTCCATTTTTCGAAAGCGAAAAGAACTTGGTATTTTGTAGTGATGTAGAGCTACGGGCATTGACTATAAAAGTGATGAGTGGAGGTTGTTCATGGACTCCTCCAAAATAAGTCTTAAATGTGTTCTCGTGCATAATGGCAACGTGTTACCACTGATTCCGATTGAGTATGCATCTGACATGAAAGAAACACATGATAACATGAAATAATTGTTGTTGTGATTGGACTATGACAAGTTTAAAAGGCAGATTTCCGGGGATCTGAAAGTCATAGACATATTACTTGGGCTACAACAGTGCTACACCAAATTCTGTTGCTTCCTGTGCCTCTAGGATAGCCGCGCCAAAGTACTTCATCATAAAAAGAAGGATTGGCCTACGCGGCAATCACTTGAACCAGAATCTTACAATGTTATGCACGAAGCACTTATCGAATCCAAGAACATAATTCTTCCTGCTCTTCATGTAAAACTGGGCCTAATGAAACACTTCGTTAAGGCCACGGACAAAACTGGTGAAGCATCTCTCTATTTGCGCGAGAAATTTCCACGTCTTAGTGAGGCGAAAATAAAAGAGGGAACTTTCGTGGGTCCCCAAATACGCAAACTCTACAAAGATGAGCATTTCAACACCATCCTGACAGATGATTAAAAGTTAGTTTGGGATGCCTTTGTTCAAGTATCAACAAACTTTTTAGAAAATAAGAGGGCAGAAAACTATAAGGATCTTGTGGCAAATTTTCTGCATTGCTACGATAGACGGGGATGCAACATGTCCTTAAAGTTACATTTCTTAGATTCCCACTTGGACTTCTTTCCTGACAACTGTGGTGCTGTAAACGACAAGCACGGAAAACGCTTCCACCAGCAAATTTCGGACATGGAAATGAGATACCAGGGCAAGTGGAATGCATTAATGTTAGCCAATTACTGTTGGACACTAATTAGGGAATCACCAGCAGAAAACTACGAACAACAAGCAAAGCGGTTGCGCCTTCAGTGACCTTCCTCCGAGGAATAACAACAAGGTAAATACATGCATAAGCTTATACATGCAATAACGTAAAATTATCATAACTTCAAAACCAGAGCTAATTTTGGATTTTCATTAGCATTTTCGTTATCAGCATACTCGAAAACATAAAGATTAGCTGTTCTCATGCCAGTTACAGAAAAGGAGTAAAATTTTGTTGGCTAGTGTAATTAGTGATTGGGTTTGAAGCAGTTCATCTGACTTCTTACTTTTGAACCGAGCAACATCGATTACACTTTGTTCTACTAACTCCGAATTAATCTGCTCCTCAGAGGTGTTGAGGAGATTCCAACAGAAGATAACTCCACGATTCAGTAGGCAATGTAGCTCCACTTGAACTCGAAGTTATCCAATTCTGTCAAATATGAGTAGCTTGAAAATCTATCTTTCGTTTTCAGGTTCCATTAACACAGTGCCATTATGAAGCTCTCGAATGTCTTCATTGTGTTTTGCAGTGTAAGTAATAACTTTTATAATTACTGTTCGCTGGTCTTACTTTATTTCTATTCATGTATGGGGATCGTAGCGTTTAGTAAAGACCAGACGAAACTAGGGAAATATCTGAAATTTCTCTCTCTAATAAGCTCCTGAAACATGAGCAGGAATCGTACGAATTGCAAACCTTACTTAATTAAAATGAGTGTTGTAGAAGCTGTTTCCAGAAATAGCAAAGACTTTGTGTTTATGTTAATTTAGTTTATTGGGAACAGGTTGATAAAGATTAAGGTATTTCTAAAAAACTTGGATTGGTCATGATTTAACTATCTGGGATTCGTGAGGAATAATGATAAAGAAATTTGGCCAAAATAAGAATGTCGTACCTGGTGCACTGCTAGTCCCTTGTCGTCGAAAAGACCTTCCATCGCAGCTCTGCTTCCAGTTGATACAAAATGTCCTTGAAGGTATCAAACTTGGCAATCAAAATGCATAACAGAAAATCTATCGCGGATACTTTGAACACTACTCAAATTTAAAGGATAGCGTAATAATGATTTGTAGGTTCGACACTTTGAAGCTCGTAATACTTCGGAAAGCGACTTATTTAGCAACTTAGTGTTTTCATTAATGTGACACGGTTAACGTTTAAGATCGCGTCTCTCGTTCTCCGTGAATGTCTTCTATACTACTGACGTTCCTCTATACTACTGGCGTTCTTCTATACTACTACTATAATTTTGAAGGAAACATTTTATATAACCGGAAACATGAAATTGCAGATTTCCAAAGAATCTTCTAGACGACACCGACCTCAGCAGGCACGTGGAACTCAGTTGAGAAAGGACATTCTGCTGACCAAAAATCTTTAAAATTTTCAGGACACAAATTCCAGACATTTTGGATTCTGCCAATCCAGGAAGTTACTGAAAAGATGAATACAAAGATTTTACAATATTACAAACATTCGCTGATACAATTTTGAGGATGAAATGCTGATTTAGTAACAGTTATCTAGCAGTCTCATTATGTAAGTTTTCTTGATGTAATTTTACTAGCTTGCAGTATCTTGTTTCATAACAAAACTTAAGAATCGTAAATAGCGTGAATCAACTTCACGACAATTTCTTTCTAAATCTTTTGCAAGACAATAAAATTTTAACAAACACAATAAATGATGTAAATAGAATTAACTGAGATTACTTTTATAATATAATATCATTGCACTAGTAAAATTCAATCCAGAGTCCTATAACATTACAAAGCCCTTGATGCCGCTAAAACGGTTAAAGTTACTACTTAGATTTTTATATGATTCCTTGTTTATCACAAGTTAGCACATACTGGAGTCGCAAGTTTTTGTCTTTTCACCATCTCTTTAGAAGCAGATACTTTTTGTTTCTGTTCTGTTTTAGTTCTCTTTATGGTAAAATCTGGCCCCGAAGAACTAAAAGATTATTTACCCATATATTGAAAAATGTGTGTGATTACCGTAACACCACGCCGGGGTGTTTGCTGGAATGACATACCGTACTTTTCTAGCTATCTAATAGATACATCCTCACCGTAGGATGAGCATGGAGCCAATGTGGTCAAGGGGAAATGCAGGAGAATCAAACTACCATTCCCGTCGATAGGACACATGGTCCCGAAAGATACAAAGCAGACTAAAAAAAATATTTTAATTAATAAAAAGACAAAGTCTTTATAAACCAAGTGTTAAATTAGTACGAATTATTTAACATTTTATATTTTAATATTTAAACAAAATATATTTTGATACACAACACAATTACCGAGACACAGGACTCACACACAAGCAGCTTGAGATAAGTGAGAGTTCACTGATCATAAACTTTCCAATCTTGCATTGACCACCCGCGAGTTCTGCAGTGGTATTCGCAAGTGAGAGTGCAGGCAAAAATGATGCAGATAAAAGAGTGATCAATGTATGAAAAAATGAAGCCGCCCTCTGAGCTCTACCCTCTCCCTGTGATGAGAGTCCACTGATTGATAGGAAAGTCACTATGAAGATGTGACTCATTCATGGTATGGAAGAAAGACGATACTTCACGTAAATACTAAAATTTTAACTTCCACGGTATACACATATTCATTAGATAAAGTATCCTGGTTGGGTTTTTGTTCGACTTTCAAACGACTTCAAACTATGCTAAGCATACGTAAAGGAAGTTTATAAAACGACTATGCCTGTCCTTCTGTCTATAGGCATAAGAGCAAAATGGTAAAAGCTGCCATGAAATGTTTTTACATAGATTTTTAGTGTTTCACGAATAGACTCCATCTACACCATGGATTCAGTGTCCCTAGCATAGGTTCCATTGACGCCATTATCACTTTATTCAAACCATAAATTGAAAAAACAAATTATTTCCGAATTCAACAGTGATCGCCAAAGAGCATAAATGAAAAAAAGACAAAGAGAAAGTTCATTGATAAGGATTCAGGATCCCCAAAAAAATACAATCCATTATCCCTCTACTGAAGCAGGAAGCGGTATAAATCTACTATTTCTTCCGAATTCACAATGTTTTCACCGTAGTGCAAAAACAAAAACACATGAAGAACAGTTCTTGATAGAGATGTGTAATGATCACCTAGGACCAGGACAATATACACTGGAAGAATGAAAAAAATTATAAAAACTTTACTTCTAATATTAAAACAAAATAAACCTGTGTTGTTTTCCTACAAGTCAACAAGAAACCGTTGGAGAAGTTTCCGTGGCTGCATTAAGACACGGAACACAAGCTAAAAATTAACTTCCCAAGTAAAATTTAGTTACAGAAAGTAGCTCGTGACATGAAAAACTAAGAACAGCAAGCAGTATTTAAACTTCAGGTTTTTGAGGTCACGTGGGTCGTTCTCGAATGGTAGGCCAAGGTGCTGCACGTTCACCGACGAATTCTAGATTAACAGGCTGCCTCGATTTCGGAAGAGAGAGGCCCTGAGTTCAATCCAGTTCTATATAGTCACGCAAAGAGGTTTGCTGTGGGTTACCACTGATGCTATCCTTAGAGGTCCAAAGTTCGATCCCGACTCCGTAGCCACACAAAGAGGTTTGTTGTAGGCTTGCAATCTGATCGCTGCTCTAGGCTTGGAAAAGGAAGAAGTAATGCACCCAGTGATCTCTAGTGCCTATAATTAGTGCGTGATTAAATTCATTATCATGTGGTATGAATATGAGACCAGAAGCTGACTTCCAAGACGAGGCCGAAACGTGTAAGTAGCCGGTAATGGATAAATGATAAGATCCAATAAAAAGACAGTTCAAGCGATATAGCCCAAGGCTTGTCATATGCCTGGCGTATTATTTCAAATCACCTTGCTGATGTAATGATTTTCTTTGTAGGTCAGACTGAATCTATATTATTTAATTAAACTCTGTTTAACTTTTATGACACACAGTTTGACCCTGGTTTAGCATGATTATTAAATACGAAGATAAGCAGTAGTGACCAACAGATTCCCTTTTGTTGTATGTATAGCTTATGTAAATAAACAATCATCGTCATTATATGTTTTCTCTCTTATTCCATTTTGCAATTCTTAAGTAAGGTTAACGAAAAGTTGTAAGAACTAGTAGCGTTATATTAGCGAAGGTTCACCAAGTAGTTTGTAAAATGATTACGTCCTTATTTATGATGGAGTTGCAGGGGCTTATCGCCCAGCCTCGCTAGGAAGAAGAAGCATATGCTGTTTATTGCATTACAGATAGCACACCCTACAGGGGAATCGATTAATAGATCAAAATCTATCACTGTACTACCACACCGACACTAATAAGAATAGTAATATTCTAAGACAAGAATCACTGTCTTGTTCTATGGCTCCCCAATCGAGGAAATCGTTTTAAATCTGTCTTTTGAGTGAATTTATTTATTACAAGTTACTCTTATTTGTTGTTTTATTTCATGTTGCTTTAGTGCGTGCATTTATTTTCACTGTTTTTGATTAATTGGTGACTTTGGTCCCTTGCAATTCGAATTCCTTGTTTTGATCCATAAATTTTCATGCAATTGTATTATGGCTTCCAGGAGGTCTAATGAGACTTCTCCTCCCCTTCCTCCCTCAGTAATCATGGCCCCTATTTCATTAGAGGTATTTTCGGGACGTCCAGGAGAAAATGCAGAAGCTTTTATTGCTAATTTTGAAAGACAAATCCAACTTCATAGCTGGAATATCGACAAAATTCGTAAAATTTTCCCCTCATCTCTTAGCGAAACTCCGAAATTTTGGTGGAGCACTCAACAGCATAAGCTGCAAACAAAATACTGGCAGGAAAGAAATCAAAACGGAATTTCTCAATTTCTTTGCTCGATCCAAAGGTGTAGTGACTACGCTCACAGAATATAAGAATAGGGCACAACAGCCAGATGAATTGTTATGTCACTATATCTCCGTAAAGAAATATTTGGCTGACGTTCACAATTCGAAACTTCCTTTTAAAGAATTTCTGGCGGAGTGCATTTGTAATATGCTTAATATGCCAGATTATATTCATGCTTTATCACAGAAAGTTATTGCTAATTTTGATGATTTAATTTCCCAAGCGCAGCTGTTAGAAACGACGGATGGACTCAAAAGAGAACGCATGCAGCAAATTCAGCCCATTGTATCATATTCACCACAGGTTCAATTTTCCTCTTTCCCCTGCCCCTCTCCTCAGGATCCGATAGCCACTCTTACGCAACAGCTAGAATCCCTTAAATTACAGGTTAATACGTTAGCGAATGGCCAAAGTACTACTGTGGCTCACTTTGTTGCAGATCAGGCGAGTCACTCTCGTGGCTCACCCTCTTCACGAAATTCTTCAGACGCCCCAGTTCAGTATCGACATTTCAGGTCACCTTCTATGTATCACGCATAGAGAAAGTAGATCTCCTTCGCGCAACCGACGGGACAGTTCCGCAAATAGAAATTTCAACCATAGCAATTCGTCTATCCAAGAACTTTCCTGTTCTCGTTGCCGTTGATGCAGTAGCTCAAATGAAAACCGTTCTTTGCCTCCAACAAATACTTCTGAGCATAGGCCTGTCAAGAAGAAAAACAAAAACAAACAGAAAAACAGTGCAAATAGTAGACAAACATATTATTCACCATCTCTCGTACCTCATCCCTTTCTTTACCCTTACTTTGCTGCCCACGCGCAAAGTCCGTATATCCCAGGTTTTCCTTCCCTCCCTCCCCCACCTCCGCCCACTCAACCCAGCACAGTCCAAAAAACTAGAATGTGTTGAGAAGGGTCTTCCTCTTCCTTGTGCCTCGGATTCTTTGCCCACTACTCAGACATCCACAACTGGTATACAAACTGACCATTGTATCAGGCATATCTCTCAATATTTATTATAGGACTATTTTCTAGATTTGCATACCAATATTATTTTTTTTTTTTATAATTTGAGATTTGCATATTTTTTTTATATATAGTTGTATATTTGTTTGTATAACGAAAGGAGATGGCTGAATTTGGTGATTAATTTATTTATGTTAAATTTTATTAATTAATTATCATTGTGAATTATTTACATATCGTTAATATCTATTGATAGTCCTAAGTTTTATTTTCGTCGACTTTGGGTACAGCAAAATTTTCCTATACACAATAGATGAATTTCCGTTAAAAAAAAAAAAAAGGAGAACCACACTGGTTGTGGATAGCAGCGTATCTATCCACAAATGAAGAAGAAAATATGACTAGAGGAAATTTCAGTATATTTTTCATGAGAGAAAAGGATATAAAGAAATTCAAAATCCAGCTATGGTTTACTGGGCGACATCAGGACGGCGAGATCCTTTGTATTCCAAGCTCTCGAATATTTCGTAGCTTGCTGTGAAAACACACGAAACAAAAGGTGTGAAATAAAATATACTTGACCGTTTCTCGCACCATGTAGAAGCTACGCGTCCAAGTCCCCGCCAGCCGAGGTCCGACCTAGAATTTTAGTTGTCTCTCTCTTGTTCGGTTCGAACGATTAAAAAGGAACTATTCCATCGAGTGTCTTTCACCCCTGTAGCCAGTGAAAGCTTTCAGTCGTCTCCTATCATTATTATGTTTACTTGAAAATATATTGAAATTCTAGTAATGTTCAGTCTCACCTATGCGAGTTATGGTTCATTTTATTACAAAACAACAAAGCTTATTTCAATCAATATCTGTTTGTTTCTTGTTGCACTGAATAGGGGGTGGAACCTGTTAGTTGTAACTGAAGTAAACATCATCACGTGTGTTCTCTCTCTCGTAGCAGACAGTTATTTCCAAAAGATTGTGTTACTTTTTATATAATGGTATGTCAGTTTGTATTTATTATTTTTACATGATGTTTGTATAATATATATGTATTCATATACTAATCAATGATATTTCTATAAATTTGAAGTATTATAAATGTAAACGTTCATTTACAGACTCTGTGCAAGAGAATGTATGGGGTAGTTTAGTTTTGAATTTGGCCGTCAGAGGTCAATGTGTAACGATATCTTTGTATTTTCAGTGTAATTCTAAATATCTTTTATTATACTTCTGGGCAATGTGTAATTTTAAAATATGTACTAACTAGTATGAGGAAGAAGAAGAAAATGCGAAAAAGAGAGAGAATCAAAAAAAAAATGATTCTATTTCGTTCTTAGTTTGTCATGACGACGAATAATCAATAAATTATTATTCCAGAACCATCTTAACTAAGAGATATGCACACAATCTTTTGAAGTGTATTTATTTTAGTGATTATGTGCCATGATTAAAAAGGTAATGTTCAAAAGCAATAAACAAAAAATGTTTTATGTGATTATCGTTACCTTATCGTTATACAAATTTGGTGGTCCTCTTCGCAGGATCATTATCGTTATAAATGACTGACAGGAACATGTGGTAGGAGCAGTCGGTCTGCTAATAGTTGTTTTCTGAGTTACAAACAGAATTAATAGCAAAATTAATAATCTTAACAAAATGTAAATATAATGTATCAGATATCAGCGAAAAGCCTTAAGTTTGCTCTGTAGTGTTGTCAATCTTGATTAACACGACAACATAAAGTAGAGCCAGCATAAATGAAAATAGGTGTATAGTTGTGTTTTCGGACATTCTGTCGCCCGAGATGATAACCCCTTTCGTCTCTTCACTTCGTTTTAAAAATGACAGGTAGCTCAATGCAGGCCTATCCTTTTATTAGTTTTTGGGTGTTTGTAAATATACTGCAGGGGGAAAAGAAGAGTTAGTTGATTGTCAGTTCGAGGATATACAACATCGCTTCCGTGTGTACTGTCAATTTGAAAGAGACAACATATATTCTGCTGAGCAGGAAGTGTTCGTTTAATTTCAAGCGTGTTTGTTAGTTCTTGTAGTGATATTTGATTTCATATTTCCACGAAGAAATACCTTAACGATTATCGTTATGTGATTTATTCTAATACCGAAAAAAACTCTTTGTAGAGATTTTAAAAAAGTTTCGAGTGGTTGAAATTTAAACACAATGTGGACAGTCTAGTTAGCTGATGGTGCTTAGAATCAAACTGTTTGGTATTATACAGTAAACTAAAAAGACATAACCAGGATATTACTGAACTTCCAATATTATTCAAGTATAATGACAAGTAAATTTTAAAAATTCTCAGCACGCAGTTTTTTTAAAAAAAGATAATCTTTACAAGTCGTTAATATCAGTGGCAAGCTGTGAATAGTTCTACGAACAATGCCATTAAAGTATTTTAATGGCTGTTTAAGTTGAAACTTTAGAAATAATTCCAGAACTATGCCTGCGGAATATAGTTAATATTAAGTTTGACACATATAAAATAAACTTTGTGGATTCGACAGAATATTAATTTACTTTATATTTAGTTGAGACAGAGGATGTGCTGTTTTATTCACAAAGACAATTACTAAAGGTTATCGAAGCTGTTCCATTAACTGTAGTTAACAGAATCGTTACCAGCATTCTTATTTGTTAGCTAGTGCTTGAATCCAGCAAAAGGGAGATTAAATGGTGTTATTAAAGAAGACTATGAGTTGGCTTGCCAATTGGAAGAGACAAATTCTGCAATGGACAGGATCGTGGTAGCCTTGTTTGCGAAGACCAAGGCCTTCAAGGTAGGAAGAAGAAATTCAGGATTATAGTTTGGTGCACAAACTTATTAATTATGAAAGTTTCCGCAAACGTAAATAAAATTTTAATTTTTATATTATTATTATCTTGCGAGTGAATATTCACTGTTTGTTCTATAAAATTCAGTGCTTGTGAACCTGTAAAATTTTTGGTGCTTCATTAAAATTTTATTGCACATCTGTCAAAACTGATTCTGACAGATTATTATTTATCAAAACTGATTTGGATTGCACATCTATCTACCCTGAGGAGATAACAAGGTATGTGATACATCATTTGAACATGTTCCTTTCTTTTCAGGCAGCAGGACTTGCCATACTCATGCCTTCGTTTGGTCTTTATGGACAAGCAATCTTCTCATACCAGTGCGAAAACTAAAGAATTTCCCAAAGCGCTAGGTGTTGAGATTCTATATACACTGCCGAACTAACATTGTACATTAGGGTACGCTGAAACGAAGATAGAATATCTCCAACAGGTTTTGCGTTTTCTGACTAAAAATGACCATTCATTATGGGCAGAGCATTTACCTACTGCGACCGCCACAGTAAACAAGACGGCCATAAGCCAACTGTTTCTTTCTCCTTTTCAACTTTTGTACGGAGTGTCCCCTATATTTGCAATAGATAGACTTCTTCTAATTCCTACTGAAGACATAAATTTACACGATAGGTTAGCGAAGCTTGAAGATCTCTGAGATTATGTCGCTTACAAGAGACAACATTTTGAAAAAAACTAATCCAGAATTCACACTCAGAAATTCCCTACTGATTTTCTTCCCGGTATGCAAGTACTGGTCAAAAGATTGTATACAAAATCAAATGAAGATGGTACTCTTCGTAGCTTATTTGATGGCCCATATACTATTATTTCCCGACTTGATGGTAATTCATGTCTCCTTAACATCAACGGACAGCACATGCCTATCGCTAAGAACAGACTTAAACTCTATTATGAAAATGATGTCAACCCACAATTTGTGACAAAATATCGCAATTTCTTGTAACCTGCATAGTTTTTCACAAAAACTTATTTTGCTTCCAGTTTCCGACATCGTGTCTGACTGTTTCGCTCATACATTTTTTCTAACCAGTGCATTCCTTTCACTTCATTATTGCCACTTTAACCATTTTAGTGAAATGTACCATTTCTCTTATCATTTATTTTAACATTAGTATTTTCATAATAATTAACTTTCTTAACTACGTTTCTCCCCAGTTTTTCTTACTGTATGTTGGCAACCCTGCTCACATATTTCCTCATTGCATACTTTAATTTGCTCATTTCGCTTTCCAACAACCCTCCGGTAATACACTCAACACAAGTGCATCACCCTTAGTGACGTTTTGTTCATTTATATTCTCTGGCATGTCATTCCAAGTAAACAATTAACTCCTTTTTATTCTAGCTATCACTTTTACTCTCGTTTTCTAAAGTGTTTCTTTCATTCATTAATCCTCATAGGATAATAGTATTTTGTTCTCCGTCACAAACTAGTGTGCCATTCTTCCATTTACGACAATATTCTTAGGTTGTAAGTTTTTTTTTTTTTTTTTTTTGGTTATGGATAGGGTTACGAGATATCCCATTATGTATATATATGCGATCATATCACCCCCTTTTGTTCTCCCCCCCCCCCATCTGGAAGAAGCCATAATGCATACGTCTCTTCCACTTTGATTGAAGTATGTGCCTACATGGACTGGGCTCACATGAGTGTGCAAACAACGGGAAAATAACACACATGCAATAAGAAAGAAGGGTACATTTTTATCACTAATTGCACATGATTCTATTGCTACGTTACAAAGGCCATATTGATTGTTAATATGCTGCTTAGTGAAGTCAGACATCGAAGACAATGGACTTTCAAAGATGAACTGATAACTTTCCATTTTCATTCATTTCATTCCTGTTTGTAAATATTTTTTTCTTTTCTTTGTACGAAGGCTAAGTTTAGTTTGTAAGTGCATTTCATTTGTTTATTGCAAGCTCGAACAGACATTGAAAATTTTTTGAAAAAGGGCATACTAGGTGTCACTACTGGATTAGAAGAGTCAAACTGGATTGCAAGCCTACAACAAACCTCTTTGTGTGGCTACGGAGTCGGGATCGAACTTTGGACTTGTAAGGATAGCATCAGTGGTAGCCAACAGCAAACCTCTTTGCGTGACTATATAGAACTGAATTGAACTCAGGGCCTCTCTTTTCCGAAATCGAGGCAGCCTGTTAATCAAGAATTCATCGGCGAACGTGCAGCATCTTGGGCTACCATTCGAGAACGACCCTCGTGACCTCAAATCCCGAAGTTTAAATAGTGCTTGCTGTTCTTGATTTTTCAGGTCACGAGCTACTTTCTGTAACTAAATTTTACTTGGGAAGTTATTTTTGTTAGCTTGTGTTCTGTGTCTTAATCCAGCCACGGAAACTTTTCCAACGGTTTCTTGTTGACTTGTAGGAAAACCCAGGTTTATTTTGTTTTAATAAATATTAGATGTAAAGTTTTTAATTTTTTTCATTCTTCCAGTGTATATTGTCCTGATCCTAGGTAATCATTACACAAGGAAGATCCTATCTGCACTCCTTTTTCCCTATTGAAACTATTTATAGAAGTAGTAGAAAACTATCTCTTCTGGTTTTTATATTGACCTCCATAGAACAAAACCAGAACTGATAGTAAGGATGTTTGTTGATACGGATTCAGTGCTTCAAGAATAGATTAGCTTTCCTTTTCTTCCCCCTTTATTGAAACCTGAAACAATAACTTCAATCACTTAGGTTTTCAATGTAGGATCCCCACAAAGCAAAAACGATATGAGATAACGAGGAAAGTTTTTGATATGTATTCAGTGTCCTAAGAATAGATTCCATCTTTATCTCTATATTGAAACCGAAAGTGGTAAATTTAACTATTTCCGCTTTCAATTTAGAAACCCCATAGAGCAAAAATAGCATATAATAACGAGAAATGATGTATTAACATAGATCTCCGACCCAACAATTAAGTTTCATCTACGATCTTACTTCTGTATTGAAATCCGAAATAATAGATTTATTCACTTCTCAGAAGTGATAGATCTATCATTTCTGGTTTCGATATTAGATCATCATAATTTGAGTCTACCTTCGTTCACACTATGAAACGAAACTCACTTGTTTTTCTAGTATGCGTATCTATTATTGGGATACATAAGACTTTCATCACTAGTAATTCTTTGAGATCTCTGAAGGCAAAAAATGGCTACGAGTTGTAATGCATACACTTGAAGCATCTAGGGAATTCAATCTATTATTTTAATACTTTGCACTAAATGTACTACAGTTCTTTAGGATTATGCGGAATGATTGAAATAGTCTGAATTAATAAGTAAAAACTCCTCTACCTATCCTTACCTTGCATATGTCCCCTGCTAACAGCTGCCACAATTTCTTCACATAATAGGTCGGTAATATCACCTGAACTTATTTGCCCTGCAGACATCAAATCTTGAGCGACATCGAATTTATTAAAACAATCATTTCTTAATGATGATGCTAATAACTCTATTGGATCTGGATGAGTGATAATGTCCTTTCAAGAGATAAGAAAATTAATACGTTAGATAACAGTGAATGAAATATAAAATAAATAAATAAAAATCTAAAAACAATATACTAACTACCACGTCACTAGTATTGAACAATTCTCACCTTATAAGCTTTGTTCGTATTCATGCTGACACGATAGCACATAACTATCCTATTTCCGATATCCTTTCCATGTTCTAACTGATCTACGAATTTTTCTAAAGTTGACAATGTATCTTGTTTTTCTCTTGGTGGAATTTCAACATAATCCGATGGTAAATTCCAGCTCACTGTACTAAATTGTGAAGCTGAAAAAGAAAATCAAATACGAATTAAGCTACGTTCAAGCAATATAATATTTTAACCGGAAATTCAAACAAGTGATCAACTAGGAATTCCAATATGACAACAATATAAAAATTCCAATCTATGTTCTAAACTTTTCAAAATCAATAAAACATACCCACATGCTACACAGTGTACATCTGGATATGTACTATTTTAGGAGCGATCATTTAACAACTGCTAATTGCATTAATGCAAACTTTCTACATTACGAATGTTTGTACATTTCCTTTGAGTATATACAATTTCTTATTATTCATCTTTTGAACTTCTTTCGAACATTTACGAAGGGCAACATACTTGAACGTCTGACTTACATCATGAACAATAAAGGAGATGAATGCTAATAAAATTCATAGAACAAAATTGTTCTGATCTTTTTATATTCCTTTGCAAACAAATGTCGTTTCCATATTTCGAGTATTTCTCACGAATACTTATCCTCAGTATCCGAAAACAGATTAAATCATCCTATGCAATAACTCTTTAACCTGTTTAATGTATTAACGAGTGAAATAACAAAATTATATAAATTAAGTGTATCAATACGAAATTACATATTTTTAACCTTTCAATTACAATGGAGGCATCACACTTTATACATCACGCCATAAAATATAGCAGTTTAGTGCATTTAACTATGTAAGTCAAGTGCACTTAACTGACAGAAAATCAGGATAATTCTGATCTTTAGGTTAGCAAAAGCACTTTAAATTCATGTTTATGTAGCCTATTTCTTTATAAACTTGAAATTTCATTTCTCGATATTTTACTATTCTCTACTTATTTGTATTTGACAGCTTTTATTTGAATCACATGTGTAACACTTAGATATTTGTCTGTAGCTTAGTTATCTTTGAATTCTCTAATAAAGTTCTCAGAGTGTTTTTCGTGACATTATTACACACCATCATACATAGTGTTTAAATTCTGTAATATCATTTTCGGATAATTTTTAATTTTACTAAATCTCTTTCCAATTCATTTTGTCTTTAAATTATGTTATAACATTTTCAAAAGTTCTGATTCTTTGAAGCAAAATTCCAACTAACGTTATGTTCAAAATCTGTAACAAAATCTGAAAGTTTCGGTTGTATGAAATTTCTGTTCAATCTACATCGTTTCGAAACTGTCTAATAAAATCTACTGATAATTTTTGATGAATTGACAGTTTATAACAATTTACTTTCTGTCTTAAAAATGTTAAATATAGAAATGTTTAAGTTTTCATCTCCGATACTTCTTATCAATTTGATTCCGGTTTATGGTTTTTATTTAATTTTCTTTCTTTCTCTCAAACAATATTTCTATTAACATTTCTTTACCTTTTAGCTATCTGTTTCTCTATTATTGCTGCTAATAGTTTAAGATCTTCAAGAATGCAGCGGTAAACCTTTTAACACTTCCTTTTCATAATGCTTAATTTTTTTTAACGATTATATATTCTCTTAACTCATTGTTATGTTCTGAACTTCCAACCAAATCATATAAACGAACTTACTGTAAAAGCATATTAATAGGATCGTGTTGAAAATAGTCTATTTTATTTATAGCTACTGTCTCCAATTTCATAATCTTTACTATTAATTGATCCTTTTACACTTAGTAGTCTTGCATTCCATATTCATTACAAAGTCTTTCTAAATCGCTAACAGAATTTGTAGATTTAAAAATTCATGTTACTTATTAAATAAAAAAACTATCGTTTTATAGCATTAAGCCATAAAGCTATTTTATTTTTTCTTATTTCTTTTCTTCTTCTTCTGTCTCATAATCCTATTAGTAATCAAACTTAGTATATTGTCTTTTAACTCATAAATGGTATTTCCGTCTTCCAGTTTGATGCCGTTGTGTTTAACATTAACCTTTTTGTTGTTCTCTTTTGCTCTGTTAAATAACGCTATTTAGTTTGGATTATACTCTATTGAAAACACTTGTTTTGTGTTTTTATTATTTTGTTTATTAATATGTCTGTGAAAATTATTAAACTGTCTTCTAGCATTAGGATCTTTATTATCAAATATACTGAACATTTGTAACTTGTTTATTCTTTGACTTTGGTGCGATAATCACTGAACAATCCCTACCAGTAATTTTCTTGAAATTGTTTAAAAGAACTTCAGTGAGATCCATCTCATCTTTATTATATAAAAAATTATCGATAATTCCAAGTCATTAAATTTCTTTCATTAATTCTTTCAAATATTCAATTTACCTTTAATATAAACGTACATTAAAACGACACTACATTACTTTTATGTATCAAACTATTATATGAGTCATCAAAACCTAACTATTTAATATACACTTGATCATTTTTCTTTCTTAATACTTTCTGTACAAAATATTCATATTTTTGTTCAATTTTTAATATTTTTTGTTGATAAAAATCTTTCGTTTACTTTGTTGTTTAAGTTTTTAATTATGTATGTTTGTGGATTGGAGGGAATAACCTCCATAATAACAAATATATCCATTGATCAGTTGAGTGTTTATTTTCTAAACAAATCTTTCGATTTATTTATACGAAAATAATCACCGATCTTATACTTGGGTTTAACTCTCGCACGGCCAAGTGGGGTACCTAAGGTCCCCCAGATTATAATTTTTTAAAATCATTTTGTGTGTTATTTTCTTAAAGCATTGTTTCTTTAGCTATGTTAATATTTTCGAAGTATGCATATGTTCGTGTGATGGTCAACACACGAAGCTCCTGGTTTATTTGTTATAAGCGTTGGGGGACCTAAGGTCCCCCACTATATACCTTCACGTCGTCTAAAATTTTGTCTTCACTTTTGGTTATAGTGGGAGACCCTAAGTACCCCATGAATATTAATTATCTTTATGAAGATTTATTAACTTGTTGATATAAGGAATTATTTACATTACGAAGTACCCTGATTGGAGTCAGTTTCACAGTTTTCATCGGAAGGTTTTCATTAAGGAACTTTGCAACGAATTAGCTATTCCACATGTTGTTTACCGCTTGCAAGTCACTCCAAATTTATTAAGGTAAGGTTTTATATTTTATTACAAGTTTATTTTTTAAGTCATGTAAATATTACAATAATTTTTAAGAAAAAAATATTGATGTTTCTATATAATCAGTAGGAAGTGCATGAACGCGCCTGTTGTATAATCGGGGAGTTCAAGGTTCGAATTCCGGGGTCGGCCATCATTAGTGAGACTTTCTTTCTTGTCTTCAGATTCACAATAAATGCCAAGAAGGTATCTTTCATTAGAATTAGTAGTATATCTTTATGCCCACAAAAATAACTAAACAGTGGTGACTGATTATACCTGTACGACAAAGATACACAAACAGGTAGATAGATACATAAACCAAACTTTATGCATAACAGCCCTAAAGGATTATGGCCTGCCACGCGGCTTTCAGTGGGTGGCACGTGGTCAGGGTACCGCTTTTCCCAGCTGCTTAATGAGTACTTGCTTGGCTTCAGGGTTGCCCCCGGTATTCATTTTTGGAGGTTTCTTGTATTCATCAGCAGGGAAACAAACCCAGGTCACTGGATGGACAGTCAGACGCTCTACCGATTTCACTATAGGCCAACCCAGATAGATATATAGAGAGATGGATAGATGGATGGACGGAAGAACGTATAAATAGATACGAAGATAGATCGATGAATGCAAATCATGAATTGTTTGCATATAATATATAAAGATGGAGTAATATAGAAATAGTCTGCTATTATATATATATATATATATAATCAAAAGAGACATAGAAATGTCTTTCCTGATGCTTTGATAATGCTTTTTATTAAAATATGCATTATAAATGTGTGTCTGATGATGAAGTTGAAACAAAAACACAGAAAGAAGTGAAACGTGGAAGCTGTTTCATGTGCGACAGAAAACAGGATACAAAGTCAAAGGTTAAATGCGAAACCTGTAAGCAATTGATATGTAAGAGGCACAGAAAGACTGTAACAGTTGTTAAGTGTAATAACTGTGCATAAAATCTGAATAAAAAAAGGGATCAATTGAGAAGAAGGTATGTAGTGAGACATACAATATAGATAGGAACACAAAAAATGTCTTACTAAAACTTTGTTATGAAAGCAATGTTTGGAGTTGCATGTATATTTTAACAGTACGTTATCAAGTCAAAACAGACATATACATGCTGAAACAGGAGTTGTGTAAAGAAAAAAGGCAATAAGAACAAATTTAACACAATTCCTAGTGGGGTCACTTAGGTCCCCCACTTTATCATTTATGTCATTATTTTGAGCTTGGCTGTGCGAGGGTTAACACATTTACATCACAAACGCCCCTTGAGCCACCAGTGACCCACTTTATTTTTCACTACGTTACACGAGCTATATCATTCATTTAGCCAAACCACCGTTGTTCCACTTCAGGCACACTACCCGTTCTCTTGTTGTACGAATTTCGTTCAGTTTTCCTCTCAGGTTTTCGATGTAACACGGTATTGTTCAAGGCAGTTGCTAACGAATAAAACTGGTCTTGGGCGTTTGTTGGTTAAATACTTTTTCCAATATTACTTGCTCATTTTTCTATTTTTCTATAGGTTTCATGCCAATTCTATGAACTTGATTATTGTACTCGCTAATTAATATTGGTATTATCTCTAATCGTTTATAATTTTCCTGAACGATAAGGCGTTTCCACATGTTTTGTTTAGTGTTCTGTTAAATCGTTCCACAACAAAAGCTTTCTTTAATCTTTAATAATGGTTAATGTTGTAACCAATTCTTGAAAAGTCCTTGCTATAAAACTCTTTGCTTATCTTTCAGTAAATTGTTAGGACGTTTATTATTTAATTCTAATTCAAACGCACTTGCAACATAAACACCAATCTTATCTTTTTACATGGTTAGCAAATGTGTATTTGAAAATACATTGATGGTCGTTCGTTGCCTTTAGCCTTTATTTATTTTCGAAACATCTTTTAACAATTCATTATCTATTTTAACAAGATTAGCTTGCCATAAATCATCTATTTCTTTTGTAATAAGAGTTAATCACTCAAAATTCTTTCTCAGCGATTTATATGTTTCTTCTATGACACTTTCTCTAATACCGTTACGTCCTACTAGTGAATTATTCTTTTTCACAAATATTGTCTTAATAATATCACATACGGCTTTGTTATATACATATGAAAATTTTCAGAATATCGTTTAAAAGTACGTTTAGAAATTATTTATCTAGGTTTAATTCCATATCAATTATTTTATCGTTACAGAGAAATGTATAACCATGATGTATCTTAAATATTCTGAAGATTGGATCTTTAACAATTTCACATCTCAATGGACACAAGTTTCTAGTTTCTTTCTTCATAATAAGTTTAAACGCTTCTTTGTTTTTCATTTGAATGTCTTCCTTTGTAGCAAGTATATTTATCACATATTTTTTAACATTATCTAACTTGGAGCATTTAAAATCAATATCTATGTGCATGCTATTTTTAATAGATAATACAAGACAAACATCATATTAATAAATGTGTGCCTATCTTTGAAAAGTCCAGAAAAACTTAAGGACAACTGCTTAAAATCATTGAAAGTGTTTCTTCCATATGTTGTAGATTTAATGGTTCTGACCTGTAAAGCGGTGGTGTATTATACTATCGTCATAATACTTCGATTACTTAGGTTCTTTAAAAACGTTTAAAATTCATAGCACCGATATTTAATCTTTCGATATATTTTGTATATTTCTATCTAATATGTTCACAAATAACAGCCAAAATATTGTATACGACTATCATTATATATATATATATATATATATATATATATATATATATATGTTTTTTTTTTTAATATTGTATTAATGGTTTATATTATACACAAAAGTAAGAATCGAAAACAAACTTGACATTTTCATCTTTCCAACAAGATATCAAACGTATTCCAATGTTTTCAGATCTATCAAAATATACAATACCTCATTCTTGGTCTTAAGATTTATGGGTAATTCATCATTCATAAACACTCCTCGAAAACGTTTTATCTTCGATTTTTTAACCAACTTCTCTCTGTCGAAGTTGGTCGGTGGTTTGTTTTTAGATATTTAAATCTATCTACAAGCTTTTTTACTTTCATTGTTGTTATATCTTTTTTTTCTTCAAGTTCTTCTCTATTCTTTTTTGCGTCAATTGCGGCTTTAGCAATAGCTGTTGCTCCTCCCGTCAAAGAACCAAATGCTCGTAGCATTGCGAGACTAGCTGGTATTTTAAAAATGAAACCTATTTTTTTTTCGGATAATTTTTTATTTTTTTTATTTGCATTGTATTTAAAATCAAATTTGTTTCTTTACCTTGTTTGTTGTTTTTAAGCTTTATCGTTAATTTTTTGTTTATTTGCGAAAGCAATCAATTCGTTGTGGTGAATATCAAATGTAGATACTTTAATCGAAAATATTCTATTTATATATACAAATCTTCAAAAACCCCATTTTGATCTTAATCCTAAACGCACATTTACTTTGGCTCTCATCGCTAAAGCAGTTCCAAAGGCAGGTAGTTTTTCAGTAATTAATGGCACGTAAGGAACTGTACCATGAGGAATGTGCTCGAGGGTATAGTGGGGGAAAATGAGGGAGGAGCTAAGGAGGCTCATATTGATGGACGATATCAAAACAGAAAAATCGTACGTGAAGGCGAAGAGGTTATCAGAAGGCCGTGAAGCATGGGAGCTTCTCAGTTATGGCAAATAAACTGCCAATAATGGCAGAATACATATGATGATGATGATTATTATTATTAGCAAAACTCTTCCCCATGCTTTTTTTTTCTAATTCTTTGTCCGCAAAATGTCTTGATATCGTATTGTTATTATCTCTGTAAAATATATCATGTTCTTTACATCAATCGTCTAATGGATTAATACCTTTACCTCCTCTTTTTAACCCTTCTTGTAAAATTAAATCTTTCAGTTTTACGTCCCACGGTTACGTCGGCTAGGCCAAAGGAGACGGTGATGATGAGAAATGAATGCAATGGTGGAATGAATAAAGTGGGAGGAAACGGGTGAACCCCGAGAAAACCCACGAACATGGTATTTGTTCAACACAAAACCCACTTGGCGCGAGTTGGGACCGAATTAGGGAACCACATGCACCAGAGCTGAACGCTCTACCACTGAGCCACCGTGCCCCCAACCCTTATTGTTGTTTGGTTTCAGAACCGCAGAACGAAAAAAACCTGGTATATGCAGTATAGACGGAAGTTTATTAATAAAATTATTTACCATATTTTTCGTTGTTCCAAAATCTTGGCGTTAATGTGTTTAATACCTATCTTCGTTAGGCAGCCTACATCTTTTAGATTGTTTTGTATAAATTGGGAGAGTTTAAAATTGATCATATCCATAATAAACATTTTTTGTTCTAAAACTTACTAGTAATTTTCTCTTCTTCATAAAAAAGAGTCAATTTATCTAGTAATTTTCGAAATTCTATCTATCCAAACATTCGAAATTCTATCTATCTATCCTATTTTCTTCCCTCCCGAACAATCTCTGACTAGTTTGATCAAGAAATAACGTCTGCTACTACAAAACATATGAGAGACTTTTTGACCATCATTCCCCAAGCACATCACTGATCATAAGCAACACAAGAAAACCATCTATACGAAAACCACTATAATCGTACAATTTTTATGAATACAGGCCAAACAGTTCACTTGGAGAAAATATTTTAAGAACAGACAGAAATTAGACATTAAGATACTAGCTCGCTCAGCTCAATAGTAGCAAGTCAACTAACAAAATAAATTGGAACCCGCCCAAAAAAGAAACTGAAAAATCACTAACTGAATTGTCCGTACATGACTTGAAAAATTCCATACATTAAGAAGAATGTCACAATTTCAAATCTGAAGAATGTGTACACGGTGACATTGCTGTCTAGGTTTGTTATTTTTTAAACGATCTGAATTTTGTGATATGGCAGTATGAGCGCATCATTTACATGCGCAAGTTTTGGTTGCGAAGGGACACAAGAAACATGACTTACGAGAAACAGAACTACGCACAAATGTAAAAGTGTGTGGCTACATTAGAAGAATTAGGTAACGTAGTAGAGTACAGTATGATAAGCTGGGGCCTATTTCCCAATACTGTACGCCCTGAAAAGCCTTCCACAAGTCGTAAAATGTCATGAAGTAGAAATATTAGAATAATAATAGAAATTATTTCTGAATGCTAATACTGAAATCTCTAATTTGTAATGACTTTATGGAATATACTATTGTGAAATATTTAATATTGGAAAGTTCTACACTAGTACGATTCTAGGTCCAGACCAATATATATATATATATATATATATATATATATATATATATATATATATATATATATATATATATATATATTTCTGGTGGGACCAAATAATCAATGTATATATACATATACTTATCAATTTAATGGAATTAAATTGAAAAAAAAGTATAAGTTATCAAATTAATACGGCGTTGGGCCCCTTCCAACACCAGAACAACTCTGATGTGACGTGGAATGAGGTCATGAACGGTAGCAAATGAAATATCACACCATTCCACGAACAGAGATCACTAAGTTCTGTGAGAGAAGATTGATACTGTGATCTGTGCCGGATTCGTGTCTCCAAAGGGGACCATAAATGTTAAATTAAGTTTAGGCCCAGGGATAGGCTGGGTCACAGGATGTGTTCAACTTCATCCCGATGATACTTAAACTACGCTATAACAGTTTCAGCTGTGTGAATGGGCGCATTATCATCTGGAAATATGGCGTCACTACCAGAAAACATCTGGACCATAAGATTCACAGGATTTCCTAAACTGGTTTAATAATCACGGATAGTGATGCGACCGGGAAGAGTCAACCCAGCACTCATTGAAAACCAGGATATGTGACCTACAGAAACAAAGAGCCATCACCATGCTTCATGTTTAGTGGAGATATTGCAGAGCATACGTTTCTTTGGGCGTGGGCTACACAAAAACACTGCCTGTGATTTGAAATAAGGTGAACAGTGCCTCATTCAACCATATCACGCATTTCTAGTTATCAGTAGTCATGTTACATCTTCGTGGCGGCACCATTGGCATCTTGCTAAAGCATTGTAGTGCCTTATCAGTAGTTTCGTCCGTACTACCCGCTTATGCCATCTAAGTCAGGGCGAACTGTGATTGTCGACACACGTTGTAGGAGGTGTTGCTTGAATTCCTCGGCACTTGCACCTGTCGCACAATGGTTCTGAGTGACAAACCGCTTTAATATTCAGGGAGTACTGTCAGTAATAATTTTCTTCCAGACCACCGTTTTTCTTCATCGATGTGGTTTTGCAGTGAGCTTTATAGGAATTATCACCTTGAATACTGTCCCTCGCTACATAGTCAATCTTTTTGCTGTTTTTGTCACGTAACCAAGCGCCAACAATTTGTTGTCATTGGAAATCAGGGATGTTGCCCATTTTACAATATCACTATCTGCTTAGTTCACTGTACCTTGTCGTCCTACTACTTCTCACGAAGTTTGTGTAACGCACCACTACAACATCCCGGCGCTGCGGTCGCCGTAACTGTTGTCAACCCTGACATCTGATGTATTCCCAACCTAGTGTTACCATTAAATTGATAAGTATCTATATATTTCATCCCAATCATTTAGGCTTTCATTGAAAAGAAGTAAGTCGACTTATCCGAGCGAAACATAGTTTCTGTAAAGCTACTTGATCTACGACGTGGGCACCGTTAACAAAAATCTGAAAATGATTAGGTAGTGTGCAGGTACGATAACTTGGAGACCTGAATTCTAACTACGAAGGAAGGGAAATTTTACCATTATTGCATATTGTTTTTGATGTACAGTACATAATCTCACGAGATTTAGATATGGCTGCCTATTGTTTCCAGAATAAAACATTTTATATATTCATTACATACTTCTTCTGACCTGTCGTCATAAAGATGCATACAGAAAGTTATTCGGTTTGTATCGAATCAAATACAAAACGCAACTGCCATATAGTGAGTGACGTTAGAACTACGCGTCTGCTGTCGTGAGCTGTAGTGTGTCTGAAGTTGTACGTGGGTAAATGCACTCAAATGGAAATTGAATTAAACTGTTGAACTGTTAAACAGTGAGGGTGTCATTACCCCTGTTCATACTCGTTTTTCCTACATACAGATAGTGAAACGGTCAAGAAAAGAGATTCACATTCGGGGTAACTACTGCGAAACCTATTGTAGTTCGTTTAGAAAACAGGACCCTTGGCGGAAATCGCCCAAGAAAAGCACCAGGAAGAGGGCTATAAGAAGAGACATGCGCAGTGTTGTATAGGATCCGCTGATCAGCGTACCAGAAAAATGCACCAACCCACGTTGCAATGGACCAGCAATTCAACGTGGCACCTTCAACAGTGATTGCAGCTATTAGGAAGGGTTCGGGTTGAGGTGCGTTCATAAGTCTCGCATACACCATTGCTTTCGCGCCGCATTGCAGTACGAAATTCGAACTGCAGGAAATTGTACCAAAAGCACCTACCGGGGTCCAAATGGCAGGTAGTTGCTACATGGATAACTTATAAATCTATCTCACTGCTGAGTAACATTCGTGCGGTGAAATACCGTGACAACAATGCCAGGACCATTGCAACTTCGTTCGCCAGTGCGGGAAAAGTTTCCCGGATGTGTTTTGATTGTTGTGGGATTCAGTTATGCAAGGAAGCTGCTGATATGCAAGACTGTCAAAACGTGAAAGTGAACGGTAAATAATTCCAGGAATCCATTATGACACTTATCTTACGGATCGACATTCTACAGTTGCACTGTGTGGATTTCAACCAGGTGAGAATCCATACGAACAACTCTTCAAGTCATCCCGCCAAAGCATCTCTCCATATTTGCCAGGAAATGAAACGGAAACTAGAAATTCGTGTTATTCCATTTAAAAATATTCCTATGAAGAGTCTTGATGCCAGTCCAGTGGATTTCTATAGCCTTAGGTTGTCCCCTTGTTGATCTCTCGCTAGCTGGCAGGGAGGAATGGGACCTATTTTCCTTTTCGTACTTCGACAGAGTTTGCAACAAAAAGAAATTTCGAAGTCGGCTCTTAGTTTAAAGTATTGGTGCCCACACCATCAGTGGTGGCAGCGAGGTTTCTTGTAAGTAAGTATCTTTCGAAATTGGTCCAATATAAACCTAACAACCTTCTATAATTTGGTACATAAGGCCTTGCTAAAAAGAAAACGAATTTGTCATTTATTTGCGCCAATTAATATGAAGCACGGAGAGGTAAGGAGCGCACGGAAAGGAAAAAGCTTGAAATATTGCCTGCGATAACATTTGGGATATGTCCTAGTGTTGAATAAGGCAAGGATACCAACATTTAAGGTTAGTAAGAAACTAAAATACTGAAAAACGGACGAGTAAGTACCATTACCTCTTTAGCAAAAACATGGAAAAATAAAAATAAAAAGAATGGCAGTAAGTTACTAAAGCTGGAGTGAAATTGGGCTTAAAAATGAATTCAACCTTACAATATATGCTACTCTCAAGTATTTTGACAATTCAAAAGAGTTTGTTGTTTTCTCTATTTTAAATCTTTACATTAAGACTTCATTCTTAATTATTTAATTTACAATTTGTATTACAATTGCCAAATTCTCGGTCAGTACACATTCTCTAGTCGAAAACTTCTAACCATATGGACCAATTTAAATGCGATTTTCGATAGCCTAGGACAATTACATATCGATACAGCTCTGTTTGCCAAAGAAAACCACTTACATTGGATACCACTTTCGAGGTTACTGATAAAAGAACTGTATGAGTTGGACAATATTTTAAAAGATTGTCGAGTGTGGTAACTGTTCTGAACACAATCAACATCGCTTAAAATGTAATTTGATTATGTCAGAAAACCCACTAAAATCCTCTTACCTGTTGACGATGTGGACAGTCTTAGCGATGGACGACTTAACCTTCTTCTAAAAGAACCCTGGCTCTTGTTATATTCTAGTATTGCTCTTTGTTTAGAGGTTAGCTTGTATGGTGTAACTTTCTCTTCAGCTAAAGACATACACAGCAACAGAACTTCCAAATCCTTAAAAGTAATTTAAGAATATATCTTTAGAAAGTAATATGTGAAGTCGGGAAATCGATATAATTTGTAATAATGTTTCGAATATTTTTAAAATAAAATTCTGGGTGCAACAGAACTCATATTTACCGAATACTAATTGATTGTGGTTTAATTGGCACATCAGCGACCAGGTTATATACTACCGTCAACATAAGGTTAATGGCCGATACATTCTGCTTGATATATTATAGATAGATATATAGGTATAGATAGGTTAGATCATGAATGCTGTTACTCCCTTGTAATTTTTAAACTAATAAATAAGGCGCTGAAATTTAATACCATGCAATATCCACAGGAGTACATTGTTTGCCAATCCAACATAAAGTTAGATTTTTCAAATGGCACTACCTATGGTTATTACATATTTCAAACCTACATGTTAAACGAAAACTAACAATATCATATCTAGTATCCAGTGATACAAACTAAGAATGTTACAGTACCAAAAACATCCAAAGTATCTTAGTATCTAATACTATAAGCATGATGTGACATATTTCGAATGAAGAGGAAGAAAGTAACCAGACATTGAAAGTTCACTTTCTTCAAAAGGTTTTATTTCAAGAAAACTGCTTACATAAGTACCGCATCCAATCACATAAATGGTTTTTAACAGATATGAAAATCGTAATGCCTTTTACAGCAATTTTGATATTTCAAATCGTTCTCGAGCTGTAATAACACTGAGTAAGTTTACAATACTGCTTCAAATTAAGTAATTCCGAGAACTTGTACATCTACTAAAAACTATTGTAGTGATGTTATAAAAGCAAAGGAAAGCAACAATTATTTTAAAATTTTCCTACAAATACGTCACTTTAAGAAAAATAGCAATTATTACCAATGTTTTTCACATCTTCGGAACGGTTTGATATATCAAATTACAGTAAATAGCACTATGATCTTTATATATATTAAAAACCATCTAACACGGGAGGGTCCCACAAGTTGTCCCTAAAATCTGATTGCCACATAGCACATCTGATAGAGCACTATGAGAAATGAAAATAAGTAAAATTTAAGGTGCTATGGACCAGAAGGATAGAAGCTAGGGGGCATCAAAATTTGAATATCCACAGAATTATTATCATCATGGAATTATGTGTGTTTAAAATAAATATCTTGAAAACCGATAAAGCAATCAAAACAAAAGTTGCACAATATAATGAGAACAAAATGCCCTATCGAAAACCATAAACAATGTTGCCAAGGTGAAGCCGTGTTGCCAACTGAGCATAAAAATATTTTATTATAAATAGCACCGTATACAAGTGTGCACAGATTTAAAATGCACTATTATCACTAAACATAACAGTGAAGTGTAGTGATACAGTGTTGCACACTATTGGAGCTACGTGTGCTGAAAGTGTACAATGGAGAAGTCTGATATGTGGCAACAGATGGTAATAAAAGAATTTGGGTTTCATACTATGAATTTAGTTCAAATGCAAAGCATAGATAGTATAACATAGCAAAATGTCAGCAGTGTCACAAAATATTGATGCATTTGAAAAACGAAATTGAGTGATGCCATTTTTAGGTGCTGTGTCAGCTTCGAAGCTATATAGGAGTGCAAAATGGGATTCGAATCACTATGAAAGAAAAAGATAACAATGAAATGTAAGGTAAAAAGTACAACAAAAACATGTCCGAGGTGGGATTGGAACCCGCGTTACCTAATATGTCGGTTGTCTAGCCTTCTAGACCAAACCGCTATCCGGTCCGACTAAAAACGAAATGAGGAACTAACAAAATAATTATATTTCCAATGTGAATATTGTACTATTACAATGTACAAACATAATCATATGGTATGTAGGAGGGGAAGTAAAAGAATATATTACTTAACACGAAAGACCAAACCAAGAAAGTACTCTTCCAAATACTGACAAGATAACCTGGAGAACCAGTTTACAGAATTAGAAAACAGGTGTTTCTTTCCTCGCGTGTAGCATTTTGTTTTCGCGAGTTGTCTGCTTATTCATCGGTACTACAGAAGTATATTGCAAAATCTTCACCTTTTTCTAATGCATTCTTTTATTACCCTTTGTTCCCACATATCAGACTTCTCCATTGTATATTTTCAGCACATGTAGCTCCAATAGCTTGAAACACTTTACCACTACACTTCACTGTTATGTTTAGTGATAATAGTGCATTTTAAATCTGTGCACACTTGTATATGGTGCTATTTATAATAAAATATTATATGCTTAGTTGACAACACTGCTTCACTTATGGCAACACTGTTTATGGTTTCCGATAGGGCATTTTGTTCTCATTACATTGTGCAACTTTTGTTTTGATTGCTTTAACGGTTTTCAAGATATTTACTTTAAATGTACATAATTCCATGATATAATTCTTTGAATATTCAAATTTTGAGGCCTTCTAGGTCCTATCTTTTTGATCCACAGCCCCTTAAATTTTGCTCATGTTCATTTCTCATGATGCTCTATCAGATGTGCTATGTGACAATGAGATTTTAGCGACAACTTGTGGGACCCTTCCGTGTAAGTAATTGGATGTGATATTTATATAAGTACCTTTTCAAAACAAAGCCTTTGAAAAAGTGAAATTTTCAATTAACAAAATACGTCGTGTGATCATCATAGTATTCAACGCTAACGTACTTTGGACGCAATGTCCTGTCCGTTTCATTTGCGTTCTCGTAGATACCTCCCTCCCTCCGAAGTTCGCTTTATATATCTATATATATATATACATAGATAACCCAACATAATATTACGTATTTTTCAAATGGGACTGCGTCAGATTATTATATATTTCAAATCTACGTGTTAACCAAAACTTATAATATCAAACTTACTACAAATTAAGGACGTTATAGTATCAGAGACATTATATCTATCTATCTATCTATATATATATATATATATATATATATAGATATATATAATGTCTCTGATACTATAACGTCCTTAATTTGTAGTAAGTTTGATATTTTAAGTTTATAGTAAGTTTATATTATATAGTAAGTTTGATATTATAAGTGAAATATATAATAATCTGACGCAGTCCCATTTGAAAAATACGTAATATTATGTTGGGTTGAAAACACAGTTAATCTGATGTAGAGTATGTCAAACAGTGTCTCCCTGTCGATATTTGCATGCTACGAAATTTCAATGTTTTGTATATAATGGATTAGAAGAGCATATCAAGATAAATGGTACACCTTACATATACCAAAGGACATGTCAGGTGGCCTGGGAATCAACAGGGACAACGCCAAAAGTGTTGCTTATTGTTATTTATTTCACTTATTTCACATTTTCAACGAAGGTGTGGAACGGCAACGTCCTCTTCGTTATTTATTTCACTAATTTCCTTCTTTCTTTCTTTTCTTTTTTCTCAAAGGGGTAACGCCAAATGTGTTGCTCTTCTTTATTTATTTCACTTGGCATTGCTCCAGAAATGACAGAGGCAACGCGAAGACGTTGCGCTATGTTATTTTACTCATTTCTTTATTTTGAATGAAGGCGTGGGGACGAGAACGTCCTCTTCGTTATTTATTTCACTTATTCCTTTAGTATCAACGAAGGTATGGGAACGGCAATGCCGAAGGCATGGAGGATGACAGGTGAGTCTGAAAAGAGAGTGGCATTACGGATTGTTATCGTTACATTTTCATTGAAATGCGCACCCTAAAGGATGAAGGCTTTCAGCGGCGTGCCGTCAAGGGGACTAGGGGACTAGGCTAGTCCCCTGGCATTTTTATTAAAGTATTTTGTGATAAATATATACCAAAGAAAACGAAAACATTGTTTGTATTTCTCTATTTTCGTAAAATAACACTATTTCAATTGTTCTGACACAACTTTAGTCAGCGCTCGTGTGCTGGGTGCGACAAAGTGGAGATCGGAAACGTTCGGGTTTTAATCGGCTTTTCTCGGGGAAGGGAACAGGGTCCAGCCAGCTAGTCCTCATATCATGTTGTCTAAGTTCTAAGCACGGGCGTTCTGTCGTAAGCGAATTTAATGCTCGTTTGCTTTTTACAGTTAATAGTTTTAACGCTATTAAATTTACAGTATTAATCTTGACACTTTAAGAGATCTAGTGAAGTGTGAACTTTTTAGATTGTCAATATATTTTGAAAATGACTCAAAGAATAAAGTATGGAAGGGGACTCGTTTGAGAAACCGAGTCCCTTGCAGCAAAGCGATGGCGCAAGCAGTGATATTACTTCAATTGGTACAGGAGACAGTAGGGGTGGGGACCGGCCGTTTCAGTGTTGTATTCTGGACCAATTATTCATGGTATCATTTGGATTCCTTAATTTTCAAGAAAAGCAACAAATAATAACCAGTGGTAGAACAACTCCAAGCATTTCCATTTAGACAAAAATGAAAGATTATATACATAATATCAAAACGGATTATTTTGCTTTTTCGAAATAGTTAACTGCATGTAAGACAAGAAACAAACTGTATTGCTGGCCTTGTATTCTGTTCCACATAGAAAAGGACGTGTGGAATAATGATGGCTTTTGTGACATGAACAATTTTCACAAACCCAAGTTGCTCCAAGAAAAATGTTATTCACACCTGTCCACAATAACTAAATTGAAAACTTTCGGGAAACCAGAATTGATTTTCAATTGAGCAAGCAATGCAGAAGTTGATTCAAACCGAGAACTAATGAACCGATTGATTTATTCCTCTTGTTTTATGGCTAAACAAGAGCTATTATTTAGAAGTCATGACAAACAGGAAGATTCTGTCAATTAGGGAAATTATATTGAAGTAATTCAGTTATTTTCTAAGTACGACATTAAATGGACTTGCAGGGGCGCCTGAAGAAACTTTTCTAGGGAGAGGCCCATCTCCATGGTTGCTATGTTGCGTCTAATATTTCTGGTATTTAATATACGTGGTTTGCTATATTACGTATACATTTTCGTGAGCCAGAGGAAGGTCCTGGCCCCACCCTGCCCTCTCGTTCGGGCGCCCATGTTGACTTGTCATATTCACAGCATGGGAGTGTTTAAAGGAACATCAAACAGAATTCAGAATTATATTATTAAATGTGTTGGTGAGTAATTCTGGATAAAATTAAGTCAGAAATAAATAATACACTTCTTACAGCAATAATGTTGGACAAAACTACGGACATCGCAAAGATCTCTCAACATTCAATCAATACGTGAAAGACGGCAATTCATGAAAGATTTATTTGTTTTGCAGATGTTACTAGTGATTGCACTGCGACTGCTTTAAGTGAGCATGCTTTCCAAATTCTCTCTCATTTTAATTGTAAGCAAAAGCTTGTAGCACTAGGCTATGGATGGAGCTGCCACATTTTCTGGACATTTGAACGGTTTACGATCTTTTGTGAAAAGGTGTTTGAGTGCACTCACCATACACTGCTATCATCACAGACTCAATCTCGTTGTTCCACAGTCTGTTAATCACATCAAGAAATGTAAAATATTTTTTAGAATAAGTGGCATTCCAAATTTCTTTTCATATTCATCGAAACGCTGTAACGCGCTTGCTGAATCAGAAGTAACTAAGCGATTTCCAACGGTTGCCACTATAAGATGGAATTACAATTCCAAAATTGTGAATGGAGTAAATGAAAATCAAATAGAACTCTCACGGTGTTCTGAGAACATTGTAGAAGATTCAGATAATTGCGACACCGAAGCTTTCATGACTACAAAAAAGAAAAAAAGAAAAAAATGTGTGTTATCATTGAAGGATTTCAATTTTCCATTTCTACTAAAAGTTTTCAGTCATTTTTTTCTTTTCGCGCACGGATATACTATTCAACATTCTTTAAAGTAAAACCTTGGATGTGAAATATTGCATCCAGAAAGTACAAAAGATGGTATCTCAACTTAGAAATGCAAGAAACAATTTTCAAGACTTATAGAAAAGTAGAATTGGATGACAACGGAAACCTTCTAATAAAAGATGTAAAGTAGATGACTTAACAGATTCAGAAATTAAATACGTGCGTCTCTTCAATGACATTATTGATACTGTGATTTCAAGATCTCAGTGATTTACAATTTCTTGAGCTGTTAGATTTAAAGAATTTTCAGTGCTTGAAATCTCGATTTCCTGATTGCTTGTTTTTGACCCTTAAATCAATTTACGGGAGTTTTTTTTTTTTTTTTAATTTTAACAATTTGCGGAGTGAATTAATATAGGTTTACAGACTCTTAGATTTTTCAAATAAAACTATGACTGAAATTATCCACTTCTTGAAAGAAAGAGGCTTGGTTGAAGAAGCGTTTACAGAAACATATAAATTGTGTTATTTGGTGTCAACAATACTACTCAGGACCTCCACTCTATAGCACACATTCTCTTCGAACCTAGTCCCCTGTGAGAAAAGTCACGGCACGCCACTGAAGGCTTTACATACTTTTCATAAACATATTTTCCCCCTGCAAAGACAAGGAATTTCAGCTAGTATTACATAGAAGGGAATGTGAGTTTCTGTCTGATCACATCACCCAATAACTGGTGAACCAATTAAAATGAAACTTGGCATGATTACCCTCCCAAGGATCATATGATATTAAATTGATTAACATGCGTATTGTACGGGGGAGTCATGATTTATACGAAAAATCGAATCATGCAAGAACTAGTAAACCAATTAAAAAATCTTAGGCCTACCAAGAATTATACGATGTTAAATTGATTAAAATGCATCATCTTAAGCGGGAGCAAAGGGTAAGTGAGAAAATGGAGTAACGGCATGTAAAAATAATCGAAAACGACCAATACCAGTGTCTAATCCATAGTTTTCGGGATTGCTGAGATGAATAATGCCCCCCCCCCTCCGATGTCGTTTAAGTTCAAAGTCATCCCACATTGGCATGGGAGCGGTAGAAAGGAAATGACATTGCACATTTTTATCATTACAATTTCATTGTAATGCGTATGCATATCCTAAGGGAGGGAAGGAGAGACTGAAATACTTCTCATAAACCTGTTCCCTCCTCCCCAACTTCAAGGAAGGGGGTTGTAGCTAGTATATACACAAAGATTAACGTAATATTCTAAAACAGCATAAATCGAATATCAGTACTATGAAATGATAGAATAAAACAAAGAAATATTAATGATTAAGACGAACCTTGCCTCCTGAACCAATTACCGTCCACTCACTATATATCACTTTGTCTTTACACCAAACTTCAGTGATAATGAAGGTGGTTTGCATACTGATGGATATTTCGGTTTCTTCTCACAAGGGATGTGCGTGACATCGAACACTCAGAACCGCACGAAAATGTGCGTAGAATATAAATCGCTCTTCCCAAAAACAGTAGAATGAGCCATTCGCATGCAAAATTGCGCGTCTTACTACGAAAGACATTTGAAAGATAACTTATACAGGGTTTGGGAGAGAAACTTTGGAAACGCGAAGAAAGAAAATATTGATATAAGACAGAATCATACATATTGAAATGTCGTGATCAATTGCTATATTATTCCCCCTGCTTAAAATAATTATGCTATTTGAACAATATTGCTTTTCCACTGACCTTATAGTGTTGCCCCCTTATTCAGTTCAGACCTTAAAGTGTAGGTGTAGGATTTCAATGAAGTGGTCAAAGCAAAGTGGAATAGAACAAAATGCCCATCTGAGTAAAGCCACTTTTTTACATTCAACAGAACTTCTGCACTCAAACAGTCCAATATCAAACGCCACACTAATCAAATTTTGAAACGATAATATTGGTATGTCAAGATCGTAACCTGCCATTTGCCAAGCATATTGTAACATGAGCTTGTATTTCGCTACCGAAAGTTGATTGTATAGCACAGAATGAAATCTGATGATGAAATGATGATCGTGTAACTTTACTTGTGGTGTTTCACATTAAAAAATCAAAGATCCTTCTCAGGTAGAGCTTATATTCTCTACAGAAGTATACATCAAGAGGTTGGCAATATTTTATTGTCTTCGGTGGCAATTCTTTAGTGTAAGATCCTTGTTCGAAAAACTTCTATCTAACAGAGTATAATCTTTATGGCCAGACCACGAATTACACAACATTTAAGCTCTTCGCATCGTCACGTACATGTTCACTAAGTCAGTAGTTAGAAAATGTTTCGTATGTTCTTTCGTCATTTTAACACTTTTGCTTGCCTTCACGTGAATGTTTCGTGAACATGTTACTTCAAGTTTCTGTGAAACATTTCGGCCAAAAGTGCCTTGTGACTTCTAAAAACAGATATAGAGCTTGTTAGCTAATTTACCACTCATTGAAAAAGCATCATCATTTGTATAGCTGTGTGTAGAGCTATGGACAGAGTGCAACACACCAGCTGTAGTTTTCTTGCCTCTGTGAGACCGTGTTGATAATGAAGACATTTCATAATTAAATTGACTTTGGTCACTATCCCAAACATTTTCCTTGTCCACACTCACTTCTGTTACATATTTGTTTACTTCCCCTACAAATTCTTGTGCCTTCTGACTAACACTGTGATCTTCTTGTATGTCCTTACGTGTGATGAACGTAGTAATATGCCTAAAAGAAATGCCATATTCAGCCTTAAGTTTGTTGATAAAAGTAATCGAAGCTGTGAAATTGTCTAGTTCAATGTATTTAGACACTTCTAGTGCTCACACTTGCAGATGCGGATAGTGAACAGCAGATCCATACGCTCTTTCCTTATCAAATGGTGACATTACACACTCTTTTATCGTTTTTATATGTGACAACCTGTTTCTCTTGAAATGAAGTTACTCCTTCCGCTAGTCATATAATCTAATATTACCTTGCAATTTGATTTACTTCGAATGCACTTATAGCTATAGGAGTGAAGCCACGATTGTAAAAGAATTCATAAAGTTCTTCTGCATGTTGTAATCAATATATTGTAATATACTGGCTCTCGATATTTTGGGTGAAGAAGTTCGTACTCATTTTCACTCGAAAGTTTCTGTTGCTATGGTGATGAAAGTCCTGTACTGCTGGACGGACCAACTTCAAGTACGGGCTCTGTCTATTCTTCAAAAGCACTATATCTATTCCGCGTATTTTAATGTATTTCTGCGTTATTCCAATTGCATTTGTGAATTATTATGCTATATAACATATTCGCAAACTCCATATCCTAGACTCCAATTACTTTTCCATACTCAGCACGTCGTAACTTTGTCTCTAACAGTTTGACAACATTCATGAGATTAATTCGCCTCATGATACCAATGCACACACTTTACACTCTAACCCACAACCGAACACTCCAAAAGAAGGCTTCCTACTGCAGCTATACTATTCACACAATCAGAGTAAGTACTTGTCCGTGCAGTACAACATGCCACCGTCGAATGTAGCTAGCAGAAACAGCTTCGTTTTGCATGGCAATGACTCACACCACTGTTTTTTGGATGAACGATTTATAATCTAAGCACATTTTGGTGCGGTTCTGAGCGTTCGAGGTTTCCCACATTCCTTGTCAGAGAGAACAGAATCGTCACGACGACTACATATTTCTGGCTTAATTTCACGTCAATGATGCATGCTAGTGTCGATGAGGTGATCTTAGCTTGAGACTACCGCTACAAACAAGGCGTGGTTCTTTGAGATGTCCACAGTACTCGATTAAGCACTCTGCGATGCAGCAATCTCAGTTTTACGAGGACGCAGAATCGCCAGAGACTTCCGAGAAACGTCGGAAACTGCAGTTGCAGTAAGAAACTGGATTATGAAAGGATTTCCTGAAGCTTTCTCAGTTTGCAGTAAGAAACTGCAACATGAAAGGATTTCCTGAAGCTTTCAATACAGTTCAGAGAGGGAAACCGACGTATGACGTCAAGCTAGAACAGCTTGTTTCTGTTGTTCTATTCTTGTGTCAAGTTGCGCATTTTTGCATTGTTTGAAGGTTTGTATCTTCAAACTACAGAATATTTTTCTGAGACTTTTGGTATCTGTTATATTGGATGAATTCTATACGATGTTATCATTAAATTACAACTTTTGGTCAAAAAGAAAATGTTCATTGTCGGCAGTGCATGTCAGAGTTTATCGTTGTGCCCGGAAACAGCAGCTCGTGGCGCACGATGCCCTTCCAATCTCAGCAAACGCACAGCATAACCTTCCTAGGTGTCAGTGTGGGCTTGCCACAAACTGTGCAGCTTTTCTCCATTTTGACCACGATCGTTTCCGTGCTCTTGTAGGTTATTCACTTTTGATCACTCATGACCAACTGCTTCGGAAATGGCTCCAATTCTTTAAGTTTCAGTAGAGATTCGCAGATAGAAATTTGATAGGGTAAGATCGTGTGTCATTCAAACGTGAAGATTCTTGTTATAGTCAGCATTTTCCAAATGGCTTAACATTGCTTAGTGATGGATATTCAGGTCACTGACGAACGTTTGACTGCTTACAAGCCGGTTCTGCTCGACTTTTGCCAGATTATCATCCATTTTCTCTCTGATTAGTCGCTTACTGCGTGGGGCATTTTGAACACTGAAATTTCCAAAACGAAAACGACTGAACCATTTTTCGGATGTTGCTTTTGATAATGTATCTTGCCTATAAACAACATAAATTTCTTCACGGAACTGCGGAGCATTTGGGTCTAAATCGAAATAAAATTGTAAAATATGGCACAGTTTTGTGGAAAGTTCACTTTTCTTCATGCGCAACACCTTACCTCTCATTATAAGAATTCCAACATTTTCTGCATATCCACTAGCCTGCTGTCAAACGGCGTTAGGTTTGACCCACTACGACTCATATAGCCTGAGATTTAGGGCACTAACGACTTCTCGTAAGCAAAAGGCTCAATGCGTTTTAGAAAATGCATTAGCGGTTTCAAAGAATCACCTTATTACGACGACTTGAGTCAGGTAAAACCACAAATACAAATAGGTAATTTCAACAACTGAATCGACTGGAAACGAAACTACCTGTTCTCGTGAATGAAAAACACATACTGTCAACAATGATAATATCAGGTCTACTTTGCAGTTAGCACCGATACAGAAATTAAACAAGTATGGCAGAGGATTCTCAGTCATACTACACTCATTTGATATTGCATCATCAAATTTTCATCTTTTGGATTATTACAAAATCAACAAATTAAGCAGAATGAAGGAACAGATATCAGAAAATATAAAATTGTTTGACGAATTCTTTGAAGCAATACATACAGTCCTACAAAAATGGTTTTAATAATGTAGCAAATGAAGGTTGACATATTCAGTGAAGAAAATCACAGTACTGGTTAAGTAAAATACTAGTTCGTAAAGACTATTACTTTCTCTTTAATATGGTTTGGTAAAACTCACCTTCAACGGAGCTTTTATTAAACGGAAATTTATCTTAAACGAAAATATTTTACGGTCCCATGAATTTTGGGGCGAAAAGCATGTTAAATTCCTTTCATTACACGGAAGTTGTGTTACGCGAACAAAGGAAACCAAAATATGCTTTTAACGGAAAATTTCGAGTCCCGGAATGCAGCGTTTAGAAAGGTTTTAGATATTCTGTGAGAGGTTAGATATGTACAATACATTACATTGTCAGCGAAACAGATAGTGATGTGCGAAACAAAACCGACACAACAGATATAGATGCCTTAATTGAGAATTATACGGAAAGCTTGAAAGGAGTAGAAGAAATGGAAGAAGAGTGCAGGCTCAAGATTTGTCGACATGCTGTCAAAAGTTTAAAAGAACTGCAACAATTTGCCTTACGACGAAATGACACCGATATACAGCTAAAGTGTTTGTGAAAAGTCGTGCAGCCAAGCAATAACGTATACAGAAAAAAACTCCTCGACCACTAGAGAAAGAGCAGTAAATTTTGTAATAGAAATAAATATTGTAAACTGACTAAGGCACGCAGAGATCTTCATCCTTTTGTTGTTGTTGTATAGGTCTACTTTCATTAAGCGGAAACCAATTTCAAAGGGAAATTTTTGACTCGTTCGATTCCGCTAAAGACAGGTTTTATTTATATGGAACCCTTAAATATCTCTTTTAAAACCAAAAGTGTATCAATAACAATAATAACATATAATAGTCACTACGTTGCATTTTCACCATTAACTCTATTGTTTAATAATTATGTAAGTTTTACATTTATGTATATCGTATTCCTCCCTAACATTTTTGTATTCTTTATTACACAACTGAACCTAGCATAAGAGGAACGTATGACGCTATTTCTTCTTCTTAAAGAGTTATCTGAAACCGTTGCAAGTATTTTCGGATTCTTCTTTGTGCATAAATATGAATTTTATTTTAATATACATACTTGATGTTCATGAGAAAATATGGTCTTTATTCTGTTTGCTGTGCATATGTCCCCATTGTCTAGAATAACTCCAATCAGAGCATTAAGTCTACACTTTTCTTGTTCGTCATCTAGTGAGACACGAAATTGGAGATCTGATTCGCCAGACGCTTCCAGAACTTCTGATTTGAGACACTTTAGTAAGATCTTTTTCTCTGTTTTTAAATTCTTCAATATCTGAAATAAAATATACACATTTCAATTTTAACAGAAAAATACATATAAATATACACACAGCATTTTTGTAAAAACTACAGTAAATTTTTTTCATACAATATTAAAACTAGCATTTCACATCTGCCATAAAAATGATTGTTATATTTACAACCTAGAAGATTAGATTTCTTTGAATTACGAGTACATTGAATTTACTTTATAAGATTACTACCCAGCCTGTAAAATATCACAACTCTGAATGAGTCTGGAAATTCACCGGTAGAGGACCAGTGTGATTTTTTTAGCCTTTACATTCTCTTATACACAATCAACAACATAAAAATATATAAAGATCTTAAGAATTTCAAAATTAGAAATAACTTTCAGTATTTTAAGGTTTCTGTTTTAAAAATTTATCAAGTAATTTAGTTGTCCAGCATTATTAATTAGACATGTAATAAATAATGATAGTTCAGCAATGCTGCTGATAGTGTTTCATCACCTGCAAACACTCTTGACTTCCAAATATTGCCACTAAGAATTACTTTTATATCCATATGCAAGTGTTTCAAAATAAAGTTCTCATTTATAACTTATAACTGAAATCGACGTTCCTTGCGCGCGGAAAACAGGTTTCTAGAAACTGTTTGAACCTTCTTTCCGACCTTAGGATAAGCATTTCAATCAAAGTGTAATGATAAAAATCCGTAATGTCACTCCTTCTAACACCCACCAATCACTCCTTCCCACCCTATCTCGACGAAACTGAATTTGGACTAAAACAGCATTAGGAGTGTCACTATTCACCTCACAACCTTGAAAAATCTAGATTGGACATTAATGTTGGTCGTTTTCGATTATTTTTCCATGCCACCCACTTCCCACCCACACACCTCACTTTATGCCGTTTAGGGATGAATTTGGCCTTAAAAGAGATCTCACTATTCATCCCAATGACCCTAAAAACTATAGACACTAATATCGATCGTTTTCGATTATGTTTACATGTCCCTCCTTCCCCAAACGCTATGGGAGATGAATGTGAACATAACGGCATCGAGAGTATGTGTCACTATCCATGTCAGCAAGCACGAAAACTATGGATGGACACCAAGGTCCATCGTTTTCGGTATTTTTATGAAACTCCCTTCCCACTGTCATGTCAATACAGTAAAAATTAAAGAAGAAAATAATAAATAAAATAAAAATAAATAAATCAAATGAAAACTTAGTCCATGGTCCACTTATATGTCAAAAATAACCAAATTCGGCATAGTGGTCTAGGAGTATTAGGATGTCAAACGAGGGGAGAAGAAATTTGTTGTGACTGATATACAAGTACATACCTTGGCTATTTCTCGACGTAGTCACCATGAACCCCCAGACATTTCAGGTAGCGTGGCCCTCTGGAGGGAGGATGGAAATGACCTCTTTTCTCAAATAGTGCCGGGTTTGGAATCTGGATATCGTACGCCCTCTGTGTTAAAATCTGGCGCCTCAGAATACAGCCAGTCCAGAACTGATGTCTTGAGCACTTCACTGTCGTTGAAACGCTTTGATGCGAGCCAATTTTTCAGGTGATGAAAAAGAAGAAATCGCTGGAGGTAAAGTTGGGGCTGTAACGGGGATGACTGAATAGTTTCAATCTAAATCTTCGAATTGTCTCAACAGTATATGAGCATCTGTGTGTGGGCGGGTGTTATCATGGATCAGAATAATTCCAGAGCGTAGCATTTCTCTCCACCTATTTTGGATGGCACGGCGCAGATTATTCAGTGTTTGGCAATACATTCTGTTGTAATCGTTCGTCCTGGTTTCGAGAATTCCACAAGAATGACATCCTTTTGGTACCAAAACACGGTGTCCATGCTTTTGTAAACTGATTGTGTTCGTTTAAATTTCTTCGCTTTAGGAGAACAAGAGTGCCGTCATTTCACTGTCTGCTGCTTCCCAGTGGCGTACGATATCCAGATTCCAAACCCGGCACTATTTGAGAAAAGAGGTCATTTCATCCTCCCTCCAGAGGGCCAAAAAAAATCACGTACAGCTGTCATTCTTTGTACAGCTCTTTGTAAGCGTCTGTCAGCATTGTGGGCACACATCTCGCACACAGTTTGTGATAACTCAGCTTGTCACTCACAATTCGAAGCACTTTTTTTTTTTTTCCAGCCACTTCTGGAAACTTTGGCGAACTCAATTATTGTGAACTAGCGATTGGATCGCACTTTCTCGTTAACGTATTCCACTAAATCTGAACACTAGACCCTTCGCTACGCTCTTCCCGAAATTCTCTGCAACACCGCCTGACATCACTTTTACTTATTACTGTCGGTCCGTAAATGACATACAATTCCCGATGGATGCGTGGGATCCCTAGTTGGATCCCAGCTCGCGCCAAGTGAACTTTGGGGTAGACAAAAACCGTGTGCGTGGGTTTTCTCGGAGTTCGTCCGTTTCCTACCACTTTATTTATTCCACCAATCCATTCATTTCTCATCATCACCGTCTCCTTTAGCCTGGCCAGCAAAACCGTGGGAGCTAAAACTGAAAGATTTCATTTCATTTCAATTCAATTCCCGATGGATGTCAGCTGCATTCTGTCTTTTGGCGCTCAGAAATCGTATGACTATCTCACTTCAGATTTGGAATAATAAATCAAATTATTCCCATGCTATAGAGTAATTAGCTTGAGTAATAGGTAAGCTTTGGATAAGGTTTAATGCTTCATTACGATGTGAAGCATGTAAATATTGATATTTTTGAATATCTGGTATATCAGAATTATTGTCAATCAATGAAAGAAAACTGTCCCTATATGATATCCACTTTGTGTAATCACCGTGAAATACTATTAAATCAATTGTCGGTAACTTTACACTGGATGTGATACGTGAATCGCGTTTCGAATCCGTAGGTTCGATAAATGCATTATGAGCATTAATGATAGCTTGCATGCGAGATGTTACGTCAAAATAAGTTTCTTCAATAGCTGCACGCACATCTTCCTGTTCACTATCATCTGATTGTAACTCAATGTCATCTAAAATAATCTCTAATTTAGACCACACAGTTTCTGCTGTTCTAGGCGAGTGTTAATTGTTTCAATACTATGTTTTTGACTGACAAACTGATTGACAAATGAGCATATTCGTATTAATTGACCATTGTGAACTGCTCTTTGTTTTACCAGTTGAGATAGTTCAGCCAAGTAAACAAAATAATAGAATGCAAATGAACCAAAATAAATTTACACACTCAGCAAATTTTAGCTTGGAGTTGTTCGAAACATACCAGCAATACTGCCATCTATCGGACAAAATAAGGTCTGCGATGACGTAGGCAAAAACACAAGAAAATAACGCAATTAAAATGAAATAAACATCAAATGCAAATCATTAAAACGAATATCAAACACATGGTGAAACACATTCTTGCTTATGATTGAAATGGTATTATAGTAGCGCATAACCGTTCCCTTAATGCAGAATATTACTGTTCATTCTTGCAAAACAATCTGCGAGCAGCTCAAACGGAAACGACGACAATTTATGCATAACCCACCTAATATTCTGGATTACTATCCCCTTACTTTTTCGATTTAAGTTTTGAAATTTCGACCTAATCCGTAAGAAGAAGGAATCTATTCATGGGGTTCGCTTCAGAAGAACTGAAGACGTTCTTCAGGCGAGAGATCACGCTCTTCGTACCATCCAGAGTAGTGTTGTAAAATTTCCGGAAATTTTGAACCCGTTGGTAAAAAACCGTTTTTTTCCGGTTTCTATCCGGAAAAATTTGGAAAATAACAAAAATCTTTGTATTAGGTTAATTTTACTAGTAATGGAACCGTTTTTTTCCTCAAATGCGTTAAAGTGTTAAGTTGAGGAACTGCAATATTGCGAATATTTTTTAAAAAAAAGAAGCAATCGAAAATTAAACTGTTGTAATTATTCTTGAAAATTAATAGTCTGTACTCATTTTCTTTATATCCTTTTTAGTCGTTTATTCGTGATTGTGAATTAATTGCACGACTTTAACAGTTGTGTACAAATCTACCATCATGAAGCGTTTCTGTTGCAACAAATAGGGCTCTTGAATGAAACTGAGGTCTTAATATGCTCTTTAATCTAGTGAAATTTTGTTAATTTTAAGCAAATTATTGCTTAAAAGAGAGAGCAGTAGGCAAATTTCACTAATACTCATGCACTAAAACATATACAGTAATTACTATTATTTAATATTCTAATATAGACTTTTATATAAACTTTATGCACAAAATTTTATATGTAAACAAATACTTGTTTTCTAGCGTGACAAATTGTATAAAAATAAAAGTGACTATATTTGTAACTTAACAACTTTTGAACCACCAGACCGATCTCGATAAAATTTTCAACATAGATGGGGTTCGGGCCTAGGATGGTTTTTATCAGTTCACTTTGAAGGTGTAACTTGGAGGAAGAAAGGGGGATATATATATTGAAAATGACCAATATTAGTGTCGAATCCATAGTTTTTGAGGTTGTTGAAATGAATAGTGACACTTCCGATGCCGCTTAAATCCAAATTCAGCACTGCAACTTAGGGAAAGGGGAGAGCATGTATATATATATATATATATATATATATATATATATATATATATATATATATATATATATATATATATATTTATATAAATGATGGAAAATGACCGATATTAGTGTCGAATCCATAGTTTTTGGGGTCGCTGATATAAAGAGTAACACTTCCGATGCCTTTGAAATCCAAATTCAGCGTCGTAACTTCATTGAGGGGAAGGATTGATACATAAAAATGATCAACAATGACCAATATTAGTGTCGCTGAGATAGTTTTTGGAGTCACAAAGATGAACAGTGACACTTCCGATGCCGTTTATATCCAAATTCAGCCCCGATCAGTACTCCTAGAGGGGAAGGGTCACATGTAAAAATAATTGAAAATGACAGATACTAGTGTCTAATTCATAGCTTTTGAGGTCCCTAAGTTTTGGTGCCCTTTATGTCCTAAATGAAACGTATTCTCTCCGTGCGAAGAACGAGTATTTTGCTATTTAATAGTAACGAACGGAAGTTTCACATGTTAAATTCTTTAATATATTTCTCTCTATTCAAATTTACACTTGTGTGGTGTATATGTATGTGTAAATAAGATCATTTCTCTTTCTGAGTTGTTCGAAAAATATACAAATAATAAAGACAAATTTTTACCAGAAATCAGAAAACTAAAAAGTAAAATTAAAACCTGTCGCTCTAAGTACTTTTTTTTGATAGCGAAATACATTATATATACACGCTGCAGACACGTTACAGCAAATAAGATTAACATCGGGCGAAGAAATAGTTTTTAAATTATATTTTCCCGTTTTTGCCGATATTTCTGAAAGAGTATTTTTAATGGGTTCAAAATTTCCAGAAATTTTACACAACATAAGTAAGATCGTATCTCCATAAAATATATATATTTGATTTTAACATGCCGGTATTATGCCACTATTAAAACATCAACCTTTGTGTTCTAAGATTACCTACGTAAAAATATTCTATTTTGATACAATATGGTGTGCATATTTATTAAGAATCTCACACAATCCTCACATATATATATATACGTGTTTGGCAATAGGTTTCGTAAAATAAAATCATTCGATTTTGTTGGACACAGGGGGTAATTTTTTTATAGGATTCGAAATCTACTTGAATTTGAAATACGTCAATCATGGGGTAGTGAATCCACCCCTCCTCCCTCTTTCCCTGTATGGTAAATAAAATATTTCCCTAAAAATTTCGTTAAAAAATACTCCGATTTTTATACACAATGTGTGTTCTTTACCGAGATTAGAGACTTCTTTCATAGTTTGAAGTTGAAATTGGTGAGAAGCAAGAGGAAGGGTCGCTTATTTCTACAGTGCATAGCATCATCAGTTTATAGTTTAATTAATATACTGACATTGTTAAGAACTCTCCAAATAGTCCAATAAATTTTCTCAGAGTGTAATAAACAAGTATTTGAAGCACACGTTCAAAGTGTAGCGCAGGTTTGCTCAATTTGATCTGAAAGTACCGCAGCACTGTTACAACAGTCCCTGTTCTTCTAAATTCATTGTGCAAATTGTCTTTTAAATTGCGATATGTTTAATATTGAACACACAGTTCGTGCTGGTTAGCTATAACTTCTACCATTTTCAATACAAGCTTGAGATTGTCGTTTTCTCTCTTTCTTATTCTTTACATTTCAAATAATCCTTTATATGAGTTTATGAAAATAACTATATTTTCTTACCTCTTCATCACTTGACGCCTGTAACTGACACTTCCACATTTCCATCTCGACTTTATCTGTTGCCAGTCGTTGGTTCTGATAGTTCTCGCTCTCTTCTAGCAAAGACCCAT